>NC_092137.1:117817225-118425754 GCF_043159975.1 Macaca nemestrina
ATTTATTAAAAATCTAGGTTAAAGATGTGAAGTCCTGTCTTCCCTCCCCTGCCCCCAGAACATCTGTGGCGAATGATGAAGTCCTAAGGAGTGACCAAAATGTGCAAACATTGAAGTAGGGGAAAATTCCACTTGGCTGAAGGACCCGAGCAATGGCTGGTGTGTTTACACTGCCAAAGTGAATGAGGGCAGAGGAGAGGGGGGCATCCTCCACTGGGGAATCTGGACATGTTCCGTTGAAGAGTGTAATGTCACCTCGTTCACCAGAGCAAACGGGCTTTGTTCCTCCCTTCCCCTCAAATTCCTACGAACTCACCCCCTTAACGTTGTGTACAGAGCCTGACAAATCCCGGGTAGCCATGTGGGCGAGCAGACAACCAGATGGGATCCTCGTCTGTGTGCTTCAAGGCTCACCGAGAGCCCTCTCCGGCTCAGCCTCACCCTCTCTCCTCGCCCTGGAACCTACACATCTCTCTTTGGTTTGGGGCCTGAGGCTTCCTGTTGATGTGATTTTTGAGTGGTGGCCCAGGGACTCTCTCAGCCTTGGGCCAACTCAGTTGATCAGAGGAGCAAGAAGAGAGTGTTAGCCATGGAATACTATACAGCCATGAAAAGAATGAAAATATGTCCTTTGCGGCAACATGGATACAGCTAGAGGCCATTATCCTAAGTGAATTAACACAGGAACAGAAAACAAAATACCACATGCACTCACAAGTGGGAGCTAAATATTGAATACATGTGGACATAAAGATGGGAACAGTGGACGCTGGGGGCTGCTGGAGGCTGGAGGGAGGAGGGGAGGAGGGAAGGAGGGGGTGAAGGCTGAGGGGCTGCCTACTAGGTGCTGTGCTCACTGCTCAGGTGACAGGATTATCAGTACTGCAAACCTCAGTGTCAGGCAGGGTTCCCATGTGACAGACCTGCACATGTACCCCCTGAATCTAAAATAAAAGTGAAGCTGGGTGCGTGGCTCATGCCTGTAATCCCAGCATTTTTAGAGGCCAAGGCGGGAGGATTGCTTGGGCTTAGAAGTTTGAGACCAGCCTGAGTAACACAGTGAGACCTCATCTCTACAATAAATAAAAGAATTAGCCGGGTGTTACAGCATGCGCCTATGGTCCCGGCTACTCGGGGGGCTGAGGTGGGAGAATCTCTTGAGCCCAGGAGGTGGTGGCTGCAGCGAACCATGATGGCGTCACTGCACTCTAGTCTGTGTGACAGAGTGAGACCCTGTCTCAAAAAAAAAAAAAAAAAAAAAAAAGGCTGAAAATATTTTCAAAAGAGAGACAGGATGTCAAGAGCATGTGGCGGGCAGTCCTGGGTTGGGACATCAGGTGAGGGGGCTACTGGCCTCCAAACACCCAGGCAGCTGAGTTGAGATGGGGGCTTGAAGGTGGTGGCAGGCACAGAGTGGGGAGTGCACAGAGCCCACCGGTGAACGTCCCCAGTCACACACGGCTGCTTCAGAGGCCCTCAGTGTGGACAAATCACAAGGCACCAGAAGTGACACACTCCAGTTTACCCGGCGCGCACCCACCTGTGTTCAGTCTCCACTTTGGATTTAAGGCGAAGAAGTGGCTACAGCTCTTCTGCCTGTGAGTACCCTCTACGCCCGGAACGCACTGTGCAGCTGGTCGAGGAGACAGCTCTGTGAGCTCCTAGGCAAGCTCTCTAAGTCTCCAGTCTGGTCTGAACCCTGCTCTGCTCTCCACCAGCTGTGTCCCGGGGCCAAGATCAAGCCTCACTTTAGGTCAATCTATTTTTACCCGCTGCTTATTTAGGTGCTGGGTAAGGACTATGCTAGGCCCAGGAAGCGGGCACAGTGAGTAAGGGTTGCTGTCCTTCCCATTCCATTATTTATGCATAGATATAAAAAGGACAGGCATCAAATAAGAATGTACCACGTAACACTCCACCAACTAAACTGCTCTGCAGAAATGCTGAGACTTTTCATGGTCATGGACCAAGGTGGGTTTCCTAAATAGTTCATTAAGGTGTGAGCAAGTGTCCTATAAAAAATACAACAGCTAGGCCGAGGCGGGTGGATCAACTGAGCTCAGGAGTTTGAGACCAGCCTGGCCCACATGACGAAACCCCGTCTCTACTAAAAATACAAAAATTAGCCAGGCATTGTGGCACATGCCTGTGATTCCAGCTACTTGGGAGGCTGAGGCAGGAGAATCACTTGAACCCTGGAGGCAGAGGTTCCAGTGAGCCGAGATCTCGCCACTGCATTCCAGCCTGGGTGACACAGTGAGACTCCGTCTCAAAAAAAACCAAACCAAACCAAACCAAACCAAAACAAAAAAAAAAAAACCGATGTTAGTGGTCATTTTTCTTCTACACATATTACATATTAATATTACATATTATTTTTTCAACTTTTGCCACACCTGGGAACTTGGAGCTTGGATAAGTTGTATGGGGAAGCTTGTGTAATAGCTATGTTTTCTAGTTTCTTTTTCTTTTTTTTTTTTTTTTGAGACACAGTTTTACTGTGTCACCCAGGATGGAGTGCAGTGGCACAATCTCTGCTCACTGCCACCTCCACCTCCCAGGCTCAAGCAATTCTTATGCCTCAGCCTCCTGAGTAGCTGGGATTACAGGTGTGTGCCACCACACTCAGCTAATTTTTGGATTATTACTAGAGACACGGTTTTGCCATGTTGGCCAGTCTGGTCTCAAACTCCTGACCTCAGGCAATGTGCCCGCCTCTGCCTCCCAAAGTGCCGAGATTACAGGTGTGAACCACCGCACCCGGCCCCCACTTTCTGGTTTCTGTATTTGATGCTTTGACATCTGGGGCCTTGCTGGTGCTGAAGGGACTACCTCTCCCAGGGTTAGCTAATTCCTAGGGAGGACAAAAATCACCTTCCAGGTACCTTTCATATGCAAAAAAACCCACCTAGAACCCACACCCCAACCAGGTCCTTCAGGCTCTCATGTTCTGAGCCCTGTCCCCTGCCTTAACCAACCCCACAGGCATCAGATAATTAGGGACAGCTCCTCCCTCCCAGAGCCCACTAAACTTATTCACACTCACCAGTGCTAAGCCTGCCCACCCTCTCTCACCCATTCTTCCTCTTGGAAGCTACAGTAAAGGTTCCCTCGGCCTCCTGACCAACCCCGGTGCTTCTCTGTGTGGCCCTGCATGGTGGGCCGTGTGTGCCTCCTGTTCCCAGGGACCCGAGAGTGTGAACCTTTTCCTTCACGACAGTCATTTCCATGACTGTGTGTCTTCGTGTTTCATTAAAACACATCTCAGGTGGCCTTCACACAGCCTGGCATGTAGGTGCAGGGCATCTGACATGCATAGGCACAGGCATCATAGGCATCGTGGACCAGCAGAATGCCAGGAGGCTGGAGCAGGCCTGTGTCTGTGTGTTTCATTCCAACACAGATGTGTGAAAGGGAGCAGGCACTGGGCTCTGGGTTAGAGGGTCTGGGTGTGAATGTGGGCCCCCGACTTCCCACCCACACGTCATAGATGCAACCCTTCTACGTATCCATTTCCTCCTCTGTGAAGATGGGATGATGCCATAAACTACCTCAAAAGGCTGTGGCGAGGATTACATGATCAATGCAAAGCCTGAGCTCTGGGCCGGGTGCTTAGAAAGCATTCCTAGGGCGAGCTGTTTTTGTTACCTCGTTGTTCAATGTTTATTTAGAAGTAAACCTATGAAGTCAAATTTGAGTTCTTATTGTAAAGCATATCTCATAAGTCATGGTGGTTAAATATTGGCAATTTTATAGGGTGCTTTTGTTTTTTTTTTTTTGAGATGGAGTTTCACTCTGTCATCCAGGCTGGAGTGCAGTGGCACGATCTCGGCTCACTATAACCTCCGCCTCCTGGGTTCAAGTCATTCTCCTGCCTCAGCCTCCTGAGTAGCTGGGATTACAGGCGCCTGCCACTATGCCCAGCTAATTTTTGTATTTTCAGTAGAGACGGGGTTTCGCCATGTTGGCCAGGCTGGTCTCGAACTCCTGACCTCAGGTGATCCACCCGCCTCGGCCTTCCAAAGTGCTGGGATTACAGGCGTGAGCCACTGCAATCTGGTCTTTATAGGGTTTAATCTGAGAAATTCATTTGTCTCTGACAATTTTTGCTATCTATTTTAATCCCAGTTAGAATGATATTTCATGTACTCCACAGTTACACGGGGAACTCTTGTCTCAAGAAAGCCCCTTGAACGCTAGTTTGTAGAACAGGCTCTAAAAAGCCACTCTGCACTCTTGCTATCAAATTTTCCACATTCAGTGCTATGTGTTTATAGCAGTAATAGTTTCCACACACACACAAAAAAAACCTCACACATAATTTCCACACATTCTTTCAGGCAAACAAACACTATCTCAACCCACAGTGAAAGCAGAGTCTTGCTAGTTAAAAAAAAAAAGCCCCAGGTATTCAGAATGAAGCCTGCCTATTTCCTTGAAATCCTCCAAGATGTGGTAAATGACGGGATGCTTCAAAGGGATATTTGGCAGCATCTTAATGAGATCGTGGAAATGTAAATTCACAAAGGATACAACTGCTGCTCACCAGTCAATCACAGGCTGGTTTTCTGGGTTTTTTTTTGTTTTGTTTTGAGACAGAGTTTTACTCTTGTTGCCCAGGCAGAGTGCAAATGGCGCGATCTCGGCTCACTGCAACCTCTGCCTCCCAGGTTCAAGCAATTCTCCTGCCTCAGCCTCCCGAGTAGCTGTGATTATAGGCACCCGCCACCATGCCTGGCTAACTTTGTATTTTTAGTTGAGACGGGGTTTCTCCATGTTGGTCAGGCTGGTCTCGAACTCTTGACCTCAGGTGATCTACCCGAAGTGTGTGCACTGTTGCCATGGGGCAAGAAGGGGCAGCATCCTATGATTCCCACAGTCTTGGTGCCCTGAGGGACAGGGTGCCTTTGCCCTTTGCCCTCTGTGCACGTGGCCATTGGGGTATGTTGCCATCGCAGTAGCTGCCATTATGGCCAAAGCACATCAGTTTGTAAAAATTGTGGTAAAACACATATAAAGTTTACCATCGTAACCATTTTTAAGTGTACAGTTCAGTAGGGCTAAGTACATTCGCATTGCTGTGCAACCATCCCCACCATCCACCTCAAGGACTCCTTTCATCTTGCAAAACTGAAACTCTGTCCCCATGTAGCAACTGCCATTTCCCCCTCCCTCCAGCCCCTGGCACCCACCATTTCTGTCTCTCTGAATTTGGCTATTGTTCCTCATATAAGTAAAATCATACAATATTTGTCCTTTGGTGGTTGGCTTATTTCACTCAGCGTAATGTCAAAGTTCTTCCATGTTACAGAATGTCAGAATTTCCTTTCTTTCTAAGGCTGAATAATATTCCAGTGCATGTATATACCACACTTTCTTCATCCATTCGTCCACTGATGGACACGTGCGTTGCTTCCACCTTTTGGCTATTGTGAATAATGCTGCTAAGAACACAGGTGTGCAAATATCTCCTCAAGTCTCTGTCTTCCCTTCTTTTGCGTACATACCCATATGTAGAATTGCTGGATCATATGCTAGTTCTATGTTGAATCTTTTGAGGAACCAGCACACACATGTAAAGCAAATTCCAAATCACTGTTTACATTAACTCAATGATAAAGTTGTCTGGGAGGAAGGCCACTGCATTCTCTACAGAATGGCACTGGTATCACACTAGGGCAGTGCTTTTCAAAGTCCATGGCCCCTGGAAGCAGAACCCCAGGGCACTCCCCAACTGCACATTCCTGGGCCCTACCCTCCGATCTCCTGAGCTAGACTCTTCAGGCCAAAGGCTGAGGATCTGCCTCTTAACAAGTTGCCTCACCCAAAGAACCACTGCACCAGGGTTAGTATGATGCTGGGTTCTCTACAAGGATGCCTCTTAGGTCAGTTGCTTTAACTGAGTAGCCCAGCGAGCTTCCATTGACTCCTTTGTGTGGTTCATTAAATATTCATTTCAGCCGGGCGCGGTGGCTCAAGCCTGTAATCCTAGCACTTTGGGAGGCCAAGACGGGCGGATCATGAGGTCAGGAGATCGAGACCATCCTGGCTAACACGGTGAAACCCTGTCTCTACTAAAAAATACAAAAAACTAGCCGGGCGAGGTGGCGGGCGCCTGTAGTCCCAGCTACTCAGGAGGCTGAGGCAGGAGAATGGCGTAAACCCGGGAGGCGGAGCTTGCAGTGAGCTGAGATCTGGCCACTGCACTCCAGCCTGGGCGACAGGGTGAGACTCCGTCTCAAAAAAAAAAAAAAAAAAAATTCATTTCATGAAGTTTGGGCAAGCCCGTCAGATGTGTAGGATGAGGCATGGTTAGGCCTTGGCTTCATCTGACTTTGCCCAGATGTAGGGGACCACTTGGGAGGATGGACCTCCTGCCACTTGCGAACACCTTAAGCCCTGGATGGGTCTGTTCCCAGAAGGGCCTCCCAGTTGGCCAAGGAGCCCACCATCCAGGCATAAGTCCTGCACCCTGGACCTGAAAATCATGCTGGCAGGATTACACTAAGTTTTAGCATCTAGTTGGAGCCTTTTGAACAAAGCATGTATATTTATGCAAATAACATACAACAGAGGACCATTTGAGGTGGAAGGAAAAATCCTGGTTAGCCTCAACGTGAGGACTTGGTGCCATTACTTTGGCTGTTCCTAATAGAAACCCTGGCACTCATTTGACTGAGGGGACAGACCCACCACGTCCAGAGTGAAACAGCGGTAAAGAACGCAGCAGAAGTTAATACTGTCATCTTCTGTTCTCTGCATCTCCCCCTCATTTCTGCAGCTCATCTTTCTGTTTTTGATTCCTTTGGTATTTTTCTCATTTCCTCTTTTTTCCCCCATTCCCTGTCAACACTTTTTTTTTTTTTCCATCTTTGCTGCTTTATGAAATGTTAGCTGTTTCAAAGTGACTTGTTTTGTATTGTTTGGAGGAGCCCAGAAAACAAAACGCAGGCCTTCGTGAGCTCAGCCCATAACCAAGTCAGCTCGGGACTCGGTTTCTGAATTCCTGGCCTCAGACCTGCATTCCCATTTCGCAGGGCTCAAAAGTGAAAATAAGTGTTCTAGTCTAGTTCAGAGTTGTTGTCTCTGCAGTCAGAGTTGAGACAATTAGGTATCCGGGTAATTTCAGAAAATAAGACTTTGCCGCTTGGCTTATCCTGTTTGATAATTCATCCAATGCAGATTGCTGGCTCATTGTCAAATGACCCCTTTGCCGTGCATCAGGGCCACAGTGAGCAGAAGAGCTACGGACCAGGTCTACTAAAACACGCTCACAGCAGTACCGCCAGGGGAGGGAAAAAGTGCAGAAGGCAAGGTTATGGATCGTCAGGTCACCACGAAGGCCTGTTCGGCAGAGTATGTAGCCTGAGCCTGTTCTGTATTCACTGTACGTTGTTTCTCACAGTACAAAATTATTGCATCAGCCTGAAGATAAATAAACGAATAACGTGTGTTTCAGTGGGACCGTGTGCACCGGCACAAACAGGTGTGGGAGTGCGTTCCTCTTGAATGGGAGAGAACATCGATGAGCACAAAAACACATCCTGGGAACTTGAAAATTCAAAGGCAAATGTGAAAAGCACACGTTCTCCCTCCTCCTCCCTGGGCGATTCTTAATGCCCCCATGTGCACGTTTGCATGAGAAAAGACACTGTCACAATTATATGACAATTAAAGCTTACCATTGTTGTAAGAGCGAAAATTTCCTACAAATTTTATGTATTCATAAGTTGGAAATTCCTTTGGGTTCAAGCTGCCTCTGAGAAGATGGCAATAAAACTCTAAATCGCTGTCAGCTGGGCCGTTAAAGGAAGAAGAGGAGAAAAAGGGGTCGTGAGCATCGCACAGACTCTGAACAAGTAGCGTCTCTGTGAAAACTCTTATGGGATTTAGTCTACACATGGCCAGGCTAGTTCTCTCATTACAACTGACTTTTGGACCTGGTTTGTAACCCTTGCTGCCCAGGGGTTTCCTTCCATCGTTCATAGATATTTTGCATTCCATACATGGACCCAATTAGTCTTAATTTGCTCCCAGATGTCTGTGGTTGGTGATGTCAGCATTGATTAGTTCCGGCTGTTTTCATACGGTATATTAAAATAAAGCAGCTCATATAGAGCTGCTCCCTTTAATTTAATCTTTTTGCTTTGAAGTAAAATCAGATGTACGACAGGACAGATTATTCATGGAAAATGGACTCAGGCTTGCACTGATGCAAGCAGCTTTGCTACCTCATGCAGTTGTGTATGCTTCATTAAGCGACACGTGGTTCATGAGGCATCGAGGTTAGCCTTCTACCTAGGTTGCCAAATATTTTGATAAAAACTTCCAAATTCCACAGAACACAAAAATGTATATAAATAACCAGGTGAGAGCCTCAGGAGGACAGAATTTGCATTTTGGACCTAATGATTCAGTTTTCAGTTGGTTTCTTGATATTCTATGAATTTAGCATCACAGTATCCTCCACGATGAGCTGATTCCTCACCGATGTTTGCACTGTTTCTTACTAAAAGACTCTCATGTAAAAAAAAAGAGGAATCTTGTCATATACACAAAATAAATTATTATTCTTGAGTTCTCTGCTTTCAAATTTTCCACATAAAAGCCAAATGTCTTACATATTCCAAATTCCAGTTTTAGCTTTAAACCTAAAATATACCTCTAAGGATCTTGGAAATGTTCTGAGTCATGAGGAAAATTATTCTTAAAATTAGTTCTCCCTTCTTAATTCATTCTAACCTCCTTTCAAAAGCAAAATTCTCATCTTTCTAGCTTGTAAAACCACAAAAATTAAACTTACATTTTAAGTATTCTGGGGAGGGGGAATCCGTCACAAGCATATGGGAAGAAAGGATTTTATAAACTTCTGAATGTTCTTGTTCTGGGAGGAAATTTAACAAATTCTGATCCATGACATCCGACTGAAAAAGAAAATAAAGGACAAAGGTACACCCTCAACAAAGATGAAAAACAAAAGCAAAAACAAAAACTGAACATTCACAACGCAGAACTGGTTTCTGAAATGGAAAGTTCAATATCTGATTTTCTGTGGACACTCTCAGTTTATCACTCCCTTGTTTTAAACAGTTACCTAAAAGGTTGTATGTGTTCAAATGTGTATGTGCTGTTGTCTGTGGGCCCAGGAGGGAACTAAGAGTGAAGTCAGACAAATGTAGGAAGGACTGAGTCCTCCTCTCGCTTGAGAAGTGCTGTTTGCTGACACTCCTGTGCTTTGGCTCGGGTGCCATGGCCCCTGTGCACACCCGGTACGAGGCCAATCATTTATTTAAATGGCTCCAAAGAGCCCATGGGATTCCTTTCCTGACCCTTAGGGCAGCAAAGGGCTGCCTGTCTACTTCTTAAACGTCTTTAAGTTACGGAACTGCACATGTTTTTCTGAGTACCTTGGCACTGTAGCTACAAAATAAAGATAAGGTAAAGATTGAGTGCTGTCCAATAGAACTATCTGTGATGATGGAAATGGTCTGTCATCTGCGCTGCCTGTAACAGGAGCCACTAGCCACACAGTTACTGAGCACTTGAAACATGGCTAGTGAACAAGGGACTGAATTTCAAATTTCTTTTTTTTTTTTGAGACGGAGTGTTGCCCTTGTTGCGCAGGCTGGAGTGCAATGGTGCGATCTTGGCTCACTGCAACCTCCACATTCCAGGTTCAAGCGATTCTCCTGCCTCAGCCTCCCAAGCAGCTGAAATTACAGGCGTCTGCCACCATGCAAAGCTAATTTTTTTGTATTTTTAGTAGAGATTGGTTTCACCGTGTTGGTCAGGCTGGTCTTGAACTCCTGACCTCAGGTGATCCACCTGCCTCGGCCTCCCAAAGTGTTGGGATTACAGGCGTGAGCCATCAAGCCTGGCCCATTTAATTTGAATTGAAATTTAAATAGCCACATGTAGCTAGTGGCTATCATATTAGATATGCAAGTAAGAGCTCCCAGTGGACAGAGGAGACAGGCACCTCTCTCTTCCTCAGTTTCCCTCAATAAACTCATCCACTCTCAGAGCTTCAAACACAATCTGCATACACTTTCAGATTTGAATATCCAGCCAACTCTCTCATGAGCCAGCCTCAACCTTCCAACAGTCACTCACATGCGCCCTGGGGACCACAGATGCACACACGTCCCGAACATCAGCATTCTTTCCCACCCATACCATCTCCAACCCTTGTGTTTGCATCTCCATCAATGGTATCATCGGTTGGTCACCTGCCTGTCCCAGATACTCTGGTGGCATCTTTGTCTCCTCTCCTTCTCGTCCTTACCCTCAAACCAAACAGTGTCCAAATGCTGACCATTTTTCTCCCTCAAATTCTCTGCTCCATCCACTTCTATTTCTCCAGCCTCCACCCTAGTCCAGACCCCTATCCTCTCCTGCCTGGGAATGATTTGGCTAAACTGGTCTTACCACATCCACTTTGGTGCCTATCCAATTTGTTCTCCATCAGCAGTCAGAGAAGCTCACATCAGATCAAGTCCCAACTGTCCCTTGGCTTCCGACTGCTCCAGGAACAAAGCCTCAACTGCTCAACACACTTTCACGGCTCTTCACAGCTTAGCCTCCACCTGCTCCGGCTCCCAGCATTTCTCTAACCCTTCCGAGCCTTTTTCCTCCAGTTTGCTCTCTGTTCTCCCTCTGAGCCTCACCTGGGCTATTCCCTCAGGCAGGAAGATGCTACACCCTGCCCTTGTGTTTAACAAACCCCTGTGCAATCTTTAGGTCCCTGCTTTGAAGTCACTTCCTCTGAGAAAGACCCAGGTGACACCCTCCACCCCCACTGATGATTTCAGGGCCTCTGAGGGGACAATGACCGCCTTGATGGGACATCAGGTGACTAGCATCACGGCAAAGCAGGTGAGAGCTCAGAGCTCAGGCTTGAAAGCAGGTTCTGGCCCTCCATGCCGCATTTTCCTCAGTTGCAAGATGAGGAAACCATGAGGGTTCCATGAGCTCACTTGCCTCCACTGCTGATAAAACAGTACATGGCAGACATTCAATAAATGCCAAGCGTGATCAGGCACTGAATGACCAGTTACAGAATGACGACAGGGGCACCTGCACCACGGTGACATTTTCCAGTACAGCTATGTGCTGACTGGTGCGCTCTGCCTCCCTCCCTCCACCGGGAGCTTCAGGAGAGCAGGGCCCAGTGCCTTGTTCACCACCACATCCCCGATGTCCAGGACGGTGCCTGGTCTTCGATAAGACTGCACTGACCAGCTGAAAGAATGGCGTGGCCAGCACTATGACAGGTATTAAAACAAGGTGCCCAGGGAACACTGCGGATGGTGTGCTGCCTCCAAAATGACAGGGTAGAGGAGACTCCTGGGGAACAATTCCCAAAAGGAGGAATCCTTGAGTGGGAACCGGAGGACAAGACAGGGTCTGCCAGACACGGTGGGAAGGTGCGCCAGATAGGGGGTTCAGCGTGCACAGAGGCGTGAGGTGGGCACCCTGACAGTACTGCAGGAAGGTGAGGAACAACAGGGAGGGTGAGAAGCCACGAAAGAGGAGGTTGCACAGGGAAGCAGGGCCAAGATGAGAGAGGCCGCAGAGGAGTCAGGGCTCGACCCTGTGCCCGGAGGAGCCACGAAGTACCCGAAGGAAGAGGGTGGCCAAACTGCTCATGTATTTTAAGGAGATCCTGCTTGTGGTTTGGAGGGAGAGAGCACTGGAAGTCAGGCTGGAGACGGCCAGGGTCTCAATAGAGACAGGGGAAGGAGTGGAGAGGAGCAGACAGAGTCCCAGGCAACTCATCAATATTGTAGTCTAACCAATGCTTGCTGAGAGCCACCACGTGCCAGCCGCCGTTGGGCACGGGGAAGACGCGTCGGGAAGCGGGTAGAACCCCTCGCTGCCTGCAGTCAGTGTTCCGGTGGGGGTGAGGACAGTGGACACAGCTTGGCAGCTGATCGGAGGACGGGAGGAGGGAAAGGAAGGACTCAGCGTGGCTTCCAGGCTCTGGCTCGGACCCACCGGCCTTTATCTTTATGGACTAAACTCTACCAGGATCGTCTCTCATCTATGCTACCATTTCTCATTCTGGCTTTCTCCAAGTTTCTTCGGATGTTCTGGTTTTATTTTAAGCCCATTCTCTCTAGTTTTTTTAGAAGATGACTCATGTTCACAGATGACAGTAGTCTTTCTTCTTAAAGATATTTCAACTACTTGAAAATGAAAACTAAGTGACTCCATGGCCTCTTCTTGGAGGGCTCCATCTGAAGCCACTTCCCCTGACACTGGGTGTGGCAGAGAGCAAGGCTGGGTGGCTGCCTGGCTGGGTCACTTGTGTGAGAGAACTTTACTGATATAGGTCCCAGGGCCAGTATCAGGCCACAGGTTCTGCACAGAATAAAGATGAATGCTGGATGCAAGTAGGGGCAGGTATGATATGTGGGAGGTTGCGAGGATGATGAATTAACACACAGAAAGGGCTCCAGACTGTGCTTGGCTCTTGTATGTATTTGCTAGTACGTTGCTATTACGCTATTTCCACATGCGGAAAACCAACACAAACAATGATCATTTGAAATTTTAACCCTAGTGCTTACAGGAGAGAAGATGACATCTACAGTTGAATGATCCCCTGAATGAGCTGAGTTCTGTTTATTAAAATAATAGCAGTTACGGAGACAAGGGAGGGAATGTGCCATCCACAGCCGTCTTCACAGCTGAGTCCCACGATCGGGAAGGTCACCTGCCTGTGGAGGTGGGCGGTCCCCTCTCCCAACTGCCTGATGGGCCTTGAACCAGCAGCACCAGTGCAGTGACACCCAGCTGTGTTAAATGAGCCTGTACTAAAAGCACACTGAGGCTGGGCTGGAAGAGGGCTGGATGGATACTTCCTCCCAGAGTGTCCCTGAGGCACTCTGGCGGTTTTGGCTTGAGATCTGTGCTGGCTGCAGCGAGAAGAGGGAATGGTGAGCAGCCCTGGAGAAACTTCACCTTGAGAAAAGAAGGGCTTAAGGGAAGTCACTTGGGGCTCTGGTCTCCCTAAAGGACCGGGAAGTTGGAGGCATATTTGATCCACTTAGATTCAGTTTAGATTCAAAGTCAAACTAATGGCCATACAGCTAAGCTTTCAGAAGGCATTGTAGAGAATGGCTTTGACTTTGTAATAGTAAGAATTAATTGCGATATAAAAGGTATGAATTATACAGAAAGAATCTCTGTTCATCAAAATGCCCTAAAAAGGGGGGAAAGGTAAGCCACAAAGTGAGACAGGATATTTGCAACACATACGTCTGTGGTATGGCCCAAAATTAAGGTTCTAAATTATATGCTGCCTTGGCATCTGGTAAAATTGGAAGGGCCTCAAATGGCCTAACTGCAGGCTCCCTCCCCACACAGATGAGGGCCCCCAGCCAAACCCCTTTCTTATCACGGCGGCAGGTACAGTTTCTGCTCATCCCTGAGTAGCAGGTTGTGGAATTATTCAAACAAGTGAATCACATCCTCTTGTGGGGACCGGGGGTCACCTCACCCTCTTGTTACTGCAGAGCCTGCCTCCCATAGCCTCTGCTGGTTCACTCTCTTCCCACGTGCAGCCCCCTGTGGCCCTGTGCAGTCCTCCTCTGGGCTGTGAGTACCTGTGACTAATTAACTGCTCTTGGCCTCATCCAGTGTCAGCTGTGGAGTGTTCAGACATCCCCATTACCCTAGAGTGGGGTGAATGAGAGGCAGTTAAAACAATACCTGCTCACAGCTTGTGTCCGGATCGCAGAAAGCAAGCCTACTCATAATTGCAAGAAAAAACCCAATCAAAGAGGAGGATGTCCAAATACCTGAGCAGGTAATTCAGAAAAGATGGAATCTAAATAGTTGACAAACATACAGACACTCAATCTCATTGGTAACTGAGAGAAAAGCAACGTAAAACTCCATGAGACACCTTCATGTACTAGACTGGCAAAAACAAGAAGTCTGACAATGCCAAGTTCTGATGCCACAGCACTGCGACGTCTCCACCTTGCTCGTGCAGGGCGAACTGGTGCCACCGCTAGGAATCATTCTGGCGTTATTTAGTCAAGGTGGAGGCAGAGCTTCCCTCAACCCAGCCATTCTCCGCCTAGTCAGTCCTCCAGGGATGCTTGCAAACGTTCATCAGGAAACACTACAGGATGTTCACGGAAGCACCTTCCAAGAATTCCTAACTGGGATGAATGCGGGAATTGCAGCACATTCCTACGATGGAACACTACCCAGCAATAAGAAGAGCCCATAGCAGCTACATCTGCCAGTGTGAGGCAGGCGCATTGCACAAACGATGCTGAGCAAAAGGAGAAGTCACAGGAGTCCATTTTCAATGATTCCATTTACATACAGCGAAACAAAAGGCGACACTAACTTAAGAGTTTAGCAGTGAAGCCAAAGTTGGTGAAACTACAAAGGAAAGCAAGCAAACAACGATCTTAAAAGTCAGGAAAATGGTTGCCTCCAAGTGGAAGGTGGGGGTGTGATGAAAAAGGGGCAGACAGGAGCTTCTGTGGTCTCAGCCGTGTTCTATTTCTTCACCTCAGTGACAGCTGCATGTATATTCACTTGATCAATTTAATACTGCACGTATGTTTTATACACACATCTGTATTTATGGTATATAAAAATCAAAAGGCATTAAAAAAAATGTTAACTAGAGGCCTGGAATCTTTTAATCCATGATCGACTCTAAGCTGCAGCCACACCTGTCAGGGCTCTGCTCCGACCCAGAGACACCTCTGACAAAATGACGTGGATCAGGTGGGAGCTTCCAGCAGGTGAGGGCAGGGTGGGGTGGGAAGGGCAGAGGGAGGCTTCCTGAAAAGCATGTCTCATGGTCTTGGCCTTGCTGCTGTGTTTGTGGTAACACAGGCCAGGGGCTTTGGCTTTCCTTTTCTGGGACCTCCTCCTGCTGTGCCCCTTCCACAGGAACTTGGCTCCAAATCCCATTCTGGTTTTGTACTTTCTTCTCGCTGGGGCTTGTACCTGGCGAGCCAGCATGATATGGAGATATTTTCTGGCCTGCAGATTTCTCCAGTTTTAGGAACACTTGTGCCTTATTTTCCTTGGGGAAGGTAGGGTTATCCATGCACATAGTTCTCACATCCAAGACACGCCCCACCCGTGGCAAGCTGCTTGCAGTTGCTCATAACCCCAGTTATGAATTCAGTCCCTCGTTCAATGAACACTTAGGCACATGGCAAATGTTCAGGGCTGGGGATATGATGTCTGCCTCAAGAGCTTAGCACAGTCCAGCTCATCAGACAACATCGCATTTATGAACAAATCAGAAAGTAACCCAGGAAGCTAACTTTCAAAAAGTCAAAAAAAAAAAAAAAAAAAAGCGCAAACAGGAAACACGGATTATGCCTACTTTTGGTCTCTCATTTGGTTCCCTCAGCCATACTCTTTCCCCATTCTGTCCAAGGCACGTGACTCATGCCCCTGGCATCTCTCCTGCAAGGTTTTCATTCCAGAAGCTCCCGTGAGCCCTTGGCCTCCATTGTATGCACGTCTGTCTTGCTCATGTTCCTTGCCTGTGTCAATTCTAGACACCAAAATGTGCCGGTGTTGCCACTACTGAAAAATTCTCATTGGTATTGTTATTTTGTTTTTGAGACAGGTCTCACTCTGTCACCCCAGCTGAGGTGCAGTGGCGTGATCTCGGCTCACTGCAACCCCCTCCTCCCAGGCTCAAGCAGTTTTTCCACGTCAGCCTCTCAAGCAGCTGGGACTACAGGCACACGCCACCATACCTGACCAATTTTTGGATTTTTCGTAGAGACAGGGTGTTGCTGTGTTACCTAGGCTGGTCTTGGACACCTGACCTCAAGTGATCCACCCACCTCAGCCTCCCAAAGTGCTGAGATTACAGACGTGAGCCGCTATGCCTGCCAGTTCCCATCTTAAAATCACTTTGCTTTGAGCTATTTTATTCTCTTTTTTTCTCTGCCAATTTGGTAAAGAAAGTTCTAGGCTATGTCATCAGAAACTGCTGTACAAAAATCTATCACACGAGCTTCTGTTACCTCTGAGATGCTGGCAGTGTGAAGGAAACAGAGAGCGACTTGAAGCCCCACAGCCTGAGAAGTGGGAAGGAATTCTGGCTGCTCTTGTCCCCTTAGAATGGCTCTCCAATCCCCAGCCACACAAGGGGCATGGGATGGGACCCTGGCAGGCCAGCCTGTGCTTGGTGTGACACCAAGAGGGGCACTGCTGCCGGGGTCCCCAGCCTCCTACCCTCTGCTACCCTGTGTCCCGATCTCCATGAAGAAGAGCCGCTTCTTCCTCGAGGACTGACCACCACCTCTCAGCTCCTCATTCTCCCTTTCGGAGCCCCACACCCTGAAAACATCCAGCTTTACTGTGTCCTGTACAGGATTCTGAGGAGTGGTTAAGGACCAAGCTCTGGAACCAAAGTGCCTGAGTTCAAATCCCAGCTCTTCCCTGGCTGACTGTGGAACCTTGGGTACATTGTTTAACCGCTCTGTGCCTCAGTTTCATCATCTGTGAACTGGGTAGCTACGTACTTCATAGGATCCATAAGGATAAGGAGAGCAAACATAATACAGCCTCGCTCCGGGCCGGGCATGGTTCTGTGCGCCTACACATACCAACGCATGTGAGTGACTCTTAATGGGTGCCTGCTACACTGTAAGTGCTCAGTGTTAGTCACGCAAGGTTTAATGGGTGAAATCTCTCGACAAAATTGCAAACTCCAAAGGAAAGACAACCTCACAAGTTTTGAAATGTTGCATCATCTGTGGAAAGGACCTGCGCTCACAAGGAGTCATATTTAATCATTAAGTATGCATCTAAATAAACCAAACCAAAATCAGAATTCCTAAATGATGACCCAAATCCTGGGCACCAGAAAGACACCAGAGCAGAGTGGTGACCAAGCTGGGTTCTGTAGTCAGCTGCCCCCAGGGTAAGCCCCGCTCTGCGCCTCACTGCCTGGGTCACTGGGGCTTCCTCGCCATAGTGGAAGTCATGGAGGTCTCACTCCCAGATCCGCTCCTCTGCCCAACCAGCTGTATGCTGACTGCACCAGGGAAGTGTCCATCCTCAGCAGCCTTTGCCTACCCACTTGCAGAGGAGGATCCTGGTGAAAACTGGACAATGAAAGCTAAAAGTAAATTGCAGTTAAATGTGGGGGCTGCCCGGCCCAGGCTCACCTGCACCAGGGAACTGAGGGCTGACTCCGTGTCTGGGCGTGGGTATAGACACAGACTCTTAGTTTGCATTCGAGTGGGTCCAGCACTGATAAATCAGAGTCGGGTCATTTTTGGCCCTTGTAGAGTTAGAAAATAACTTATGAAAGCGGTCCTAAATTGCTCCGTAATTTCAGGTCGGAAGAATTTGCCTCTTACTTTCTTTTTTTTTTTTTTTTTTTTTTTTTTGTAGACGGAGTCTCACGCTGTTGCCCAGGCTGGAGTGCAGTGGCGCGATCTCGGCTCACTGCAAGCTCCGCCTCCTGGGTTCACGCCATTCTCCTGCCTCAGCCTCCCGAGTAGCTGGGACTACAGGCGCCCGCCACCGCGCCCGGCTAATTTTTTGTATTTTTAGTAGAGACGGGGTTTCACTGTGGTCTCGATCTCCTGACCTTGTGATCCGCCCGCCTCGGCCTCCCAAAGTGCTGGGATTACAGGCTTGAGCCGCCGCGCCCGGCCTGCCTCTTACTTTCTAAGTCCTGTCCGCCACGTACAGCAACTGGGTCATCAGATAATTACAAGAGCGTAAAGCAGAACGGTGCAAATCCTGTTTACCCAAACAGCTCTGGCTCCTGTCTCTCATTCCCAGGCCAATAAGCAGGCCACGTGTGGTTGCTTTCAGTCAGTGCCTACCACTGCCGAACCCTTGCCATTCAATACAAAACACAAGCGCCCTCCAAAGAAGTACCCCAGCTCCTCTTCTGTCCTTAGACACGCTCAGATCAGCCCAGCTTCTCTGGGGTGATGATGGGGGTCATTTCTGTATTAATGGTGGCAGCCCTATCACTGGCCTCCTGGCCAGAGATGAAAATCAAGGTGCAGCTGCACCCCCAGCTTCCTCCTTCAGGCTGAGCGAGGATGAGCCTCTTCTGACGGCTATCGAGAAGAGAGAGCCCCCCTGCTCCCCGCCACCAGCCTGACGCACCCTTGTTTTAGGAAATGGGCTGGAACACAAAGGGGAGACAGATTAGGTTAGATGAGGGCCTAATGGGAAGGCATCTGCTTAGCAACATAAAAAATGCTTTTGCGGGCCACGGCTCAGTGAATGCAAAGAAAAATGTAGGCAGCGCTTTGATCCGCACGCAGCATCGTTTGCAGAAACGGTGGGACGAGGGAGTGGCTTCCAGGGAAAGGTATGGCCCAGGATGATGTGGGCCCTGGGCCACCAGCAGGGCAGGGCTCATCACCCCAAGGCAGATGGAAGCCGCCCATGGAACAAGGCCACACTGCTCCCTGGGCAGGTGCAGCTAAGGAGAGGGAGCCACAGTCCTCCAGTATCATCCTGGCCCAAGCTTTCCTATGTGGGAACCCGGGGCACGCTTTCCCCTTTTCGTCACATAAACTGAGTGCCCATCCATGGATGAGCAGGTGCGGGGGGTGCTGGGGAAGGTCTGGGCTGGACAGAGGACAGAAGAGAGAGGACGTTTTGTTCTTGTCCATCACACTTGCTGTTCCTGGTACAGCTGTCATTCTCACTCAGGCTCTGTAGGAACAGGCAATGGTGTGGCAGGAGATGGGAGCCTGGTCAGATGCCCATGAAGAAGCCTCAAAGGTGGCTCCTCCACCAGCCAGGTACAGACCCATGAGTCACTGAGTCAGGGCTTACCAGAGAGCCAGCAAGGCTTATGCAGAGAGGAGGGAGGGAGGGAGGGAGGACAAAGGCAGAGGGAGGAGGGAAGAAGAAGGGAAGGAAAGGAGGGAAAGAGTGGGGAGGGACATCTGTCAAGGCCTGTGACCATACCACAACCCCTTCTGCCATCCTGGAGCATCCATCGTGCACTCCTGGAATGCAAAGCCGACCCTCTCCAGGTCCACCCAGACACTCCTCACTCCCCAAGGCCTTCCAAGACATCAGTCTTCCCAGAGCAGTTCAACCGCCAGGAACCAGCCGTGCTGCCGAACCCTGACCACCACTAAGTGTTGCTACCCACCTGCAACCTCAGACAGGTCCCAAGTAAGCCCCAAACCATGTTTCAACCCAAGTTATCTGTTGTCCTCTCCCTGGATCAGCTGTCAGGTGACCCTGGATGTCTGTCAGCCTCCATGATGGCTCTGAGCTCCACTAACAGTGCTGTGACTCTCTCATCAGTCCCCATTTCTGACCCAGGAAAAGAATCTGTAGCCACAACTCCCACTCCAGGCCTTGCTTGTTCCAGGATGGCACACGTCTGCATCTGCCCTTTTCCTGGAAGGCTCCTGGGACCTTGACCTCGGCCTGGTCCTGTCCCCAAAACTCAGTAGTCCTTTACTCTCCACCCCCTTCTCACCTGCAGCCCCCTGACACCTGCACCACCTCCCATCTGAGATCTAATGACTCTCAACAGAAACATGATAATGTGAACCGGTAAAGGCCACTGGAGCAGAAACTCACCGGTAAATGCCCAAGGAGAGGCGTGATACTGTCAGAGACATAGATGATGCTGCCGTCTGTTGTCACCGCGATAATGAAGCCATCTAATGCCTGTGGAAAATGCAACATTTGAAAGCTCCTTAGCAATGCTTTTATGGAGCAGCATGTCACCGAAGCAGAGGACACTATTTCAGGACACTGGCTTTGTTTTATAATCCTCAGAATATTTCCATGAATAACCTCACGGCACTTCTTGGCCTTCCACGGAGGACAGCTTCTTACAGAGAATGTGTCTGGCCCAGGAGAAGCATTTGCAAAAGCACTACAGGATCAGTGAAAAATGTGACCTAGTGGCATAATAAAATAACATTTAGCCATGGAAATTCCCTAAGTAGGTTTAATGATAAGCACATTATTAGCCTGACTCAGAAATACCACCATTGCCATTAGAAAACATCAGCCATAGCTGATGGTTCCCATCTCCCTACCCCTGCCATCACTGAGTTCAATGGTAAACATTTGCCCTGATAAAGACATCAGACCTAACAGATGCATGAAAAACAGAAAGTGTGCCTGTTGGCCGAGGTGGGCCTCTGCTCACATTCATTGCCACAAGAGAAATGCCCACTGAAGGAACTGCTTGTAAAGAACATTCACATGATTCTACAGGGCTGGGTGGGTGTGGGGGTTGCGTAACTCAACTGGATCCATAAGCATTTCAGAATGTCTGAAAAATTCATGCATTTGAAAGTCTCTACTGAGTGCCTATTCTATGCTGGGTACACTGTCCTGGGTGCTTGTGATATAACAGGTTGAAGGGGGACAATGCTTTCTCATAAAGCAGACACTTTTGCTCATTTTTTTTTTTTTTTTTTTGAGATGGAGTCTCACTGTCGCCCAGGCTGGAGGGCAGTGGCATGATCTCGGCTCACTGCAACCTCCGCTTCCCAGGTTCAAGCGATTCTCCTGCCTCAGCCTCCCAAGTAGCTGGGACTACAGGCACACGCCACCATGCCCAGCTAATTTTTGTATTTTTAGTAGAGAGAGGGTTTCACCATGTTGGCCAGGCTGGTCTTGAACTCCTGTCCTCAAGAGATCCGCCTGCCTCAGCCTCCCAAAGTGCTGGGATGACAGGTGTGAGCCACTGCGCCCGGCCACTTTTGCTGGTTTTAGATTATTTACTGGGATTTATTTTGGTGTGGGTGCTTGTAATGCTTTCATAAGATGTATCTGAAAGTTGATTTCTAAAACAAAGACGACATAATTCAGCAGAGAATAGGATCATAGTGGCAACTGGCTGTCTAGGTGAAGGGGAGGAGTGCCAGTGAAGGGGAGGAGACTAGAAATGAAGCCTACCTCTCCAAGTCTTTAAGGGAATAATAGGCCCAGGGAGACTTTCACTGGAAACCTGTCACTGTCGATTCACTGACTTTTTCTTTGAAAGACTATCTTTCCCGAATCTGGAAATTTTTCCGCTTAGGAAAAAAAGTGAAATATGTGCTTAGAAAGCTCTGGAAACATGTTGCATGCACTCAACTAGATGGTCACATGATGTCTGAGAATCTGCGTGGACGAAAGGGCGTTCATTCTTTCACGTGAGGAGGGTGTGGTTAAGTGTGTGGCAGCAGGAACCCGGGAGAGGCCAGGAGCAGTGTGTGAAGGGTACCTTTGTAGCATATGCCGAAATGGGAAAGAGTTCTTTCAACCAGGAAAGTTAACACTAGACTCATTTATTATTTTACACTGACAGCTGGCAGGATTTAGACTGAAGAACAGATTCAAGTATGTTTCTTAAATGGACCTCATCCTCTTGGATGACATCAGTGGTTCTCAACTGGGAGCAATTTCGGTAATGTCTGGAGGCATTTTTGGTTGTCACCACTGGAGTGGGTGGTGTTGGCATCTAGTGCTGCCAAATATCCTGTAATACGCAGGACAGCCCCCACGACGAAGAACTACCAGGTCCAAAATCACCATAGGGCAAGATTGAGAAACGCTGGGTTAGATTTGTGAGTTACGGTAAACGAAGCAGTACATCCCAGGAACTTTTCCTTCCCAAGTATTTTTCTAAAAATGTTTTGAAGTCATCTTGGCAGCCCTCTAGGAGGTGAATTTTTTTAAGGGGTAAGGGTACTGTTGATGACATCAGTGAGACTTTTCTGGAAAAAGCAGATTGGAAAGCTGGGTAAAGCCAGGGCAGTGCAAATGGTCTTGCACAGTGAGCCCATGTCCCTCCTGAATGTCTAAAGCAAGCGGGTGTTAAAAAGCTGAAGGTATTTATAGACGGAAGATAACTTTCATCAGCTCATTGGCATTTCCATCAACTCTATGAGAGCTGCACTGAGTCACTGCTTTAAGAAAGCTTGCTATGGTTCTGGAAGTCCCATCAGTAGCATCTGAAAGGGATTCAACAGCAAGAGATTGCAAAGTGCTGTGCCTCTCTCCATGGAAGGGTGATTTTCACTGGGGTGTCTCCAAAGCAGCCATAATGGCTCAGAATTCGATACCCGCCCCACACTAGAGGGAAATGAAACCTTCCCTTTCTGCTAATTCCTGAATCAGCTGGAACATTTCTTGTGTTCTCTGGGACAACCTCTGGGCTAAGAGATTGCTTTTCTGATTAAAATTCAGAAATTCCACAAGCTCCCTATTCCCCGGGCCACAGGCACTTGGTCTCCTCTTGAGTGAAATTGTTCCAATGCTGGTAGCCACAGTCTTTGCCAGCTGATACTTTCCCAGCTCAGCTGGTCTGCAGCCAGGTCAATTTTGTTTTTTCAAACTTCACAGCTATGTGAGTCCCCCTGGAGTCTGGTTTTGTGCCTCTTTGAGAGAAGATGGAAGAAGATGGGAGTCACATCTGGAGGGCATTAGCAGTTCCCTAGAGACATGATGGATGGGTTCTCTCCTGGGCTCTGTCCTCATTTTAAAAAGGGAACATCCTGGCCACTAAGGCATGGCACCTGGATTCTTCACAGTCTCTGAAAAAAACAGAGGGAGGTGCAGCTGGAGAGAGACCCATGCTATGGGAAGGTTGCACCGGACAATGATGACATCACCCTGGAGGCTCTCCGTCTCCCGCAACCACAGCTGGGGCTCAGGCCATCAGGAAGGAGATGCTAGAAGGCTCCAGTCACTCAGCACTAGGTCTGTGTCTACTGAAGAGCCACAGGTTGGAAGAGAAGCCTGACACAGTCAGGGTCAGCAGTACTAGTTGGTGGACTTCCCAGACCACTCACAGCTGCCATTCACCCAGAAGGCCTGCTGGTTGTGCAGCTTAATTTCAGATCCAATTCATTCATCTAGCATGATTTCCTTTCCACCGGCTTCTAGGAGTCCACACCGAGAGCAAGGAAAAGCGTATAAAGACTATACAAATATCAATCTTCCTTGTCTAGAAATTCCAGTCTCCTGAATCTCAGTCCTGTCTTCTAGCCCCGAAATGTATTCATTTTTAACTTTACAAAAGCCCTATTTCCTCAAATACTTTTGATAGTTTGAAACTCACTGGGAAAAAAAAAAAAAAAAAGGTTGTGCTACAGGCTCTTAAAAAAAGGCTGCTGCTATAGGGTTATGTGTTTTAACTACTTTTCCATAAGAATTAAAAGATAAATCGATTTATGTAAATTAGCATAATGATACATTAATTCAACATTTCACAAGCTGCTTTAAATTTAACATACTTAAAAATGCATTGCTTCTGCAGAAAGTTCTGTATTTTCTTTAAATATAGTTCACATGTAGATTTAAGTATCTTTCATCTTATGCAAATGTTCATTAATGCGTTTACATTTCATAATATTTGGACATCTTCATTCTGGCATTTTCTTACTCCAGTACTTTCTGTTTTCTGCAAGTTAATCTATGTAAATTGAAGTTTACATCAGTCTTATATAGGCACATAAGATATGAGAGAGAAAGATTTATCCCCAGAAGCCACTCTCCAAACACCCTGCCAGGAACCACTGGTCACAGCCGGCATCTAACTTCCCTTTGCTGAGCTCATCTGTCCCAGTTCACCTCTTCTTGGTTGCAGGCCTGGATATGCCTCCCTGGAGCTTTTTCTGCTCCACTGCCATGTCCATATACTCCAAAACTTATCCCAGGTGAGAAGCCACAGCACCTTGGCAGCTGTTTCTGTAGAGGCTTATGCTCATCTGTACTGAGGAGTTTCACCCATATACAAAGATACGATGTTGAGATCAGCCAGGTTTTCACAAATACAGCCCTATAGATGAGTATGGGGCCTCTGACCCAGAGGGAGGAACATGAGCATCTCACTCAGCACAGAAAGGGCGTGAGCCGGATGGGGAGGCACGGGGTCCCTGTGGCTAACATCTGTACGCCATGTGGACGTAATATGAGTTCAAGTTCAAAGCATATCTTTAAAAGACAACTTTTAATTTCAAGACGTGTTTCTACTAAGAGAAAACGTATCATCATAGCAGTCTAAAGAGAAGACTCTGAGTCAAATGACAGTGCCAGCTGATTCATCTTCCCTCTGTCCTTCCCCTCTCTCTACCCACCTCGAACCCACCCTTCCTGACTCCCTAGCAAAGTGTCCTCTGGTTGTGACACCATCAAGGGGCTCATCCTGTGGTCACTGTAGTGAAAGCACGTGACCACATTCAATTTTGGGATTCTTGTTGACATGGCCCACAGGCAACAGCAGGCAGAGAGCCTCAGGGAGGGCATCTGTTTCAAAGCCAAGTCTTCCCTGGATCAAGAACGGTAGTTTCCTTTGGGCACAGGGGCTTATCTGCAACAAGTAGCTACATTTTCACTGGCAACTGTTGAAGCGATTTTGAAAGTGCGTTTCACCTCCAACATCAGCTGGGTGAATTCTTCATTACTGAGGAATGAAGGCTTCCAGTCCTGCTGAATGTCACAGATTTCCGTTTGCGCTGAGACTTCTAAAAAAGAGACACAAATAAGCCTTTATAGTCAATGGCACCTAGAAGTTGGAATTAACAGATGAAGCACATGTTACTTCTGTGTAATTTTGTGTAAACTTCTGTGTAGTTTAATTTAAGAAGCCAGCATAAGGAAATATGTTACCCTGATTTCCAAGGACTGGGAGCTTTGAATGTTCTCACCTCCCTTAATGAGGCTTTAGGGAGGATCATCCCCCACCTTCTCTATGGCTGGGGTGCCTGCCCTTACAGGTGGTACCACAGCCCTGAATGTCTACATGACGAACTCCGTCGCCAACAGTTGGAATTAGGTAGTTGCCACCTATGAAGGCAACAGGAACAAACACTGGGATGGTTGTGACACCTTCCTAAGTGGCTTCTTCATGGTCCAGGTGAAGCAAAACACTTCACAGACCTGGGATTTAAAAAATTCCAGAAACATCTTAGGCATGTGGAAAATAACCCACTGTGTTATACAGAATGTACCATATTTTTCCGCACTTCCGTTACTGAAATACAGTGCGCTATACCCATACACAGAATGTACTCTCCTCAAAACTTTTAGGGGTTAATCTACAGTTCATCCATTTCACGCAACTGCCTTGTACTGAAGACATTATGCGCATTTATAAATTCAAATAGTCATTGGCCTACAAGGGGTTCCTTAAATATTTTAGTTCTGCATTTTTACAGAATGTTTTGTTCTATTATTAAATTATTTCTGATAAGATAATTACAGGTAGCTCAAATGCAATATCAAATACGTTTGTTTTTCCTTCTGTTTATCCTCCATCTTAAACCAACATTTTGCTCCATTTCATGTAGTAATAGGTTTCTTCAGAGACTATTTCCTCGGTGCTAAAGAACATAAGACTCGTATCTCAGAGAATAAAACTAACCTGTTTAATAACTTCCTGGAGAATGCAAATGGTCCAGGCAGATAATCCATCAACTTTAAGCCAGGAGAAAGATTTCAAGGCTCTCTCCTTTGTGCTTGTGTTTTTGATAATCTCTTACATGGAGCATGAGGAATGCACTCTGCCATTTGAATGAATGAATCTGAGTGAATGCAGCAGCTACTCATGAACAAAGGATGTAAAGAACTGAGTTATGGCCGGGCGCGGTGGCTCACGCCTGTAATCCCAGCACTTTGGGAGGCAGAGGAGGGCAGATCACGAGGTCAGGAGATCGAGACCATCCTGGCTAACATGGTGAAATCCCGTCTCTACTAAAAATACAAAAAAAATTAGCCACGCGTGGTGGCGGGCGCCTGTAGTCCCAGCTCCTCGGGAGAATGAGGCAGGAGACTGGCGTGAACCCAGAAGGCGGAGCTTGCAGTGAGCCGAGATCGAGCCACTGCACTCCAGCCTGGGCGACAGAGCCAGACTCCGTCTCAAAAAAAAAAAAAAAAAAAAAAAAAAAGAGCTGAGTTGTGCACGTGACCCTGTAAACCCCCACTTGTTCTGAAATCCAACGTTCCCAGCAGTGCTCGGCTCCACCAGGAAGGTTCCTTCCTTCAAGATGTCAGACAGAACAAGTTGCTGCTGCTGTTATACAACGTTGGATTTTTGTCTTTGTGATTTTAAAGCGGCACAAGAGAGCCGCTGTGAGCCTTTGGTAACTGAACACTGGAAGAAACCCCGGAGAGGAAGCTGTGCTGGTGGTCAGGCAGCCAACGACACTGAGAGGGCCCCTGGAGGAAGGGCCGCACTGTGGGGACACACCCAGTGCCAGGTGTCGTACGCACATGGTGGAACGCAGCACGGGAAGTAGAGGCAGGTGCTACATGCACATCTTGGCCAGAATCTGTTCTGTGGTGCTGGCCGAGACGAGGAAGAGAGGGTGCAACTCCCACCTCTTCAAACAAATGGTTGCCACAGTTTGGCCACTTAGAAAAGAGAGGGACGGAAGATGTGCTACAATATTAACCTCACAAATGCCTTTCCTCTTCTCCCCAATATGCACACTCAACTGTCAGACTCTTTTGACCACGAGGATCAAACTGCAGATTACCTGTCTGTCTAGTAGAGGAGTCTTTGTGGCAGCCCAAATTTCATTTAGATAGAGATCCACTCAACGTAACGGTGAAGGAAAAGGAAAGACCCACTTCTTTAACCTCAGTAATTTTTAGATCATTCTGTATGACTGGGTATTTTGTCAACGCTAGCATAATAATACCGAAAGCAGCCATCTCATTCACTTTGTATTTCAACAATTGAATTAGTCTCCTTGGAAGTGAAGGTTCAGTTCACAGCATATTAAAAAAAATATGTTAGATACGATGTCTCAAATCAAGGAAAAAATGTTACACTGGGAAATAAAATTCAGTGTTACGGTCAAAGTGGTTTCCAAATTTCCAGGGAAACAAAACCACCTGAGAGCCACTTTTGTAGGAAAACATTGTGATTAAGAGCCAACCCCCAGAATTCTACTCCGGTATCACCTATAGCCATTTCCTAGCGTGCTCAACTCCCGACGGCTCCTGGTATATCTGAGTAATAAGCAGTATATGTTTGAGATGTATGTGCTCAAATAAAATCCTGGAAAATGGGGCAGAAATTCCACAGCTGTCCTGGGTAAATATTACCCTGTTCAACAGGGAAATTTCTCCTTATTCTACAGCTCTCCCCACCTCACCTTCCATCCATGAAGACAGACACATTAAAGAGGTGTGAATGAGGAATGGGATTTAATAGTAGGAGAAAATTTCATTAGGTCAGCTTGAGACTCACTCAGGAAGAGGATAACGCGTAGGCCAGCCTGACCCTGGAGAACATTTAGATGGATGTAGATAAGGATGTCCGATATGTCCTGCTATTTACAGACTTTAGGGATGTCTATCTTACAATAGCTACTGTTACAACATTTTGCTACAAAGAATCGTGATCAGATTCTCATTTTGATTTGTATTACTTGTACAGTCCAGGATTACAATTTATTTCCCAAGCTGAGAAAACAAACAATGCTGAAAGATTATTGGGGAAAGAGCTAAATAATTATAGCAACTACTTAGACCTAATCATCTGTCCTTACTTATCATGTGGTCTGCCTTTAGCATGAAGGCAGGAAGCATGTTGAAATTCATAGTTCTTAACCCTCACTGCACGCCGGAATCACCTGGGGAGCTTTAAAAATGCTGATGCCTGGGCTTTACCTGACCACCTGCTGGTGAAAGGCTCTCCACCCTCTACAACAAACAGCCCTGATTTGCAGTGTTTGCCCCTTTCTGTGGTGTAGATATGCCTACCATGGCTGATTTCAAGCTACCAACTTTGGCAAAACTCCTGAAAATTGAACAATCTTCTCTTGCAAGCTGGTATCCCAGTATGGTCCCACCCCTAGAGATCGTGACATATTGGTCTGTGTGGGGTTACCTGGTAATATGTAGTTTTCAAAAGCTCTTCAGGTGATTCAAATATGCACACAAGGTTGAGAACCAGTAGTCTAAATGGACACACTCAGGAACAGCTGTAGTGCAGTTGTGGTATAAACAGCCACAAGAAGCCCTGCAGATCACCTCTCGTGGAGGAGCCATAGAGTGTAGCGCTAAAAAGCTGGGGTCTGGAGACAGGCTGCTGGGTTTAGATTCCACGTTTTCCTGGCTGTCTGAGTTGGATGAGTGACTTGACCTTGTGTGCCTCATCTGTGTGATGGAACTAACTCGAAGTGCTGCCATGGGCCGGGCGCGGTGGCTCACGCCTGTGATCCCAGCACTTTGGGAGGCCAAGGCGGGCAGATCACTTGAGGCCAGGAATTTGAGACCAGTCTGGCCAAAGTGGCAAAACCCCATCTCCACTAAAAATACAAAAAATTAGCCAGATGTGGTGGCACGTGTCTGTAATCCCAGCTACTTGGGAAGCTAAGGCAGGAGAATCGCTTGAACCTGGGAGGCGGAGGTTGCGGTGAGCCAAAATTGCCCCACTGCACTCCAGCCTGGGTGACAGACCAAGACTCTGTCTCAAAAAAAAAAAAAAAAAAAAAAAAAAAAAAGCGCTGCCACGAAGATGAGCTTTATGTAGAGGAGTTCCTGTATGTAGAGCTCGTAGAATATTGCGCAGCTCACAGCAAGCCCTGCATAGATGCTTACGGTCAGTATTCTCTACTCTGTTGCAGATGTCTGCAGAGTTCATGTCCATTTGGATTGCAAGTAAAGTGATTGCTTTGCTTTTTTGCTTTAGTCCAAGTTTTGCTCTAACAACTCTATTTCCCCAAAAAATGTTCCATGAATTGTCTGCTTTCTTTTGAACACGAAATCAGAGACGGGTGAGATCCTGGCATGATCCTGGTTGTGTTTAAGTGGGTTGTGAGGACTAGACCTTCGTCTTATGAAAAAGGCGAGCTGAAGCAGGCTCTCCCGGTGTTTGGAGGCTGCATTTCTGCTGACTGATCCTTTCCAGGACCCAGATTTGACAATTCTGTCATTCCACAGTGGACAGAGCGCGGCATAAATGTCAGGCTGACGAACTTGATCCCAGCTGTCCTATTTAACAGCTGTCCTGCTTCTCAGTGGCACTGACCTAGTTTGAGTAATTTGCACAAAATATCTTGGCAATCAAACCAACCTGCTATTTCACTTGGCTAAATCATTATTTAGGAAATATAACCATTTTGATTAAATTATCAGGGCGATCAAATACTGCTGTAACACTTCATTCCAATCCTGCTTGATTGGTCTTCCCTGACTTTTAACAAAAGCAATTAACATGTTCTTTACTCTCTCCTGGGCAGCTTTGGAAAAAAATAATATGAGGATGTATCATTACTGTCACATTTTTAATAGGTAGATATGATCATCAAAGAAATAATAAAAGAATAAGAAGTATAATGAAACTTTCTGATGTCCCAGCCGCACCCTCTTTCATGAAATCATCTTGTCTAGGAAAATGTTCAGTGGAAGAGACACATCACTGCCTGTGTGGAAGAACTGTAATTATTTCCTCACGAAGTCTGGCATTTCTGACTTATTATGTTTGGTGTCATGATTAAAGAGAAAAGAATTCTGCTCTTCCTGCTTGCTAATAGGTTCAGAGCCCTCTCCACTATTCTGTGACTTTTTGTAACATCCTGGGTGACTGGCAGGGTAGGTGCGATCACACTAACAGGTAAAAGGGTTTGAAGGAGAGGAAAAGGGAGAGAAAATGATTTGAGAAAGACGTGAGTTCAAGGATGGGTTCAAGCGGCATATGCAGGCAATCATGTGATGGAATATTATACACTAATGAAAGGAACCAGCAACAGCACTGGAAGAATGGGAGGAATCTCTAAACATCATGTGCATAATTCATGGTTCCATCTGAATAAGGCCCCAACAGGCCAAACCAACCTATGGGGTTAGAAGTCAGCACAGAGGTTCCTTCTTTTGGGAAAGCAGAGGAAGACAGGAAGGGGCTTCTATTTCTTGATCTGAGTCGTTGGTTCCCTGGCTGTGTCTGCTTTGTGATAATTAATTCAACTGTATAGTTATGATATGTATAGTCTCTGTATGTGTTACTTTTATAAAGTATTACAAAGTTAGAAAAAGAATGGAGTGGCAGGATAACTGGAAATCCACATGCAAAAGGATGAATTTTCACAGCCTACCTTACAACATCTACAAAAACAAACACAAAATGGATCAAATATCTATGCTTAACCTAGTTTAAAATTATAAACCTCTTGGAAGAAAACATAGATATAAATCCTTATTACCTTAGATTAGGCAATGGTTTCTTAGATAGGATGCCTCAAGCACAAGCAATCAAAAGAAAAAAATAAATTGGACATTAACAATTAAAATTTAAAACCTTCGTGTGTCAAAGAGTATCACTTGAAAAGTAAAAAGACAATCCACAGAATGGGGCAAGATACTTTCAAATTCTATACCAGATAAGGGTCTAGTATCCAGAATACATGAAGAACTCTTACCATTCAGGCATAAAAAGAAAAATCAATGATTTAAAAACGGGCCATGGATTTGGACATTTCTCCAAAGAAGATATATAAATGGCCAATAAACACATGAAAAGATCATGAAAAGGAAAACATCATTAGTCATTGGGAAATTCAAATCAAAGTCATATAAGATACCACTTCACACCCACTAGGGAGATGGTATTAATAATAGTTATAATAAAAAAAGACAGTAACAAGTGTTGGCAAGGATGTGGAGAAATTAGAACCCTCATACATTGCTGCTGGGAATGTAAATTGGTACAAGCCACCTTGGAAAACAGTTTGGCAGTTCCTCAAAAAGTTAAACACTACCATTTAATGCAGCAATTCCCCTCCTAGGAATACAAACAAGAGAAGTGAAAAATATATATCAACTTACAGATTTGTACATGAATGTTCACAGCAGCATCATTCATAATTTCCAAAAATTGTAAACAACCCAAATATCCATCAACTGATGAATGGTTAATCAAAATATGGTATTAATATATCCATACAACAGAATACTGTTGGTCCATAAAATGGAATGAAGTACTCCTGAGTGCTAAAACACAGATGCTAAGTGAAAGAAGCCAAATACAAAAGACCACATACCGTATGATTCTATTTGTATAAAATGCCTAGAATAGGGGAATTGATAGAGACAGAAAATAGATTAGTGGTTGGCAGGATCTGGAGGGAGGGGGAAGAACGGGAAATGATCGCTAATGGATACAGGGTTTCTTTTCCGGCGTGATGAAATTAGATAGCGGTGACGGTTACATCACCTTGTGAATAAGCTAAAGACGCCTGCACTCTACACTTTAAAATGGTGAATTTTATGGGATGGAAATTATATCTCAATAAAAACACAATGAATGTGACATTAAGAAAATACATTCTTTTCACTGTATTTTTTCATGATGTAGCTTCAAAGACCAAAGAGTTCGAGGGCAGTGGCAGAGAGGGACGAAAAGACCCACATGGTCTGATCCCACAGGAAGTGAGTACTCAGCCACTGCGTCTGTTCAGCATTGAATAAAAGACACTTATGCCAGGGAGTTTTGATCAAGATGTTGTCACTATGAATGCCACACTGCTTCGGCTGGGTGCTGCCTGTGAGGTTGTTTTGGATTCTCTCGTCTGGCTTATAATGCAATTGGGAGGTGTGTGCCCTCTCCCCACCTAGCCAGAGATGGGCTGATAGAGGGTGGAGTGCCTTTGAAATGGGAAGCCCTCAACTGGTAAGGCTGGGCCTGGCTGGGGAGACAAAACCAACCAGGCAGCCCAGATTGGTGAAGTCATCACCACATGGACAGGGCAGGGAGGAAGAAAAACACAGAGAAGGGTGACCTTTACCATTGTGTTTCTGCAAAAATCCGATGACCTTTTCCAACACGGTGGTTTTGTCCATTTTCCGCGTGTTACCAGGCAGCATGGAACTGAGCTCTTTGATGAGAACATTGAACTGGTCCCGACGCTTCTTCTCAGACTTGTTTCGAGAAGCTCTGTAAACACAAAACGAGCAGGTTACTGGAACATTCCACGTCACAAAGGCTTTGCGATGAAACAGAAGCACTTTCTATTAGAGCACATTCTATTGTGATCATCTATCTTATCAAAAACCTCTTTCAAGAAGGTCACACTGGCCACATTTCCGAGGCAGGAGGATAGAAAATGTTTTGCTAGACTCTTGGCCACAAAGACAGACGGCATTAATAATCAGTGAGTTCTGACTCAGACGCAAAATCTTACACAGATTAGCTCTGAGGCCGGATGCTGCTCACTCGGACTTCATAGAGCTTTCGCTTTCAGAGAGCAAAGGACACACTGCTGACTGAGATGGCTGCGCTCGGAGAGCCCTTCCTAAGACTCAAACCATGTCCCCTTCAATCCAGACCACCCAGCCCGGTTCCGGGGCCCAAGGGGTGGCCAGGTGTCCCGTGTGCCACCAGCACATATGTCCTGGCCCCTGCTCCAAAGAGCTCATCGCCCTGTTCAGGGAGGCAAGACGCACCCTGCCCACAACAGCCAGGGCTGTGCAGACCCAGGGCGGACACATGACAGGTACTGCCCATGGCTGTCAAGCTGCTAAGAGGAGACGAACCCTTTTTAAAATGACATGGAGGAAAGTTAAATGCATATTACTAAGTTGGAGAAGCCGGTCTGAAAAAGCTACACACTGTATGATAGCAAGTATATGACATTCTGGAAAACGCAAAACTACAGAGACAACATAAAGCTCAGTGGTTGCTAGGGGCTAGAGAGGGAGGAAGAGAGGAGTTTTAGGGCAGTGAATCCACTCTGTATGACACCGTACTGGTGGATATGTGTCATTACACATTTGTCTAGACTTGGGAGAATGTACAACACAAAAGTGCACCTTGATGTTAATTCTGGGTGGTAACAATGTGTCAGTGTGAGCTTATCAGCTATAACTAAGGCACCACTCTGGTGGGCGATGCTGACAATGGGGGAGGCTGAGTGTGTCTAGGGAGGGTCCAGGGGGACATGGGAACTCTCTGTGCCTTTCACTCAATTGGTCTGTGAGCCTAAAAATGCTCCAAAAAATAAAGTCTATTTTAAATAAGTGACACCCTGTGCTTCACACCTGTAGGAGAGATCAAAGTGAAGCTGCTTCGTTTGAGGGGAGGGGCCTCCTCCAAGCCACCCAAGCACCTCTGAGGACCCTTAGATCCTCAGGAACTTGAGTAGGGAGTCATGGCTGTCAGGGATGCTCTAATTAACAACCAGCAAGGAACACGTGACGCAGAAAGCCCTCCGGAGAAGTCCAGAAGCAGCGTTACTTGAGGGGCCTCCATCTTCAATGACATGCCACAGGCCCTTCATCAACAATCCATGTATTTGAAGGTGATGCAGGGCTGAGAAAGCTGGCTCACTCCTCCCCAGTTCACTGAAGACAGACTTGTTGCAGAAGTCCGCTCTCAGAGAGAGAACAGGGGCCCCAGAGGCCAGGCCCATAAAACACTGCTGCTTTTCCAGGCACCTGGGGCCCGGGATCATGGTTCCCAGGGGAGCAAATCCTTCACCGGGAGGCTCCTGGCCAATGTGTGGTCAGGACAGAGTGTGCTGCTGGATTCGGACGCACCTCCCTTGGAGCAGGTATAAGTATCTATAGGTAACAGTATCAATAAAGACTGCTTCCCAGGACAGCCCTTGGACATAAAGGGACGTATTTCTAAAACCCTTTCCCTAGACACCACGGGGACCCTAACCACTCAGTTTGCCCCTGCCTAATTGCACACAACCTGCCTTGATTTCAACACACACGTTCACAACCCATCTTTTACTTGTCCCATCTCAGTTTAGGCTGTTTCCTGATAACATGTGGGCAATTCTTCAAAGCTCAGCTAATGTGCGCGGTCACCACCCTTTACCTAGGGGTCTTTTCCTGCCTCTCCCCTCCTCCCTGTCTGTTCTTGGATTCTAGATTAAGGGACTTCTACAAAGGCCCTGTCCCTTGCCGAGCCATTCTCTTTACCTGCGCTCTCTCACATCACACACTAACTGCAGGCGTGGCGGCAAGATGTTGCGGCGTCTTGTTGCTAGTCCAGGCTAAAAGACCATGTTCAAACACACGGGAGAGAAGAAAGGAACCCTTTAACTTTCCAAGTGAGTGTCTATGCATTATAAATAATTTTTTGGCCTAGATTTTAAAGAGTGACATGCAACCTCCTTAGCCAAAAAAAGCTCTGTTCCTGTCCTAGTTTGCCCATTATAAATTATTTGTGAGCCGATAACACCCAGCTCATTACTGCTCTGTTCTCTTCTTCAACGGGTGTAATGACGACCAACACGGCCTGACAGCAACTCTGACGAAAGCTCCCATTGTTAGTGACAGAGACACAAGCTTGTTTCCATCCACCTCCGGCTGGGACACACTGTGGTGCCCACTGGAAACCAGTCGCTGTCAGCTGGTTCCGCTGCTCTCAGGCAAGAGAAAGAAAATGAGCCTGGAATGACCTTATTCCCAAAAAGAGGGTCCTCTCGGCAGGCCCTGAGACCACCACACACAGACACTGGGACGAAGGTTTTGAAAGACACCCCAACAACCAAGCTTTGGTTTTTGGTTTTTGAGAGAGAGTCTCACTCTTGTTGCCCAGGCTGGAGTGTAGTACTGAGATCTCAGCTCACTACAACTTCTGCCTCCCAGTTCAAGCGATTCTCCTGCCTCAACCTCCCGAGTAGCTGGGATTACAGGCACGTGCCACCACACCTGGCTAATTTTTGTATTTTTTAGGAGAGATGGGGTTTCACCATGTTGACCAGGCTGGTCTCAAACTCCTGACCTCAGGTGATCCACCAGCCTCGGTCTCCAAATGTGCTGGGATTACAGGCATGAGGCACCATGCCTGGCCATGCTTTGGGGTTTTAAGGCATTTTTTAAATTCCATAAAATTCATCCATTTTAAGTGCATAGTTTGGTGTATTAATTGGGTAACTACCACCAAAATCAAGATAAACAACACTTCCCTCTTCCGAAAGAGGTTTCTCCTGTGTCTTTGTGATTGACCCGCCCACCCCCAGCCACAGCCACAGGCAACCACTTATCTGCGGGTAGTTTCACCTGGTCTAGAATTTAACAGCCCTGGAATCAGAGTATACAGTCTTTTACTTTGATTTAGCATGACGTTTTTGAGATGCATCGTGTTGCTACACATATTAACATCCCATTCCTTTTTCCTGCTGACTAGTATTCCTGTGTATGAATATGCCACAACATCTGGTTCATTTCCAGCTTGGAGGTAATAAGAATAATGCCATTCTGAATACTCTGGTACAGATCTTTGTATAGATAGAGGCATTCATTTCTCTTGGGTGAATACAGAGGCATGGAATTGCTGGGTCATCTGGTAAGCGTATGTTTAACCTGATAAGACAAGGCTGCACAAAGCTGGCTACACTGTCTCTGCTTTTCCACCAGCAATGTATGAAAGTCCCGGTTGCTGCAATCCCTGTCAACATTTGGTGTTATGAGTGTTTTTTTTTTTTTTTTTTAACTTTAGCCATTGAAATGTTATGGCTTGGATCTGCATTTTTCTGGTGACGAGTGATGTTGGACATCTTTTTACATGCTTAATGGCCATTTATGTATCTTATTTTGTGAAGCATTTGTTCAAACCTTCTGCCTATTTTCCAATTGGGTTGTTTGTTATCTTCTTATTAAGAGAGAGAGAGAAATAATAAAAGATGAGAGAGAGAGAATGAGAGAGAGAGAAAGAGACAACGAGAGAGAGAGAGAGAATAAGAGAAAGAGAGAGAATAAGAGAGAGCAAGAGAGAGACCAAGGGAGGGAGGAAGGGAAGGTATGTGTGTGTTTTAAATATACATGGATATTGACTTTTGAATGCAGGGCCTTCTGTTATCTGTTCTGAAGCGTCCATCATCGGGCATCTTGGGAGTTTGGGTCGGGTTACACAGGTAACATTTGCTGGGCACTTACTATGTATGTAACGGGCACCATGTTAAGAGCTTTACATCCATTCATTCCTTCAATCCTCATGGCAACCCTTTAAGGCAGGTACTATTGCATTTCCATGCCAAGGGGAAGGAGCACGGCACTGAGAGGCCGTGTAACTCACCAACATCACAGGTCTGGGAAGTGGTGGCACAGGCTGCCCAGGGCCCACACTGTGAGGCTGTGCACCCTCCTGCCACTTCCTACAGCTCCCTCCAAATCACTATGGCATGATCTGTTATGGACCTATGGACCCAGTGTTCTGGGAACACAGAACTGAGAGTGACTAATTCTGGCTGCTTGAGTTTATAGCACAAAAACTAAGCACACCATGCAGAGAAACAGTGCCACACACTAACAGGAGGCTGGTGTTTGCGTTCCCTCTTGGGGAAGATACTGCAGGAAATCAAGGGAAGACTGTGACCCTCACTTCCGCTCCTAGGAGGAGCGGCCTTTCCCACTGCGGTGGTCACCTGTGGTGTTAGGATTTCTGTTCACCAAATATTTCCAGTTTGTCTTCTAGACACAGTAGGATTGCGCTTCCCTGCCCCTTCGCTCGGCCAAGAACATGTAGGCACAAGTGCCATGTGTTGGTTCCCAGGGAGAAGCATGAAGAGTCAGTGCAAAATCTGCCTCATTCCTTTTTCCATTCACCTCCCTTGGTGATGGGAGGTGAAGCCTCTCTCAGCCTGGGTCCTTGGGTGAGGACACTTTTCAACAAGGGCCCAGCAGCTGTGTGATGAGCACATCGGCTTTAATGAGATTTGGGGATTGTGTGCCACACAGCACAACTAGCCTATCTGGATACACATAGTAGGGGATTGAGGCAGAAGGGCACCCATGGGTGGAACTCAAACATCCATTTATTAAATGCAATACAGACAGACCTCCAGGGAAGTGGGGGACAGGCTACCTTCCAGGACCCGTAATAACGGTACATGTTTATAGGGTACAATGCAATGTTTAGATGTATATATACACAACATGGAATGATTGAATTAAGCTAATTACCATATCTGTCACTTCACTTATTTGTGGTGAGACATCTGACATTTACTCTCCTTGCAATTTTGAAATATACAACACTGTATGTTGTTATTAACTATAGTCACCCTGCTGTGCAACAGACTTCAAAACCTGATTCCTCCTGTCTAACCGAAGCTTTTTACCCTTTGACTAACATCTCCCCACTCCCTCCCCCTTTGACAGGGCCTCTTCCACTTCTGACTTGAGGGTTCTCTGGACCAGGGCAATGAGAGACAGGAAGAATATCCTTTGTTCTATATTCTCTGATTTGCACCTTCTGTGCACAAGGCGCTCCATCAAGCAATATAGAGGAGGCACCAGGAAAGAGGTCTTGGCCCTCAGCTAAAAGCAGCTCAGTGTCTAGAGGAAGAGACTGAACTCACTCCTCAGAAGCTGGTACAGGGTGTGCAATACACTACCGCCCGGTGAGAAGTTCCAACGAATTGTCAAGGGTGTTCACCAAGGAGGGAGCCCAGCCAGAGAGTCCCCAGAGGCAAGCATATGAGATAGCTTCGAGGGGTGCATGGTCAGGAGTGGAGAGGACAGCCCAGGGGAAAGCCAGGTGGTCAAGTTTGGCAGCAGAGTCGGGCTCAATTGGAGAAGGAAAGGATAGGGTGGGGAGGCAGGGGGAGGCTGATGGCACAGCTGTGAATGGCAGACCAAGCAAACCTGGTCTGAGCTTTTGGATGAGTGGGGACAGGGAAAGGAAATGAAATGAGTCCTCAGAAAAGGATGAGGAACCCAACTTAATGGGAAGTGAGTAGAGACAGGAAGGGTCCAGCAGGTTCCTCCACCCCAAAGCACAGCACTGCACTGCTGCTCCCCGGCGACCACAGCAGGGGATGCAGGGAAAGAGCCAAGTGAGGTTCAGTCAAATTTCATTAGTCTCGAAAAAGTGACGCTGACGCTGGATGCTTTAAAACGTTTGTTTTTTGTTTTTCCTTAAAATTAACACACAGCGAGCCTTTTTCTTCAGGGGCACGGTTCTATGCGTTTTAGCACATGTATAAATGTGTGGAACAGTCATCACCATCAAGACACGAGACAGCTCTCTACAAAACTCTCTCAGCCCTCCACTCCCCAAAAACCCTGGCCAGCTCTCCTCTGTTCTCCATCCCTATGCTCTCTTTTCAAGAATGTCATAAAAGTATAATCCTAGAGCATGTAACCTTCTGAGCCTGGCTGCTTCTACCCAGCATAATGCCTTTGAGATTTATCCAACTTGGGTCTGTCAATACCGTGTGCCTTCTCGTTGGTGAGTAGTTTTCTACTGTGTGGGTGTTCCACAGCCAGTTTATGCATTCACCCATTGAAGAAATTTGGATTGTTTCCAGTTTGGGTAATTATGAATAGAGCTGCTATGCCCATTGGTGTACAGGTTTTTCAGTGAATGTGTTTGTATTTTTCTGAAGAACCCAGGACTAGAACATCTGGGTCATATGGAAACTATATAAGAAACGACCAAACTGTTTTCCAGAGTGGCCATGCCATTCTACCTCTCTACCAGCAATGTAGGAATGATCCAGTGTTCTACAACCTTAAAGGGAATTAATACTATCAGTACTTTATATTTTAGCTAATCTAAGAAAGTTGAGGTGGTACATTATTAGCGGCTTAATTTGCATGTCTCTAATGGCTAATGGCAGTGGACATCTTTTCACTTTTTTTGACATCTGTAGACCCTCTTTGAGGAAGCATCTGTTCATATCTTTTGCCCATTTTAAAATTGGGTTGTCTACTTCCTTACTATTGAGTTTTGAGAGTTGCTTGTATTTTCTGGACACAAGTCTTTTGTCAGATATGTGATTTGTCAGTATTTTCTACCCAACTATTGCTTGCTTTTTCATTCTCTTAATAGTAACTTACAGAGTGAGTTTTTAATTTTGATGAGGTCCAGGTTAACAATTTTTTCTCTTATGAGTTGTACTTTTGGTGTTAGGTCTAGGAACTCTTTGTCTAATCTTATAGACTACAAAGACTATCTCCTATCTTTGTTTCTTATGATTTTATAGTTTTATGTATTTTACATTTAGATTTATAATCTATTTTAAGTATTGATTTTTATTTCATGAATAGATGTTGCATTTTGCCAAAGTCTTTTTCCTCATCAATTGATATAATCATGTGATTTTTCTTTTATAACTTCATAACATAGTGGATTACATTGATTTTTGAATTCTGAATAGCCTTGCATTTCCTAGATAAGCTCCACTTGATCATAATTTTAAAAATATATGTATATATAGTTGGATATAGTTTGCTAATGTTTTGTTGAGAAATTTTGTATCTACACTTATGAAAAATGCTGTTCTGCAGATTTCCTTTCTCATACTGTCTTTGGGTAATGCTGGTATCATAAAATAAATTGGAAAGTACTTCCTCATCTTCAACTTTCTGGAAGACTGTGAACAGAACTGGTGACATTTCTTCTTTTAATGTTTGGCAGAATTCACCAGTGAAATCATCTGGGTCTGGAGATTTCCTGTTCAGGTTTTCAAATACAAGTTCAATTTCTTAGTTATAGGACTCTAGGTTTTCTCTTTCATCTTTTGTGAGTTTGGTAGTTGTGGTTTTTAAGTAATTGGCCCATCTCATCTAAGTGGTTGGATTTTATGTGGATCTAATTGTTCATAGTATTTCCTTATGGCCCTTTGAATTTCTCAGAATATCTAATGATACCCCTTCTTATTCCTGCTATTGATAAATTGTGCCTTTTTCAATCCCTTGACAGACTTACCAATTTTATTGACTTTATATTATTTTTATTATTTTTTTTAGATGGAGTTTCGCTCTTGTCACCCAGGATGAAGTGCAATGGCATGATCTCGGCTCACTGCAACCTCAACCTCCCAGGTTCAAGCGATTCTCCTGCCTCAGCCTACCAAGTAGTTGGAATTACAGGCACCTGCCACCACGCCTAATTTTTGTATTTTTAGTAGAGACGGGGTTTCAGCATGGTGGTCAGGCTGGTCTTGAACTCCTGACCTCAAGTGATCCCCCCACCTCGGCCTCCCAAACTGCTGGGATTACAGGCATGAGCCACTGTGTCCGGCCAATCTTTTAAAAAGCCACCTTTTAGTTTAGTTGATTTTTCTGTATTGTTTTTCTGTTTTTAATTTTACTACTTTCTGTGTTTATATCTAATTTCCATCTTTCTTGCTGTGAGTTTATCTTACTTTTCTGTTTCTAGTTTCTTAGGGTAGAAGGTTACTTGTTGATTTGAGACCTTTCCTTTTTTTCTAATATGAGCATTTAATGTTGCAAGTTTCCCGCTAAGCATTGCTTTAGCGGCAACCCACTAATTTTGAAATGTTATATGTTCATTTCTATTCAACTAAAATATTTTCTAATATCGTTGAGACTTTCTCTTTGACCCATGGATTACTACAAAGTTCGTTGTTTAATTTCCAAGATGTGGAGATATTTTTCCTGCTATCTTTCTGTTTCTACTTTTTCATCTGAATTTATTTACATTTGTTTTATGAAGCAAGGTTTGGTCTACCTTGGTAAATGTTCAATATGTACTTGAAAATATGTGTATTCTGCTCTTGTTGAGTGGAATGTTGTACAAATACTAATCAGATTCTGTTGGCTGATGGTATTTTTCAATTCTTCTATATCCTTGCTGAAGTTTACTCTACTAGTTCTATTCCTAAGAGAAGCATATTAAAGACTCATCTAACTTCTTCAGGTTGTGCTTCATGTACTTTGAAGCTTTGTTTTTAGGTGTATACATATTAGAATTGTTATCTGTTCTTGGTGAATTGATCCTTTATCATTATGTAATGTCACTCTTTATTCCCAGTAAATTTCATTGCTCTGAAATCTATTTCATTTAATATTAATAGAACCATTCTGGCTTTCTTTAATTAGTGTTTATGTGGTATGTCATTTTCCATAGTTTTACTTTTACCCTCTATCTATACCATCATATTTGAGTTAACTGTCTTGCGGACAGCATATATTTAGGTGTTTAGGTTATTGAAAAAAAAATCTTGGCAACAAAATCTGTTTTTTAGTTGGCATATTTAGACAATTTGTATTTAATGTAATCACTGATATGCTTGGATTTATATCTTCTGTTTTAACATGTTTTCTGTTTGTTCATTCTTTGTTTGGGTTATTTCCCCTTTCCTGATTTCTTTTGGATTATTTAAACATTTTTTAGTATTCCATTTTAATTTATCTATTTCTTTGCCCTCTACATTTCTTTGTATGACTTCTAGTAATAATTTTAGGGAGTGTAATATATAAACTTGTCTTTTCAAAGTCCACGTAGAATATTTTATTATTTCAAATGGAATCTAGAAACTTTTCACTATACAGCCCCCTCTACCTTCCCCCCTTTTTTATGCAGCAATTGTCTTATGTGCTGTCTATACATACACTGAATACCCTATCAGATTATGCTGTTTTTGTCAAATATTTACCATTTCTGTTATTCTTCCTTTATTCTTCCTATTCCAAGTTTCTATGTAGTGTCATTTCCTTTCTGCTGAAAAAACCTTTAGTAACTCTCTCAGAGCAGGTCTCTGGACAGGAAGTTTTCATTCATTTGAGGATATCTTCATTTTGCCTTCATTCCTGAAGGATATTTTCACTACATGTAGAATTCTGGATTAATAGCTCTTTTCTTTCAACATTTAAAAAATATTGTACTCCTATCAGAAGGCTTCCCTGGTTTCTGATGAGAAATCCATAGTGCTACTAAAATATGTTCCACATGGCCAGTCTTAGACCTTGGGTGGTGGTCTATTCTGAAGTTCAGACCTGAGGGTCTACGGTATGCTGCTTAAGATCAGATCCGTGCAGATTCAGCTCAGGGGTCAGCGCAGAAACTCACAACCAACTTTATAGAGTCACTTTCCTGAGCACCTCCCTCTCTGAAATCTGCCCAGTACCTTCTGGTTCCCAGGCTCCCTTTCTGTTCCATTGGCCAGAAAGCTGGCTCTATTTATCCTGCCCTGCCTCATACTACCTACATCTGCGCTTTCATCTGGGGCCAAGCAGTAGGAAGATAGACAGCAAGGGGGAAGAAAGCAGCAGGGTTTCATCCCACCCTCTTGGAAGTGTAGCTGCTCTGTCTGGAGAGAGGTTCCCCGCCCTCTGCATAAAAGTTTTCATGTGGATTCTGATTGTCATTGCTGCTCCTGCTGTGCTGCTGTTGGAGGATTGCTTCCAGGATATAAGGAAATAGAGAAAAAACAAAAAAAGGACAGATTTAACCTTGCACAATCTGAGCATTAGGAGACCTTGTTCCTGCTCCTTAAGCCAGTATTAGAGCTCCTGGTCCTCTCTCTGTCAGCAGAGGCCCACTTCTGGGTGTGGGGCATTGAGTCTATGCTAGGAGATATTACAGGGGAAAAAATGGTGAACTCGCTGCTGGTTTGGTAGTGCTTCCCCAATCTGCACCCTACTATTTACTCTTCAGGGTCCTCAAATAGCTGTTTCATGAATTGTGCTCAGGCTTTACAGCTGCATTCATTGTAATGGACAGGACGGAGTAGGCTAACTCCATCTTACCAAGATCCAAAACTCTCATGTATCTTTTCATATATTTTTTAGTGAGTTTGTAAAAGACCCATAGGAATCAAAGGGTGGGAACACAGAATATAAAAGCCTGGTGGCAGGGGCTGTTAATAAGATCCTTTTGCAGAAAAGCATATGGGGTGAGCTGGACTATAATTATAAGAGACTCTTGAAGAAACATATTTCTGGGTAGTTCTTGCAGAACAAAGAGAATGACAGATGAACTGGGCAGGCCCTTCTTCCCTTGGTATTAGTGTATCACTCTGGAATGAGCTAACATTAAAAAAGCATCAAAAGGAATCCGCCATTGCACATCAACATGGAGTTTTACTAACCCAATAAAACTACTGTCCTATGCTTCCCTACCCTCTGAGAGGAGATGTGCGCCTCAGGCGTAGCTCTCCAGAACTCTGGAATTCCAGAGGAGGGTTGTACTTGCAGCTCAGGATCCAAGTGAGTCCTAGCACAGCAGCCCCACACTCTTACAAAGGGGCTGTGTCTATGGTATTTCAGGAGGGCCGAAGGAAGAAGAGTCACCACATAGTGCAAGGCAGGAGAGGGCCATGGTTCCAAGGCAAAGCGCCACGCACACACCCACACCCACACCCACACCCCTCAGGTTTCTCCCACAGGTGGAACCTTGGAGGATTCCAAGGATCCCTTCTCTGAGAGGATTTCGTAAGACAGATGCATATTATATACACCATACTCAACGCTTCTCTCCCCTCCTTCTTGGTGAAGAGATGACACAGGTGTGCACACTAAGTGTGCAAGACTGGACTTCACACCCAGCTGCCCAAGAGGCATGACTGTGGCTGGGATGGGGATCAGGTCCTTCTGAGGGGCCTGTGGCACAGAGGAGGAAGGAAGATGCTCATTTCCCATCCTGCTGGGCGAGGCCCTGTGCCAAGAATAGTTTGAGCATGCAGGTGAATGTCAACATGCACCCCCAAGTTTGTGTCCTTGGCCCTCTCTCTTCCTTAAACTCACAAGAACATGCATAGTGGTCCAGGTGCATTTTATACATCACCAAAAGTCCTATGTTTCCCTTGGGAAAAAATAAAAAACCATTGAATTGGAATTCCTCATCTTTGAGCTGGATCAGGAATGAGGATAAAAAGCAGTAAAAAGAGAAAAGAGGGGGACAAAAACTACCATTCCTAGCAGGCTCTTCCTTTTAATCCATTTCAAGTGTGGACTGCTCTGGCTGGCAATATCTTCAGCTTATGCATCTCTGGCATCCATTGGGAAACTATCCATAACATCTATGAGGCTTCCCTGCTACTAGGATGCTTTTCCTGGTGCCTCTTCCCAAGGGTGCCATCTTTTCAACTGGCTCCACTAAGTCTAGTTCTGTTAACTGAGTTAACAGAGGCATCCTGATGGGGGAATACAGAAGATGCTCTCTGCATCAAACACAGTTGATCAAATGGAGTGAAAGTTCATAAATTAAATGCTTTCCAATCGAGTTGGAAAGCTATGTTCAGAACTGCTGAAGGAAGCACCAGCAGGCTGCCTTGCTGCCAAAAAGAGCTGGTGTTTGAATAAGAGGTACAGTAGTAGCTATGCAAACAGATGTGCAGTTCTCTGAAGAGTGACTTCTTGTCCTTGGAGGGTCTCTATGGTGAGGAGCTAAAAGCATTCTATGAGGCATCCTATTTTCATGTTCCCAGTTCCGACCGGGAGATGAAGAGTGGTGGAGGGAACAGGAGAATCCAGACGATTTGGCTCGGCTGAGATGAGCATTAGACAGGCTTCAGAAGATGTGAGTTCTCATCCTCGTTCTGCATCTAAGCCAGGAGAGAGTAAGCAAGGCACTCCCAACCCCACAGACCTCAGTTTCCTCTTAAAAAATAGTGAGGACATTGATATGGTGATTCTGACATACAGCATTTTAAATTCTCGGAAGCTCTCTTATCAAAAGATGGGTTCTAATTCTCCTTCCCTTGAATATAGGCTGGCTTTGGCTATTGGCTCTTAATGAATAGATAGCAGCAGCAGTGACAATGTTTGACTTCCAAAGCCAGGGACTAAGAGGAGATGGAGCTTCCCTATGACACTCACCCTTGAATGCAACCACGTGTTGTGAGGAAGCCATATCTCCATAGGGAAAGCTACTTCTAGTGGACGTGCTGGTTGAAAGCCAACATCAACCAAAGGTGTAGGAGTGAGTGCATCTTCAGAGGGTTCTACCCACCATCTTTGAGCTACTCTGGCTGATACCACCTGGAACAAAACAGGCACTCCTCGCCAAGCCCTACCCTAGTTAAAGATCCATAAGCAAAATGAATGCCATTGCTTTAATCCCTCACACTTTGGGGTGGTTTGTTACATAGCAACAGAAACCCAGAATAGTTCATGCCTAAACCAAAGACTCACTGATAACCAGGTTTCTTCTAGATGGGGAAATCTGGCGTATCTTACCTGGGGTCACTAGCTCTGCATTATAGGATGGGACAGGAACTGAAAAGGGTGCAGGGCTAGGCTTCTCAAATCTGAGTTTTATAAACGGAGCAAACTGAACCTTTTTAGAAGGCATATCAGGACTAGGCCTTATCCTTCTTTTGTAGTCTCCACAGTGCCTAAGACTGAGATTGTAGAAGGAACACAAATTTCTGGTAGAACTGAAATATACCAAATAGGTGCTCACAGTTTTAAGAGGCAACTGCAGCATGTGATGCTCAGTGAAGACAGTGCTGTCCATAAAAGGTGAACTTTTCTAAAGAATACATTAGAGCTGGTCATCCACATTAACAAAGAACATCTGTGAACATTCCTATTAAAACAGAATGGAAGCCGGGCGCTGTGGCTCACGCCTGTAATTCCAGCACTCTGGGAGGCCAAGGCTGGTGGATCACTTGAGGCCAGGAGTTTGAGACCAGCCTGGCCAACATGGTGAAACCCCATCTCTACTAAAAATACAAAAATTAGCCAGGCATGGTGGTGCATGCCTATAATCCCAGCTACTCGGAAGGCTGAGGCAGGAGGATGGCTTGAACCCGGGAGGTGGAGGTTGCAGTGAGCCGACATCGTGCCACTGCACCGCACTACAGCCTGGGCAGCAGAGCTAGACTCTGCCTCAAAAAAAAAGAAAAAAAAAAAAGAAATTGAATGGAAAAGTATGGAAAAGGCTGATAGGGAATATGCTATAATATTAACAGTGGCTATCTCCAGGTGCTCTGATTATAAATGATCTCTGTGGCTGGGCAGGAGAATCGCTTGAATCCGGGCAACGGAAGTTGCAGTGAGCCATGATTGCGCCACTGCACTCTAGCCTGGACAACAAGAACAAAACTCCATCTCGATAAATAAATAAATAAATAAATACATACATACATAAATAAATAATCTTTGCTTGCATCTTTAAACATTTCAGAATTTTTCAAATGTTGTTTTGGAACTTTTTATGTATAAGAAAATGTAAAATTATAATGGGAATACAGCTGACATATCTATTGCCTGAGATAGTGTTGGTCAATGGGTCTTCTGTGGAAAATCATGAAGAATTACTCGAAGAAAGGGGAAGGACCATGCCAGAGGAGGTTATTTCCTTGCTGCTATGTTTTTATTTTTCAAGATAATTTTTTAAATGCAGGATTGTATGATTTTTGGTTATTTGCTCATTGCAGTCTTAGCACCTTTAATATGCTGAGAAGCCCTGACATTCTCCACGAGGGAGAAACAGTAAACATACACTCCACGATTACTTTGGGGGCATTTCCTGGGATTAATATTCTCCAGAATATATTTTGGGTAACGTTGGCATAAAACAAGGTCCATCTAAGGTCAGTGCAGTCCCCCTCCTGTGCCCAGGCTTAGAGCCTGGAGACAGGTGCATAATTCCTCACTTCCATAACCCAGGCAGCATCCCTGCACACTGAGGCCACGGGGTTTGGAGGCATCACTGGGCTCAGAATCTCAAGAAGTTTGGTGTAAGAAGAAGACATGAGGCTGGGCATGGTGGCTCACGCCTGTAATCCCAACATTTTGGGAGGCTGAGGCAGGTGGAACACTTGAGGTCAGGAGTTCAAGACCAGCCTGGCCAACATGGTGAAACCCAACTCTACTACAAATACAAAATTAGCCAGACATGGTGGCGGGTGCCTGTAATCCCAGCTACTTGGGAGGCTGTGGCAGGAGAATCACTTGAACCCAAGAGGCAGAGGTTGCAGTGAGCCGAGATCACACCATTGCACTCCAGCCTGGGCAACGGAGTGAGAGTCTCTGTCTCAAAAGAAAAAAAAAAAAAAAAAAAAGAAAAAAAAAAAGATGTCATCTGGCTATGTGGGGAGAAAAGTCACCCCAGCAGGGCGGGCTGATGCTATCCTCATCTCATGGAGAACTTGGGGAACTATTGCAGAGACTTAGCAAAGCGTCTGGGGGTGACTGAGAGCAGCTGAGGCTGTCTATTCTCCCGAGAAGCAACGGAACAGCTTTACTCTTAACCACAGTTAGCAGAAAGTGTCTGGGCCCAAATGGGAAGCTGGCCTAATTTCATAGTGACTCTTAGTTAACGGTAACACAGGCACCGTTTAATTGGAACATGATAGTTAGGAACTTGTCACCAAAATTCTAAAAAGAAACGTTTAGCCTTTTCTAAAGAAAGGCAGCATTTTCAAGTGGTGCATTCCTGATCATCTCTTTTCAATTTAAAATTTACTGAAATTATTGAAAAGGCTTCAGTAAACTGCCTTTTGCCTCAGATGCCCCCAGAGAGGTTCTGGATCTCCTTGAGCAAAGACATTTCCAAGTTTCTTTTATTTTTTTTTAATTATTTTTTAATTTAATTTTATTTTTTTTTTGAGGCGGAGTCTCGCTCTGTCGCCCAGGCTGGAGTGCAGTGGCGCGATCTCGGCTCACTGCAAGCTCCGCCTCCCGGGTTCCCGCCATTCTCCTGCCTCAGCCTCCTGAGTAGCTGGGACTACAGGCGCCGCCACCACGCCCGGCTAATTTTTTTGTATTTTTAGTGGAGACGGGGTTTCATTGTGTTAGCCAGGATGGTCTCGATCTCCTGACCTCGTGATCCGCCCGTCTCGGCCTCCCAAAGTGCTGGGATTACAGGCTTGAGGCACAGCGCCCCGCCGACATTTCCAAGTTTCTAATCCTGCCAGGCACCACGCTTCTCTGACAACTCCTCTGAGCCAATCAAAGAACGCTAGCAGGGTAAAAGCCAAAAGCCCCCAGCAGAGGGAGGCCCCTTTTCCATTCCACCGTTTACTGGGCCACAGGAAGAATTAGCATTCTGCCTGCAAGCACAGTTCTACTTTCCCCTTTGTTTTGAGAACAGAATCACTCATCTGGAAATTACAAGGTAATACACACGAATCGCATGTCCTATTACCTCCTGCATTCTCAAGATGCCATTCTCGCGATGCCTGTTGCTGCCTTAACCATCAAACAAAACAAAGAGGAAGCCTCAGAGATGTGTTACTGCCATTTTTTCCCCCGTGTGGGAGCTTATGATGATGTAAGTAAAACCCTATCCAAAGCCTATGAAAGGAAATCACAGCAAAATTAGCACGACAGGCTCCAGCTGGGGGAGCATCAGCCCACTGTCCAATGCTGAGGGCCCGGGGTTCTCACTGCACTGTGCCTGCAGGCAGGGGCACTCTCCGAGCGTGCACGGGGCTGGAGTCCTCCACAGGGGCTACAGCCTTTCTGGGCAGAGCTTTGCTTTCAGACCCACAGAATTTATGTCCAAAGAAATGGTACAAATGAAATGAGAACAGTCTCTCTTCTTTGCCATATTCCTCTCCCTGAAAGAGCAACTGGCTGAAAGGGTTGAGCTTACAAATTTCGATCATCATCCTGTCTTGGCCTAAAACAGACTCTGCAGCAAGTGTTTTCTTTTTCTTCTTTACGCTTATTTTCATGAATGCATCTCTAACTCACCCAACCGCGCTCTGAGGGCGGGATAATGCTATGTATCCTCATCTGTAGCATCCACTTGCTCACCACATCACTTAGTTAACAGACACAGATGGGATGGTCTCAGCCATTCATTGGTCCATGTCATTAAACGACCCTATCCTTTTCCTCTACCCTGGGGGACCAGAAGAAATAACCAAACGTTCTGAAATATCTGCTTCTGCAAAATGGCACGCGCAGCCTTCTTGTTTGCTGTGTTTGAACTCTTTCCTCTCATCTGAACCACTTTGTTGACATTCAGACTAAGAATTAGAGTCAAAGAATCATAAAATTGTTCAGTTGATGCTTCAGAACCAGCATCTACTTTATTAAGAGCCCCAAGAATCAGTGAATCTGGCCTGACACACTCAATTCTCACAAACAAAGGCAGCAGAGCCATAAACTCACCTTCTACTCTCCCTCTCTCAACCAAAGGTATAGGACTACGGAAACCACCTCACAGCTGACTGGAGAGAGGAGGTCATGGACTCATTTAACACTGGATTAAAGGAAGAGGTGAATATGAAGCAGTTTCTTCTTAGCCAACAGGTGCTCATTTCCGTCAAGAAATGGAGTAACTTTGCAATACTGCAAAGTTAGACAACTGCTCTCTTTGGAAAGCAAGAATTCCTATCAGAACTTACTGTCTTTACCCCTTGGGAAGGTGGTGACTCAAAAGGAGTGGCTTCAAAAGGAGTGACATTCCACAGAATGTCATAGACGCTGTTAGGAGCCCAGACTTTAGAAACAGATGCGCGCATTTGAATCCCTGCCTGCCGCCGACTGGCTGTGCGATCCCTGAGCCTCAGGTTTCTCAACTGTAAAATGGGGCTAAGAATAACCTAGTTTATGAGGAGGTGTTGTAAGGCTTGCAGAATGACTGCATGTAAAATGCTCCAGGCAGGCTGTGAGTGCTTTGCAAATTTTAGCTTTCCCTATCAGCACTGGGTACTGCACTGTGCCAGCAGGTTAGACGCAGCTGCATTTAATTTCTGCAATGAGTAGCTACTATTATCACCCCACTTGACAGAAGAAACTGAGGCTAAGAGAGATTTAGTGACTTGCCCAAGGACAGACAGTAAACAGTGGCAAGAGTCAAAGCCAGGCCTGTCTGATTCTAACCATGTGCACTTCCTGCTACCCCACACTGCTTCCTGGGTGACCATACATGCACGTGCACACATACACACACACACACCCTACAATACTCTTTCACAGCAGAATTAGAAAGACATGCTTGTAACTGGAACACAGAAAAAGCTGTGAACTTCATTATCTAGGGATTACAAATATCTCTCAATCAAGCTGTTTTCTTCTTGAGTACAAGGACTATATTTTTGCATCTTCCCTAAAGAATAGAGCACTCAGTTCTGAACACACAATAGACACTCCATTAATACTCTCTGGATTTACACGGAAATTCACGGAAGAAAGTGGAACTGTGCCCTTGTTTGGAATACTTGATCAAACAACCCAAATATACCATGAATTCCCTAAAGCATCGAAAGCCTTGCCTAACACAAAGCATGTTTTCTGGAGACAATGAGAGTTTTGATCTCAAGCTAAACATTTCTAATCTCATCAAAAATAGTGGGTGAGTGAAAACAATTCATGCCAGGCCTCCAGGTGGGATTAGGGGAAGGACCTCCCATGTTACTGCTATAAAAACTACTTTGAAAAGAACACAATCTTAGGGTGTGTGTGTGTGTGTGTGTGTGTGTGTGTGTGTTCCCAAGTGTTAGGAGGGGTACTGCATCCTTGCTATTTCTGGGTACCACCAAACGCTCTAAACCCCTTTTTCCATCTGAGGACAAGGGAGGAGTGTGGGCCCCAGCCTCACTACACAGGTCTCTGTGCAAAGATTTCCAAGCAGAAAAGTTTTGGGGTGGGGGAGGTATGCTAATGGCCCAAAGCAAATGGGGAGGGGAATGAATGAAAAGAAACTGCATACAAACTGATTTATTTCTAGGAACTTTTAGCCCAGATTTTTTTGGCATGTCTATATTTGCTGATTTCTGCGTATGGTAGAGCCTAAACATGCATTTTTATCTCTTCCTGATTTAGAGGTAAGCAGTGCAGGAGAGAAGCAGGGATAAGACTAGAAGGGGTTTGGAGGGTGATATTAAAGATGACGACAGCAAAAGTAAAACTCCTGTGGACTCCTTAGTCATGCTAGAATACAACTCTGTCTAGTCAGCCAGGTAGATTGGGTTTGGTCTTATATGAAGAGCCTCTTGTGGTCTGGGGATAAGAATAGAGTCTAAGCTCAAAGAAGTCTGTATTGAAGTTCTCATTCTGCCACTTCCTGGAACTTTCTGATCTCTGACAACGCACTCAACCTTGTTGAATTTTAGTCTTCTCACCTGTAAAATGGGAATAAGAATGACACACACTTCAAAGGAATGTTGAGAAGATAAAATGAGATGATGCACATAAGAGGACTTAGCTCAGTACTGTGGACACCCAGAGAATGCTGGCTACCACTGCTGTTCTCTCCATCATTTCTAGTAAGAATGCCCTGCGCTTGAACCCAGGAGGGGGAGGTTGCAGTGAGCCAAGATCGTGCCACTACACTCCAGCCTGGGCAACAGAGTGAGACTCCATCACGCACAAAAAACATTGCCCTGTAAATGTGCTATTGCAAAGTGTGCTGCATATTCACACACATGTAACGATGAATACTTAAAAAGTGCTACTCAGTGTATTTTGTAGCTAATTTCCAAAATAACCAGTGAGGAAAGCAGGACAGACATTATGACCCTTGTGTTTGCAGGTGAGAAAACAGAGGCTTTGAGGGATGAGGGGTCAGTTGGAATTCATCAGCTAGCACAGGGCAGGCCAGGAATGCAGCTCACATCTGTCTCCAGTGCTGCATCCATAGCTAGGCTGGAGGAAACCAAAACACCCCAGAGGGAGGAATTCTACTCTGGTCTGATCTAGTCTATTCATCTGTTGCTTGGGACCCAAGTGGATTTTGCAACCCTTGTAGGTTGTGACCTACAGTTTGCAAAGCACCTGGGTCCAAATGCCAAGTGAAGGGCCCGTCACTTCAGCGGGGGAGTTCTTTGTACTGATGCTGGTGTGAATTTTTATTGCAGAAATTTTCAAACATATGCAAAAGTAGAGATAAGAGTACTATGAGTTCCCAGTGCCGATCTCCCAGATTCCTGAGATGAAGGCTGTTCTGCCTATACCTGTGGCCATCTCCTCTGCTCCCTGATTTAAAGGGAATATTGGGGGAGTTTAAAACAATCCAGACTCCCCCTATGCCTTGCAGGCTCAGGTCTGGCAGGTCTGGGGTTGGCCGGGGATTTGTGGTTCTCATGGCTGCCTCCCTAGGTGATATGGAAGGACAGCTACCCTGCAGCCACAGAGCTGGGTGGTACCTGGGGGCACTACCATTTGCAGGTGACAAGCAAGTAGTGGGTTCTGTGAAGGGAAGTGGGCAAACCCTTTAGCTCTGCAGGCTCATGAGGCTGTCACAGAGAACGGAGAGCCCTGCCGCACACACGTGGTGGCAGAGGCAGAAAGGGGTGAGATCACAGTGAGGAGGCTGGTCCAGTGGGGCTGCAATGAAGGGTGTCTCCAGAGAGGGTGTCCCCTGCTGCCGAGGCTCTGTGGCTGGGCCTCCACCCGAATGACCTGCAGTGAGCCACTGAGGAGCTTCCTGCTCACGGTTTTTTCCCCAGAGCATGGCACAGGGACTGCTGACTCAGGTGAATCGTGTGAAACTGATGACATTCGACTGTTCCTGACCCGCTCCACGTCACCGTTAGGATTTCACCGTTTAGGCATTCAATACATGTCCAATGAAGGAATCAACATAGACAGGTTATCAGTGGCTCTCACGTGCCAGCTGCCAAATTCATATTTCTAGTTGACCCAACCACAGTGCAAGGTGTCTATGACATCTCCAATCTACAGCTGAGGAAACTGAGCTAATCTACGTACACAAAAGTGCTTAGCACAGTGCTGGGTGAGGACTGCGTGCTCACTGTGTGGCAATGATCATGATTATTATCCAAAGCCAGACAGAGCTCCGGCGACCGAGTGAGGACTTGAATCCAGGCCCGCTGGACTCCAGTCAGCCTGCCTTGTCCAGCAGTGTCTGTCCTGGAAAAGCAGTAACCAGAAGCCCTGAAAGATGACCAGTGTCAACAGGGGTACAAGGGAGCATGACAAAAACCCAGACCACTCAGCACGTCCTAGACAATGTGTCATTTCACACTGAGGGGCAGGGCTGAGCGAGCAGTCTAGAAGGCTTCTCACGGAGCACTGCAATATGTCATGGAGACAGTGTGTCCTGTAGCTGCCTGTCTTGCTGGTGGCCTCACCTGCACAGAGTGAAAGCCGGCGAGATTCTGCCAGGCAGACCCTTGGGGGTCAGAGGGCTCTACTGAGGAGGGGGACGGCTGCATCTTACCTCTTGGCTCTGTCTTTCTCATCTTCATCCATGAGATTTTCTATGCAGTTTTTCCTGTAAAAAAAAAAAAATTAATTAAAAAGAATGGATAATTACCGTCTGCTTCTAGATCTTTCTTAAAAGTCTTTCAGGTTGTCATCATTTCGGTCTTAGCCCAGCGGTTCTCAAACTTGTTGGTCCTGGCACCCCTTTACATTCTCAAAATGGACTGAGGTCTCCAAAGCACTCCTGTGTATGTGGGTTAAGGCTGAGAAATGTTTAAATGCACAGGCACTCATTTCATCGGGCATCGGAGCAATGAAGTCATCAGATGTCAAGCAACTTCTGGAAGAGTCAGAACACTCATGTTGTGTACACTCATGAGACAAGGAGAGCTCTTTTAAAAGGAGAAATAACGAGTTAATTATATTTTGAAAAAATGTCTTGACCTCAAGGACCCCAAGGGTCTCCAGACCACACTTTCAGAACTGCTGTCCAGACTTGCTCAGTGAAGCAGCATCTGTTCCTCTCAAGCCTTAGGTCACACGCACCTCCCAGCGGCCGCCTGGGGTCCGTTAGTGACGCCACAGCAGGCATTGTTCACTCCTGCTTGCAGGACCCCAGTAGCCTATGACATCCTGAAGGAGAGGGTTTGTTTATCTGTCCATTCAAACCACACAAGCTCCTCTGACAGGCGGCCTGGAAGAATCAGCCCCAAAGGAGTGTCATCCGCAGTTCCTCCCTTAGGGCATTTACTCTCCTTGAGACAGCGAAGGTGCACAAAGGTGAAAGATTAAGTAACAATCCGGGAATGTTCTTCCTCACCGCCTGAGCCTCTATTCTCCCAGGCCACTGGCTTGATGCTTCTCAGGCCCACAGACCCAGCTTCCCCTCCTACCACACACAGGCCTGGGTTCCCTCCACCCCTCAGAGCTGCACAGCCCTGGTTCCTTTCTTCATTCACACGTTTCCCAGAGCCCCACCTGTCTGGGGTGCGCCCCCAAGCAGAACCATTCTCAGGGAGCTCGTGAGGTCAATGCCAGCTGTGGGGGGCTGAAGGCTGCGGTGGCTGGGAGGGCAAAGTGTGGTCGAGGTAAAGGTGGGGACCATGGAGAAGCTGAATCACCATTGCCCACATGCTTCTCTGCTCAACACACAGGGTCCTCAGTCGGAACTCCCAAACCCACACTTCGCAAATGCACCACCAAGTACTCTTAAAATGTGAAGTTTCAGATAAAAGTTTTCAATGGAGTCAATCAATCTTTCTCTGAGCTCATTTAGCTTTGTGATTTTGGTCACCTACGTACACAAACATGGGTCTGAGCCAAAGCAAAGATGAATTCTGCAGCCACAGCCCCTGTTTACAAAATGCCCATGCACTCAACAGTAGGCGTATTCCACCATGGACTAGCAAGAAATGCTGCTTAGAAGTTAAAGCCTGCATCACAGTTCAGTCAGCGTTAACACATCTGCAAACAGGCCTGTGCTTAATGTTTTCCAGATGGAATCTGTTCAAAATTTTATGTCAATTCATCGAATGATGCCCTACCCCAAGCCTGTGCTTCCAAGGAGAATGGTGGCTGACCAAAGCCCCGGCCGCGCTGTGTTCTTTACCAGGGTCCCCTGGACAGAGCTTGTCCACAGGAGGGCTAGCTGCTGCTCCTCAGTCCACTCTCCTGAGCTCCTGGGATCCTGTTTGGATGACCAGGGTTGCTGAGTCATAAACTAAACATCTAAAAATGACTAACGGCTATTCTTTATCAACCACATCTTCTGTGATTTGTATGTTTATCCTGCAGACATTTCCTGAATCTACAAAACCTGGATGCTCTACACCCACTTCCTGTTCTTCAGCATCCCTCTCATTTCCCTGTCCCGTTCCTCTCACTTGACCCCTGGCTAAGCCATTCAGCTGAGCTGCACCCAGTGTGAGAGGGCCCCTAAGCTGAGTTCTCACTGCACCTGCCACAAAGGCTCCGTGCTGATATTTTTACTATTTTGTCACCTCTGCTGTCTACCATGTTATTTTTTAACTTAAAAAATTGCGATGAAATCCACCTCACAAATTTACCGTCTTAACCCCTGCTGAGTGCACAGCTCAGTGGCATTAAGCACACTCATACTGTTTTGCAACCATCACCACCATCCATTCCAGATCTCTTTGACCTTGCAAAGCATAAGCTATCCATGAAACAAGAAGTCCCCATTCCCCTCTCACTCCAGGCTTGGCAACTGCCCTTCTACTTCCTGTCTCTATAAATTTGACTATTCCAGGTCTGTCATGAAGGTGGAACCAGACAGTATTTGGCTTATTTCACACAGCATAATGCCCTCAGGGTTCATCCATGTCACTGCATGGGTCAGAATCTCCTTCCTTTTTAAGGCCGAGTGATATCCCATTGCATATGGAAATGCAGTGTTTTGCTTGCCCATTCATGTGTCCATGGACATGGGCTACCTCCACCTCGGCTGCTGTGAGCGTGGGTGTCCATCCTCCCTTGCGTTTTAGAGTCATCCTTTTACTTAATAATAGGATCTGGAAACAGCTTGAAGGCAAACAAGGAACAGGATGGAAGGGAAGAAAAGAAGTCCTCTGAGATCAGGTTAAAGGAATCACAGAGAAGTCTGGGGGTGACAATGACTCTTATCAGCCGTATAGTTTTCAGTGAGAAGGATTTTGAGCAGCTATTTTTTTTCCTTTTGATCACAGAGTGCCAGAAAACAGAAAAGGAGCTTAAATGAAAGCAGAGGAGATTTTGTTTGGAGCTGAGACATAATGGTTGAGGTGATTAACCCCCAGAGTGAACAATGGAGGGATGCCGTACAGCCTTTACCCCAGATAACCATGCGTCCTACATGGCGTAGACAGTCACGAGGTGTGTGAATCAGGGTCCCAGTAGGAAAGCAGACGGCAGGTGGGAGCCTCTGAGGAGCGTTGATTTACAGGGGGGGCTCTTTGTAAAGGTGTGGGTGGGGAGTAGGGAACCAAGAGGGACAGTGTGGTTACCTGAGGTGGGGAACGGCAGAGCTGTGAATACCTCTGAGGGGAAGGGACAAGAGGGAAATCATTTCCCAAACTTGGAAGGAGTGTGTCCCATAGGAGGTGGCCTTCAGTGAAGGGACAAGAAGGGAGCCAAGGGAATAAACACCTCACTCTCATTCTCCACCCACCCTCTGATCTCCTGCTGCATCTCCTTTAGCCATGTCCACAGGATCCTCCGCACAGGGGAGCCTCAGGGAAGTGAGAAGGGAACACGCCCGGTAATATTCATCTCTCGGGGCTCTTCCAGTTCTGGGTTTCTTGGGTTTTCCTAGAACACAAACTCTCAGGAGTCTTTTTAAGCTTTGTAACATCCCCTCAAATTTGAAATCCAGGCATCTGCACCTAGCAACTGACCACACAAGAAATAATAATCAACAATAACAATAATTACGGGAGCCTGATGAAAAGAGAGGCTGAGAGGGGTTCCCAGGACAACCTGAGCAACAAAATAGGTGACAACCATATTGATCATAGCCTGTGCAACAAACTACTCATGAGTCTTATTTGTTTTATCATTCCCCACCTCAGGTAACCACTCTGTCCCTCTTGGTTCCCTACTCTCCACCCACACCTTTACAAAGAGCCCCCCAAATAAATAAATGGGGAGGTAGGAGGAGGGAGGGAGACAGCTTCCTCTTACAGAAGATTCCAATTAATAAATTCAGAAGAACAATGGCAATAGAAAATCGCCATCATGCCCCATGCCTGTAATCCCACCCCTTAGGGAGGGAGAGTGGGGAGGATAGCCTGAGCCCAGGAGTCTGAGACCTGTCTGGGCAATATAGTGAGACACTGTTCTCCACAAAAAGGAAAAAGAAGAGAAGGGGAGGGAATGGGAGGGGAGGGGGAGGGGAGGGGAGGGGAGAGGGAAGAGAAGAGAAGAGAAGAGAAGAGAAGAGAAGAGAAGAGAAGAGAAGAGAAGAGAAGAGAAGAGGAAAGAAAGGAAAAGAAAAGGAAGAAAAGAAAATCACCATCAGCATACCATAGTAATCATTGTTGCAGGCAAGATCCACCGATGGATGCTAAAATTAATGGGAAAAAGCTTGGGGAGAAACAGGATATTTGCAGAGTTTCAAAGTATTGCTCTCAAAATATTTATTAATTACAAAACAAAAACAATTTACAGGGAGGAAGGTTGGCAGACACCACTTTCACCTACTGGTCAGCATTAACATCACCAGTGTTAAGCCACATAGAAGTCTCTGTGGAAATAAGCACTCATTCCTCTTGGGTGTGTATATCTAGGAGTGTCATTCTTAGAACACACGGTAGCTGTATGCTTACTTTATTAAAAACTGCCGGCTGGGCGCGGTGGCTCAAGCCTGTAATCCCAGCACTTTGGGAGGCCGAGACGGGCGGATCACGAGGTCAGGAGATCAAGACCATCCTGGCGAACACGGTGAAACCCCGTCTCTACTAAAAAATACAAAAAAACTAGCCAGGCGAGGTGGCGGGCGCCTGTAGTCCCAGCTACTCGGGAGGCTGAGGCAGGAGAATGGCGTAAACCCGGGAGGCGGAGCTTGCAGTGAGCTGAGATCCGGCCACTGCACTCCAGCCCGGGCGACAGAGCCAGACTCCGTCTCAAAAAAAAAAAAAAAAAAAAAAAACAACAAAAAAAAAAACTGCCAAGCTGTTTTCCAAAGTGAGTGTACAATTTTATATTTGCACTAGTAGTGTACAAGGAATTCCAGTGGCTCCATTCTAACATTTAATATTGTCTTAATTTTAGTAATTTACGTGGGTGTGTTATGAGATCTCATTGGGATTTGCATTTCCCTGAAGACTAATGATGCAGAGCACTTTTCACTGGCTATTTAGGTATCTTCTTTTGTAAGATGTCTGATTCTTTTGCCTACTTAAAAAAAATTGGACTGTTAGTCTTCATCATACTGATCATAGATGTTTCTCTCTTCTGGGTACAAGTACTTTGTCAGAAAATATGTATTGTGAACATTTTCTCCCAGGCTGTGGGTGGCCTTGGTTGCTTTTTGGATGGTGTCTTGTGATGAGCAGTTTTAAATTTTGGTAAAGTCTAATTTATCAACTTTTTATTTTATGGTTAATGATTTTTGTATTCTAAAATACATTTGCCACCTCAATGTTGTGAAGAATTATCCTATGTTTTCCTCTAGAAACTTCATCACATAGCTTTCACATTTTGATCCACAGTCCTTTGCAAATTAAATTTTATGTGTGTGTTGGACAGGGCTCAGACATTATTCACCACCTCCCACCCCCACCACGCCCCCAATATGGACATCCCTGTTCCTCCAGAATAGTTTGTTAAAAAGGCATTTATTCCCCTGTTGAATTGCATTAGCACTTTCATCAAATAGTGTGTGGTCTTATATGCATTATTTATGGACTATATTTAGCTTCATTTATCCTATGTGTCTCAACTCTGCAGGACACAGAGTCAGGATGTCTGCGGAGTGAAGACACATAAGATAAACTTATTAAAAAATAAACTTCATTTTTAAGAACAACTTTAGATTTACAGAAAATGCAAACAGAGTAGAGAAAGTCCCCTTATCCCCACACCCAGCTTCCTGTTACTAACATTTGACATTGGTATGGCACATTTGTCACAATTAATGAACCAATACTGATACATTATTAAGAAAAGTCCAGGCTGGGTGCTAGTGGCTCACACCTGTAATCCCAGCACTTTGGGAAGCCAAGGCGGGTGGATCATCTGAGGTCAGGAGTTTGAAACCAGCCTGGGAAACATGGTGAAACCCTATCTCTACTAAAAGTACAAAAATCAGCCCATGTGATGGTACATGCCTGTAATCCCAGCTGCTCGGGAGGCTGAGGCAGGAGAATCGCTTGAGCCTGAGACGCAGAGGTTGCAGTGAACTGTGATCACGCCACTGCACTCCAGCCTGGGCGGCAGAGCCAGACTCTGTCTCAAAAAAAAAAGTCCATAAGTTTTAGACAAACTTGCGCTCAGATTTCCTCAGTTTTTACGTAACGTCTTTTTTCCACTCTAGCACTCCATCCAGGACACCACAGCACGCTTTGTCAGCATATCTCCTCGGACTCCCCTTGGCTCTGCGAGTTTCTCAGGCTTTCCTTGTTTTTGAAGACTTGACAATTTTGAGGAGTATCTGTAGAATGTTCTTCAGTTCGGGTTTGTCTGATGTTTTTCTCAAAGTCAGGCTCAGAATACAGGTTTCTGAGACGTAGGCCCAGGAAGTAAAGTATCCTCCTTATCACATCATGCCGTCAACATGGCTTGTCACTGTGGATGCCAGCCTTGGCCACCTGGCTGAGGTGGCGATAAACTCACTCATAAGACGTATGTTAGTTACATTTACATGTAATATGTACAAGGTGTTTTCCTTCAACTTTCAGATCTTTTTTATTTTTTAGGTGAAGAATGTCTAAATTTAAAGTGGTAGATTCCGTTATTAAGCTGAAAAATTTACATGATTTTCCCTGTACTTTTGGACTTAGATATATAATGACTGAACCTTTTATCAGATTAACAATTGGAGTCATTGCTTTACATTTAGAGGCCCTTCATCTGGAAACATATCGAGCATTTCATTTGAAAATATAACTGCTCTGTTGTTTAAACAAACTTAATTCTATGTTTCCCAATTCCACCACACCCTTTGTCTATTGTTATGGCAGTACCACATTATCTTAACTCCTAAAGTTGTGCAGTCATTACTGACATAAATGTAGGGTCGGCCTTCCAACTTTGTTCTTATTCAAGTTTGCCTTGGCCATTCTAGGTCTTTGCACAGCCACATAAATTTTAGAATTAGCTTGTCAATTTCTATAGAAATACCTGATGCAGCTGGGTGCAGTGGCTCATGCCTGTAATATCATTGCTTTGGGAGGTTGGGGCAGGAGGATTGCTTGGGGGCAGGAGGATTGCTTGAGGCCAGGAGTTGCCTGGGCAACATAGAAAGATCCCGTCTCTACAAAAAGTAAAAATTAGCTGGTCATGGTGGTGCATGTTAAATGCCTTTTTAACATCCCTACCTACTTGGGAGGATGAGGCAAGAACACTGCTTGAGCCTGGAGTTCAAGGTTACAGTGAGCACCAGCCTCAACAACAGCATGAAACCCTGTCCCTCAAAAAAAAAAAAAGAAAAAAAAGAAAAAAAAAGAAAAAAGTTTGATAGCTTGATGAGATTTTGATTGAGAATGAATTGAATTTGGAGATCAATTTTGGGAAAACTGACAACAATGTGCAGGTCTCTGATCCATGCACCATGTGTACCATCTCCTTCTGTTTGCCTCTCCTCTTGGACTCTGTGATGAGGCAGGAGAATGTATTTGCCAAAGCACAAATGTGCCATGTGCATATGATATACGGTGATTCAACAGATACTCCCTGAGTGCCTGTGCAAGGGGGAACACACTGTGAGCAAAGCTGGTACTCTCATGGTGCTTACACGAGGTGGGGGATGCATGGTCAGGGGAGTTGGGGAAAACTGCAAGCAAGCAAATAAGTAAACACGGAGCCTGTTCTTTGGCTATCACTGCAGTGCAGGAAAAGGTGAAACCTGGGTGGGACGGGGTTCGGGGAGTCTTGCTCTGATGTTTTAAGGAGTCTTGGAAGACCTTCTTGATGAGATGCTATGTGAACTGTGACCTGAAGGGAATGTGGGAGTCAGCAGTGAAGGTGCCTCCCCCAGACAGCAAGGAAAGCGAGGAGCAGCCAGAGGCCAGCCCAGGGATGGCGTTGGTGAGGGGAGGTGGAGCCAGGGGTTGAGGGGCATTGTGGCTTTTGCTCTATGTGAGATGGGAAGGCAGTGGAGGTTTTGAACATGAGTGACAGACACCTATCTCAGAGGACAGCGCTGAAACTTAAATGAAGTTAAGTTTGCAAAGTCTGGCCTGCAGCAGACAGTCAAAACCAGGTTCTCTACTTTGATGGCAAGGATTAGGCAAACTGCATCTTCCCCCATTTCATGATGGTTCGCCCAGCCCTGGTATGGTTTGGCTGTGTCCTCAGCAAAATCTCATCTTGAATTGTAGTTCCCATAATCCCCACGTGTCCTGGGAGGTCATTGAATCATGGGGGTGGTTACCCTCATGCTATTCTCATGATAGCAGTGAGTGCTCATAAGATCTGATGGTTTTATAAGGGGCTTCTACCCCTTTTGCTCAGCACTTCTCCTTCCTGCCATCATGTGAAGAAGAACGTGTTTGCTTCCCCTTCCACCATGATTGTAAGTTTCCTGTGGCCTCCCCAGCCATGCGAACTGCGGGTCAATTAAACCTCTTTTCTTTATAAAGTACCAGTCTCAGGCAGTCCTTTATAGCAGCATGAGAATGGACTAATACAAGCTCCTTACCCATATTAGGTGCTCAATAAATGCATGAGGAATGAAGAAAAGGAAGGGAGGAAGGGAGGGAGGAAGGAAAGGAAGGACACAGCCAGGGCCAAACCCCTATCTGAATTCCTGTGCCACTACCTGACATTCACTCCCACAAACCTCTCCACGATCACGGTGGCTCCACAGTAATAGTGCTTACAAAATACATGTGAAGGTACAATTATATCCCAGTGACTAAAATTAAAACAAAAACTTCTGCATGTGCAGGAGCCACTGACTAAAGGGAAAATCCGCTCAGACAGCACTGACAGCCAGGGCTCTTTGGGAAGGCCCAATGGGTCCCTCACCAACCCTTGGCAGCTGCCAAGTTCTGAAAAAACATAATCTCATTTTGTCTCCGTCAGTTCTGTGGGTGGAATGGGCTGGCTATAGTTATCCTCCACTCATAAATCAGGCAGCACCACTCCCCAGCAAGGCTAAGTGGCCTGCCCACAGACACAGGCTTGGGGACAGAGCAGACCCTGGGCTCTGCCTCCTGGCACTGACTCAGGAAGCCTTTCTCCACCCACTGCTGCTCAGAATAGGGGGTTTCCGACTTCAGAGTCAGTCTGATTTAAATCTCCATTCCAACCTACTTGCTCTATGACCTTGAGCAGGCCCCTTAAACCTCATGAGCCCCTGTTCCCCTCATTCCTAACACAATGCAGCTAACACCCACCAGGCAGCGATTGTACAAGGTGCAAACGGGAGGCAGGTCGCAGGTCTGTGTGCAATAAAGGGCCCAGCATGATGCCTGGGGCACAGAAAGCTCTAGGTGAGTTCCATTCATCGCACACCTGCCTCACCTAACTGTCCTACCCCTTATGTTCACACTGTGGCCACTGAGCCCCTGCCAAGGGAGGTGACACTGAGCTTCAGCCTTTCTTATCTACTTTGAATGTCAATGAACACATTCTCTGCACAGTAAGGAGGTCACCAGGGGTGAAACAGACATGGACTCTGGGGTCACACACACCTAAGGTTTCAGAGAGAGGCTCCTGAACAGAGACAGGAAAGGCCATATTGGTAGGAAGAGTACCTTACAGCCAAGAGACACCTGCAGGCGGAGGCTCCAGCTGAAGCCTGAACCTGCCCCACCCCTAGGGACTACCTGTGGCTGCTGCAAACAGGACTGTGAGGACCACTGAGCGGGAGCATGGGGGTAAGGAGCTCTGCCAGGCCCAGTAAACAGACCAGCTGGGAATCTAATCAAGCAAGGCCAGTGGAGCACTGAGTGTGGGGGCAGGGGGTCGCAGGGAGGAGGGCTGGAACTCCCAAGGGAATTGGCAGACAGCCACCCCTGCTGCTGGCAGGCAGAGCTAGTGGGGCACAGTGGGTGTCAGAGTTCCTGGGTCCAGCATCCACATCTGTGAAGGGGAGAACAGTAGTGGTGGCCTGGGGTCAGGTGACCCAAACTGAGACTGACCCAGGCTTTGCCCTTCAATATCTCTGTATAACCTTGGATAAGTGTGATGCTCCCAGCCCTAGCTCCCCAACAGCAAAGTGAGAGAACAGAAGGGCTTTTCTTACTGTGTGGCTGTGAGAAGGCATGAGAGAATCCAAAAGAAGCCCCCAGCACAGTCCCCGGCACAAAGAAATCATCACAAAATTGTAGCTGCAGAATTCTAATTACACTATCAATAATGATCATGAATTAAAGGGCTCACAGTAGAAATTGGTGCTTAAGCCCAACAAATGTCTTTGGGAGAAACAGGATAATCATTCCCTTCTACCAGTGTTGAAAACATGTGTGTGTATATGTGTGTACGCATGGTGGAAAGACAGACACACACATGCTATCTAGAATACTGGACTAGCTAGCGATGACCTGTATACAGCACCCTTGACCCAGTAACTCCATCTTAGAGAAAGACTCCAGCTTACATTTTAAAAGGTACCTTGCCAACAAGACTGGATGTTTGGCCTAATCAATGAAGACTGCTTCCAACAAGGACATAACCAAGCACACTCCTCCACTCAGTCCTCACCAGAGGACTCGACGGCCATAAGAGCAGGACTTTACCAGCTAGAAACGGCTGTCCCCACAGACCCTATCTTGCTGTCGCCTGTGATCAGCACCCAGCATCCACTGCCCAACGCTCTGCCCACGTCAAAGACTCTTCCCTGTGAGACCAATGGACTGCCCAGAACAGGCCAGGACATTCTTTTTTTTTTCCCACGTTCCTTTTCCTGGACTGGTTCATTAACCCCTTTTCCTATCCCTTTTCTTTCAATGTTAAATGTTACTTCATTTATTGTGCAATGTTTAATCTATAACATTTATATATTGATTAAGTGTACTATTATGCATGGTTTAGCAATATTGACTGACCTGTGGAGTGGCTTGAGCCTGTGTGCCGGCGGCTCTGAACTCCTGAGTGAATGGGAAGTAGTAAGGGGAAGTTCCTCCTTGGGAACTCAATGGAGCTTCCAGCTTTTGTGATTGAAATCACATCAGTAAAAGTCTGACCTTGTGGAAAGACACAAACGTGCATGGACCTGGTTATCACTGACCCTGAGCCGCTCATAACTAAACAGCAAAGCAACTGACCATTGTGAGGTTGTGAGGTAGGAGAGAAGGGAATGGAATGACTATCAGGTGAAATGACTGGGGTTTTCCTTCACACAGCAGACCCTCAAAAAAATCTGTTGACTCTAATTGAAGCAAAGGACAAAAGTGAAGCCTGCAAATGACATCTATGCATCCAGGTGAAATTTCTGCCCCAAAGGCTTTAGAACATTCTTTCTCACAGCCATCTACCACAAAACTGATTAGAATTCTGGCCCCTGGCGAATGGGGGACCTGGAAATGGCAGCAGGATTATTTTGTCACACCATATCTGCCCTGGGTCCCAAGTGCGTCAGCAGTGAGACAGAAGACTAATGAGTCATACAAGTGACAGGCTCCCCCAGGGACTAGTAGCTCACCCCGGTTCCAGAGAGGAGGGCCTCATGCAGCATGCATGGAAAAACATGTTACTCCACTCATGCAGGAGGTGGCGACCCTTTTCGCTAAAGGGCCACCTGGTAACTATTTGAGATGTAGAGCATCCGCTCTTTGTTGCAACCACTCAACTCTGCCTTTACAGTGCAATGCAGCCATAGACAATATGTAAATGAGTGGGCATGGCTGTGTTTCAATAAAACTTTATTTACAAAAACAGGTTGTGGGCCAGATTTGGTCCCCAGATAGCAGTTTGCCAAACCATGTTAAAGAATCACTGGAATCACTACTAAACTTTCCTCTTCAGTGTCTTTTAATTTAGAATTTTTGTAAAGTCTTTATAGGCCCACTGGGTCACTCTGTATCATCATGAATTTTCCCTGAAATGACTACCCCGAGCCTGTTGGGTTGCAAGGCCTGTGTTTTTACAAACATAAAATCATGATGTTTTGAAATTGGCTGAGAAGTGGTTTGAATAACAGGTCCCAAGTTAGCTGGAAAATCCTAACGCTCCTCCCCACTATACCAACCAAGCCTGGTAGAATTTAATCAAAAGAAAAAAATACTGAAAACAAGAACAAGTTAAAATCATAAGAGGCAAAACCAAGCACACACATCTCCCCAATTGATGGGGGTTTATTTATTGCCGACAGAGTGTGCACCTTCTGTCCTCCCAGCCAGTCCCTGGTGAGGGGACCTCATGTCGTTTTGGATTATCGTCTGTATCGCACACATGGGAGCTTGGTAATGATTTTTCCTCATTATGTTAAGGAATAAAAAGCCTTTGAGAAACAGTTGCTGATGAACTGCGACGCTCACTTATCTTCCTTTGTCATTTGGGGAAGCTAGGAAATAACTTCCATATTTTGATTCTTCCTCTCCAGGGAATAGTTTTTGGTGTTGCAATGATTCATTCAGTGGGAAAAGATACATTTCTAAGGCCAAGCGCAGTGTGGCTCACGCCTCTAATCCCAGGACTTTGGGAGGCTGAAGTGGGCGGATCACTTGAGGTCAAGAGTTCTAGACCAGCTGGCCAACATGGTGAAACCCTGTCTCTACTGAAAATACAAAAAATTAGCCGGGTGTGTTGGCACACGCCTGTAATCCCAGCTACTCAAGAAGCTGAGGCAGGAGAATTGCTTGAACCTGGGAGCTGGAGGCCACAGTGAGCCGAGATCAGGCCACTGCACTCCAACCTGGGCGACAGAGCGAGACTCCATCTCAAAAATAAATAAATAAAATAAAAAATAAATTTCTAAAGGAGATGGACAGTGAAAGCCTGACAGCCAGCAGCTCCTGCAATCCCAATTCCCCTCCAACTAAGTAGTTCTCATTGCATTCTGGCACATTCTTTGACCTGGAAATGGCAAGGCGGACAGATCCAATCCTAACACTAGCCCTCTCCAGCCTTGTCCCAAGGAGCCGGGTCTCATGGTGCTTGCTGGAGCCTCGTAGAGCCAGATTGCTAGAAGAAACCAAGACAAGACTCTCACGAGCATCATGACCATAGGCAAACACCACCACGAGCGTCTAAAAAGCCAAGCTGAAGCTTTATCTGCTTGTTACAACCATGGTTCCTCCTTCATGCTTTTCTTTTTCCAAGAATCTGATGATTCATTATTCAGAGAGAGGGTGACATATGCAATGAAGGAATGAAGAAAGTTGGAAAATTTGTTATTAAGTAAACATACAATAACATTGTTTGGTCAGCAACGAATTCTCAAGATAGAAACGAGCATGATATCTGGATGGAAGGGCCCTCCTAACACGACATATTATTCTTGCAACCTTTGACATTTATGTTGCAATCGCTTCAGGTTCCTTTTAGGGCGCCTCTCTATCAAGAGTTCAGATGGCACAGTGTAAACCTGAGTCAACTGGAGACTCTGATGGGTGACAGTGTGTGGTCAGGGTGTGGACGATAGATGCCTAGAAAAATCAGCAAGAGGGGAAAAGGAGATTTATGAGTCATGCTTGGAGCTGAGTCAGTGAAAGCCTTTGTTGGAAACCGCTGTTCAGCTGCCACAGACAAACTGAAATGAATCCACAAAATACTGCTCCAACCGGCATCTCCCTCCACGGAACTGTTCCCCAAGTGCTCCTTTAGGTTCCCCAAGTGCTCCTTTAGGTTCAGAAACGCTCCTCTTCACTGTGCTCAAGTTTGCAAGGACAGCAAAAGTAGGTGCGCTTGAAACAAGAAGTCAAATTAGTTTTGGACACCTAGACTGTGGAATCTTGGGTTTAACATCAAGAGTTTCAAATAACATTTCATCAAAACGTAGGAGGTTTCATGTGAATTGCTAACCATAGGAGGCAGCAGAATGAGTTTGGGAACTAGCCAGATCTAGGTTGAAATGTCCTCAGTGCTCTTGCCTTCACTGGTATGGTGGCCTCGGAGCCTAGGCAGGATGACCTCATCTGTAACCTGAAGTGGAGAGATCCACTTTTCACAATCGATAGGAGAATCTATTGGGACGCTTCAACTGGTTAATTGCCTCCCCTTCCACAGCACAGTGGTCAGAAATGGTGACTTTAGAACGAGAATAGGCGGGACCTTCAGAGCCGCAGGTCCTATGCTCACGCGTGTCCAGTGCTGCACACCTGGTTGGTAGGAAGCACCCTCATGTCGCACCATCTTCCTTCTCCTGTCATCCTCACTTTTTTTTTGAGGAGTCTCGCTTTGTCGCCCAGGCTGGAGTGCAGTGATGTGGTCTTGGCTCACTGCAAGCTCCGCCTCCCGGGTTCACGCCATTCTCCTGCCTCAGCCTCCTGAGTAGCTGGGACTACAGGCGCCCGCCACCACGCCTGGCTAATTTTTTGTATTTTTTAGTAGAGATGGGGTTTCACCGTGTTAGCCAGGATGGTCTCGATCTCCTGACCTCGTGATCCACCCTCCTCAGCCTCCCAAAGTGCTGGGATTACAGGCGTTGAGCCACCGCCCCCGGCTCATCCTCACTTCTTTTACTTACAGTTTAAGCAGACAGTGCACTGCCGGCCCTCCCTGTGCAGCCAGGGACCTCCTGCCCACCACCCCTGCTGACTCAGCCAGGGCCAAGCCAAGCTCATGGACTACAAGGGGCCCCGCAGGGAGCAGCCAGCACAGCACCAGCAGCTAGGAGCGCTCTTCCTTCATGCCCAAGACTCTCTCATGATGTCACAGATTTAACATATTCACTGCTAAAGTATCTGTGATGTTAGATCCTCCTCCATTCTTTCCACTGTCACTATCATGCAGTTCAGCCGAACCTGGAAGAGGCATGCAGGCTGAAGGAATGGTTTGTTCAAAGGCCCCGGGGCATGAGAAACTGGGGCGTTTGGAGCCCCTCAAGTGGCTCTGAGTGGCTGGCTCCTCACTATATTTGGGCCTGATAATCTGAGGGTACAGGGACACCTGTGGTACTGCCCACAGCACCTGCACCTCTCCCTGCCCCGAGATTCCCCATAGGCTAGGGTCCCTGGGAAGGCCTGCACAATTTTGTGTGGAGGTGCATTCAGGGGTAGAAACTATCAAGGAGATCAATGTTACTAACTTTGCCACCCCTTCTCTGCACCCACCTGTCCCTATAGTCAGAGATGATGAGGGGCCTGGGCTGGGCCCTGAGGCCAGCTGAGAGCTCGCACTACCTCGGAGCCCGGACTGCTCCCTGGACACAGGCAGCCCACTGTAGGGGCCCGACATGCCTTGCAGAGGCGCTATACCAGGGCTGGGGCCTAACAACCCTCAGAGACGTGACCTTGTTAGCTGTCATCCCGGTGTGTCACGCTAAGACCTGGCAAAGCTACACACCTCATCAGTATGTGCACAGAAGCAGGAGGGTGCCCATCTCACTCCTGATGAACCAGGAACTCACCACTGCACACTGCCAGGAGGACGGTGTGCAGGCGAGGAAAACCTCGATAAACCTCGATCCTTCTAGTTGTTCTACATATCCCTCCCCGCCCCTGAACATGCCCACCCCAGGTTCTCAACCTCAGGGGACGTCTCCATAGCATCTACACAAATCTACACAATGATGCATTAATACGGAAAATGGCACTAATTCACCATTTTTAAAAAGTCAATTAAAAAGTGAAAAGCATTGAGATGTATCTGCTAGGTCACCAAATTGACAGGCTGTGGCTTCTCTTTTTAAAATCTGAGTTGTCTGAAAACCCTGGTTGGTTGGGTTTGATGCAGGTCCAGCTGGGAATTTGGGATCTATTGGTAATTGCCGCCCGGCGAGGCCTTTCTCCCACCACCTTGATACAACTAGACCCTAATCCACAGAGTGAACCAATCCTGGACATGCCTCTCCCAAAACCCCAACCAGCCCAACTTCAGGATATCCGGTCTGGTAAAAATGTGTGCGTGGATCAAATACACAGGAACAAAACCAATGTCAGGAAGACCAACCAGTAGGCAGAGAAGCTGGGATGTGGGGATCACAGGTCAGTAGGGAAAAAAAAACTGGTCAGGACAACTGGTCTCCTCGAATGTCACACGGCGAAGGGCATGTCTCTGCCTGTGGTAGAAGAGCCACTGGATACAGGGTGAACCTCGACAAACAGAGAGCCCCATGGCAAGCCCTTCACCAAGAGCTTACAGCTTTCCCTAGTGAGGAGCTTAGGCAATGTAGGGTTGAATATTTCCATTTTCCCTCTTCAAACACCAAGACTCAGAGTCCCATACAGGTATTCAATAAATGTTTGCTGAGTGTCTAAAGAAGAGCTACTGCCTTAATTGAGTGATCAACGTTACCATCACTGGTTAACGGGACATGTAGAAATGACCAACTTTTATGTCATCTCTAGGTCATTTGGGTGTTGCCTCAGCAGGACTAGAAATCTCGTGTTTCTCAATGTCCATTCAGATATTCACGTTGTAAATGAAGGATGTTTTAGATCTCTCTCCTTACACCTGTCACTCTGCCTCTCAATAATGCTGAAGAAACTGCAAGAGAAATGAGAAGTACGTATTTTTCTTTTTAAAGAGACTGAGTTGCTCCTTTTGCAAATGTCTAAAGTGGCCCCAGTTAAGGCACAATTCACCCACTGGCCCGACTCCTCCTCCAAAGCTCTGGGTGGTGGCTTCAGGGTGTCAAGGAGAGTCCAAGACACGTCCCCCTGAGTCAGAAGTCATGGCATCAGAATTAGAAGGCCCAGGCCCAGGATACAAGGCATGTTGCTACGCACAAAATCCATGAGCTGGAGAAATAAACTATGCATGAAGCTCCGGCTGGTGGTTTTCTTGTACATTAGCTTATTTAATCATGACAGAGTCTGATCTTAACTATTTTCCTCTGAACAACTCTAACAGACACTATCTTATGCCCACAGGCAGCAATATAGTAATATTTCAGCAAAGAATAAAAGCAGTAAATATGGGGTGGGGGGATAACATGTACATCTACTAGCACTTCACATGGTTCCAAGTCCTAGCATTCAAACCCTCAGATGACAAGCTGCCAGTCTGTGACTTTAGCCCCATCCTTATCATGTCATCCCCCCTCCAACACCTTCTACTCTACTAGTGTATCTTCCTCCGCCCCCATGGCTCATTCCCATCCTCTTCTGTTTCTGCCTCACCTTGGCTTTTGCTGTTTTCAACCCTCCCCCACTGGATGGTAAACCCCTCAAGCACAGGCATGGGTCCCACCTTCCTGGCATCTCTGCAAGTGGCTGATGTTCTTCGGGCTTAGTATAGAACATGAAGAGCTTCCATTTAGGAATCTGTTTAAAGTCTGGAAAGAAGCTTGGCATTGGTTCCCGCAATAATTCATCTTAACGCAGGATCTCTTCAGGAGAGGCTGAAGATGGGCTGCAGGATGCCCCTGTGCTTGGACCTGGGCTCAAGCCATCCTGGGTGCTGGGCCCCAACTCTGCAAACTAATGGCGAAAAGGGCAAACAGATTCAACCACACTCACTCAGAAGACTGCCATCTGTATGACTCGGAAAGCAACTTGTTCTGCCCAGCCCCTCTGGACAAGGCTAAACAGGCTTAGCCTGCTGTGGGCAAACAAGAAAAGTAGGTCAGCTTGACAGCCCAGTTCTTCCACGGTGATGAACTAATGATGCGAATGCAGGGCCCGTCCGCGGAGAGGGGCGGTGCCAGCACCAGCCCAGGCCCTCGGCCGATCCCAGACCCAGCCTGGGTGGATCATGCCAGCCTGTGGATGGCAGACAGAGGACCTGGGTAAGAGGAAAATCCAGAGAACACTTGGTAAGATGGCTTAAAAAAAAAAAAAGAAAAAAACTGCAGAAAAACAACAGTGTAAATTGACACACTGCCATTTCCCTGTTATTGAAGAAGCATCAATTCATGTCTGTATGGTACTGTAATACTTGCACAGGCTGCTGGGCCTGCACGGGTGCGTTCTGGTGATAATTTGCACGAACACTGCTGAGAAACTGTGGTGCTACCTCCCAGCTTGCCTGCATGACGTCCTCTTCCCTCACCTCTCTGTCAGCCACTGGCAATACCTAGAGGCTCACTGGGGCCGAGGACGGATTTGAGTCAGTGGTTGAGTGGTGCTGGGACTGCTGGGTACAAGGCCCCATGCTACGGAGGAGGCCCCTGCTCTGTTCCTGCTGTTCCTGTGTCCAGTCTGGGCTGCAGCTGTCCAGATAGAAAGACTTCCACTTCTGGCTTCTCTGGCTGAGAAGCTGGATAAAATATGGAACACTTGGAGGGAATTTCCCTGAGTCTTGGGTGATCTACTTATAGGAGCTAGTGTCTGGATTGGGGTTGTCTCGGGAGGGCCCAGCCCAAACCTGGGGGCTAATGCTGGGGTCCTCAGGAGGCCAGGTCCTGCTCCCTAGAGCTCATATGAGGACAGGACCCTTTGCTCACTCCCCAAACAGCTCAGGAGCAACTGGGAGTTAGTCTAGGGGTCCCAGGGTAGTTTCCCAATGGAGTAGTAGCCTTGCAGCCCAGGCCAAGGAGGAAGCGAAGGACTCTGTTCAAATGCAGTTATGCATAATATTTACAGCCCTTTCTTCCAAAATGCTGGACATTCTTCCTCTTTATGTCATTTTATAACAAATGTATTAGAAGGTTCTGTCAATCAACATTTTAGAAACATTCAAATCTAAAAACTCATGACGCTGGGAATGTTTACCCCACCTCTTCCAGGAAATGACCTTGTCCGAAAGTTTTCTCTTTGGCATTTTTAAGAACCGAAGGACAGAGCCGACAATCCTTCCTTCCTTCTTTCTTTCTCCTGTTCCTTGGCCTTTGTTCATGAATTCATCCAGCAGATATTAAAGGAGATGGGAAATCTACCATTCATGAAGAGAGGCGAGGACTTGCGCATAACAGTCCTGAAAGATCTTGGCTTCTCATCATGACTGTTGCTTAACTAGCTTAGGTAAGTTCCTAACCCTCTCTCTGCCTCAGTTTCTCCCCTTCACAGGCCATCTGTGAGACCTGAGAACACAATCCCTTAAAGCAGCTAGAATGTGGGACAGTATAAAAACTCATTGAATTGTTAGCTCAGGTGGTGGCTATTCTCACAATGCAAAAAACAACTCCAAAGGCATATTTAAATGCTTCTACGTTTAAATAACAGATCCTAACCACGGACACCAACTATCTTCATATTTAAATTCCCAAGATATTCACCAGCTACCAGGGAGCCTGCAGAGCCAGTCCTGTTATGTGTGGACCTCGCGATCCAAAAGGTTGCCAGATAGGGGACCTCGGCTTGTGTAACAATATTTTCCTGAAGAGCTGACGACGAACAAACTTGGGTAAACTGAATCATACTTTAAATGTGCGAGCGGCTCAGAGCTCACTAATTGGAGGAGTGTGGATTCCCACCTACCCTCACTAACGAGCCTTCTGCAATGCAAAACTCCATGCTGCCAATTAGTGTGCTTAACAAAGTATCATACACCTGGTTTCCAGGCGACCACAACTCACTTTAATTTTGAAATTCGGGATAAAATAGGGAGAAGTTTGGATTTTTAAATTTTAAATAAATGATTTTACATGTCGAGCCAAATTTAACAAAGTTGAAAGTGAAATGCTGTTAAAATAAATTGGCTAGCCGGGCATGCCTGTAATCCCAGCACTTTGGGAGGCTGAGGCAGGCGGATCACCCGAGGTCAGGAGTTCGAGGCCAGCCTGGCCAACAGGAGGAAACCCTGTCTCTACTAAAAATACGAAAATTAGCCAGATGCCTGTAATCCCAGCTACTCAGGCAGGAGAATCACTTGAACGTCGGAGGCGGAGGTTACAGTGAGCTGAGATCACACCATTGCATGCCAGTCTGGGTGACAGAGCGAGACTCCATCAAATAAATAAATAAATAAATAAATAGGCTATACATTAGTCCTACGTACTATTCAAAGCATTTCTTGGAATGCAACAGCATTATCTCAAAGAACGTTCCATTCACTTGATTTACTTAAGTAAGCAACTCAGTATATTTAATAGTGTTATATTCCTATCTTTACCTAAATAAAGCACGAAGTTTTCAATTCCCAGAGTACGCTAAATTATGGAGTTCATTTAAAAACTATCAGATTCTTTAGAACAGAACTAAATAATCATTCCAAGGCCACATATATACTCTTGCATGTTATAAATTTAAACAGAAATTTCATTTTTGCAACCTATTTGGAAGAAAAAAACAAGGAAATAAATTAAAAAGTATATGTCTGATTTAAATAAAAACATTAACAATTTTTCTGCTTTTGGAGAAGCAATACATATTCATTGTAATTCATTCCCTCTTTCATTAAGAATATAAAGGATCAGCTGGGCGTGGTGAATCACGCCTGTAATCCCAGCACTTTGGGAGGTCGAGGCAGGTGGAGCAGGAGGTCAGGAGATCGAGACCATCCTGGCTAACACGGTGAAACCCCGTCTCTACTAAAAATACAAAAAAAATTAGCTAGGTATGGTGGCGGGCACCTGTAGTCCCAGCTACTCAGGAGGCTGAGGCAGGAGAATGGCGTGAACCTGGGAGGCTGAGCTTGCAGTGAGCCGAGATCGCATCACTGCACTCCAGCCTGGGTGACAGAGCGAGACTCCATCTCAAAACAACAACAACAACAACAAATATATATATAAAAGATATATATATATATATATAAAAGATATATATATATAAATATATAAATATATATATATATATAAAGGATCTTAGGCCATTTTCATTAAGGAGAGTCAAAATGTCTCTTTATATATTAAAAAAATATTTTAAAACAAAATGGCAGAAGTACTAAGTCCTTCTAACTCTCCTAGAAATATTAATATTTTCTCTTGTCTTTACCTATACTCTCACTAAATCACTCCTTTGAGCCTTTCCTCCTTCACATGGTTTAAACGGTGTATTCTGCCTTGCTCTGGAGAAACTATGTTCATGTCTATGTAAGAAGGACCCCAGGCAACTCCCTCTGAGGAATGCTCCATCTCTGACCCCAAGCTTGCGAACATTTTGAGGTCATAAAAACTTCTATTAACGATAACACCACCACAATCTTTCTCAGCCTTGATCACAAGGAGTGAAGTCTTAATAATGTGTGTATGTGAGCATGTATGTCACATGGCATCACAGCAGGATGTTATGGTAAGACAAGGGATACTTATCCAAGGGGCAGGAAGAACTGGTCCGTATCAGAGACGGTGGGGCTAGTGAACTGTACAAGGCATACACAGTCCTCTATCTACTGTCTCTTATCTTGGTTGTAGAAAAACAAATGCAATAATTTTTTTTTAATCTTCTGAAGGTACTTTCTGAAGGTCTGCTTTCTGCTAAGTTCCTCAGTGCCCTTGAGACCTCCTATGTGGTCAACGGGAGGAGATGAGGGTGTGACTTGCATTTAGGCAAAGAGAAAGGAATTGAATTCAAGAACAGCCTCACAGAAACTTAAAATACTGACAAATATAGGGGTTTCACACAAAAGCAAGCAGCTTGCAAAATGCCCCACGGATCGCAGCCACAGCACTGAGTTTGGAAAACCCCATAATCCAGAATCAGGGTCAAGTTCTCTCGAGCACCTGCCCCCAGTTTTGGAGAGCATTTAAGGGACAGGACGTGAAGAGAGGAGTCTGGCTGTGCTCCCCACGGAAGCAGGAGCTGCTCCTCTCCTCTTTCTTCCCACAAACTCACCAGATGCTTCAGGGCCCTCTCCAGGGGTGAAACAGAAACACTTCTCTGTGTGGGCTGGGGCCTAACCAACAGGAAGGTGTAATGAGAAGACGGGAACTGTGGTGCTGATCCATCACTGACCAGGTAGGTGGCCTCGGGGGAGGCACCAAACTTTTTTGGACTGTGTTTTCTTCATTAGGTGGAATAAGAAGGAACTTTTGTAAACTATGAAACCTCATATAAATATGAGGTTTTATAACTGCCTGAAGATGGCTGTTTAGCTCATGGGAAAGAATGGCCTGCACAGGTGGCTGTACAGGTAAACATGGATGGGGAAGGGTGCTAAGAACCCATGGAGAATGGGAGCGCTGGTTACAACAGAGCATTCTCCATCTGTGACTGTGCCATGGTGACAGATCACAGCCATTCATGCCGGTCCTCTCGGCTGCAAGCAGCGGGTACATAAATCTGCAGCATCCCACAGCGTGTGGCTACCTGAAGTTCAGGTTTATGCTGCTACCGTGTGTGGCTCCGATATACGGCTCTGCAAATGAGTCAGCAGGTCGGGAACCTCATTGTCCCACTCCAGTCAGATGCTGATGTCCTCAGTTAGGAATCTCTGGGCTGTGAACCCGCCCTGAACCAGCAGCTTTGCTTGCACCATCTCCGACCCAGTTCACTGATAGCCTGGCATAAACCCAGTCACTGATGACAACATCTGGCCTTGGTGGATCTCAGCCAGACATCTGTACTTTGGACTAGGGTCAGTTCAAAGATAATCATCCTTTTATTTAGAATTTAACACGAAAGAAGTAAAATAGCTACACTTGTGGGTCATCTGCTCCTGTGGTTTCTGGATGCAAATTCTTCCTCTCGCTCTGTAGATTCCAGTCCATGGTAGACAATGGCGTGGAGCTATGTTTCCAGCATGGGAGAGAAGTGATTTCAAGTGATTGCCTGCTGGTTAGGTCAGTTTCCTTTTCTTACAGATGAAAGCAACTTCCGCCCCGAAGACCATCTGACTGTGTCAGTTTCTCCTCTAAAAAGAAATTCAGGTGAAAGGAGTGGGCCCCTCCCCTAGTCCAGCCGAGGAGGAACAGGTCTGAGAACAGCCACCAAACAGTTTGAAGTCTTCCACAGAGAAAGTGCATGGCATGTGTGTGCCTGCATGTGTGTGTGTGTGTGTGTGTGTGTGTGAGAGAGAGAGAGAGAGAGAGAGAGAGAGAGAGAGAGAGAGAGACACACTTCACCCAGGCAAGGCAGAGGTCGTTGACCATACAACTCTAGCAGGCCACCTCGCTTTGTGATGCATAGCGGCTCGCTCTCTTGCCAGCAGGAAATCAGTCTTTATAAAGTATGTTTGCGGGGACCCCACCTTTTTTTTAAGTCAAGGAAAGAAATGGTGGTGGTTACGCAAATCCACACATGTGGCAAATGACACAGAATTCTACATGTCCTTGTAGCAGTGCCGCCTTCCTGGGGGTGATATTGTGCTATAGTGATGTAAGATGTTGCCACTGGGGGAAACCAGGTGGTGGGTACACCGAACTTGAACCTCTTGGTGACTTCCTTTGAATCTATAATTATTTCAAAACAAAGAATAAAAAAAGAAAGGGAAAAGTGAATGACAGGCTGAGCCATGCAGTGAGGATTCCCACGGCATCAGGCTTCAAGCTGAGGCACGGGGTCTCCCCAACCCCAGCAGTTTCAGCACATCCAATGTTTACTCAGCCTGGGCTCTGGGCAGGGCACTGCGGGCACATGAGGGAGGTGGTGGATGTCACAGAGAGCTGAAGCAGGCCCTGGGCCTGGAGGAGAAGGCCCTGAATGGGGCACATGGGGGACCGGCACTGTCCGTGGCGTGTGGAGTGAGTGAAGCCCTCTGCGCCTGGACTTCCTCCCCTATCAAATGGCTGAACAAACCGGTGATTGTTCTGAAGATAAAATGAGGAAAAGCAGCTTGAAGTGTCTTGCAAATAAAGATCAACAGCAGCACCTTTTTTTTTTTTTTTTTTTGAGATGAAGTTTCACTCTGTGGCCCAGGCTGGGGTGCAGTGGTGTGATCTCAGTTCACTGCAACCTCCACCTCCCAGGTTCAAGCGATTCTCCTGCCTCAGCCTCCTGAGTAGCTGGCACTACCAGAACCTGCCACCATGCCTGACTAATTTGTGTATTTTTAGTAGAGATGGGTTTTCGCCACGTTGGCCAGGCTGGTCTCAAACTCCTGGCCTCAAGTGATCCACCTGCCTTGGCCTCCCAAAGTGCTGGGATTACAGGCCTGAGCCCCCACGCCCTGGCCCATCAGCACTTCTGAAACTCAGATGGGCACACAGGTCCCCTGGGATCTTGCTAAAGTATGGATTCTGACCAGGCGGGGGTGGGGAGGAGAGACGCTGCATTCCCAGCCAGCTTCCAGGTGAGACAGATGCTGTGGGTACACCACTCACACTGAATGGTGAGGATCCTAGGCTCGCAGGCACCAGTCATTAAAACAGAAATCCCTGTTGGGGCCGAGGTGGGGTTGGAGGGACACAAAAGGTCATCTGTTTCCACCTAAAGCTGAGCCACCAGGGGCCTTTGTCCAGATGCCCAGTCCACACCTTAGGCCAACAGCATCAGCATCCCTGGGGTGGGGCCCAAGCGTGGCTTTCTTGTGCCACCAAGTGAACCCCACATGTCCCCGGGGTGAGAACTGCCGCTCTCAGGCTTGAGTGCGGTACCTGACAGGCGCTCTACAGTCTCCTGCACTTGCTGTTTTCTTGGGCGGCCTCTTCAACCTCCTACTAATTGTATTTATTAGTCAGTTTTTCCTGCTGACCAAAAATACTGCTCTCCCTCCTCCCTGCTGTGCTCCTGGAGCTTCTAGTCATTTCCTCTTGCCATATGTCCAGGGGTCACACAGAATGACAGCCCTCAGATTATTGTTTAAATTGAGGTAAAATTCACATAACATAGAATTAACCATTTTAAAATGTACAATTCAGTGGTATTCACTGCATTCATAATATTGTGCAACTACCACCTTTCTCCGGATTCAAAACCTTCTTATTTCCCCGGAGAAACAGCCCGTACCCACGGAGCCATGCTCTCACTCCCACCTCCCCTAATTCCCTGTCTCAAAGGATCTTCTGTTTCTGGATATTCAGAGAGAGGAGGGACTATATGACCTTTTGCCACGGCTTCTCTCATTTAGCATCATGCTTTCGAGGTCCCTCCACATTCGGGCATGTTTCAGAATTTGCTTGCTCTTTAAGACTGAATAATATTCCTATATATACATATGGTAGCACATTTTCTTCATTCATCCACTGATGGGTGCTTGGGCTGCTTCCATATTTTGGCTATTATGAATAACGCTGCTGTGAACATTGTTCATAAGTTAACATAAGTTTCTGTGGGGACATATGTTTTCATTTCTCTTGGGTATAGACCAAGGAGTGGAAGTGCTGGGTCATATGGTAATTCTATGTTTTAACGGTTTGAGGAGCCACCAAACTGTTTTCCACAGCGGCTGCACCAGTTTACATCCCTACCAGCCATGTACGAGTGTTCCAATTTCTCCATATGCTCACCAACACTTGTTATTTTCTATTTCAAAAAAATTTTTTTAAATTAAAGCCATCCGAGGGATGCAGTTGGCCCTCAGATACTGGAGCAGAGTGACATTGTTCCCCCAGACGTCCCCCATTTTCAGACCAAATATCTTCAGTTGCTCCCCGCTTCTTGACTGTCAAAGACACCCTGAAATGTGGTCTTCAGAAGTGGGCCTGGTGTCCCTATGTGGAGGGACCAGTCCTCAGCCATACAGGCCACCAGTGGCCAACCCCAGAGCTGACTCTCCTGGCCACTGATTCGGGGTCTCTCTCCTTGAGTGACTGCTAGGACACACCTTGTTCCCTGTTGACGGTTGTTTTTTAACCTAAAAAAGGGAAACCGTTTTGCAAAGAACACACAGCACCATATCCAGCGTGAAGCACGATATTAAGTAAGGCCCAGCCACAGTGAGCACTGTGTCTAAAGAGGGAATCAGGAGGCTCTGCCATTTCCCACAACATGATTGGGCCTGGAGGACATTACGCTAAGCAAAATAAGTCAGACACAGAAAGAAAAATACTGCATGATCTCACTTACATGTGGAATAAAAAAAAAAAAAATAGAGATAAGAGAAGAAAATAATGGTTACCAGGGGTTTGGGATGGGTGGAAGAAGAGAGAAAAGGAGGAAGCAGAGTTCAAAAGATACAAAGTAGCAGATGAGTGGGCTAAGCAAGGCTAGAGGACCATGAGAATTGTAGTTAATAACATTGTAGGGCATTAGGAGCTGTTGTTAAATGAGTACATTTTAACCTCCTCTTGTCACACACAAAAGTAACTGTAACATGATGGACATGTTAATTTTCTTCACTATAGTAACCCTTTTCCTGTCTATACGTATCCCATAATATGTTGTAAACCCTAAATACAATAAAATTTATCTTAAAATATAATTATCAATGAAGCAAATGATTCATGTTTAGCAACATGTGCCCTGGAGATCTATTGCACCTTCATGAAAATATTTAGAAGGCTTTTTTTTTTTTTTTTTTTTTGAGACAGAGTCTTGCTCTGTCGCCCAGGCTGGAGAGCACAGTGGGCTCACTGCAACCTCCGCCTCCCAGGTTCAAGCGATTCTCCTGCTTCAGCTTACCAAGTAGCTGGGATTACACTGTGTGCCACCATGCCTGGCTAATTTTTGTATTTTTAGTAGAGACGGGGTTTCACCATGTTGGCCAGGCTAATCTTGAACTCCTGACCTCAAGTGATCCACCCACCTCGGCCTCCCAAAGTGCTGGGGTTACTGGCATGAACCACTGCGTCTGGCCAGAAGGCATTTTCTTTTAAATAATTTACGATGCCTTAAAAAAATTAGTGGTGAACATTTAAAACCCAGGTTATATTATTTGGACTCAGATGAATTTCAAACAAGTAAACATCTCCCCCTTATAGTTGGGTATCAGTGAGAATCTACAAAATCAATGCTACCAAAAGTAGAAAACTTTTTTTGCACACAAAACCGTGAAGTTACGTTGATTCTGTTAGCAGATAGCTGAAGGTGTATATTCTTACTGAACCTAATGTACCACACAGGGCCATTTCAGCTGATGGTTCAGCAAAAGGAACCAGGTGATCCTTTTGAAGAACAAACAAAGTAGCCAAATCTCTGGGCGCCTTTTCTTCTTGCTTCAATGTCACAGAGGGAGCGATTCTTCTCCAGCTTGTTGCTGTGGGTCTTTCTCATGTCCTTGTCCAACACTGGAAAGAGGAACTGCTGGTTTTCCAGGTCCTCAGCTGTTTCCAAAGCAGGCCATTCCATTGTGGGTGACAGTCTCCTCCTGGCCTGCAGAGCCCTTGCTTAGGCAGAAATATCAGGGAATGCTGCTTGCCTCACTCCTGGCTCCTTCCCGAGTTCCTCGGAGAGTCCTCCATATTTTTTTGCCTTCTGCCCAGCTTTCCCTAGTGTCTGGAGCCAGGGCCACCGATCCTTGCACGGCCACACTCACTGACCTGGTCCCTGGAGGCTGTCCTCTGTGACAGGCAGCCTGTCTCAGCTGCTGCCAAAGCACCTTCCATGGACATTGGGCAACTCTGACTCGTCACCACTTTTTGCAATCAAGGCAGGAGTCCATGGGGCCTATAAAGAACCGCACTCTGGTCTTAGCTATACCACATGTAACTGATCAATTCTGCAGGCCCCAGACTGTAAGTTTCCAGCACTTTCCATGTAGTGTTTCAGCCATGTTTACTGTTTGATAATTTCATTTTCCTTGGTCCCTGGTATTGTACAAGGGAAGGTTCTTGGTATTCTTACAAGGCAGTACATGAAATGAAATAAAAAGGATGCATTGGCTGAAGACACAGCTGCACTTGAGCCAAACGATGGGATTCCCTAAGGGGGATGCCAAGACGAGCTGCTTGGGTGATGAGTCACGCCATATTCAATTGGCCAATGAAGGTTGGAACAGTAAGTCACAGGGTGCAAACATATCAGAAAAGGCGCATGGGGCTGTGTAAAATGGGTACTGTGACACTCACAGGATACTCGCAAGTGAGAAGGTCCCCTGTGAAAACCCTTGGGGCTGTGAGCCCACCTGAGGGGAGGGGAAGCTGAAGGCTGCTTGGCCAATGCTTGCATGGCTCCACTGTAAAGAAAAACAATCTTTAGAACCAACTCCTCTAGAAAGCTCTCTTATTTCAACCATTTCTTTTTTCTTTTTCTTTTTCTTTTGAGATGGAATCTCGCTCTGTTGCCTAGGCTGGAGTGCGGTGGCGCGATCTCGGCTCACTGCAAGCTCCACCTACCAGGTTCACGCCATTCTCCTGCCTCAGCCTCCTGAGTAGCTGGGACTACAGGCACCCGCCACCTCGCCTGGCTAGTTTTTTGTATTTTTAGTAGAGACAGGGTTTCACCGTGTTAGCCAGGATGGTCTCGATCTCCTGACCTCATGATCCACCTGCCTCAGCCTCCCAAAGTTCTGGGATTACAGGTGTGAACCACCACGCCCAGCCTATTTCAACCATTTCAAGTATAGCAATTCCCATGAGGATCTCACACTGCCCTGACTGCCTCAGCAGAGTTAACTGAACATAACCATAAGCTCTCCCAGGTGGCTCGGTCATCAGGAGGAACTTGATCCATGACGTTGATGGAGAGGGCCCCAAGGAGGGTGACTGTGGGCTCCAGAGTCAGGTGCCCTGTGAAATACCAAACCTCTTTGGTTCTTCTACCAGCTTTCTATCATGTTTCTGTCCTTTCTCTGGTCCATGGGAGTCACCTGCATCTCCTGGTGGCTGCAGCTCTTGTTCTTTGCAGCATTTCTTGAACCCTGAGCACTGAAGGGCAGACGTCCACCTCTGCATGTCTGAGTTAAGAGTCGGGGAGTGCTCTTGGGGAGTGCTCTCTGCCTTCCTTAGGAGCTTGGTGTGGATGGCTCTGGGATCTGTTTTCCAGACAGGTGAGATGGCCAAAGACATGGGATTAGGCCTGAGCCACCATAACATGCACGCCCCTGCCATCAACAGCAACAAGCACAAGGGACCTGAAAGACTCCCTTTGCCACCAGCCACACACCAGGCCCACATCTAAGCTCTTCATGAGTTACCGCTGATGGTGAATCACTGATTTCAAGGCTATAGTCTCTAAATACAGCTGGGTAGCCGAATTACTTGGAGAACAACTAAAATACAGGCTCCTGGGCCCCTAGGGCAGCTGGAAACTCTGACATACAGCCACATGGAAAGGCCAGGTCCGAAAGGAAGAGACAGATACCTGATTCTGCGTTCTCCTGAAGCCCTCTTAGAAGATGTGGGAAGCAGCAGCACCGACAGTCACGAGGGTGACGGGGCCCTGAGTGGCAGGCGTGGGGACCAGGTCATCCCTGCATTTCTCCACGCAATGTGTTCTGGCCCCACAAAATGACACCAGCCACACACCTTGGTTCAGGAGCTGTGAATACTCTGTTTACCCTGGAGAAAGGTTGCTAAGTGAATCTGTGGCTCCCAGGTGCCACTACAAATACCAGATAAGGGGAGGAGAGAAACAGCACCAGGGAGGTCCCAAAGCAGGTCTCTGTCTGATGTCAGCTGTCTCTGAGCAGGTCTGCTCTCATTTACTCAAACAACAAGAAATTAGAGTGGCAAAGGTACAGAAAAGCAAATAATTCCATCCGCTGGAGTGTAATGGGATAACAGGATTTATAGCGTTTTTGAGGCTAAAAATAGCCTAAGAGCCCTCACTTCAGAACTCTGAGCACTTCACACGGTTTTAACCCATCCTCCCATTTCCCTTCTGTGCTAATATCACGTGGCTTGAAGTTTGCTTTCTGCGGTATTTGATTCCATGTGGGTGTTTTTTCCTCATCCGTCTCCCCTTTTGTTACTTCAAGGGAAAAATAACCCTGGGGAAGCTTTCATGCCGTCTGCCATTGTTCTGCGTTTAAGGAAAAAAGTGCATGCTGCTTAATCTGGGCCTCGGGACCAAGCAGGCTGGCAAATTCTAGAAACTTTAAATCTTTGTTAAAAATGCCAAAGTAAACGACCTTCGGTCTACAAAGCTAAGGGAAGGCAGCCCTGCCCGCGCCTTTCAAGCCTGGACAAGCTGCGCGTCCAGGAGCCGCGCTGTGTAGGAAGCAGCTAAGGAAAGCGACTGTCTCATCCCTCCGAGAGGCCAACGCTGGGGCGTCATGCTCACATCCGTGTGATCCCTACATGCTCTGTGTGTGTGTGTGTGTGTGTGTGTGAGCTTTTAATTTTTAAAAATTTTATTTTTAAGATTGTGGTAAAATATACATAATTAAAAATTTGCCATTTTAACTGTCTTTAAATGCACAGTTCCATGGCATTAGGTCCATCTGCACTGTTGTGCAACCATCAGACAGAAACTGTACCCACTAAACGCTAACTCCCCATTGCCTGCTTTCCCCAGTGTTTGGTAACCACCATTCTGCTTTTTATCTCCAGGAATCTGACAACTCTAAGCGACTCAGGTAGGTGGAATCATGCAGCATTTGTCCTTCTGTGACTGGCTTATGTCACTTAGCATAACACCCTTAAGGTTCATCCATGTTGTAGCATGCGTCAGAATTTCCTTCCTTTTTAAGGCTAAGTAATATTCTACTGTATTGTATGGATAGAGCACATGCGCTTAAGCTTTTCATCCTAAAAATGATAAAATATCCACCTGTCATATGTCTTGGATTCCACACTCATTTTCAATAAATAGAAACTTAATAGATCCGGCATGAGGCCCACCAGAGTCATCGGAGCCCATCTGCCTCCTTGGGTCCTTGGTGTGGGGCCTGGCATGAGAGGCCCTGGAATTCCAGGATAGGAGACAGCCTGGAGGAAACGGCCCCGGGTTCTGGGCATTCTCTGCCTTGGCCACACTTTGCAGGGCTGTGAGAAAACTGATGTTTACTTCATTTTATCTTTTTTTTTTTTTTTTTTGAGATGGAGTTTCACTCTTGTCCCCCAGGCTGGAGTGCAAGTGCAATGGTGTGGATCTCAGCTCACAGCAACCTCTGCCTCCTGGGTTCAAGTGGTTCTCCTGCCCCAGCCTCCTGAGTAGCTGGGATTACAGGTATGCACTACCACACCTGGCTAATTTTTGTATTTTTAGTAGAGACAGAGTTTCACCATGTTGGTCAGGCTGGTCTCAAACTCCTGACCTCAAATGCTCTGTCGCCCTCAGCCTCCCAAAGTGCTAGGATTACAGGCGTGAGTCACTGCACCCAGCCCATTTTTATCTTTTTAAGTGGTAATTGCTATATGAGAATTCTCAGCTTCTTAGGTGAAGCAGAGACTATGCCTTCACCTTGTACAAGGCAATGTGGGGTGCTCAGCATATGGCAAAATCAAACATGACCAATCATTCCACTCCATCATGTGGGTTATACTCCATTACTTTCCTCTACTTGCTCAACAATTAAGAGTTGGTTATATACACTTTGGAAGGCCGAGGCAGGCGGATTGCTTGAGGTCATGAGTTCGAGACCAGCCTGGCCAACATGGCAAAATCCTGTCTCCACTAAAGATAAAAAAATTAGCCGGGTGTGTTAGCATGCACCTGTAGTCCCAGCTACTCAGGAGGCTAAGGCAGGAGAATCGCTTGAACCCAAGTGGTGAAGGTTGCAGTGAGCCGAGATCATGCCACTGCATTCCAACCTGGGCAACAAGAGCAAGACTCCATCTCAAAAAAAAAAAAAAAAAAAAAAAAAAAGTTGGTTATATATAAAACTGCCAGCTGAAGAAGGGCTTCTAGAAGCCCCTCTTATTTTTCAGGTTGACCAAAATGGAAAGACATTTCTGTCTTTAAGCCTTTAAAGCTATAGACAGTTATGATGGGGAGGAGCAGGGCAGGTATGACGCTCAGGTATGATTGTGGCTGGGATTTCCGAGCTTACTTGCGCATCCATTAAACCAGTGCAGCAGCCCTGCTCAACCTGCAATCCTAATCCACTCATAAATGAATCCCCTGCTCCATTATTATGATAGTAAACACTTTATAATATTCTAGTTATAAAATCTTTTTACAGAGAAGATAAAATGAAATGGCGTTTGAACAAAATGTAAAGGAGAAAATACAGAGGCTTAAAGGACTATATATGTAGCCGAGTTGGCATATATTTGGGGGTTTACTTTCTGGGCATATTTCCATTAACTGTGAAATTTGGAGACAGGTTAAAAAAAGGGATACAATATATAGTGCTCTTGTGAGATTCAGTATTGTTGTGTTGAGTAAATGAATCATACTGCAAACTTCTTAAGAAAGGTAGCTTGTGTGTTTTCATATATATATTTGATATATATTTGAAAAAATGTATATAAATATATGTATATGTGTATATATGTGTGGAGATATATATATATATATATATATATATATATTTATTTATTTATTTTTTTTTTTTTTTTTTTTGAGATGGAGTCTCGCTCTGTTGCCCAGGCTGGAGTGCCAGTGGCACAGTCTCGGCTCACTACAACCTTTTCTTCCCGGGTTCAAGCAATTTCTGGCTAATTTTTGTATTTTTAGTAGAGATGAGGTTTCACCATATTGGCCAGGCTGGTGTCAAACTTCTGACCTCAAGTGATCTGCCCACCTCAGCCTCCCAAAGTGCTAGGGTTACAGGCATGAGCCACTGCACCCAGCCAGTTTTCAAACAGATTTTACCTGGCATTCATTTATTCATTCATTGAACCAGGAAGTCTTTGGTACTTACTAGAACTTAGTCTGTTAGTCGCAATAGATATGCAGATGAATGACACCAGTCTCTGCTCCAGTAGACAAATAGGATCTCAGGATGCCACAGAAGCACCAAGGTGGTAGGGGGTTAGAGAATCAGGGAGGACTTCCTGGAGGTGGAGGCTCAGTCTTGGTAAACAGAGTTAGCAGACAAGAGACAAAACCTTTCTGGGCTTCTCATCTAGTGTTCAGCTCTAGAGTAAGGCAGTAAGAAGTTACCAAAGACCCACCATGCTGAGGATGGCCACTAGGTTCTAGACGTTTCTAGAAACCATTTCCTTTGAAAAAGGAATTTATAAATAGCCTTAGTAGGAAAAGGGAGACAGCGAACAAATACAAATGAAACCCCAGAAAATGGTATCTATCTACCATGTATTTGGCTCCTACAGTGTCCCCCGTTTTGGTGTTTTAGATCCATCATGGTTACTCCTTAAACAAAATAAAAGTTTGTTATTATGATTCCCATTTTACAGCAGGAAACACAAAGTCAGAAAGATTAAATAATATATTATGATAATGAATTACATTTGAAGACTTCCTAGGTTGCAGGCATGGTTCTAAGTCGTTTAAAATATATTATCTCAATTTGTCATGTTAGTAACCCCATAACCCCTTTGTCCAGATGAGGAAACTGAGGCACAGTGAAATTAAGTGACTTGCCAATGCCCATTGGTTAGTCTGTGAAGAGCAAGGATTCCCAACTAAGCAGTCTGACACCAAGTTGCACACTTCTGACCACAAGGTCATCAACAGCCCGTGCTCTTGCAGCCACAGAAAGCGTACTGGTGAACACTTATACAAAACACACTTACTGGTGATGGCTTCCAGTACAAATTAATTCTTCACTGCTCAAGCTGCTGATGTAAAAGGAGAACTCCTCTAGTGCCATTAAACGCTATTTAACTTGCTGTGTTTCATGTTTGTTGTTGCTGTTGCATTTCCAAGACTACCTGCTGCTTGAAATGTGCATTTGGACTGAATGTGTAAATGGATGGAGTCAAGATATCTGCCTTCCCCCAAAGGGTCTGCAGCAGAAGATCTATGAAGAGTGGAGTGAGATCCCGATGTGGAGTGGAGAGACTTTAAGTGTCTAACTAAATTAAGTAAGTGTTTCCAAGGGTAAGCTACTGCATTGTCTTTCAGCATGCAGAGCTGAATTTCTAGTGTTTCAAAGGGCAAATCATGAGCAGGCTGAAGACAGCAGGAAAAGTTCAGTGGAGCAAGGCTGGAGCTGGAAAGGTGAGGAGGGGAAGGCCTGGATACAGGATGCTCTAGAGAAGAGTTAAGAAGAGGTAGGCAGGCCGGGTGTGGTGGCTCATGCCTGTAATCCCAGCACTTTGGGAGGCTGAGGTGGGCAGATCACTTGAGGCCACGAGTTCAAGAACAACCTGGCCAACATGGAGAAACCTTGTCTCTACTAAAAATACAAAAATTAGCCAGGCATAGCAGCACGTGCCTGTGATTCCAGCTACTCAGAAGGCTGGGGAATCACTTGAACCTGGGAGGCAGAGGTTGCAGTGAGCAGAGATTGCATCACTGCACTTCAGCCTGGGTGACGGAGCAAGACTCTGTCAAAAAAAAAAAAAAAAAAAAAAAAAAAAAAGGAAGAAGAGGTGGGCAGCAAGCATCCTAGCTCAGGATCTTAAAGCTAGGCTGAAAAACTCTTTGCAAAGTCAGATATGGTAAATATTTTCAGTTTGATGGGCTACCACAGTGGGAAATTAGCCAAAGGTAATGTGAACGGGTGTGGCTGTGTTCCAATAAAACTTTATTTACAAAAATAAGCTATGGGTGAGATGTGGCCCACAGGCAATGGTTGGCCAACCCCTGCCTTAGAGCATGGCATTGAAGAGAAGGCAACAGGTTGCCCAGGGCAGTGTGATGGGACACCCAGGCCCAGATGGGAGAAGGCTGTCAGAACAGCATTAACAGGAAAGCCAAAAGTCACTGATCTTCTGAATGATAAAGAACTTGACTGGTCCAAAGTCCAAGGTGCCACTAGAGGCCACACAGCTGAATTCAGAGGTGAGGAAGTGGAAGCATTGACTCCCCACAGGAATCTTCATCTGGATGGGACTGAAGCATCAGCAGTTGCCACAAGCATATCTGTTGGTACATGCATAGCTCCTCACACCGTAGTGCTGGCTGGGGGTGTGTGCTCAACTACAGACAACATGGAAGAAGGGACCTGCCTATGCCACCCTTAGTAGAGGAACTAAGCAGGGAAGGCCGGGTGTGGTGACTCACACCTGTAATCCCAGTACTTTGGAGGCCAAGGTAGGAGGATTGCTTGAGCTCAGGAGTTCAAGACCAGCCTGGGCAACATGGCAAAACCCCATCTCTACAAAAACACAAAAATTCACCAGGCATGGTGGTGGGCACCTATAGTCCCAGCTACTCAGGAGGTGGAGGTAGGAGGATCACTTGAGCCTGGGAAGCAGAGGTTGCAGAGAGCCAAGATTGTGCCACTGCACTCCACCCTGGGCAACAGAGCAAGACCCTGTCTCAAAGAAAATGGGGCGTGGGGTGGGAAGTAAGCAGAGAAGTTGGTCCCTGTAAGAAAAAAGATGGGGCCCCTTGGCCTTAACAACACAGAACACTTATAAACTGCATGTGATTCCAGCGTATACCCTGGACAGCCTCCTGCTGAAGTCAGCTAAAAAGGATAAGAGAATAGGAAACTTCTGAATAACTGTTGAGCTGATACGAAGGTCAGGACTCTGCGGGGGCCAAACACAGAGAGGAAGTGGGGTCCCGAGAGTAACAGGGTTGAACTAGCATGCTCATAGGAGATGAGCCCTGGCTCAAGCCTTTGATGTTGTGTGGATGAGGCAGGAGGCCAGAGATGAAGCCCATCCTTGGAGGGGAGGGGTGCGCCTAAGAAGAGACCCTTGCATAAAGCTCGACCTCAAAGGAAGGCTGTGCTCAGTATTAATGGGCATGAGGAATAACCCCACCCACGCGGAAAGGACAGGAAGGGAAAGTGCCTTTTTCAATGCCAAGGAGAAAGATAGCCTCTCCCAAACAGTCCTCGCCCAAACTGACCTTCACATAAGGTTCAGGCCCAAATTCCCACCGTGTGGTTTGAAAATCCTTAAGAGATCACTTCGAGTGGTTTCAGGTTGACAGCCCGCAGGTGTGTCATAGAACAAACACAAATCCTCTACAGAGGAAAGTAACTTTAACCCAGGCTTCAAAAAATTCTCACAGATCAAGTTCCAAGGATTAGAGCCCAGTCAAAATTCACCAAATGTACAAGGAAAATGGTCACCCTGGATGGGATCCAGTAGAAACAACAAAGAACAAAATCAGATTCACAATGACTTCAAATACTGGAGGATCATATGTCAGTTATAAAATAAGCATGTTTAGACCAAGCATGGAGGCTCACACCTGTAATCCCAACACTTTGGGAGGCTGAGGCAGGTGGATCACTTGAGGACAGGAGTTTGAGACCAGCCTGGCCAACATGGTGAAACCCTGTCTCTACAAAAAATACAAAAATTAGCCGCGTGTGATGGTGCATGCCTATAATCCTAGCTACTCAGGAGGCTGAGGCACAAGAATCGCTTGAACCTGGGAGAAGGTTGCAATGAGCTGAGATTGCACCACTGCACTCCAGCCTGGGTGCAGAGTGAGATTCTGTCTCAAAAATAAAAAATAAAATAAGCATGTTTAATACGTTTAATGACATAAATATGAGGCTTGAAAATAAAAGCAAGGAAGAAGGGATTAATTTTAGAAAATCAAGACCAAGCAAACTTGAAATTTGAGAAAAGAGCCCGGGCGCGGTGGCTGATGCCTGTAATCCCAGCACTTTGGGAGGCCGAGATGGGCGGATCACGCGGTCAGGAGATGGAGACCATCCTGATCAACACGGTGAAACCCCGTCTCTACTAAAAATACAAAAACAATTAGCCGGGCGTGGTGGCGGGCGCGTGTAGTCCCAGCTACTCGGGAGGCTGAGGCAGGAGAATGGCGTGAACCTGAGGGGGCGGAGCTTGCAGTGAGCCGAGATTGCGCCACTGCACTCCAGTCTGGGTGACAGAGCGAGAGTCTGTCTAAAAAAAAAAAAGAAATTTGAGAAAAGAAGAAAAGATAATTTCTGGAATAAGAATTTATTAATTTTTTAAAAAACCCAATAGACTGGTTAAAAAGAAGCTGAGACACAAGTAGAGTGAGAATTACTAAAGTTTAACACAGATCTGAAGGAATTATCCAGATTGCAGAATGCAGAGACAAAAGACAGAAAATATAAAAGGGAGAGTAAAATCAACAGACAGTGATCTAACATATGCAAAACTCAAGTTCTAGCAAGAGATATTCGAGGGAATGGGGTCTAGGAAATATTCAAAAGAAAATTTTCCAAAATTGATGAAAACCACCAATTCTTGGATTCAGAAAGCCTAACAACCCCAACCAGAAGAATTTAAAATGTATCTATTCCTGGAGACAATCATCATGACACTGCAGATTACCAAAGTCAAGGAAATGATCTTAAATGCAGCCAGAGAAAACGCTGATCATCTAATAAGGAACAATAACTGGATAGGCAGCAGGACTTTCAAGACCAACCATGGAAACCAGACAACAAGAAAAGAATCCCTTCAATGTGCTGAGAGAACATCACCACCACCCTAGATTTGTATACCCTGCAAAACTATCTTGCAAGAATTAAGATAAAACAGAGATATTTTAGCTGATGAAAAAAGTTTGCTATTAACGAAATCTCACTAAAGTAAATCTAAATAATACCCTTGAGGCAAAAGGAAATTGTCCCAGATGGGAATTTTGAGAGGCAAGACAAAAAGGTGTGGAAATACAGTGCGCTTTATAGAAAATAATACTGGGTAACAATAACATGTAAGTAATAAATCATTCTAAGGTCTTCATATTTGGGAGGAGAAAAAATAATCACAATTTTTCATTAATTAAATTGAAATTTTAATTTGAAAGAAAGTTCAAATTAGTACAGGAAAAATGTGATAAAGGGAAAAAAGCAAAGGCAGAAAAAATGGGACAAATACCAAGTATAATATAAAATAGTTAAAAATAAACAAGTACTTTAACTGAGCACAGTGGTTCATGTCTGTAATCCCAGCACTTTGGGAGACCTAGGTGGGAGGATCATTTGAGCCCAGGAGTTTGTGGGACTGGCCTGGGCAACAAAGTGAGACCTTGTCTACAAAACAAAAACAAAACAAAACCAAAAGTACTTTAGCAATCATAATAAACATACAATCTCTCCAGTTAAAAACATTAAAGGGTCATCACATAGGATTTTTTAAAACCCAGCAAACATTGTTCTCAAGAAACATATCTGAAATCTAAAAACAGAAAACCTATGAGTCAAAGAACAAAAAACAAATACCAGGTAAATACTAACAAAAGGAATCTCCCATACATCTGTTAATATCAGACAGACTTTAAGGCAATAAACATAACTTACTAGCTTATAAGCATAACTTTGACATCGGAGAGGGTCACAAAATAAAGATAAAAAGTTTCCATTTACTTGGAAGAAATGATAATCCTAAACGTACATGCACCTAATAATATAGCCTCAAAATACATAAAGCAAAAAGTACCACACCTCAAAGAGAAACTGACAACTCTATCAGAGTCATAAATGTCTGACATATCTCATAAGTGATACATCAGGCAACACAACAATTAGGATAAATAAAATGGAGCAGCACAGATCTAATGGACAAATATGGAATATTTTACCCAATAATGGGAGAATAAACATTCTTTTCAAGCACACAACACACAAATATTGACCATTTAGGAAGAGGCTTTTTTAGGTCACAGTAGACTATGTTTCAGTCCTCCTAACAGGGGATTTGGACCATCCACTTCAAATTCAGCTATTTGTCAGGTGATCAAATATTACATTGGCTACAAAATAAATTAACCTGTAAATGACTGCTTTAAAATGGTGTGCTTTATGTCACCCCAAAGAACAAGAATTGTTTTCCCCACTCACACACCTCACTGGACTGAGCAAATAAACAGCAAATCAGAAACAGAATAGAAGCTACAACCCCTAAAATGACCATTGGGAACCTAGATAAAAGATTCACTTCACCCCAAATCTTGGAGAATGATGATTTGTTACTTGCTAGAACGTCAGTAAAGTAAGAGCAGGAATCTTTGTTTTGTTCACAGATGTATCATCTAGTACGTAACAGCATTTTATAAATACTTCTGAATGATTGGTTGAATAAATGAATGAAGATCCTACACTACTACTAGATGTTCTTTGCCTTTGTGGCACTGTAATAATTCTGAATATTTTGTGATGTATACACTATTTGGCAAGTGAGTGATCTAATCATCCCACATTCAGGTTCAGACACGGTATTTCGGAAAGAAAGCACCCAACATCTGCGTTTTTTTGGGCTCCTGATGCCAGGTTAACTCTGAGACTGCTGGACAAAGAAAAAGATGCCATGATGGACATATCTAGGCTTGCTCACGGCAGCAAAACCTGCTGGGAAAAGCCGAAAGAGGGTAGATAAAACAAAAATGAACTGAGCTCTACTTCTCTAGTATTTTTCTTACAGGGAGGGGAATAAAATCACACAGTCAACAAATGACTCATGAGTAGCCTGCTCTTGACAAACTGTGTCAGGAGTATCCGAGGAGAAAAGCAGAAGGTGAATAAGAATGCTTTACCCTGATCAACTGTTCTCTCCCCATCACCCCCCGGCCTCAACTCCTCTGTCACAGTGCTCACTCCACTTCCAATCTTTCAGGCCTCACTGATGGCACAGCTGAGGCCCCGCAGAGCGCGTGGCCAGACAGCTGCAGGGACCAGCACCAAGTGATGGGCAGAGCAACCGTCCATTCATAAACGGAAGAGCTGAGCATGAACATTGACTGAAGGGGGGCGGGTCACCCTGGGCTGTCAGGCTGAGGGTTGGGTCCTGGCTGGCGTCAAAGTCATTGAAGAGATGGGAATAAAGAGATATCAGGGCCAGGGTCTCGGCAAGCACTTGGGATTGGTAACAATGTTAGCTGGAGGTAGTTCAAGGTTTCCATCTGCAGTACTGCTTCAGGTGTGACCTTCTAGAACTTAGAGAGTTTGGTCCAAACAGGAGTCTGCTTGTTCCCAAAGTCAGCAGTTGTCCATCCTGGACAGAGCTCCCTGAGTTTCCAAGTCAAATGGAAGCATGACTTCCTGCATGTGTGTTGAAGATCCAGTCAGTAACACCAAGCACTTGGAATTGCCCCCTTTGCAAATTCTTCTCTGAAATGGGGTCAGAGGGTGGATTTTCGACGAGGGTTCTGAGTGTTTAAGAGCTTACCTTCTTATTTTAACTAGAAGTCAGGATGGTGATTGGTGTGGCCAGGTTACCCGACTTAAGCAAAGGTGTCCTACAAAGTAGAATATGTCAGCAGTCACTGGCCATGGAACCAGGTGAATCGTGTGAGCTTCCAAAAGGTCAACAGTGCAGGGAGCAGTAGTCTAAGAACACATAGCAGGTAAGCGGGGCCTCAGTTCCACACATGCAGACAGGAGTCCAGGTTACATTCCCAGTACAGAGGGAAGGTTGGACACGCATCCAGAGGAGCATGCTGGCTCAGGCGGCAGCACGACCTGCTTCCTCCCAAGGACTCCCAACATCGTGGAGAGAGAACAGATTCATAGTTGAGTTCAGGGTTCTTATGTTCAAGAATATTCCAGTTCAACTAATTACTCTGTATTAGCAGTTCTCAAAGTGTGGTCTGGTGACCCCTTGGGAGCTCATGATGTTTTAAGGGGATCCACAAAGTCTAAACTATTTTCATAATAATGCCAAGATATTATCTGTCTTTCTCAATCTCATTTTCTCACAAATGTACGGTGAAGGTTCCCAGAGGACACTGGCACATGATATTTGCCTTCTGTGAAGCTGGACATTGAAGAGATTTGCAAAAATTAAAACAGTGCTACTCTTCTCACTAAATTATACTGTTTGGGGAAACATAGTTACTATTTTTGTGTTAAAATGCAATGCACTTATTATTTTTAAATGAATTAATAAACATTTTTAAATGTTCTCAGTTTTCATTTATAAGATGATAAATACTCATAGATAAACCCACATGAACAAAACCTCTTTGGGAATCTCAATAATTTTGAAGAATGTAAAGGAATCCTGAAATCAACAAGTTTGGGAAATGCTGCTCTAAATTTTCAACATAAATCCTTGGTTTCAAATGTTGACACTTACCAGAAACACTTAACAGTCACTTTAAAGACGAACGGAGTGTTGTGCCCTATTTTTTCTTTGTTATGTAGATATACAAGCAATATGAAAGACTTGGCAACCATTTTTCAATGCCATGCTCATTGGTGCCTCAGAAATGGCTCCACAGTTTCAAGGCAGACACTTCCCACGTGTCCCAAGGCACGGTTCTCATGGATTTTTTATTCCAAGGAGTTGTTGGCTGATCGAATGATCGAATGGAAACTTAATGCTGAATCCAGCACCATTAAATGTGGGAGAGGCTTTATTTATATCCAAATATTATTATATCACACAGTTTTGGAAGATATCAGGGAAATTTGTGAGCAATTTAAATATACTAATATTTTATCCTGATGGACTACTCAGTCTAGAACTTAAGGTAATTTGGTAAACAACTAAAACAATAACCACAAAATGTTTTTCTGACATTCAGATGAGCCCTCTTCCTCTACACAACCAACACACAAAACAACAAGCCGAAAAGATAAAAGATATCCCACATGGGCTCTGAATTATGTATAACTCCCAAAGAAACAGGATGCTAATTCATAATAATGTAAGTCAACCAAATTCCCACCAAGCATCTAGCTACTGATAGCTCACTGCATATCCCATCTTCATGACGTCTCGGCATAATGCTTTCACAATTAGACCAGTCTCAATATGACAGAAATATTTTCATTCACATTTCAGGCAATTTCCAAGAGCTGAGTCGTGTTCGGCTTGGATTTGGCAGTGTGACAAATTAAGGTGTGCTTTAGGTCCAAAGCTTACATTCATGGAGGACACCGTCCGTGAGAGAGAGAAAAGGAGATCTGCAGCAATCCTCACACGACAAAGTGGAATGCAAGGAAGGCTATATAAATTATATACATATATACATTAGCGCTCACAGATGGAAGAAACTAAAATAAGAATGGTCAAAATGGCAAAGATGTAAAATATTTGCACAAAAAAACATGTCTTCACCATTGTGTGAAAATGGTCCAACTGTATTTAAGGATGCAACTCCTTAGCATTTATTTCCCATTCCTGTGCTTACACTTGTAGAAAGATAGAAAAGCTATTTAGAGTCATTCTCATGCCATTCTGACCCATTAGATATAATTCCCCATGAGCAGCTCAAGCTGGGCTTCACATCCCTCTAGTATGTTGAAAAAAGCAACCACTCCTCCAAACATGGGGTACAGATCTGTGGGCCCACGGGCTGTGTGGCCACTGATATGCACATATTTCTATCTGTCAGGATCTCTTTCTCTAAGACACAAACAGCAACTCAGGAAAGGGCTCACAGGTAACTGCCTGTGGCTCCCATCAAACCAACCAACCAGCTAATCCACCAAGCAACCCACCATCAGAGTGGCGAAGAGGAAGCAGAGTCTGGCAGCCATGGCCCTCTTTTGCTTGAATGGAACCAGGGTGACTGACCACCCATCTCCTACACCCGTGTGAGATGCTCCAGCACTCGGGATAAAGGGTCATTATGCTAAGTGCTACTAGCTGTAGACTAGCCCCTTCTGCTCTCGCTCTTATTTTAGGAAGCGAGAAGGTGGGGCTGTTGTTTCAAAGTAGGCTTTCAGAGGCGTCAGATTAACCAAGAGGACAGGTGACTGCCATGGTGGCACTGCTGTGCACGGGCTAAAGCTCTTGACACGGAAGTGAAGATACGTCCTTCCTCTCTAATACATCTCATTAGAGAGAACACAACCTTATAGCAAGGAGGAGCTTACTCCTTCCTGACCTGACACCACCATTTCACGAACAGCTCCGCACACAGCTGTTACTAATGCTGCCAAAAGGCAGGGTAAGAAGAGGGTCGCTCACATACGTCCCACTCACTGCCATGTCTAGTCTGGGGAGGACACAAAATGGGAGGCGTACACGAGCAACTTCCGGAAAAGGAAGAGCTCATTAAGAGGAAGTGGAGCACTGTCTGTCCCTTTCCACACAGAATCTAAAGCCAAACTATGTGCAAAAGCCAGGCCCAATGTGTGTTTCAGGTGCGAAAAAGGAACAGCAGTGTGCTGACTTGCTGGAGAAACTATACCATGGTACGTGTGGATAACCTGGGCAAACCTGAAAACCTCTTCTAGTCAGTCTACTGAGAGCTCAGGAAGGTTATGGTAAGGGAAGCTCTGGGCAGTGACCATCAGGCAGCCACTGGATCACCATGCCCTGCACCTCCAGAGCTGACCACAGCCTCCTGCACTGCCAAGCTATGGTTAACACCAGCCCTTGATTTGAAATAAAAATTAAACTACGAGGCAATGAAATCTTCCAACTTTGCTTTTCAGACAAAAGCAGAAAAATAGCCCGATGAACATCAGCTGTTTCTGATTTAGAGGCAAAAAAAAAAAAAAAAAAACCAGCAACCAACCCTCAGTAAACATTACCAAAAATGCCAAAACAAACAACATTTACATCTACAGAAATGACTGAACTTACTGCATAGAAGCCAGATCCCTTTCTGAGGTCTGTCTGAGGAGGAAGTTTTGGACAACAAAACCACTATGTGTTTGTGAACTACGCACCTACTTAGCAGCAGCTCTGACTCTAGCTTTCCTTGGTTGAGATGTATTCTTTTAATTTTTTTCCTTTTACCCATCCAATAGGTTGTGAGAATGCTATGATGATAGTTTCCTTATCATAAATTATTTATCCACAATCTATTTTTAATTACCCGTTATCAATTTTAATTTTGACATAATGTAGTTTTTGACAGCATTTTAAGTACTACATATATACATACATAGGTACATGTATGTGTATACACACATATACACACATTCTTTTAACACAGATCCCTTAATACAAAAAAAGTGACAATCTCTGTTGACATCTTCCCCAGTCCACTGGGTTGGTAGTCATAGGATGGTGCAGAGAGGTAATCTGTTTACACTTCTTTTTCTTGATACACATACCAACAGCCAGACCCAGAAAACATGCTAAAAAGCTTTCATATCTGTTGTGAAAATGCCAAGCATTGCAAAGTGAAAACAAGGCAGAGTATGAATTGCAGGACACACTCTTCTACCCAGGGCAGCCTTATTCAATACCTATAGAAGAGGCCCCCAGGCGTGTGATCAAATCTCGCCCTTCTCAGACATGCGTCTCCAGCCCAGGCCTCCCTCCTGTGTTCCAGAGCCCTGAGCCCACCTGCCCCTCACATGACTGCCTGGCTGACAAAGAACTCTCAAGCTGCACAGGCCCGAACCGGAACCTTCCATCTTCCCTGTCCAAGGCAGCTCCTCTCCTCCCCTTGTGTTTCTTATGTCAGAAAAGGAAACCTCTGTTCTCCCCGACATCCCACCCATCACAATTCTGTCAGTTCCAGCCTCAGAATCTACCTTAAATCCATCCCATTCTCTGTCTGTACTGTGAGTATCAAGCCCAAGCCAGCAGACTGAGCTACACCCCAAAGTTTTCCAAGTGTTCTCCCTGATTTGTCTCCTGCTTCTCTCTTCAATGTGTTCCTCAAGGGTAGACACAGTTATATTTTAGAAATGCCAATCAGATCAGGCTGCTGAGCAGCTCCAAACCCTTCAGTGCCTCACTCTTCACGAAAAGAGTCAGGCTGGGCCAGGCATGGTGGCTCACAGCTGTAATCCCAGTGTTTTGGGAGGCTGAGATGGGAGGATCTCTTGAGGCCAGGTGCTCCAGACCAGCCTGGGCAACAAAGTGAGACCTCGTCTTCAAAAACAAAATAAAAAAATTAGCTGGGGTTGGTGGTGTGTACCTGTAGGGAAGCTGAGGTGAGAGGATCGCTTGAGCCCTGGAGTTCCAGGCTGCAATGAGCCACTGTACTCCAGCTTGGGCAACAGAGCGAGACCCTGTCTCAAAACACAAAACAAAACAAACAAACAACAACAACAAACAACAAAAGAACCATGCTAAGTCCAAGGGGGAGGAAGGAAAGTAAAGGACAAGCCTGGAAAGTCAGAAGAGCTCAAAGAATGATGGGGACACATCAGAAGCCAGCCGGAAAGAGCTCTCCCCGCCCAAATCTGGAACAATCTGAGAACCCAAACTGTAACTATAATCCACTGAATAAAAGAAATCTACAAACCCATACTGATGCAGAGAATAAAGAAAGAATGAATGGATGGAGGAGAAGGAAAGCTCCTCCTTCAAGGAGACTGCCAACTAACACACGTAGAAGGGAGGATGGAATTAGAAACTTACCATTTGGCAACCCCCATAGTAATGTTTCAAGCAAGAAACATCAATGGATACAAAAATAGTGGGTGAGGCTTGAGGAGAAACAGTATATTTACATAGTCTCCGAATATCTCCCACAACATAATAATTAAAAGGAAAAATAGTTCAGTGGAGAAACCTGGCAGATACTGCCTTAATCAAGCGATCAAAGTTAACATCACCAGTCATGGGACTAATCAACGGCATGGTCGTCTGATACATTCCTCACTCCGATATTCCTGCCAAAAGTACCAAATCTGAATCTAATCATTAGAACACATCAGACAAACCCCAACTGAGGGTCATTCTATGAAGTCAATGACCTGTAATCTTCCAAAACGTCTAGGTCACGAAAAACAAGTGAAGACTTAGAGAACCATCCCAGATGGAAGAGACTAAGTACCAGAAGACAACAAAATGCAATGTGTGACCCTGTATTGGATCCTGAATCTGTAGAGGACATTATTGGGACAATCTGTGGAATTCCAAAGGGGTCCCAGCATTAGAAAGAAATACTGTATCAGTGTTAATTGCCTTCTTTTGATGACTGAACCATGGATACATACACAGGAAGGTATCCTTAAGTCTCATATCTGCAATTTACCTTCAAACGGTTTAGTAAAAAACAGTAATATGTTTATAAATACAGAACATGATAGGCAACTGTCATCAAATGTTAACATTCTTAGCAAAGACTATAAGGAAGCTAGTGGCCCTATTCTTGCAACTTTTCTCTTAAGTTTGAAACGATTCTAAATAAAAAGTAAACACCAACCAACCAACCCACTCACCCTTACCACTTTCCCGCTGCACTTTTGGCAAAATTACCAGGGCCTTGGTGATCTGCACCTATACCTCTAACCACCCCTCAAGGAACATTTCCCATCCTCTCCACCCAAGGTGTCCTTCTATGCTGTTCCCTCTACCTGAAAAGCTCTCCTTGCTCCCCTGGCATCACTGGTTCCTGCTCCCTTCCCACCATTCAGGTCTAAGTTCAAATCCATCCACTTCCTCGGAAGGGCCACCCCTGTCCCCAGAAAGGACCAAACTCCCCATCGCAAGGTGATAGTCTACACTGGTTTAGGTGATTATCCATTTAACACCCATATACCCCACTACTCTATGAGCTCTGAGTTTGACTTGTTTTCCTCACTTTCAATTCCCAGGGCTGAAGCATAGTTTCTGGAATAAACGACTGAACAAAGGATCTTGACCACAGAGACTTGACCTGGCTTCCACTGTTAGAGGCAGTGGCCTTTCCATCACAAACGCATGCTTTTTTTTTTTTTTTTTAGATGAAGTTTCGCCCTATCACCCAGGCTGGAGCGCGGTTGCCTGATCTTGGCTCACTACAACCTCCACCGCCCCAGTTCAAGCAATTCTCATGCCTTTCAGCCACCTGAGCTGGGATCACAGGTGCGTGTTACCATGCATACCTGGCTAATTTTGTATTTTTTGTAGAGACAGAGTTTCGCCACGTTGGCCAGGCTGGTCTTGAACTCCTGACCTCAAGTGATCCACCCACCTTGGCCTCCCAAAGTGCTGGGATTACAGCCGTGAGCCACTGTGCCCGGACAAACGCATGCATTTTTATTATTTTACTCCAACAACTTATATTCTTGAGGCCTTGATTATGCAACCTTACTTAATTTTACTAAACATCTTATTGAACAGGAAAATTACCCCATGAAGGCAAGGGCTGCTATGTTTAAATCCAAATAAACAGGACAGGGCGTGCACACTGACGTGTAACATGATCACCCTTAATGACTTAAACAACTGATGTCGGTAATTAGGACTATTTTCAGAGTACAGAGAAGGTGATTAAAAAAATAAAGTAGGGAGTAATTAATTTCACATAATAGTCACACTGGGACCTTTTGTGAGATCTGACGTTAATGATGTATTTCTTTTCTGTAATTAATTTTTATGTGCAGTCCTGGGAGCTCCCCGCCACCTTCTGAATTGCTCCTTGCTCAGCACCCCTAACTCTTCCAGCCCCACCAGGTCAGGCCAGCCTTCCCCATAAGGAAAGGGAACACAGAGACCACTGGAAACAGAGACCCTCGCAGCAGAAACTTTAGTGTGACAATGTTTTCTCTGCTCAGCGAGGAAATTAAATTAACTAAAACAAGTGAAAGTGCATGCAGGAAGGAGTACGTTTTTCTCTGCAGTTTTTTAAGCATTAAAGCAGAGGACAAAGGGAGAGACAAGGGCAAGAGACTCGAATTTCAGTCTAACCATTACCACCGTCTACCAGCCTGGCAAATCACTTTCTTTCTCTACGTCTCACTGGTCATGGTTTTAAAATATGGATAGCAGGCCGGGCGCGGTGGCTCAAGCCTGTAATCCCAGCACTTTGGGAGGCCGAGACGGGCGGATCACGAGGCCAGGAGATCGAGAGACGATCCCGGCTAACACGGTGAAATCCCGTCTCTACTAAAAAATACAAAAAAACTAGCCGGGCGAGGTGGCGGGCGCCTGTAGTCCCAGCTACTCGGGAGGCTGAGGCAGGAGAACAGCGTAAACCCGGGAGGCGGAGCTTGCAGTGAGCTGAGATCCGGCCACTGCACTCCAGCCTGGGTGACAGAGCAAGACTCCGTCTCAAAAAAAAAAAAAAAAATATGGATAGCATCCTCATCCCTGAAGGCAGAGGCTGAGTCAGATGGTCTGTAGCTTTCACAGTGAGAAGGAACTACAAATTACAGCAAAGTCCCTGATATGATGCAAAAGAGAGGCAATAAGACCTCTTTTCCATGACTTAACCCCTGACCTCTTTGTCTAGGCCTATCATGCAAACAGACTGCTTAACACTGAATCATGTTTTATAAAGAGCTGCATCATTTCTTTCTCTTGAGTACTGACTTTTTCTTCCAGATTCCTAAAGAAAAGGATGTTTTACAACCAGTTTTCCAACTTGCCTATAGCTGATGATGGCCAAATACATAAAATTAAGGCAATGTGCTTGTTCTTCAAAGCAAGGAGGCAGCTTGAGCTCTCCGAAGCAGATGTAAGAGAGACCAAGTGTTACAGATCACAAAATACATACGTGGTTGCTTCAGCGGGACAAAGAGTCACTTGGTGAGAACTGAAGGAAAGCGAAGTTCCAGAGTCAAGTGTGGCCTGCCTGTAGCAGACGCTGGGTGCACAGAAACACTTGCTGTGGCCACGCAGCCCGGGTTAACAGGAGCGTGTTTTCACGCCACCCATTTGCAAAGCCTTGGCTAGGCTCCCACTCTTGGAGGCAGCGGCCTTTCACAATTAGAACCCTCCTTGAAACACATGTCTAGTGACCTGTCCAATGGTTACCAAGTCACTGCAGTGGCCTGCTCTGGCCTGTTCCTGAATACGGACCCAGGAAGCCCCATGGTGACATCCAAGGGCAGCCATCACACTGAATGACAATCCACTGGGCTCCTCTCTCATTAGCCAGCTCCTTGACAGCAAGGACTGGGCTTTCTATGTCCATGTCCCTGCCATCTACTACATAGAAGGGCCCAGCAAATGTTTTCAACAAATGAAAGCTCAGGGGCGATCTCAGGGAATGATAATTTTTTTTTTTTTTAAAGGAGTTTCACTCTTGTCATCCACGCTGGAGTGCGATGGCGTGATCTCGGCTCACCTCAACCTCTGCCTCCTGGATTCAAGTGATTCTCCTGCCTCAGCATCACGAGTAGCTGGGATTACAGGTGCCCGCCACCACGCCTGGCTCATTTTTGTATTTTTAGCAGAGATGGGGTTTCACCATATTGGCCAGGCTGGTCTCCAACTCCTGCTGTCAGGTGATCCGCCCGCCTCGGCCTCCCAAGTGCTGAGATTACAGGCGTGAACCACCATGTCCGGCCAGAAATGACGACATCTTAAGCTTGTGCTTGGACAGCCTGTCCTATCTGTGCTGCACCAGCCGCTCTCAATTCTGGCAAACATGCACCCCCTACCACTCTCCATCACCTGCCCCACTTCCTCAGCCAGGTGCTGTCTTACTGCCTGCTCTGAAATTTTTAAATGACTCATAACTTATCTGAAAAGGTCAGGGTGCAAGCAGAGTGGACATCTCTCTCTCTCTTCTCATGTTGGGGTCCTTCCCTGGCACCACAGGTGCTTCATTTTGATTCACATGGGTTATGATTCTGCTAAACACATGCCCCTGCCCCACCCCCCACACACACATTCTCTCTACATCGCTTCCGATGTCCGAGCTGCTAAAGCAGATGCAGTGCACTTGCAGTGTGCCACATGGCTTGAATTCTGTGAGCATTATTTCCATTTCTTTTCTTTATAAACATCAAATTTTGAAAAATAAATTTCAAAGTCTGAATGAAAAATATTTTTTACCCTGAGTCTTTACTAATTTACTTCCAATTAGATCTAAATGAACATTTAAATGCTCATCAAAGAACACTTCTTCCACACCCAACCAACAGGTAACACAGGTGCCCTCTAACTGGACGTGCACAGAGGACCGGGGGCTTGTGAGAAAGCAGACAGCACTGGGAGCTTGTGCTCACGAATGCGGACAGAGATGTAATGAAAGACAGTTCTCAACCAAAATTAACTACACGTTTAACTCAGGAAAAGAAAGGTGACTAATTAGCAAGCAGAATTAAACATGTGACACTTAAATCCTAATGGATGGTCTTGTCTGATTTTTACTGGGCAGTTACATGCCACAGGGAGAGTTACCTGTAATTGCCAGACAGAGCTGGATCCATTTTTCTGTTTTGGTTTTGGATGGGTTTCTCTCAATATGTCAATTTTAGACAAAGCTCCTTAATTTTGCTTAAGTAGGGCTCTTAGCTCCAATCCCTCTAATAAAAATTTATTACTGGAAGACGTGATAAGCGGAATGTGTTTGGAGGGAGGGGGGTTATTTTGAGCAGGGGTTCTCAGAGGAGTCCTCGGGAGAAAGCAGCATGGACTCCAACCCTTACCCTAACCTTCACCTTACAAGCTGAGTGGGCTGAGACCCTCTATACTAGGCATTGTATACTTTTCCTCCAAGAGTTTTGGGGAAAGTTGGTTAAGAGCCAGTGATTCATCAGACATGCAGGAAAGTTGAAGCTGGTGCTACCATCTGCCAGCCCTGTGAATTTGGGGAATGGGCCTGGTTGCCTCACTGCTGAATTCAGCCCCGTGCCTGGCACATACTACGAGCTGTCACAACTTGATAAAAGAATGGATGAAAGGACAGATAGAAGGCTGAATGGAGGGAGATAAGCATGAGACTAACAAGAGGGCAAAGACTTTCCATTTTGATTAGGCTCTGAAGTGCTTTCTCACATCTGGATTGTGGAATAAATGCATGATGGGTCAACAAGGAGGTAAAAACAGAATCTGTAAGAACTAACACAAGCCAGTTGGAATGCTAGTGCTTTTCATGGAGACATGCAAACCTTCACAAATAGGATCCAAGAATGAGATTCCAAAAGTTGTGACATCTGTCACTCACTCTTTTCCCCCTGAATCTCAGGTGGTTCCAGCTTTACCCACAGTTGAGGCCTTCATAAGACAGGCTAATCAAGTTAGGAGGGCAATCACAAAGGGCAAACAATGACTCACTGAAACCCCCAACACTCAAACGGGGTGCGCATTGAAGTCTGAGGAGATAATGTCAGGGCAAACAAAAGTAGGGACCCAGTGGATAGTGAACTTAAGGATTAATACCCCCAAGGCAGAAATATGGACACAGCATTGTCAAGAGAAATATGAGCCACATATGTAATTTCAAATGCCTATGAGCCCCATTTTAAAAAGTAAAGCTATATGGGTGAGTATGATTTTGAAAATACATTTTATTTCACCTAATATACACAAAATGTTATTTCAACATATAATCAACATTAAAAAATAATAGCAGAGCTTGCATTCTTTTTTCCTACTAAATCTTTTAAATCCAGTATGCACTTTACACTGACAGCCCATCTCGCGCCACGTTTCCGGGTCCAGCAGTCAACATTTCAGGATCTCGACGGTCACACTGTGCACCGCTGTAGAGACAGGTGAATGCCTGTACCAACACTGGGTATCATCAAACGAAGCAGCAGGTTTGGAGTGTACCCCCTTTGTGGGGCTTCACTTATTTTGGTCTGCGTTTATTTCCTGTGGATTCCTGCCATCCAGTTTTAACAAGGCTGTAACTCATAGTACTTGTCACCTCACTCCCAGGGTGAGCACCTGACCCTGGCCTCCTACTCATAATTCAGGCTTATGCTGGAGTCTAAGAGAAGGGCCTTGTGACCAGGCAAGGTCAATTCGAATCTTTCCCAAGGACTGACATATGAAAGCAGTGGGGGGAAAACGCTTTCTCTGTCCCCTGGTGTTGCTAGGATAGACTCTAGGTCTCTCCCTATCATAGAGACCTAGAATCATAGTCTGTCTCAGGATGGGGTCACGAAAAGGCAAAGAGGCCCTGGTTCAGGTCTCTCTCTCTCTTGCTTGGATTCAGCCACCTACTCCACTTCCTTCCCAGTAGTTGCTCTCAATTCCTTAAGCCACTTAGGGTTGGGTTTCAGCCACTCCCACAATTCCAGCCCATGGCCATGCCCTCCCACTCCACACCTAGGAGCCTAGCTCTAAGGCTACATGCCAGGCCACAGAGAGGTCACCAGCCAGACTTAAAGGCAGGACTTCATTTTATTTTTTTGCAACAGGCTGTGTCCAAAAGCCTGTTGTCCAGGCTGTTGTCCAGGCTGGAGTGCAGTGGTGCAATCTCTGCTCACTGCAGCCTTGACCTCCCAGGCTCAGTTGATCTCCCAACCTCAGCCTCCCGAGTAGCTGAGACTAGAGGCACATGCCACCACACCCTGCTAATTTTGTGTGTGTGTTTTTTTTTTGTAGTGGGCTGAAGCCATCTGCCCACCTCGGCCTCCCAAAGTGTTGGAATTACAGGCGTGAGCCACCGTGCCAGGCCCAGGACTTCATGTTTTAAGTTTCATCAATGCTGCGCAGCGCTTGTTCCCTCCCTGGGTTACCGCTTGGTTTTTCAGATCTGCGCCCTCACACCTCCACCCAGCCAACAGATGTGAGCCAGAAGGCTGAACGGCTCCACCTGGCTGCAGACGCCCCTGGGGCTCCCCTTTGTTCTCCTCCATGTGTCCACTATCTTACCTCACTTGCCCCTCCAGCATCCTGCCTTGAGAAGCAGAAGGGTGCCATGAGTTTGCCTTTTCACTACAGGATCTAACTGGCCTCCTTGTGAACCATGTGAAAAGCCTATTCTGAAACACTGACCTTTTAGAATCAAGTGAACACAAAAAGAGACTGTTCCAGGCTGGAGGTTACAAACATAAAGATGATCATGTCCTCTGTCCATGCATGAGATTCTCACTGGTATTCCCAGCATGACAGCAAATATGTACTACGTTCACCCAGGAAAGAGCCACTTAGGACACTGGTGAGCTACTCCTTAGGGGGTTGTGGAAATAAAGCCCAATCTGGCCTTGACTCCATCGTAGAGCACGATTTACTGAGCGAATTCTAATAAATGTAAATTTAAATTTACACACAATGCTGTTCTTTTCAGAACCAAGATTCATTAGCCTAATACTTATCAACTCTTCCTCCTGTTTAGGTCTCGTTCTCTCCTATGCAAGATTCCGACAGAAGCTGAGAGGTGCCTTCTGGTGTTTGATCGATACATTCCCTTGACAACGGTTTATTCACTGTAGTTACAATGGATAGTCTTATGAAATCTTAAATAGCTGCCTTGAAAGTCCACAGGGGTATAGACCGGGCTCTTCACTCTACCTCATGTGATAGAAGTTTATAAGATAGGGAATTAAAATCCACCGTTCAAATTATTCTTGCTCCTCTTAGGAAGTTCAGCATGCTAATTTAATGCTTAATTTTTTCAGGGCTATGGGAAGATAATAGTGAAATTCATATTGAGCCATTAGCGGGTTTTTTTGTCTTTTTTTTTTTTAAGAAACCACTGAACACCCCTGCAGAAACTAGTGCTAACCTACCCAGTCTAGTGCCTGTGCAGGGGGCAGGCAGAAGGGGTCCAAAGTTGCTATTTTGCTTATTTTCCTCCTGTAGCTCTGGACAGTGCAGGACACCAGGGCAGGGAGCAGTGCCTGCCATCTCTCTCTTGCAATGTAGACGCAGGGACTCCGCTGTGAGTGCAGGAATCCCCTCCTGCAGTGCTCCATCACAAGCGGTCTCATTGTCTCCCTTCTTCTCCACTCTAGCTAGACAAGGACAGGTTCATGGGGCCAAAAGGGATATGCTGTGCTAGCCAGGGGTCCCTGCATTGACAGACGCAGATATCTGTAAAACGTAAAACGAGGTCCTGTTCTTATGCCAGTGAGCAGAGTTCCATGGGGGAAAATTCTTGCCTCAAAATGGCCGGACACCCATTCCTGGAGGCTTTCAAAAACTTTTATATTTTTTATTTTTTTTTGAGATGGAGTCTCGCTCTGTTGCCCAGGCTGGAGTGCAGTGGCATGATCTCGGCTCACTGCAAGCTCCGCCTCCCGGGTTCACGCCATTCTCCTGCCTCAGCCTCCGGAGTAGCTGGGAATACAGGAGCCTGCTACCACGCCCGGCTAATTTTTTGTATTTTTTAGTAGAGACGGGGTTTCACCGTGTGAGCCAGGATGGTCTTGATCTCCTGACCTTGTGATCCGCCCGCCTCAGCCTCCCAAAGTGCTGGGATTGCAGGCTTGAGCCACCGCGCCCGGCCAAAAACTTTTATTTGCTAAACCCAAGGCAAATTATCTAACCTGCTGGAATCTCACTTTCTTCTGTTCAAAATGGGAGCACAACTCCAGCGGCCTGATTTGGTTATTGCAAGAACCATGTAGCTAACGTGAGACTCCCTGAACAGCCTCCTCCACCAGGGTCTACCTGTAGCAGCCAATTGCTTTCCTTTCTTTTCCTTCACTAAAGATCATTTTTGACTGTGTTCCCATCTACCACACACCTTCCCGATATAAACAAGACCACTCACTCATTCAAAAACCCAGAAGATCCAGACAAGTAAAAACTAAAAATGTTAAATCTTCCATGGACTCATGACCCCAGACAACCACTATTAATATTTTGTGTTTTCATTCCTGGGCATGGGAGCATTTGACATAGTTGAGATCATGCTGTAGATATAATCTGGCATATTCTCCTTTTCACGGAACATTCTATGCATTTCCGCATGTCACTCTGTAGTCTCCAGAAACTACACTTTCCATAGCTGCATGTGATTCCAGTCAGTGGGTGCTCAGGGTTTATTTAACCACACCAAGCTTTTCAGGAGTCTTGGCTTCCAACGTTTTGCTAACATGAACAACGCTGGTTAGTAAAGCCTTTCCTTGAGTTGGGTTTATTCCCTTGGGAGCAGTCCCCAAAGCAGAATGATGGCGTTCAGGAGTGAACACGTCAAGGGCCTTGATGTACGCTGCAAAAGGCTTTCCCTGTGCTCATACCATACGTAATGCTGCGGAAAGCCCATTGCACATCCCTAGAAAGTACCTTTCAGGATTTTTGATTTTTTAAAATTGTGGTTAAAAGACATACAACGCAGAATTTACCATGTTAACCATTTTTAAGTGTACAGCTCAGTATTGTTCACACTGTTGTGTAAGCTATGTCCAGAACTTCTTAATCTTGCAAAACTTAAACTTCATTCCTATTAAATGATATCGCTCCATTCCTCCCTCTCTCCAGCCTCCACAACTCCCACTCTACTTCCCGTCTCTGGATTTGACTATTCTGAGTACCTCATCTAGGTGGAATCACACAGTGTTTGTCCTTTGGGACTGGCTTATTTCACCTAGCATAGTGTCTTCAGCATTCATTCACGTGGTAGCATGGGTCAGAATGTCCTTTTTTTTTTTTTTTTTGAGACAGAGTTTCACTCTTGTTGCCCAGGCTGGAGTACAATGGTACGATCTTGGCTCACTGCAACCTCCACTCCGTAGGTTCAACTGATTCTCCTGCCTCAGCCTCCTGAGTAGCTGGGATTACAGGCACCCGCCACCACGCCTGGCTAACTTTTGTATTTTTTGTAGAGATGGGGTTTCACCATGTTGGCCAGGCTGGTCTCGAATGCCTGACCTCAAGTGATCCTCCCACCTCAGCCTCCCAAAGTGCTGGGATTATAGGTATGAGCCACTGCACCTGGCCTGTCTTTCCTTTTTAAGGCTGAAGGATATTCCACTGTATCTATAAACCATATTTTGTTTATCCATTCATCCAGTGATAGACACACTGGTTGCTTGCATCTTTTGGTGACTGTGAATAATGTTGATATGAACATGGATGTACAGCCCTGTAACATTTTTTTGGATACCTTGATTGATACAAAATGATCTCACCCTTTTTCTTTGCACATTCTTGACTTCCATTTTCCTGTTAACCATATATCATTCCTTCCTCTTTTGTACCCTCACATGAATGAATGCCCTCTGCCAGAGAAGAGAAAGGATCTCAACTTTTAGAGGCTGAAGACTTGGCAGAAGAGTTTGGCAGAAGACAGGAATCTACACTTGAAACTAAATTTGATGCAACCTATTCTTGGCCAGAATTTGAGAACTTGATTACAGTATTAGTTTTAAAATTTGTTTATTTTCCTTATACTGAAGATGTTAATTCTTTTCTGCAAATTCCTCTAAAGGTTAATGATCTTTACATTTTGATTACCTTTTTATGAAGTATATGAGTTTAACTCAAATCTGTCAGTATGTTCTTTAGTTATTTCATTGAATCAAAATTCTATACACTCTGAATTTCACAAATGTTTCTTTTTCTATTTTCTCTTGCTTTAAAAAAAAAAAGAGTTACTGTTAGATCTATCTGGAGTTTAAGTTGGCTATATAGGGTAAAGTGAGATGTAAAATTTTATATTTTGTTTTTGAAAAAGTCTAACCACTTTCCCTGACCATTACAGCATAATTTCTCCCTCGCCAGTGACTCTTGATGCCTCTTTTAGCCAACATCAAATTCTTACAGACAATAGGACCTCTGTGGGACCAGAACCACGCTGTGTCCATTCCTCTCCTCCCCAACCTCTCTCCAGTTTTTCAGGATCTCTTTGTTACAGACTCTAGCCCTGAGAAATCTGCTGGTACCTGAAAACTTCCACAACCTTGCTTTAGAACAAAGTAAAGAATGTAACAATTCAAATTTCTTCCTACAGAGAGTGAGGAAATGCATTATGGCTTTTTGTAAATATAGAAAAGTCAAGCCTATCGTTTCATAATAATGTTGTGATTAGAATATGGTTGAGGCAGAGATTTTTCAAGCTGAAGGAAGCTCAGGATGATCTACCTGGAGTTCTGACCCTATGAAGAACCTGAAGACCCGGGAGGTGAAACCAGCTGTGCAAACGCTGCAGCTAATGGTGGCAGGGCTGGAACTCACAGCCCTCGTCTTTGCTCCAAGCCATGATCCTCCCACGGTGACCTGCTGCCACTGTCCTCCCCTTTCTTGGATTTATTGGTGCAACAAATAGGCAGGGAGATGACCATTTAGCTAAAGACTCTATTTAGGGTATCTTCATTACTTCCATTCACACACTCAGCTACACAAAACTAAAGCACACAACTATCACCCTAAACCAGAGAAGAGAGAGCTGACTTTAGACCGATGCACCACTCTGGTCAGAGAGATGCTTCCAGCGGAATGATCTAGATAAAAGGCATCTTGCTTGTGGAGCAACCTTTGAGAAAGGCAACCGATTGCCTTCCACTTCCCAGCAGTTCTATAAACTTGGGTTACACCTAGATTTAAGTGTGCAGGGAAACCTGTATTCCTGACATGAATGCACAGAAAAGGTGGCTGGATGACCTGCGGCAATCTGCCCTGTGCGCTGGCTGTCCTCCTGGCCCACGCATGACAGGCTGCGCCCCACGGCAGGGATTTGGGGACTTAAGGCAGAGAACGTGTCGGGGCGATTTGGGACAAACCACCACAATATTTTCCCCAAATAGAATTATTTTAACCACCGTACAGCCTAAAATTAAGTAGAGAGAGTCTTACTGGACATAATGAAAAGTTTCTTGTCTACTTGAAAGTTAAAACTAAAGTAATTTCCAGCTGCAGATCCATGTATTCGTTGACTAGGGGGTAATGTCCTCTTTAAGCATCTCTAGCTCCTTATTGTTGAATTGTGCAAGTAATGCTCTCAAGCACCCACAAATGTATGCTGAAAAGATCACTTTTTCAACCTATGAGGGCACGTGTGTATTCCTCTCATTCAATGGGGTGCTTCAGAAAAATAATGTGTGCTCTAGATGCGGAAGTGATCATTCCATGCCAAACTGTGTGGTTCAATTCAAGGCTCTGGAAATTAAATTCTCTTTTCACTTCCCTTTCCTCCTCCTTTAAATCCTCCTTGTTTTATGAGTTTCCTTGGATCCCAGAAAGGCAAACACTCAAGGCTTCATTCAGATCTTGCCTGTAAGATTTGTGTCTATAAGAACTTCCCACTGACATTACCTCTCAAGTATGATACAGGAATTTCTTCTAGAATACTGTATGATCCTGGAAGATCACGCCCTAAGAAAACCCGGGCCTATGGGAAAAGCAGGGCTGGGCAGACGACTGAGGACCCATGGGACTTTGTAACCAGGGTCTTTGCAAAACTGAAAACAATCCCACTAAAAACATGAGTCCAGTCAAATCTCCCAGGCCCAGCCATGGCATCATGATGGCCCACCCAGTGCAGGCTCCTTCCCTGGGCCTCTGCTTCCTCCTTTAAAGGGAAAGTCCTTGAAAACATCCACTTCTAAATGACGCCAGATTTGTCAACACTAAAAATAAGGTCCAGGGGTCCCCCTCTGCATTAACTCTTTTCTTTCCTCTTCCTTTAAACACAGGAGGACATATTTTCACAGCGTCTTTATCTGTACTTGTAGCTTCCCCAAACATGGTAGAAACCAAAGTGGTTCTCGAGGCCACTAAATTAGCCACTTCTTGTACCAAAAGGCGGCCCTTCTACACTGTTCTTGGCTTTTTCCTAAAGGTCTTCATGTACTGTGAAGGCATTTTGATTACAAGTGTAATCAACACTGAACATTAACGTGCTAGGAGAAAAACCTCACTACAACCTTTGAGTCCTACAGACGTCACACCTGGCTGAGTTCCCCATCAGCTCACTGGCTTTATAAAAAAAGTATTTATTTTCATTGTGGTAAAGTATACATAACCTAAAGTGCATAATTTTAACCATTTTAAGAGACAATTCAGTGGCATTATTTTACCACAATGAAGAAATGGAACTCTGCTAAAAACTAAAAAAGAATTCCAAGATAAGAAGATAGTCATAAGTTATTTTTACTACCATCATCCCCCTTGTTTATTTTTAACCTGTCTTTTCTCAAATTTGGCTTTATAGATAGCAAATCAGTCCCAACAGTATCACCAACAGCTGAGAAGAAACTCCAGGAAAGAATGGAATGATTGTTGTTATTTCTCATACTCCAAAAGCTTGAAGGGTTCTGAGCTAAAAGCATATATAGTAAGTGGTTCTCTTCCAGTCCAGGTTTATGTTTTGGGGAGACACAAGAGAGAAACTAAGCGCCTTGACAGCATGCAACGGAATCTTCTATGGTTAAGGCAGGCTTTTGGTGGATGATTGATGGCCCAGGTCCAAACTGTGGCTGTGTGACCTCAGGCAGATGGCTGAACCTTTCTGGGCCTCAGTTTACAAGCTATAAACTGAGAACAGCATGAGTAGATGAGTTAACATATGTAAGGCATTTTCAACACTTTATGGCACATATAAGTCCTCATTAAATGATACCTAGTATTGTTGAAAGGCCAAGACCCTGCAACCAGGATATTTTAGTTGAAGGACCAACTAATATGGCATTTTTATTGTGTGCAGTTAAACATCAAAGTGTTTTAGAATTCATAAAAATACTTTAAATAACTTAAAGACATGAATAATTGTTCTTTCAGTGACAAAAATAAATATTCTTTTTTTAACTTAAAAAGAAGGCTTATTGTTATTCTCGGTAGTCAATGGCACAAGACTTGTTATTAGGAGAAAAAAATACTCTTGACAGCTTTGACTTAGCTCCTACACACAGCAGATGTCATTTAATTTAAACATACAAACATACACAAAGACAAGAGAAGATATGCTTTTTTAAAACCATCCCTTCTTCAAAAATTACAGATGTCTTTCAAAACCCCACATCACATTTTTAGAGTTTATTTATAAAACTTAAATACTTTAAACGCATTTTATGTAAAACTTAATGCCTTAAACTCTGGAAACTTTTTATTCGTATATTCTAGCAAAGTAAAAGATTCCAGTGTCTCCCTTGACTACCAATGATGTTACCACCCTAGAATTTTCCCTAAATGTTGGAGAAAACACACAAGAAACATATAAGCAGAAAACCATGGGGGAGGGGCACCACCTTCGGAAACCACACGTGGGCCTGCAGGTGCTGAAACCATGGGCACCGAGGGCTGATCCACATGGCCAAGCCATCTGGGCACTGCCTCCATTCACCTCGGGCCCCAACACAGCACCCAGGGCGGGGAAGCCACAGCACTGAACTTGCAGGAGTGGCAAGAAACTGACCGGAGGAGGGGTAGGTCCCTACAGAAATTCAAGAGTGGTTTGGAATAATCCATTCCTGGCCAGAAAACCCTCTGCCATGGTGAGGAACCAGGTCAGAGCTGAGAACAGGTGCATGATGACATGCAGGAGAATCTTTTACTGTCAGGGAGTCCCTAGATGACAAAGACAGCTGGTCACTACCAAAAATGGGCTAAAATCTGGGCTAGAGCTTCCCGGTCCAATAAAACAACAGCATGCCTCTCAGAGAAGCAGTTCTCTGATGTGAATCCTAAATTGAAGGAAGGCAGTTAGGAGCTCACAGCACACAGACACTGCACTGTCAACAAGCCCCCTGCCCAAGTATGCAACTTCCCACCGGGGCTGACATTGGATGGCTGCAGTGTGGCCCCAGCTGGCGTCCACTGGAGCAGTGTGAGTGCCTGAGTGCATCTAGTTAGCTACCTGGCTGGGTGGCTCCCATGCTAACCTATGCCAACCAGTGTGCTGGGTCTGTTGTTTGTTCTTAGCCAGCGCTACACTGGCACTGAGAGACTGAACGTGCAAATGGACAATGGGCAGACCGTATGTTAAAAATAGAACCCGATCCCTGGCCTGCAGCAACCTGTACAGGAAGTTAGCCCCTCATCTACAATAATCAGCATGGAGCCAGCCTGCTCTAAGTCAGACTTGGAAGAAGTCAGACCTCTATCTCCAGCCGCCATCCAGGAAGCCAAACCGTAACAATCAGCCCCAACCGGCCAGGACTTGATTAATAAATGACAACTGTCCTAATTCCACCGCGATCCACTGCTTCCAACTTAGAACCAACCAGAGAGAGCCAAACATGCTCCCCTAACCGACCACACAGGAGGCCCCACTGCTAGTTAGCCACCTGCAGCTCCTCCACGCCAATAGCCTCCAATCAGGGCATGCCTGGAGCCTTCCCTCTTTCCACCGCGAGGCTTTCCCACCCCCTGCCCGCCTCTAAGTCTCTGCCAAGCACAAGTGCTGGTGGCCGACACCCTCACCAGTGCAAGCTCTGGATAAATGGCCTCTGTTCTCATTTGGGTGGTCTTTGCTTATTCCCACAGTACAACGTCTCTCATGCCTGCCTCACCCTTGACTCTCTCTCTCCTTCTCTAACGAAAGTGGCACAAGGAAAAGTAATTAATTTCAGTGAAAGAGTCAACTGTTCCTCTGGAAAGAGGTGCAACTAGACACGACCAGTACGAACGATCACAAAACACTCTCGTCTCACTTTCTCGTACTAAGGATGACTCATCTGGACAGCATCAATATGAAATACTCACTGATCTAGATTTCAAACAACCGAACGTTCCCCTATATTCATCTGGTGACATAGGAGCTAAATGGAAAAGAAAAATATGAAGGGTTTGTTTCAAAACGCACTCTGCAGTCGATGCGTATCAGTGTGGTACCCTACACCTTTCATAGCTGCAGAGTTGGTGGGGAATCATGCAGAAAACTGTTCAGAATCATGGGTCCCTCCTCCTCGGTACCACTGGAGGCTAACTGAGCAAAGAAAGGTGAACTTTTCTGTAGCATTTGAGTGTACTTATTTCTTCTAATCCTCTGAAAATTGGTGTTCCAAGTATAAAATATATGCTTAAGGAGATTTATCAAAACACTTGCTGATCAGAACCCCTGACTCTCCTAACATCCTGGGCAAGGGTCCTTAGGGTCCTTCCTAGCTCTGAGCCTCCCCCCAACCCCATAGAGTCCTCCTTCAGTGGTACCCCATATCCAGCACAGAGCTGAGCATGGTGGGAGCCTGGTACTTGCTGGGCAAATGCTCGGTAGATAAATCGCTTCACTAAGTATGGGGCTGATGACACAAACCCCATTCTTAATTGGGTCAGGATTGAAGGAGAAATCGGGTGGCCAGGCTGTGAGCCTGCAGACAGTGAGAGCTGACATGGCCCTGGGAGTCTGTGTACTACGGGTGACCCAGCCCTATCAGGGCAGTCATCTTCACCACCATTTCTCTTCTCATCTCCTCTTGGAGTATCTAATCCTCCTAATCTTCCATTTCTGTCTCCTTCTGAGCAAATGGAAGACATGCGAGCTGGAATTCCTTAGTTCTGGAATGGCTTATCAGGATACCATCTTCTCATTTTCCAAACCATCTGAACAACTGATTGATCGGTGAGATAAAGGACGTTCTGAAAAGGAATTATTCCTTCCTGCCAGAGTCCTTTCTAAACCTCATTCATTTTCCTTTACAAAGAGATCCTTCAGATATCTTTATAAATATCATCTACTTCCTTGAGAGAAATGGAAATTTTTCTTAATCGAGAAAACGTTAAAGTGAATACTGAAGTTTGGAAAGCATTTTATGTTTCTTCTGCTTAACATAAGTGTTAAATAACAGAAAACAAGGGTCAGAGCCATTTCAACAATGAGCAAATATCAGTATATAGGACAAACTATCTCAAAACATACTGAAAACTTACAGTGAAAATTTTTCTAAGCAGACTTTTACCTGAGACTATCAAAACATTTTCCCATAACGGAGGCTCTGATTCCCTGTTTACCTAAAAATGTGCTTTTTACCTGCCCCCTCAGCCTCCAAAACTGTATTGCTGTCTGGCTGTAATCTGATTTTAATGTGTGTGCAATGCTGGGGGCAGGGGAGGCTTTATAGCCAATGATTCAAGCTCAAGTAGAGACTCTGGACCTTGATCAGAAAATATATGAAATTCCCAGGTGAGGCTGATCAAAAGTGGGGACACCAGGGAACAGATACTAGCATTTTTTTTTTTTTTTGAGACATAGTCTTGCTCTGTCACCAGGCTGGAGTGCAGTGGCGCAATCTCAGCTCACTGCAACCTCTGCCTCCCGGGTTCAAGCAATTCTCCTGCCTCAGCCTCCTGAGTAGCTGGGACTACAGGCATGCACTACCATGCCCAGCTAATTTTTGTATTTTTAGTAGAGACGGGGTTTCACCATGTTGGCCAGGATGGTCTCAGTCTCTCGACCTCATGATCGGCCCGCCTCAGACTCCCAAAGTGCTGGGATTACAGGTGTGAGCCACCGCGCCTGGCCGATCCCAGGATTTTCTGCACCTCTCAGGAATAGCTTAGGACAGAGTTGCTTCATTATAATAGAACTGTACTTTTCTGTAAAAATAATCCAGCTACAAAACTGGCTGTTGATGCACTGAATGTCTCTGCTGAAAGAAGGAACACTGGTGCGGCCACATGGAGCCTCCTGCTCTCAACCATGCACCTGTGGGCTGTGCTGACCTGTCGTCCGATTCCTCAAACACATCAACATATCCCAGACACCAGGACATAGGTTTCTCTAGACCAGTGAAGAGCTCAGTTATACGGACCTGCTTTTGTGAAACTGTGCAGGGTCTGAGATGCTGCTCACCTTGCACGACTGAGGACTTTATATAAGTGAATACTGCAGAAAGAGGAGGCAGCCAGGTCAGGCAAAAGAGCCCTTTCTTTACTGACACTCACACCGTGACTAACGGCCAGAGTAACTGCAGCACCAGCCCCCACACTCAGACCACAGGCAAGGTGATGACAGTCGAAGGAAATTTTCTATGTGGACGCAGGCGAAGTTCCCATTGACAAGGGATGGCACACAATGCATTCTGTCTACGTGCAGGAGTAGCTGCCTCCCTCCCCAAACATAAAGAAGGGAGAGAAACCTTTAGCTCCTTGGAGATGGGATGGAAAGGATCCTAGGTTCTTACCCCAACCTTTTAAAGTGTAAACAAAATATCTCCAGGGGTCAGAAAGCCTCATGAGTCTGAGCTTTTATGACCTAGAGTTGTCTCTGTGATCTGGGCTTCATGAACCCTTTGGACATGTAAATACCTAGGAAGACATGCTCCAGTCTTCCTGGCACCTGGGGGCTTGTGTGTGTGTCTATGTGTGTGAACATGTATGTGTACGTGTATGGTGTGCATACATGCACGTATGTGTGTATATCTGTACTGTGTGAATGCATATGTGCGTGTGAATGCATATGTTCATGTGAATATGCTATGCATGCATGTGTATATTTGTGTCTACATGTATTTATGTGTGCATACGCATGTGTGTGCATGTGTATGTGTACATGCACTTACGTATATAGTATGCATACATGTGCAGTTATATGTGTGCACTTTACATGTATATTGTATACATGCATACATGTGCATGTGTATATGCTGTGCATGTATGTGCATATGTATGTGTCTTTCTGTGGCTATATACACGTATTTGTGCATGTGTATGCATGTGTGCATATGTATATGTGTGCATGTGTGTATGCATGTGCGTGCAAATGTATATACACATATGCAGGTATGTATGCATGTGGTACGTGTATATGCATGTTTGTATATGTGTATGTGTAAATGTATTTTTGTGTGTGTAGATGGAATTCTGGAGGGTCAGTCTGGTTATTGAATGTTCTAACCTTTGGTCATTGGTCACATCAACAAGTCACCAGCCCCTCTGGCCCCTCTACACAGGGCCAGATCTTAGGCACACGCATAGGGATTATGCTTGATTTCTTCTTTTAACACTTTCTCCAAATTTTTCATAGGTATATTTGGCATGGGCATACATAGTCACTGTAGAAAATTCTCTTTTTTTTCTTTTGAGACAGAGTTTCACTTTTTCATCCAGGCTGGAGTGCAGAGGGGCAATCTCAGCTCACTGCAACCTCCGCCCCCTGGGTTCGTCAAGCAATTCTCCTGCTTCAGCCTCCAAAGTAGCTGGGATTATAGGCTCCCACCACTATGCCTGGCTAATTTTTTTGTATTTTTAGTAGAGACAGAGTTCTGCTATGTTGGCCAGCCTGTTCTTGAACTCCTGACCTCAGGTGATCCACCTGCCTCGGCCTCCCAAAGTGCTAGGATGACAGGTGTGAGTCATCGTGCCCAGTCTACAAAATTGAACAGTAACAAGTAATAAGCACTGTTTGCTTACTACATGCCAGGCACAACTGCAGGGCTTTGCATATGTTGTCTCCGTGAATCCTCAGAACATCCTGAAGCAGATCCTACAATTATCCCTATCGTACAGAGGAGGAATGGAGAGCCTGGATTGAAGCCACTTTCCTAAGTTGCACAGTGAAGGAGAAGTGGAGCTGAGATGTAAACCCAGGCAGCCTGACTCCAAACTTGACAGGTAAGCACCGTGTTCTAGACTTCCTCATGCTTATATTTAGACAGATCATTCTTTTCACTTTTTCATTTTTTATTTTTAACTAAAATGGAATCAAATTGTTGTTTGCCCCTTGCTCTTTCTCTTCGCACACGTGACCTTCTCCGATGGAGATGGTTCTCAGGTTCCCTGCCCCACCACCGTGAAACTGATGACTTCACAGGCATCTGATGTTCTCTGACAGATCGACTCTGGAATTCCAGATTCGAAACCCCAAAGCCTCAGGAACATGAGGTTGTTGTGGATTAAGATTTAAAAAAAAAAAGTGGGGGCTGTGGAGAGAAGACTGTCTGGGGTATAAAGTGGCTACCAGAAGGGTGCATTAGAGGGCTGTGAGGAACCCGGGTCTGTGAATACAAGTGGATTTAATAAAATGGTGCATCTCAAGGACTTACAAATGAATAATTTTAAAAGGTTGGTCTCCGTTCAAATGAACAGAGGCTTCCTGTCCTTCAGTGCAGTTCAATAAACACGGATGGAGCAAGTCTACTCCACAGCAGCTCCTGAAAGACGGGAGAAAAAACAGGTGGTCCCCGCTCCTGGGAACCAACAGTCTTCACTGCAGTTAACTGAAGGAGAGAGCCACACTGGTAACCCTGGAACTGTAAAATCTAGATACTGCCATGTAACAGACACGCAGGAGGCTCTGTCGGAGCCCAGAGGACAGACATCCGACCCCTGTGGGCAGGCTCTTAGAAGCCAGAGCTGTCCGAAAGGGTGAACAAGGATTGGCAAGCAATGATGGAAGGAAGGGTGTTCCAGGGCAGCAGTAACAGTACGGGCAAAGGTCCCGGGGCCCGGAGAGGTGAACGGAGTAATGCCACTAACATCTGCTGTTCATGTAAAGCATAAAATTCCCTGAATATAGATGAGAAAAATCTGCCTTCACACACTCTGCATCTACTAACCATGAGCAATTTTCAAGTCAATCCTAAATTCCATCAAAAAGAAAAAAATGTTATTTAAACATAGAGTAGCTGTTTACGGTTCTAAGAGTGTCTATAGAAGAAGATGGACTTCAAAAGTGAAGCACAGGAGGGTGGATCACCTGAGGTCAGGAGTTCCAGACCAGCCTGGCCAACATGGAGAAACCTCATCTCTACTAAAAATACAAAAAAATTAGCTGGATGTGGTGGTGCATGCCTGTAATCCCAGGAGAATAGCTGGAACCCAGGAGGCGGAGGTTGCAGTGAGCTGAGATCGCACCATTGTACTCCAGCCTGGATGACAAGAGCGAAAATTCATCTCAAAAAAACAAAAGAAAAATGGAAATCTATAGTTAGGTATAACAGAGAATAAGATATTAGGATCAATATAGCCTTTTACAATCTAACTTCTAGACTGTCAGATCCATTTGGGGCCTCAAGTAATCTGGATGAATTATCTAATCTGCCTGAACTCAAGTGAATTCAGGCTTCTGCTTTAGCTGAAATAAAATCTCCTTGGGATGCTAGATCTGTCCTAGAACATTAATAACTCTGGAAGGATGGGGACCCGCTGCTGTATGGCTCTAGTGTCTGTAAGCGATGTAATTTACTGGAAATAGCAATGTGAGTGTGGCCACCAGATGAGCCACACTGAAGTGTTCAAAGGTATTCTTGGTTTTAGTTCTTGATCCTGAAAAATCTGCCCCAGAACTAAGAGGAGCACCTTGTTTCACAATTCACAGACCTCATCTCATGTTCTTTTCAAAGTTCTTTCATATTTCTGACCAAACATTTCCCCATCTGGGAAAATGGAGGAAAACCCCATTCCTCCCAAACCCTATATACCTCTTTCCTCCAACACTATACATGTGGCCTGGGGACTTGCCTTCATGACGGGGCAAAGCTGCAATGCCATAGAACCCAGGGAGGCATTGGAACCAAGATGCAAAAAAATTCCGTGTGTACGGAAAAAAGAAGGGCATTCAACGGTAGAACCACCTCTGACCTGCATAATGGGAACTCGGAGGTACCCCTTGAATCACTAACTCCTGACCCTGTTACTCCACGGCTGGTCCGACAACAGGTCATCCCAACCTCACCCTCCCCTACCATCACTGTCCCCAGGCGCAGGCATGAGTGGCCATGTCTTCCAGCTGAAAAGCCTTCCGAAATCAGTTTCAGTATTGTTTCCTAGAACTCTCTGAAACGATATACAGCCCAGAATAATTCAGACAGGTGTTATTCAAGGATTCCAGGTGGGGAGAAGAAAACAAAACAGAAATGACTCGGGTCAGGGTAATATGCTTATTCTGAGAAGGCACTAGGTGGCTGTTCCCACCGCTCTGGTAGGGGGTGGTACACATCGAAGTAAGGTCGCTAGGGCAAATTTGATTTTGTGTGTCTATATGTATGTCGATCCAATTACTTTACTGATGTTTATGTTCAGATTTTGCTTCTGTTTTCATAAACGGTGGCAGCAGGAAGGTAGACAAAGCGAAAGTAACCTAACCCGGCTCCTCACTACCATCTCGCAAACAGCGCCTGGCATCCCTGCTTACAACCAAGGCCGGTGGCGGGAGTGGGGCTGGGATGCTCTGAACTGCCCTCAATTAGTTAAGTGGATCACTCTGGAGATACTCCCCAGCAGTCAAACTGAGGAACAATGACTTACAAAACCCTGTTATTCAAAAGTCTGTAATATCTTGCTTGCATGTATTTCCTTTATATTACGTTGAGTGCTGAGGTCTGTGCTTAGGTATGGATGGGAAAAGGGGCAGGAGGATATGTTTTGGGGTGATCCTGAATGACTTCTAGGAGGCTTCCCCATAAATTCAGTCCATCTTGGGTTTTCCAGGCGCAGAATGATGAGACCAAGGTGAAAAGGTGTTTTACAAATGTGGTCCAGGAGGCTGGCCCCTACCTTTCCCTGCTGGCTTCTAGGTTGAGCTCAGCTGAAGAAAGATGTACCTGACTCCAAAATGAGGAGAGACATAATGAGTGTCCTGATTTAACAATCCTTATTACAGCCAGAGAAACAATTTTGGAAAGCTGGTTCGCTACTAAAAGACAGCAAGGAACAGAATAATGATTTTGTCCTAAAAAAGATTTTCCTGCAAGCGTTCCTCTTTTGTACCCTTTCACACACAGCCTCCTCCTCCAAAGGGTGGAGTCGAGCATGGACACCAAACAGGAGTGGTTTCCTACCCCGGCATGCACCCAGCCGCCGCACGGTGACCTCCTGCTCAAGAAAAAACTGCTGAAGCTCAAGAAGGCAGGCTCAGATGCTGGATTTGGTTTACACACATCCCATTTTCTTCAAAGCAACATTTCAGAAAAAGTAAATAAAAACGAGCTGTTCTATTTCAGGTTCTTCTCTGAACAGTGAAATTCAAGTTCCTGCTCTGACTGTCCTCATGCCAGTCATTTAACTCACCTGCGCCTCGGTGGCCTGTATGGAAAATGGGAATAGCACAGTGCTTCCCTCCAGTGACTGCTGTCAAAGCAGATGAGCAAACTCGTGTCTGTAACGATGACTGTCGAACACAGGGTTCCCCATTCCCAAATGATCCTTGGACCTGACGATATTTTTACTTTGCCTCAATCGTTATGGAAAAATGATAAAGTGGCCGGGCGTGGTGGTTCACGCCTGTAATCCCAGCACTTTGGGAGGCCAAGGCAGGCAGATCACTTGAGGTCAGGAGTTTGAGGCCAGCCTGGCCAACATAGTGAAATCCTGTCTCTACTAAAAATACAAAAAATATATATATATATTAGCTGGGCATGGTGGCGCATGCCTGTAATCCCAGTTACTTGGGAGGCTGAGGCAGGAGAATTGCTCAAACCTGGGAGGCAGAGGTTACAATGAGCCAATATGATATCACTGCACTCTAGGCTGGGCGACAGAGTGAGACTCCATCAGAAAGAAAGGAAGGAAGGAAGGAAGGAAGGAAGAAAGGAAGGAAGGAAGGAAGGAAGGAAGGAAGGAAGGAAGGAAAGAAGGAAAGAAGGAAAGAAGGAAAGAAGGAAAGAAGGAAAGAAGGAAAGAAGGAAAGAAGGAAAGAAGGAAAGAAGGAAAGAAGGAAAAGAAAAATGATAAAGGGATAGCCAAGGATGGCAATGTTATGGGATTGAAAAGTGTGGGTGAGAAAATCCTGCAGTTGACCCTGACCCCGCCTGGCATACACAAGAAGCACTATTAAAAGTTGGTCAAGTAAGTAAGCAGTTTATTCTCCTTCATAGGCATGAATGAGCTCTGTGTGTTCAGTCTGTTTATCTGAAAAAAGTCAGATGTCCGTGCCTAAGAGAGTCAGCTGGTTCCCAGAACTTAAGTGGACGGTCCGTGTCCATCCTTGTCCTTGTTTCTCCCTATACCCAGCTGCCTCTAGCAACCAGCCTTCCTTATCTTATGCCACTCATGGCAGAGAGCAGATTGTGGAGAGCACACAGAGAGATAAGGCGATTCAGGCAGAGCGGGCAGTCGGCTGTGGCGTGACCCTCGTAAAACCTCTGGCTGGAGAGTGCGCCGGCTGAGCCCAGAAAGCCTGGTTCTTACGGACTCTCTGGAAGCAGGGCCTGAGAAACCCCTGATTCTCCAGGTGAGGAAGCCTCTCCAGGGCTCATCAGAGAAAGAGAAGCACTGAGCCACCAGGAAGGGGTCAGCAGGTCTGTTCGGTGCCAGGCAAGCTCCAGGACTCAGCAAAGGCCTCTTTGCTTTCGGAGCCTCTGGTTTTTATCTGGAGAAGGTACACCATGTTGTACCAGATGATCACTGGGGTTCTCTCCCTCCATCTCAAACCAACGTATTAACCAGAATTGGGAGTGTGTCTCCAATCTGAAGAATAAACTCCTGGTTCCACTGAAAACCAGGCGATCCCTACTCTTTAGAGGATCCTGACATAGGAGACAAACAACAGGATCCTTTAAGAACTGCGGGAGCTGAGCCTCCATTCTGCAAGCCAAGCCTCTTTAGAAAAAAAACAAAAGGCCACACGAAGTAGCACACGTCACATTCATCATGGCAAAACAGCCCCACACATCCCATAAAAATCTCAGAATCCATGGGCTACACAGAGGCTATTTGATTTGGATTGAAATATCAGACACAAAAGGTTATCAGGGTACTTCGCTCTTAGAAATGGCAAAAGCTTTCAAAAGCACGCTGTGCAGCCCCAAGCAACTGCCAAGACATTCTGAGTGTTTGGCTTCTAGAGTTGAAGTATTTCACTTCCTCCACTTTATGTCAGCTCTCAAGAGAACACAGGGATATGTTGGGGTTTTAATTGCTAGAATGTACCTTGTCTGAAAAAACCAAGTACTTCATTCAAGAAGAAAACACCTTGAGGCTGGCATTTACCCAGCTGGGTGTGCAAGAGCTTGAGTGAACTGCACAGCACAAAATAAATCAATAGCAGTACTTTTCATTTTTATGAAACTCTAACAAGCATTCTCTCCTCTTGATTCTCATCCTGAGTATCAGTATCTCCCTTTCACAGATAAAGAAACTGAGTCATGGCGTTTATGCAACTTGCCAAGGTCACTTAGTCACAGTGACCATATCAGGGTGTCAAAGCTTTCTGCTATGGGTCACGTGCTGTCCTCGTTACACCATTTCAAAGTGCCCTGGCCCATACGGCGATGGTCACTCACACGCTGTGATTTAAAATCTGGTCATAGGGTGCTGCTGGCACACCCATGGCGCAGGCTGAATGTTTTTATAGGTGTCTCATATAAACAGGCTGCAATAGATGCAAGAGCTGCCAAAGTCTGAGCTGTTAGAGAACAGACATCGCCTCAGGGAAGCACATCCGAATGATACCACCCAAAGAAGTACCAAATGGGCAACGAAATGCCGTTGCTTCATAGAGATATGTGCTTAGACACATGGCACGAGGGAAACACAAGGAGATTTTGTACGAAGAGGTTAGATAGCTGACCACTTTGGACAGCTAACTTATGCAAACACAGTACAGCTTCCCAGAAACTGGGAGCCCAAGAATTAACTATTCCTTTTAAAATTTAAGTATGGTGTCTCCTGCACTAGGAACCTCCACTGTTGCCTGGGTCTTTGCCAGGCAGGGGCCAACCCAGGTCTCTTAAGCGGGCCAGCAGCAACGTTCTCGTGGTGAGAATGCTACTAGACCAGGCACGGCAAGAGGCGAGAAACCTATTGTGCAGTTGGAAGACTAACCAACAACCCCCACTGAGGGACTGTGTATATACCAAACAGCACAAAGCCAAACAGATGTGGAGCACACTGGAGGGCACCACCTTGCTGCCCAAGAAATCCCCATTTTTCACAGAGCACCAGGAACATGACTCCCTGAACTGGTACAGCAATAGCAGCAGGCCCTGGCTGAGGAGGAGCCAACAATTGCCAGGGCAGGTGCAGCATGGCAACTGCCAGGTAAGTGCTTAGAGCAGGTTTCTACAGAAATCAGGGGACAAGGATGATGAATGACCTGCCCAGGGCGGGAAGGGAGATACAGGTGGCTCAGGGTGCGGTGAGTTTCTTGAGACTCTCTTTGAGGGGCTCATATCTGTTGTCTGGCCGTCAGGAGCCAGCAGTTCTTCTCTCGTTCTCTCCATGGAATGGAGAGATGCAGGGGATTCAGCGGGGATCACAGGCCCAGGCAGAGCCCAGCTTGGTCATGAGAATCACACACACACACGGGGACAAGAGCAACGATGCCAGCAGCTGGAGCCTTGCCAGGAAGCACCCCAGGAATAACTGGAGAGCAAGTTAAGGACTTGGGGCCCTGTGAGCTGAGAATCAGCATGCTAGGGGGTAAATGACAGCAAACGAAGGCAAGAAGAGCATGGGTTTGCAGGTTTGAGAGAATGGAAAAGCCAGGAAGAAGACAAAATGCAGGATGGGGGCCTATTTTCATCAAGGCCACCTTGAACTCCAAATCCAGGGCTCCTGTGCTTCCCCTGGACAGAGTCTCCAAAAGTGGTGCCTTTTCAGATCAAATGAAAAAAGATTGTATTTTGCTTGAGAGATCATAAAACCTCAACAAAACTGCCATGCAAATTGGCTGTGAATGAATTTCTCTCTTCCACAATGCTACGAAGGGGAAAGGGGGGAGGCCATAAAAGGAAAATTCTCTCTGACCATTAAGGAGGCCTTGGAGAGGTCACATAAAAACTTCCATCTGTTTTTGGTCATTAGATGAGCTGAGATGACAGAGCTGCATAGCAATCGTTCTCAGCAAGGTTCCAGTTGACACATCCGCCCCCACCCTACCACACACCCCACAACTTGGGGTTTAATGTTTTCCTCATATTTGTTATTAGATCTTGATCTCCAGGGAATTAGGCATCTTTTGCAGCAACTGATGATACCGTATGCCATGTCTTTCGTAGACAACACAAACAGAATTGTTGACGTAGCAAACTACGATCTATTTTTATATTATATTTATTTATTTATTTATTTATTTATTTATTTATTTATTTTGAGACAGAGTCTCGCTTTGTCACCCAGGCTGGAGTGCAGTGGCGCAATCTCAGCCCACCACAACCTCTCCCTCCTGGGTTCAAGTGATCCTCCTGCCTCAGCCTCCCAAGTGGCTTGGATTACAGCTGTCACCTCACCTGGCTAATTTTTGTGGTTTTAGTAGAGAAGAGATTTCACCATGTTGCCCAGGCTGGTCTCGAACTCCTGATCTCAGGTGATCCACCTGCCTCAGCCTCCCAAAGTGCTAGGATTACAGGCATGAGCCACAGTGCCTGGCCCAAACATAATATTTGGTAGATCAATGTAGCAGACAGACTGGTTTCCCCTTGTCCTCACTCCAACCCACCTCCTCAAAAATCCTCTCTACCTACAAGATAATGTTTCCACCCCTCCCTTACTGTCAACACTCTGTCAACAGGCAGTGATCAGCCCTGTTTGCCCCGTGACCTATGTGGACCTATGATGCTGTCTGCTTCTAAAAGGTCTTTACCCTCCATGATAGAATAATGGAAAATTGAAGCCATCAGGTTCTGAGATTGAAAAAATAATGGACGGATGTTTCTATGTAACACTAAAGACAGATCTGACTTCTACTGATGGGGACTGTTTGTGAAAATACTCCAAAAGGACTCCAGTCCATGTCGGAGAATCATGACTAGCCGCTGGGTTGGATGAAGCTAGAAACCATCATTCTGAGCAAACTATCGCAAGGACAGAAAACCAAACACCGCATGTTCTCACTCATAGGCGGGAACTGAACAATGAGAACACTTGGACATGGGGCAGGGAACATCACACACCCGGGCCTGTCATGGGGTGGGGGGAGGAGGGAGGGTTAGCATTACGAGATATACCTAATGTAAATGACGAGTTAATGGGTGCAGCACACCAACATGGCATACACATACATATGTAACAAACCTGCATGTTGTGCACATGTACCCTGGAACTTACAGTATAATAATAAAATAAAATAAAAAGAAATGGAGTTAACCTGTCTGAATTAAGGAGAAAACAAATGTTTGCATTTGTATGCCAAAAATATAGACATTCATAAAAATTAATAAAAAATGGAGGCATTCTCATTTCTTGGTGATCTCGAAGTTTCTTCTACCATCTGTCATGTTACTGCATGTAGTTTGATGACTAATAATTCTATTCACGTTAGGATATTTGGGATGCCTCAATATATGCAACAAAGACCAAAGAGCTATGCTGGCTGCCTCATGATGTCCCTGGGAAGTCTACTGATAGGGTTTTTTTTGTTTGTTTGTTTGTTTGTTTGTTTGTTTGTTTTTTGCTTTCAAGGTATTTTTTTGTGTGTGGTCTCTATTGACTCTGAGAAGGTTTTTTCTTTTGTCATCTTGCCTTTTCCTTTCCTATTGGAGGACAGCAGGTGGTGGGTGTTCCTGGGCTATGCACTATCACTTAGGAGTGAGAAAGTAGAAGGATGATCAGAGGTCCATGACCAAGAGTGGTGCTTTTCAAATGTGCCCTTGCCTGAAGGGTGATTAACACTTCTTATGAGTTTTATCCATTTCATTTGCTTTCCTCTGTTCTCTAGCAGAAATGAAAAAAATTTAAGTGCATTCCCCTGGAGAACTGGAACAAGATGAGGATGCCCACTCTCACCACTTCTATTCAACGCAGTACTGGAAGTGCTAGTCACAGCAATCAGGCAACAGAAAGAAAGTAAAGGCATCCAAATAGGAAATGAAGAAGTCAGACTCTCTTTGCTGTTGATGTGATTCTATAGCTAGGAAACCCCAAAAAACTTCACCAAAAGTCTCCCAGAACTGACAAATGACTTCAATGAAGTTTCAGGATACAAAATCAATGTGCAAAAATTAGTAGCATTTCTATGTTATTTCACACCAATAATGTCCACGCTGAGAGCCAAATCAAGAACACTGTTCAGAAGCTCTCGGATCAGGCGAATGGACCACTTGAGGTCAGGAGCTCAAGACCAGCCTGGTCAACATGGCAAAACCTCGTCTCTATTAAAAATACAAAAATTAGCCAGGCATGGTGGTGCATGCCTGTAGTCCCCAGCTACTTGGGAGGCTGAGACAAGGAGAATCATTTGAACCTGGGAGGCGAAGGTTACAGTGAGCTGAGATTATGCCACTGCAATCCAGCCTGGGCAACAGAATAAGACTCTGTCTCACAAAAAACAAAAAAATCAGTTCCATTTGCAGCCAGTTGCAGTAGCCATTAAAATATAAAATACATAGGAATACAGTTAACTAAAGAGGTGAAAGATCTCTACAATGAGAACTATAAAACACTGCTGAAAGAAATAATAGATGACAGAAACAAATGCAGAAACATTCCATGCTCATGGATTGGAAGAATCAATATTATTAAAATGCCCATACTGCCCAAAGCAATCTACAGATTCAATGCTATTCCTATCAAACAACCAATGTCATTTTTCACAGAACTAGAAAAACCTCTTCTAAAATTCACAGGGAACCAAAAAAGAGCTTGAATACCAAAGCAATGCTAAGCAGAAAGAACAAAGTTGGAGACGTCGTATTACCCAACTATACTATAAGGCTACAGTAACCAAAACAGCATGGTACTGGTACAAAAACAGGCACATAGACCAATAGAACAGAATAGAGAACTCAGAAATAAAGCCACACACCTACAGCCATCTGAGCATAAACAAAGTTGACAAAAATAAGCAATGGGGAACGGACTCTCTCTTTAGTAAATGGGGCTAGGTTAGCTAGCCATATGCAGAAGAATGAAACTGGACCCCTACCTTTCACCATATACAAAAATTAACTCAAGATGAATTAAGGATTTAAATATAAGGCTTCAATCATAAGAATCCTAGAGAAAAGCCTAGGAAACATCACTCTGGACACTGACCTTGGAAAAGAAAGTCCTCAAAAGCAATTGCAACTAAAACAAAAATTAACAAGTGGGACCTAATTAAACTAAAGAGCTTCTACACAGAAAAAGAACCTATCAACAAAGTAAACAGACAATCTACATTAGTGGGAGAACATATTTGCAAACTATTCATTCAACAAAGGTCTAATATCCAGAATCTATAAGGAACTTAAACAACTGAACAAGAAAAAAAACAGAAACCATATTAAAAAATAGGCAAAAGACATGAACAGACACTTCTCAAAAGAAGACATACAAACATGAAAAAATGCTCCATATCAGTAATCATTAGATAAATGCAAATCAAAACCACAATGAGGTACCATCTCACACCAGCCAAAATGGCTATTACTAAAAAGTCAAAAAAAAAACACATGCTGGAGAGGCTGTGGAGACAAAAGAAAACTTATGCACTGTTGGTTGGAATGTAAATTAGTTCAGCCACTATGGAATGCAGTTTGGCGATTTCTCAAAGAACTTAATACAGAGCTACTAATTTGACCCAGCCATTCCACTACTGATAGTAGTATCTATCCAAAGGAAAACAAATCATTTTACCAAAAATATATATGCATTCACATGTTCATCACAGAACTATTCGCAATAGCAATTGTGATTCCATGTCCATGTCTACTGGACATGGAATCAAGCTAGATGCCCATCAATAGTAAACTGGATAAAGAAAATGTGTTACATATATACTACGGAATATTATGCAGCCATAAAAAGAATAAAGCCATGACCTTTACAGCAACATGGATGCCATTATTCTAAGTGAATTAACACAGAAATAGAAAACCAAATACTGCATGTTCTTGCTTATAAGTGGCAGCTAAACATTGGGTACTTGTGGACATAAAGATGGCAACAATAGATACTGAAGACTGCTAGAGGGAGCAGGGAGCCAGGAGATAAGGACTGAAAAACTAACTGTTGGGTACTACACTCAGTACCTGGGTGATAGGATCATTCATACCCCACACCTCAGTATCATGCAATATACTCAGGTAACAAACCTGCACATGTATCCCCTGAATCTAAAATAAAAGTTGAAAAAAAATTTGAAGAATACAGCAAATGCACTTCTCAGCTATGTCTCATGCAATGTACGAAGTGTTTACGTAACTACTGTACGTTCAGAGAACTGAATTTAGAACCTGTCTGACTGTAAATCTGATGGATTTTAAAAGCAACAAAGCTTCTTAGAACTGCTGGAGGCAGCCTACCATCTGACTGGATTGAGAAAGACCTGGAAGGCCATCTCCTCAGGGTTTTCTCGGAAACATATCACTGGAGGGGTGTGTCTCCCAACACCATTTCCAGAAAATCTTTCAGGTTTACTGCAAGGTCGATCATATCCACTTAATTTTCATAGACAACCTCTATTTCAAATATTTCCTTTGCGTCTTCATGTACCATCGAAACACTCCAAAAACAAGTATAATTATTATGTAGCCAATAAAATTTAATTTAAATTTTTAATGTCATGGAAAAATGCTTACGTTCAGGTTAAGACAAACAACCAGAATAGAAAACTATAAACGGTATTACCTTAAACATGTAAAAATGCATTAAAAAAAGATTTAAAAGCTGGAAAATATCTTGTGTTAGTTAAGAAATGCAGACAAGGCACCCTTACACACTGTAGATGGGGCGGTTAACAGGCATAGCTTTTTTAGTCCCCAATTTGGCAGCATCTATCAATATTTCAAACAGATGTGCCTTTACCCAGGAATTCTAATAATCCTTGACCTAGAAAATCTTGAAATGTACACAAAGATATACAAATAAGGAAGTTAATACAAAAACTGTAATAGTGAAAAAGTGAGAACAAAACTCAATAGATTGTTTATTAATAGGGATGGGTTAAATAATGTCCTATTTGTACTTCTGAATAATACTCTGTAGCCTTTAAAAATAAAGAAGGTATGTCATAAAAAATCCATGCCACATTAAGTTGCTAAATAATATACATACAATGAGTTGTTTTTATTTTTTTATTTTATTTTTTTGAGACACAGTCTCGCTCTGTTGCCAGGCTGGAATGCAGTGGCAGGATCTCGGCCCACTGCAACCTCCGACTCCCTGGTTCAAGTGATTCTCCTGCCTCAGACTCCTTAGTAGCTAGGATTACAGGCATGTGCCACCACACCCAGCTAATTTTTGTATTTTTAGTAGAGACAGGGTTTCACCGTGTTGTCCAGGATGGTCTCGAACTCCTGACCTCATGATCCGCCCGCTCGGCCTCCCAAAGTTCCGGGATTACAGGCATGAGTCACCACACCCAGCCTTAGTTTTTAAAAGTGTATGTGTGTGTATACATAAATGCACCAAAAATGACTAGCAGAACATGCCCCATGGTTATCAGTCATTACCTCCTGAGAAGGGTGGAGAGTTATGGGATGCTTTTGGCTACAACAGAAAATCTAATTCACCTTGCTTCATCTGGTAATGGTTTCATGATCTCACAAGTGTTTGAAAACAGACTCTTCTTTGTGTAATTCAGAAGGTCAAGGGCACCACAGAGACCCCCCTGCTCCCTGCTCTTCTTCACCTTTGCATTCTTCCACAGGTCAGCTGAGACCTGGCCCAGCCCCTCTGATGGCTGATGGCTGCCCAGTTTGCAGGCATTACGGCCTCATATCACAGTAACCAGTGGAAGGAAAGAGCTGTTTCCTTCCTTGCCTCTTTTAAGACCAGGGAAACTTTCCCAGAAGCCTCCCAGTAGCCCACCCTCACATTTTATTGGCTAGAACAGGGTGCACATGCTCACCCTGAGCCAGTCACTGGCAAGGACAGCAGCCCCACCCTCACTTGCATGGCCAATGAGATAAACCTCCTGAGGCAGGTGTGGGTTTGCAGTCTACTGTACAAAATCCACTTTCTGCTAGGCAAATAAAAGCTGACGGAATGATTACTGGGTAGGCCATAGGACAAAGGGGATTTTTTTCTTTCTATTAGAAATGGTTCTGTAATATTTGAAAACTTTTACAAGATTATATCCATGTGCTTTTTAAGATAAACTATTATAAAAATATTTTAATACATCGAAAAAACACTGAACAGAAAATATATCTTGAAATTGTGGGGGGTTTTTTCCTTCTTTTTCATCTTTTCCAAAAACTATGTACTTTCACAAACAGAAAAACAATAAGTTTTTCAGATGACCTCGAGCTCTGAATATTTTACCACCAAGGAACTCAAATATCCTTCATAAAACTGTACATGTCATTTTTGGCTCAAAAGAGGCTAGAAGAATCACACCACTAGGTTCTGTCACCTTGTCACCTGTCTGCCTTTAGATGGGCCTGTGTTTTCTGGACGCCTGGATGATTTTCAGTGGTCTGGAAACGTTATCTGCCATGGCCTTCAGCAAAGCAGCAAAGTCCACAAATTGGGTCCTGGGGCCCAACCTCTCAGCTTCAGCCTCCATCACTACCCCATCCTGGTACTCCCACGCCTGATGCCTTCCTCTCCCTCTCTCCTCTCCATCCTCACCCAGGCCTGCCTTGGCTCCAGCGGTTCCTCTACTTTTCCTTCCCCCGAAACATCAAACTGCCATTGCCATTCTCTTAGAACTTGGTTTTCAAGATTTACTTTTAGGGAGCGTAGAAGGCAAATGGTAGCAGAGAAATCGTCTTTGCAAATAATACATGGAATCCCAAAATATATTTTAAAAAATCAGAGTGACGTTGGTTGAAGTGTTTTCAGGGCCACCCAGGTGACCCCTCCTAATATCAGGGTGAAGGACACCATTGCACTGAAATATCCATCTCTCCTAGACGGCAGGAGGAAGCAATTATCTCAGAGTGCGAAGCATAAAAGGCACCCCAGGTGAATTCCAACACACCCGGCACTAGTTTCAAGTAACTCGTACTGTGGTCAAAAGATGGACCGATGGCTTTGATCCTAGAAAGTGACCCACCATGGAATAGACCAATGCCCCTCAAAGGGGAGAGCTGTTTGTCCTCTCCACTACATTTTTAAAGAGCGCTAGATTGCCGCTAGCAGTCTTGATCAACAGAACCTACAGCTTAAGTACCAGGAACAGCTTCAGATGAAAATATCCTAGGAAGGGCTATCAACAAAGCAAACCAGAAGCCAGGGACTGCAGGAGAGGGTGGAGATAAGCATGCTCCCAATAATTCCATTTTGCCTCTGATTAGCTTCCACAGCTGCCTGCCCTCCGGCCCTGGCCCGGTTCTCCACGGCCGGCCTTGGGTTTGCTGGTTAACCAAACTGAATCTCTGATTGGTGAACTACATGGAACATATTTGAGTAACCTCCTCGTCCTCCTTGCTTTCCAGCCTCCTCTCTCCTGTCAACGGTAATAAAAGCAATCACTTTTGTTAGGCCTAACACACGTCCTTGACTGGTAATCCTACAAATTCAGCAAGGTTAGCATCATTCGCACTGTTTTTCTGACAAGGACTCTGAGTCTCAGGGTGGTTAAAAATTGCCATAGCTGAGCTGGGAGGCTACCCCAGGTCCGTCTGACTTCAAAATCTGCATTTTATTTCTTGCCAAGTCACAAGGCTCTCCATTCAAATATGACTACAGGTCAAGGTCAGCGATGTGGGAGCCCTACCAGCAACTCTCCTTTCCTGGGCCCCTTTCTGGCCACCACCCCGGAGAATGGCATCCCAGAACCTCATTTTCAGTTTATAATCCCTCTCTCTCTCCCCTGCACCTCATCTTGTTAGCTCCTCAAGGGCAGGTACACCCCATCTTCTTATTTTTGTATCATCTGGGCTCTCCATGTGGTATATGCTCAGTAAACATGCTGAACTGGATGGATTCAATGCATCTCAGAACCTTGCCGCGTGCAGCATCCGACAGCTGTGAGAAATGCAGCTCAGGTCCTCTCCCAGGCATCCTGAGTTAGAATCTGCACTTGCCAAGGGCCCCAGGTGATTCCAGGGCACTGTGATATCCAGCATCCTCCATCTCCTTATACACAGATTTTTTTCATACCAGTGTAGAGGATCAACACTCTCCTTTCTATTCTGAACCATCAAATGGAACCACCCATTGTTTTAAGACTTACAAAAGTTCAAGTGGTCTCTGGGGGAACTTTACCTAAGAAATGACTTTGCTTAAAATGCCAAGGGGTCCTCACTCTCAGTTAATTCAAGTGAGAAGCAGTAGTGCCTTAAAGACTGCATTAAAAATTCCCCCTTTAAACATACGCTCATATTTAATACATGTTTATTTAGTGCCCTGAGATACTATTAATCATCAACACCTTGAGATTTAAAATAGAATTACTCATGGTTAAGTACTCCATTAGCATTCAGAAATTTCTAACCTTTGGATAGTGATCACCAACAATTCAGCTCATTTCTCACACCTATTTACTGAGCATCTATTCTGAACAAGGCCCCATCGGGATGAGATGCTGTGGGGAATATGAAATGTGACAGTCCCTGACCTCACATCTTTGCTACAAATAGAACGAGGATCAGGAACATGCTAATCAGACATTTCTGTAAGCAAATAATGCACCAAGTACCACATCCACTATTTAAATGTGAAACTCAATTAGATGCTTGCTATGATGCAGCCAATTAAACCGTTGGCATAAAGCAGCCAAGAATACTGAGTCACTGGGCTATTTTCAACACCTCGAAATCTGACCTCTCTTGGGAAAGAGTTGCACCGTGCATGGAATCAGCATGGGACAGTGTCGTGATCACATTGGGAGAACCGACGGTTCATGTAAAGAACAAAACACATGCTTGTTTTAAAAATTAAGAAAGAAGACTTAGCCCTTTGGGTTCTTAAGGTTCAAAAGCAAGATTCTGAAAAAATGAACATGTAAAGATGATTATATTAAAAAGTATATGCATGTCTTATTATTTTAATTTGAAGAAATTAACTTTCAGTCTTTAACCTAGTAAGTTGCAGTGTTGAGTGAGCTATAAAGACTACCAAGAGTTAAGAAAGATTGTTCAAAAAAAATAAGGCGAATTCAACTTAAACATGGCACACGTCAGGTGATATGTGTTATCTTTGACAATTTTCATCATTTGCATTATTAAACAGCCAGAAATTTTTAAAAGGGTCCGAACTGTTCTAAGAGAACCAAATGAGCTTAAAAACAATTGTTGTTTTCTATATAAAGATCAATTCTTCAGTCACCATCTGACCACTCTCTTATCAGACCACTAATTAGTAAAGCTTCACTTGGTTCTTTTTGGCGTGTTTAACTCTTTGGGAGGTAACGTTTTATTAATAACATATTTCCTCTAGAATGTATTTCCTTCTTTCACCTCCACAGGAGCCCCTCTGGGAAGCAGTGAGAATAAAACCGATTCTACATTTACGCACAGTGGGGCAGACCGGCAAATAAATAGAGGCATCGATTTCCAAGAAGCAAACGGCTAAAAGCAGCGCATTTACAATTCTTCTAAGCCACACTCCACATCTCCCTGTGAGATGGAAGATAATTACTGAATGTCTTTATGTTGCACACTTTATTTTTAACTAAATCTTTAAGGAGACTGCTGAGAGATACCAATACTTCTACTGGTCCTGGTTTAGCGCTGTAATGAAACACTGAATTTTTGCTTTTGTAAAATAGGGGCGCAGGTCAGGATAACTCTTTCAAACATTACACTATTTATTTGGGGGTTATTTTTGGCAAACTTTTTCCTTTAGGGACATCTTAGTGGCAGAAAGATGGAGCTAGTGTGTGCGCTTGATGTGAACAGTGCCTCCCAAGGAGGGCAGCTCTGTGTTTAATGCAAGCCATAATTAGTTGGTCAGTTCACTGATGGGGACCAAGCTACAGTGAGAGACACGGAGGTGCTGGCAGAGATTCTTGCTGGGAACTACTTTAGAACTAATTACCTGGGAAGTCCAAACAGGAAAAACCTTTCTATTAAGGAAAATAAGGTTTGGGTTCTAAACGATCAAGACGGTTTACCTCGCCTCTGCTGACTAAGTTAATTTAATAAGTGCTCAATGTTTTACCTGTGAGAAAACAGGCTAACCACTTTAATGAAGTTGGGGTGGATGCCAAAGCAACGGATAAAGACGAAACTCCTCTCCGGGACCCTCCTGAACACCTGTTGAACTCCAGGGCTTCTAACTTTCCTACGAACGCCTCCCGGATACAACCTCGGGAGTGCTTAGCCTTCGTGGACGTGCATGTGTATATTCAAGGTTTCCATCTTGCTTAATCAACAAAACTAGTTACTAATTATTTATGAATCACAGGGCTGAAACAAACTTTCTTACCTTGAGCAATTAAGGAGTGGCAAGCAGAGGAACGGGACTGGTTTTGAATTTAGCCCCGTGGTGCCTGTCCCTTCCCTGGTTACCGACCTGCCCAGCTCTTTAGAAAGGTCAAAGGTGCGTCCCTCCTCGGCTGGGAAAGGGGCACATCTCCCAACAAAACCACACGCAGACATCCAACTTGGGGAGCTCCGGGGTGGGGGTGGGGGGCAGCGATGCGAGGAGCCAGGCTGCACCCTCTCTGCGCGCACGGGGGTTTGGGGCACCGACTCCACACCCAATCCGGCCCGGAACCAATTCCGACCCAGGGACTCCGAGAGACCGCGGGCCCAGGGCGCGCATGCCACACTCTCCCGGGGTCCAGGACGCTTGACGTTTCGGAGGGTCGCGCGATGGGGCTCGAAGAGAACAGCGGGAAATCCCCAAAGCTGTGGCCCTGGGGCACGATCCCTGTCCACCCTGTCGGACACCCCGAGGACCCCTAAATTCCGAGGCTCGGGTGCCCAGTCCTCTGTCTTCTGTGTCGAGACGCGCCCGGAGCCCACCGGCCCAGCGGTTGCTACCTCCTGCAGGACGCGAAGCCTCTAGCGGCCTGACGGTGATGGGGGGGACCCACCTCTCCGCGCCCCCGCGTCCGGGGTCCCCGGCGCCGCGCAGCCTCGCGCCTGAGCGCCCCTCCGCCCCCGCGCGTCCTCCACGCTGGCAAGCAGGTGACCGAGTCCTGCGACCCCGCGCGCACGTACTCCCCACCCTGGGTCCCCCGCGCCCCTAGGCGCGGCCCCTTACCTCGGAGCGGGCCGGAGCGGCCCCGCGGGGCCGGGCGCGGACTGGGCCGGGGAGACGCGCCTCCCGCCGCCGCTGGGAGACGAGGCGGCGAGCGGGCGCGGCGAGCTCCTCCCGGGCGGCGGCGGGAGGCGCTGCTCTCGCTGCTGCCGCCGCCGCCGCCGCCGCCGCCGCGGCTGCGGGTCTCCTAGCTCCGCGGCCGCCGCTCCTGGGCCGCAGCCGCGCGGGTCCCTCGGCTCCTGCGAGAGGCCGGCTGCTCGCGCGGCAAACTCTTCCGCACGCAGAGCCGGCGGGGAGAGCCGCCTCCGCCTCTGCCTCCTCCCCTGCCTCCTCCCTCCACCCTCCTCCCTCTCCACCTCCCCCTCCTCCCCCCTCCTCCTCCTCCTTCCCCTCCTTCCCCTCCTTCCCTCGCCTGCCTCCGCCTGCGGGGTCTCTCCTGGCCCCGACCCAGCCTGGAACAAATACCCCGCGCGCGCCGCAGGCAGACGGATCCCTGGACCCCTAGACCCCCGGCTTCCCTGGGCGGTGCAGACACCCGCGAGTCCCCAGGCCGCCGCCGCCGCCTCTGCTGGGCTGCAAGGGACGCGCAGCGGGGTCGGGCCTGGGGCGCAGGGTCGGGGTTGGGCGCCGGGGCTGGGGGAGTGAGGGGTTGTGCTTCCAGGTGAGCCGGCCGGGAGGAGAGGCAAGTGGAGTAGAGGCTGCCAGCCGAGGTCCCATTAAAGTTGTCACTCGGGGGGAACAAGGAATCTTCCGCCCCCGCCTAGTGTAGACCCTCGCAGTGCGGGCTGCCACCCTGCTGTCCCGCGCCGGGGGTGAGGGGGGACGAGCACGCGACTGTCACCCCCCCCCACACACACACACTGTCCTCCAAAGGCAGGGCTGCGCGCGGGTCTCGACCCAGGGCACAAAGCGCGTCTCTGCAGGGACCACTGCGATTTCTCAGTGAGCTGCGGGGGCAGGTAGGAGGCGGGGGGTCGGGGGAGATGCGGGCGAGCGGTGCTTGGCGGTCGGGGGAGATGCGGGCGAGCGGTGCTTGGTGGAGGACAGCAGCGACTGCTGGGGAGGAAAAACCGGTGCCTGTCCTAGGCGAACGTAGCTGGTCCGGAAAATGGGTCAAGGATGGAAAGGAACCGGCTAATTGCCCCCCTCCCCAGCAGGGGCACGTGGGGTGTGGGGCTGCGGCCAGGAACGGGCACTCGGAGCTCCACTCTGCCTCTCCCTCCCCTCCTCCGCTGCCCTCCTCTCCTTTTGCACCAGTGCAGGAAATGTTCCACTGACCTACATATTTTTCCAAACATACGTGACCTTTTTTTTTTTTTTTCCTCTGTGGGAGGAGACAGGCGAGAATCCAAGAAAAAGAAGCTGGAGAGAGTGGCGCGCGAGAGAAACAGGGAGGATTTTACCAAGGCTCCCGCAAACGCCAAGCGGAGGGGAGGCAGAGGTGCAGGAATAGTCCCCGGGTGCCGGGGCTGCTGTCTGATACTCTTCGGGGCTCCAAGACAGAGCCGGGTGAAAACCGGAGACCGTGAGCCCCGCCGAGGTCCGGAAACGTGGCCAGTTTCCCCTTCACCCGGGCGGCGGCGTTCACAGCGGGGGGGCGCCAGGGTGGAAGCCCCGGAGAGGGAAAGGTCCCCTGCACGCCCCCACGAGGTCACCGCTTCCCTAGCCTTAGGTGCCTGGCCTGGCGCAGCGCTCTGAGCGAGGCAGCCTTTTCCGGACGTCTCTCAGTCCCTGGTACATTCCGGCAAGTGGCCCTGGAGGGAAAGCGCCCCCACTGGCCCTTTTCTGTCATACTCGATTTTGTGGCCAAAAGGGGTCTCCTAAGCGCGCCAGGCCCCTGCGGTGGACTGGGGGTCGCCCCCGACGCGGTTCCTCTCGCTGTCTAGTCCTCTCCCTCGAGTTTGAGATGTGCCCTCTCCCGCGCAGATCCGACCAACAGCGCCTTATTTGGGCATGCAACCCCACACCGTCAATTAGATCAAAACGCTCACACAGAGCTCCTTTCTCCCCCCCGTAAAGTAGGTCATTCTCTTTATTTCCTACTTGTAAATTATTTGTGTCTAATTCTCCTCCTGAAAAATAATCAGCTGCAAGGAGCTTTGAGCATCCTCAGAGCAGCTGTTATTCTCAGGCTTGCTTCTGACTTGGAGGGCTTTTCAAGAAAGAGGAGGAGGCATTTGGCCCGTCATGGTTTTGAAGTCCCTCCGTTTCCAAAAGAAGAAACTTTTTTTTTTTTTTTTGATGTATTTTATTTTGTTTTGTTTTTCTACCCCATCCTTTTCCTCCAGGCAAGTAGGTTTCACGCCGCCTTTAGCGCGTGGCCATGACTAATATTACTAAAGGATGAAATTGTGTACTTCTAACCGGGTTTAAAGCAGAATTTAAAGTCACCTCCCTTCCTTTTTTGCTTTGGAAGAGATTCCAACTCCCTTTTCCTACTCCCTTTTGGGAACATGTTGAACAAGCATTAAATGATCTTTTAGGAAACCTGGAATGTCCTGTAGTAATAACTCATCAAATAATTCTGCAGTGCAAGAAGTATTTTTGCTGTGGTCTCTTTTTCTCTGTTGTCCAGTAGATGCCCCTACTAAATGTGGTTTCTGCCTTTTTAGTCTTGGAGATGATATGTATGTGGTTGTCGTATTTATTCCAAACTCCATCCCGTGTCCTAATGTTAATCCCACCCAGACGAGAAGGATACCTCTAAGATAGGCCACATATCCTATCTGACCATAAGGCAGAGTGGATTCTGCATCACAGAAGCCAGTTAGACTAGGCCCTTTCCCCGACATACAGAAGAGAGCTGCAGAGGAGAGTTGACCCCATGTTCATTCTATGCATTTGACAGTTCAGTTCCTTTTACTGACATCTGTTGAAGGCTTCCCATGAGTCAGGCTGGGCTTGGTCTGTGAAGGATCAAGGGAACATTAAGGTAGTTTCTATACACAAAGGGTTTACAATGTTGAGGCAGGCGTAAACATGAGCCAAATAGGGCTAGAACCAGAGAAGCCCTCCAAGTCAGAAGCAGATGCCCCATGGGTGCTGAGGAAGGACTCAGGATGAGCTTCCTGGAAGAGGTAGCATTGGTGCTTGGACTTTTCGTTAACCAAATAACAAAGCCAAGCTACAATAGATCATAATCCATGCATTGTTCAAAATGTGCAGCATGGAGCAAAAGAGCCATTTCAAAACTGCATTGCCAGTTTTAGGACATTCTCACTCGGTTCCAGTCATTGGGCCTTTAAAATAACATGGCTTTACTGATTGAATGTTGCCTTGATGTATTCAGGAACCCCAGATATTTTTCAAAGAATCCAAATGTATGGAAGGGAGGATCAAAAGTTTTTTGCAGTCAGTTATATCAGTCTTTAGAGATATCAGTGAAATAATTCAAAGTTCTCACAGTCAAATTGGATATTCTTTTCCATCATAGAAGTTGAATCTGTGGCACATCCTAATTTTAAATATGGATACATTAAATTTTCAAAATATGTATTGGGTGACTATGGGTGTTTACTTGTGGTATTACATAAGGGCAAGAATGTGTGGGCTGCTATACGAATTACGGCACTAGCCCAGGGCTTGGGACTCTTGTTGGGTGTATATGTTCAATGACTTCAGCACAAGCTTTGGAACAGACAATAAGAACAGGGTTCCATGCCAGATGTTAGCACGGTTTTTCTAGTTAATCATAAGGTGGGAAGGCCCTCTTTCTTCATGTGAATGTCCAGAAGCCCATTTGTGGGTTCTTACCTCTGATGATCAGTTTTCACTTCAAAACTCAAAAGAAAAAACACAATGCCACGCACCGTTGGATAGAATAACATTATGCTAGAGAAGAAAATTGTAGCAACCGAGGCAAAGGGAAGTTGGGTCAGTATAAACATGAAGAAGAGGACTTAGAACCCACTAATTGGAGAGTGACTCAGAGGCCAGGGCTTATGAAGAGTACCTTTGAAAGCAAGACTGAGGAACGCCTATCCTGTGTTTCAAATATCAAGATTAGGCCAGTTACAGTGGCTCATGTCTAATCCCCAGCACCTTGGGAGGCTGAGGTAGGCAAATTGCTTGAGCTCAGGAGTTCGAGACCAGCCTGGGCAACGTGGTGAAGCCCCGTCTCTCAAAAATAAATAAATAAATTTTAAAAAAGAACCAGTGTCAAGGTTAGCACCTTGATGTGCTGGTTCTGCATAAGCTTCATAGAATAGAACAGTGCAGGAGGCAGCAGGCTCTCACCCTCCCATCTGGGCCAGAGGATGCTACCAGGAGACAATCAAGGCCTTGTATAGCCTGCCTGGTGGGGTTAAGACTTGACTTGGCTTTTGTGCCTGTTAGATCATGTGGTTGGCAAACTAAAGAATGAAGTAAGATTTCCTTACAAAGACCGTGTGGAGGAGCCAGGGAGGAAAACTGGGCTGGAGGAGTCTGGAGGTGACAAAGCCCTAAAGCCTTAGCACAAACATATACACACACACGAATCTGAAAAAGAGGTGAGATTATTGCCAATACGGGCACTTAAGAATAATATTTCCTTATGCTTAGGCCCCCCCTGAGGAAGTTCTTTCGTGTCCATTTTCTCTAACAATAAAGTGTGATTTTAGATCCTGTCTACTTCTAAGAGGATTTTCATAAATAGACATTATTGTTTTGAGCCGCTTTTGACTCTAAAAAACTGAAAGGAAATACAGAAAGGTCCCATACACCCCCCGCTCTATGTACAGCCTCCCCGATTTTCAGCATCCCCTCCCTCAGCGCTAAGTTTGTTATATACATTGACACATCATAACCACCTAGAGTCCATAGGTGACACGAGGGTTCACTCTTGGTGTGTTTGGCCAAATGTGTAATGACACAAATCCACCATTATAGTGTAATAGTGTAATACAGAGTAGTTCCACTGCCCTAAAAATCCTCTATTCTCTGCCTATTCATCCCTTCCTCCCCACTAACTCCTGGCACCCACTGATCTTTTTATTGTCTCCATAGTTTTACCTTCTCTGGAATGTCATAGAGTTGGAATCACATGGTGTGTAGCCCTTTCAAATTGGCTCCTTTCAGTTAGTAGTATGCATTTAAGGTTCCTTCATGTCTTTTGTGGCTTGATAGCACTTTTTAAAAAAAGCATTGAATACTATTCCATCATCTGGATAAGAGAATTTTTAAATGATATTTTACTTAATAATGTTTTCAGGAATAAAAGGTGACATTTATCTAATACTTATATGCCAGGTGTTTACATTACCTCATTTCATCTTCATAAGGTCCTATATAAAAAAGTGTTTATTTCCAGTTGGCAGATAAGGAATCTGACTTAGAGGCTCAAGGTGCCCTCAGTCCCTTGGCAAATGCGAGGCAGAGCAGGACTTGAACCTGACTCTGATGACTGCCAAGCCTGGACTTTCTCCCACCCAGCCCAGCACATCGCCACATCCAATGCCAACACAAAGATATTCACGGCGTCATTCACTCTCCATGAGATCTTGCTGGGTAACGAACTGATACCAAAGCAGCGTTACACACTTCTTGTCTCTGTTTTCTTTCATCCTCCCCTCAATGCATCAGTTATTAATATCTTTACTCCATTCTTAAAGCGGCTGGCTTCCAAGTGCTTGAAATAGAATTCCAGGATAAAGGATGGGATTGGTAAAAGAGCAATACTAGGTCCTGATTCGTATAAGGAAATGAAGTCAGTGGGTCGATACATGGGTTATTGGCACACTGGCATCTCACCAAGGGCACTGTTTGGACTTTGGCAACACACTGGATGGGAGTGTTCTTTCGTAAACATACGCAATCTTCAAACCAACTCTGGGCTTCGGGTTGGGAAAGGATGCAAGTTCCTCTCATTAAATGGAAAGTTTGGGTGCAGGTCAAGCATGCCCTAAAGCCTTAGCACAAACATACACACACGCACAAATCTGAAAAAGAGGTGAGATTATTGCCAATACGGGCACTTAAGAATAATATTTCCTTATGCTTAAGCCCCCATGAGGAAGTTCTTTCATGTCCATTTTCTCTAACAATAAAGTGTGATTTTAGATCTTATCTACTTCTAAGAGGATTTTCATAAATAGACATTATTGTTTTGAGCCGCTTTTGACTCTAAAAAACTGAAAGGAAATACAGAAAGGTCCCATACACCCCCCCCCCGCCCCCCATGCACAGCCTCCCTCCTGGCCCAAAAGTATGGGACCAGTGCAGGTCAGCCCAAGGCAGGGGCTTTGCTCAGCTGTTACCTCTGGTCATCCTACTGGTTAAGGTAGTGGCTGGGGATGTAGCCTTTCTCACTGGAACAGGAGTTCCAGTGAGTTCCAGTGCTCAGCTCAAATTGTGAGTGCTCCAAGGAGGTATTTAAATGACCCCATCCCAGCCAAACAGCCATCACGAGGGAACCTATGGAAAGCAGAAGGGACACTGATTTCCGAGCATGCGGAAAATAGAATGAAGAAAAGTCTTTTGTGTACCAGGGTGCTGGGAGTTGTGGGGAGAGGAAGGTGCGAGGGCAGCAAATGTGGGGGAACTGTAAATGTACCAGAAGAATGGGAGGTGGTGTTTAGCTCCTGCAATTAGCTGAGAGGATTTCAGAAGTCACTGTGGAGTTGGAGCTAAAGTGCATTGAATGTAGAAAAATCCATTTCAGCTCTTTCAGGTGTTTGCCCCTGGCCCCCCTTGGTGGAGGCTCAAACAAACTTGAGATTTGCACTTTTCTAACAAGTGCAAGGAACACCCTTTAAGAACAGGGCCGAGAAACAGCTGTGTGGAGGCTGAAGCAGCCATTGTCTTTAGTTGCTCTCAGCACCTGCCCGTTTAACTCAACTATGAAGAAGCAATTTAATGTGTTTGCACATATCTGTTTGTAAGAGCACATACACCCTAAGTGGGCACTTCCAGTCAGTTTCATAGTATGGTTTTCTTCTCTGTCTCGTTTAAAAATTCTCTGACTTCCATGCAATGCTGTTTGTTCAGTTTCTACATTAACAAATGCATAATCTGCCATTATACTTTGCCCAGGAAGAACATCTAGTGATATGAAATTCATTACACTAGTTCACTTGAAGTGAAAGCTAATTATAGAACAATGTTCTCCAAGGAGCTATTTATAGCCCCTCCCAAGTAGACAGCAGACAACGCATTTCCTGTATGGGTAAGGGTTGTTTTATTAGTATGTTTTGTTGAAAGATTTTGGTGAGAAAAAAGCTTTTCTCAGTGGCCCCAGTTGAGCACTTGTGTGGACAGTGAACACAATTCCATGATAAAGACAACCTCATTTGATGTTGTTAATCACATGTGCTATTACATGTTGCTTCAGATTTCTTCCTTTCCAGTCAAATAAAGGCTTTAAAAGACACTTTTATCATGGCAACTAGGCTTGATTGTATTTTTACATTCCAGACATTGGTAATTAAAGTCACCTTTCCTTTCTCTTCTTGAGTTCCCGATGGTTCAGGGTGCCTGTATCTGGGATCAGTTATTAGGGCTTTTATTTAAAGACTTGTCACTTGAGAATTTAAAATGCCAATAAGTGACATTTTGTTTTCTTGACTCTTCATAATTCAGAGTAGTGGTTTTCAAAGTATGTTCTTTGGAAGAACAGCATCGGGATCACCTGTGAACTTGTTAGAAAAAACAAATTTAGAAGCACCACCCTAGACCTGTGGAACCTGAAACCCTGGGGAACCAGCCCAGCAATCTCTGTCAAACAACCTTTCCGGAGAGTCTAATGCCTAGGAAGTTCATTCTAGATCCACTGGTTTATAAAGTTGGTGATGAGGCTAGTGGGGGTTATTCAACAACTCTCTCATGGTTTGCACTAATTGTGTTGATCTTCCTGTGCCAGGCCCTGGGCTAAGAGCATTAACTTATTTAATCTTCACACCAACCCACTGAGGGCAATTTTCTTATCATCCCATTTGACAGATGATGGCATGGAGGCCTAGAGGTGTGGAGTTACTTGCATAAGGCAACATGGCTGGTAGGGAGCAGAGCCAGGTTGGACACCTGGGCCTCTCTGCCACCCACACCTGTGCTTTGAGCAGTCTACAGTTATGCTAGCTTGAGGGGATACTTAGTTAAGTGATTGATAAGAATTTTAAATAAGCCTTCCTCAATTTTCTCCCCATTTCTCAATTCTCTGGTCCCTTCCCTTTCTCTCAGTATCTGTTGGTCATTTCTTCTCTCTCTTGCTCTCACTCTTTCCCCCTCCCTCCCTGATCCATTGACATAAGTACTTTAACATATGATCATCCTATCATTGATCTCTTTCTCATTAGCTTCTCATCACAGTCCAGTTTGGTCTAAAACATAGTGTTTTAGACCAAAGTCTAAACATAGACATAGTCCAGAGTCTAGAACAGTGTTGAGCCACGACCTTCTGACTTCAGGGTGTGTGACAAACCAGTTGGCTTGATATGGCTGTGAGATAAGGGGAAGCTGGCAGGGTGGGACATTGAGTTACAGGCATCGTATAACTCCCTGTTACTGCCCCTGTAATGTAACTCCCCCTGAAATTACAGGGGATTTATGAACCACAGTGAGCTGTGCCTGCCACAGTGCAAAGCAAGTTCTGTGGGCATTGTTTGAACTCACTGGAGCTGGTAGTCTAAGGGAAATGACACTAACTTGGGTCACCAAGTCAAGAAGTAGATGTCTGTACTCTAACATAAAAACAAAAATATTGGTATAGGACATGGATGACAAGTGTAAAACATGAAGGAAATAGAATGAGAGCACAGAAATACACCCTTACATTTATGATCAATTGATTTTGACAAGAGTACCAAGACAATTCAATGGGGCAAAGAGTAGTCTTGTCTTGTCTTGTCTTGTCTTTTTTTTTTTTCTTTTTTAGACAGAGTCTTGCTGTATTGTCCAGGCTGGAGTGCAATGGCGTGATCTCAGCTCACTGCGACCTCCACCTCCTGGGTTCAAGCAATTCTCCTGCCTCAGCCTCCCTAATAGCTGGAATTATAGGCGCACACCACCATGCCGGGCTAATTTTTGTATTTTTAGTAGAGATGGGGTTTCACCAAGTTGTCCAGGCTGGTTTCAAACTCCTGACCTCAGCTGATCCGCCTGCCTCAGCCTCCCAGAATACTGGGATTACAGGCGTGAGCCTCCACCCCCAGCCAAGAGTAGTCTTTCTAGCAAACAATAGTACTGGGACTGGATATCAAGACACAAATGAAGTTGGATCTCTACCTTGCATCATGTTCAAAAATTAACTCAAATGGATCAACTGCGTAAATATAAGAGTTAAAATGATAAAATCGTTAGAAAGAAAATGTAGGCAGTAAAGCATCATGACCTTGAATTTGGCAAAGGATTCTAAAATTGGCAAAGGACTCTTGTATAACACCAAAAGCACAAGCAACCAAAGAAAAAGATACATTAGACTTCATCAGAAGTGACAACTTGTGATGATACTCTCTAGAAAGTGAAAAGACAGCCCATGAAGTGGGAGAAAATATTTGCAAAGCATATATCTGATAAGGGACCTGTATCTGCAATTATAAAAAAAAAAAAAACTCATAACTCAGTAATGAAAGACAAATAATCTCATTTTAAAATAGGCAAAAGATCTGAATAGACGTATCTATCGTGTATAGAAAGTGTACGCTTGGCCAAAAAGGACATGGAAAGGTGCTCAACATTATGAGTCATTAAGGAAATGTGAATTAAAACCAAGGTGAGATACCACTTCACATTCATTAGGTTAATAAATAAAAGAAAATTGAAAATGACAAGTGTTGACGAGGATGTTGAGAAATTAAAACCCTCATACACTGCTGGTAGGAGTGAAAAATGGTGCAGTCACTTGGAAAACCACAAGACACCTCTTCAAAAAGTTAAACATAGAGTTACTGTATGATTAGGCAATTCCAGTCCTAGATCTGTACCCAAAAGAAATGAAAACGAATGTTCACACAAAAACTTGTACAAGTGTTCATTGCAGCATTATTTGTAATAGCCAAAAACTGGAAACAGCCCAAATGTCTGTCAGTTGATGAACAGATAAACAAAATGTGGTATATCTATACATTAGAATATTATTCGGCCATGAAAAGGAATGAAGTACTGATACATGTCACCACACAAATGGGTTTTGAAAACATTAAGTGAAAGAAGGCAGTCACAAAAGAAGACAAATTCAATAACTGAGGATTCCTTTTATATGAAAGTCGAGTAGGCGAATCTATAAAACAGAAAGTAGATTTTTGTTGCCTATTTCCGGGGACATGGGGACTTGGAATGTGATGGGTAAAGGGTATGGGGCTTTAGGGGGTAATGAAAATGTCCCAAAATTGATTGCAGTGAAGGTTGCATGACTGGGAACACGCTGAAAACCATTGGGTTGTACACTTTACATGGGTTCATTGTGTGGTATGTGAGTTATGTCTGAATAAGGTTATTAACAGACAAATGAAAAATATAACCAACTCTTCCTTCTTGAAGCTTTGTTCATCCTTCCAACGTCATGCTTCCTTCACGCCCAGGCCTGACCTATCCTTCTCCTCCTCCTCATGCCTCTCCCCTTCTTCTTTTGCTTCTTCCTGCTGCCCCATAAGTGAGCACGTCTCCAAGGTTCTATCTTTAGTCTCTTGCTCTTCTCTTTCTCTCTGGGGAGAGCCCAGCCCTGTGGTTCTTTTCCAAAGTCTCTCTCATCTGTACCTCTGATCCTGACAGCTTCCCTCAGCTCTACTCCCACACTCCCAACTGCCTGCTGATATTTCCATTTGGACGTCTCCAACTTATCTTGTCTAACACTACATCGATTCCTTTTTCCCCCTTCTCCCGACCCCAGCTCTTTCTCCCAACCTCAGTAGTCCTATTCATGAGGTTACTTTTCTCCCAGTTATCTGAACTTGAAGCTGAACTCTGCTTTAAACTCTCTCTCCCTTGTCTTCCCCGTTGTTCAGTCACTGAATCCCAGTAGAGTCTTGCTTCCACCTCCTGCTTTCACTCAACTCTTCCTTCCCATTCCCACTGTCTCTGCCTTCTGCAGTTTAGCCCTAATAAGGAATATTCACTAACCTTCTTACTGGTCATAGTAGCTGCAGAATATGAATTGTAGAAGAAAAAGGATGTAGATATGCAGCTGAAGGGAGGGCTTCAAAGTTCCTGCTGTGACCTCCATGCTGGAGGTTTTGCAAGAGAGTTGCACAAAAGAAGATAAAACCCAAGGGCCTGGAGAGAAGCCTGTTCAAGAAGGAGGTTGTCTTGGGAAAATGGAAAAACACCCAAGGGAGTGGGTTCAGAGAGCCCCATTAATAGGCCTGATGTTGAGCCAGTGGACACTGGCACCGCCATACTGGTGGTTAACATGCTAAACTATTTCGTACCGGTTGCTAAACAGCCACCGTCCTGAGCCCCTGATGGTCTCCCACCTTCCTGCTGATCCTGTAGGACTCCCTGAAACTCCCCACCACATGGCAATCAGAGGCCCAGGGCCCTGTGGACGGCTGTGCAGTGGTATGGCTCTGACTCTAGAACTTCTGGCTTCTCCAGTGGCTGTCAAATCAAGTCCACACTCCCTGGCATTCTTGGGGTCTTTTTTTTTTTTTTTTTTTTTTGAGATAGAGTCTCACTCTGTCGTCCAGGTTGGAGTACTGTGGTGCCATCTCCACTCATCACTGCAACCTCCACCTCCTGGGTTCAAGTGATTCTCCTGCCTTAGCCTCCCTAGTAGCTGGGACTACAGGCATGCACCACTATGCCTGGCTAATATTTCTTTGTATTTTGAGTAGAGATGGGGTTTCACCATGTTGGCCAGGCTGGTCTTGAACTCCTGACCTCAAGTGATCCGCCCGCCTCAGCCTCCCAAAGTGCTGGGATTACACGCATGAGCCACTGCGCCTGGCCCTGGAGGTCCATCTTAATCCAGCCATAACCCAGCTTTCTGGTCTATCTTCCTCTCCTCCCTACAGTGAGGTCCCTGGACAGTATGGACTTTTGCTCTCCCAACACCACATCTTTGCGTTTGCCTTTCTTCCTTTCTCAGTCTGCTGAAACTCCTCCTGCCCCTTGAGGTCTTGATCATGTGCTACCACTTCCAAGAAGATGTTGCTGAGTCCTGTCAGAAGTAGCGTTTCTTCCTCATGGCACACGTATGTACACATATATACATATGTACATATTCTTGTATTTTTATGTCCATGTATATGGTCAAGTGCATAAAAATGGTTCTATCAGTTAAGATTGTTTTCCATACAGAAAAAGAACTCTGCTTCCAGGGCGTGGGCCTCAGATGCCCTCTCTACCTACCATACTTATGAATCTGGTCAGTTCATCCAGCCTCATGGCTGGAAGTTCTGTCCAATCCATGGGCCATTGGCTCCCAGATGAGTAGCTCCAGCCTTAAATACCCCATTGCCTACTTGGCAAAGTAAACTTCCTAAGTCCTAACTTAGGCAGTGGGAGAATGGCGTCCAACATATGCAGAATTCACAGCTTTTCCCTGCTACACTTCATACTTAAATGTCTCTCTTAAATTAAACCTCATGTGCTTTGAGTTGTAAGCTCTAGTGTGTCTGTGAGCAAAATATTTTAACAGCTTCCATTTTTAATTTTTATTTTATTTATTCATTTTTAAAATTTTTATAAATTCAGGGAGTACAAGTACAGATGCCTTACAAGCATTTATTGCGTAGTGGTGAAATCTGTTTTTTGGTTAAAAAAAAGTAGTGACAGTTCTAGCTTTCCTGAACTGGTGAGCAGAAAGGACATTTCACGTACAAAGTCAATGTCTAGTTGAAATAAGAGAGAATAAAATTGCGGTGCCCTATCAGGGGCTTCCAAGTGGACAAGAGCTCTCATTTTATAGCCTAGATCCCAGTCAAGAGCTTCAGAGTTGGTTCCATTCCAATGACATCTCCTGGCATTCTCTGGTTCAGAGAGTGTTCCTGGCTGCCCTTCCTCCCCTCTGCAGCACAGCCTCATGGCCCTAAGTCCTGCACACAGGGATATTTGGTTGCATGATAGAGACGTGGAGGCAGTTTTAGGAAGATTTGAGTTCTTGCTATGTGCCGGGTGCTGTACATGTTGACACTTAATGCTCACAACCACCTGTTCAGGCCAGTACTTCCCTCTTTAGCTGATGAGGAAACTGCGGCTCATAGAGATTCGGTGAGGTTCCAGATGCCATCCCCCGTGTACGCAGTAGGCCTGGAATGGATGGAGAGTTGTGCATGGTGATTATGCATGCAGCCTCCTGTTGAGGTCCTGTCCCTGATTCCCTTGGAGAAGTTTCCCACCCCCTGGCTCCCCATTGACCGCCTTCCTCCCTCCCTCCTGAGCCCCTGGGAGTGCAGGGTCTCGACGCATCCAGCCACCTGACCACCTTCTCCCCTCCTCACAGCATCTATCCCCTCATTGTTCTCCAGGGAGGCCCGTTTCCCTCATTAGTCTCCAGGGAACTGTGGTCCAGCCATGCCACCTTCATGTTCAGTTCCACACCGTTCAGCACCACAATCACCTGGGGCCATGTGGGATGTCCAGGTTCAGATACACTCATGCCAAGATTCTAGCAGAGGCAGATTGCAAATGGTTAGAATTCCTGTTGAGTTCAAATGAATGAATTGAAAAGTCCCGGAAGCAGCACTTAAATCCCGCCTTAATCACTGAGTGAAAGGACAGCAAGTTGGCTGGGGGTGCGGCAAAGAGGGATGAGAGGCCACTCAGGGCCTCCATGTCAGATCTAAAAGCAGCTGCGGATGCCTCGGAGTGTCCCGTTGCTGTGCAGCGAGTCTGTGCAGATGTCCATGGTGGCATTGCTTTTTTTTTTTTTAATGTCACCTTATGCCTCCTCCTGATCCTTGTCATCCAGGCTTGCCTGTCCTGTGTCCTGGGCCTTTAAGGCAGTCTTTGTTTCCTACCAGAGGAGAATGTGTTGTGGAAAGTTATCCATGGTAAAGGAATCCTGTTCACATGTTGGTGAACTTGTGTATGACCTCTGTTAAGTACATAATGGGTTAACCAGGGCTCTAGCATTCAGCTGTGCAGGTAGTACACTGCACAACTCAGGGGATTCGTCGCATAGACTCATGAACCACTCAAAATACCCTAGAACTCAGGAAGCCCTTAGGGTGATGATGCAAAGGGTGGGAGGTTGGTACCTTTGCATGAGGACTCTGGAAGGGATGATATATTTTGCAGGAGGAGACAAGCATAACCTATGGCAGGATCAAGAGCTTTAGAAATAGGCCCACCTGGTCTTGGATTTCATTGTCACCATATCACCACTGAGTGCCTGGATCACCCAGGCAGTTTACTCAACTTCTCTGACTCTGTAAAAGGGAGGATGGGGAAGAGTTTTCAAGTTTGGAGTAGGGGTGGTGAGAGCTAAGTGAGATGATATGAGTGAGGCACCCTGCAAAGAGGACACTGACACATGTAACTCTCTTTTTAAAGACGGACTTTTGGCAGCACTTCCTGTCCTATCGTGCGGGCAAGCTCTTCCTTCATTCTCGGTGCTGGGGCGGCCCCTTTGGCTCTGGTCATCAGGCCTCTGCTTCCTGCATTATTTCAGTCCTTCCTCTGTTGGGAAAGGGAAAAAATTATTTCAGTCCTTCCTCTGCTGGGAAAGAGACCCATCTGAAGGATTCGTCATCACCTGAATCCAGATACAGAGAGCTTCGGGCAGTTGTGCATGTGCACACACACACACACACACACACCCCTTTATTGTGATAAAATAGGCATAATAAAAATTTACCATTTAAATCATATTTTTGTGTACAATTCAGCAGATTAAGTACATCACATTGTGCAACCATCACCCCATCCATCTCCAGAAGTCTTTTCATCTTGCAAAACTTGAATTCTGTACTCATTAGCACTAACTCCTCACTCCCCCTCCCGCAACCCCCAGCCCCTGGCAACCCCCGTTCTACTTTCTGTCTCTACGAATCTGACTACTCTAGGGGCCTCATGTAAGTGGAATCATACAGTGTTTGTTCTTTTGTGATTGATTGACTTCACTAGGATGTTGTCAAGGTTCATCTATGTTGTAGCACGTGTCAGAATTCCCTTCCTTTATAAGGCTGACTATTATCTTATTGAACGTATAGACCACACTCTGCTTATCCACTCATCCATTGATAGATGCTTACGTTGCTTTCCTCTCTTGGCTACTGTGAGTAGTGCTGCTATGGTCATGGGTGTACAGAGAGATCTGTTCAAGTCCTTGCTTTCAAGTCTTTTGAGTATATACCCAAAGAGCAATGGCTTGATCACATAATTCTATTTTTAAATTTTTGAGGACCTGCCATACTGTTTTTCATAGGGACTGCACCATTTTATATTCCCACAACAGGGTATGAAAGGTCCAATTGTTTTCCATCCTCTCCAACATTTGGCATTTTTCTGTTTTTCTTAAATAGTAGCTATCCTAATGGGTATTATAAATATATTTTAGAAATGAATAATGCATGCCTTCTTGTAGTTTTCTTGATTTCTTCATGGTCACCTCCTTAGATTGCTGAGGGTGGAGAGATGGAAATTCCTCCATCTTCTCAGAAGTGGTGGGACAGAGGAGTCCCCAGAAGTGCACACCTGACTCAGTCTGTCCTGAAGACAGGGGGACAGTGGGGTGAGAGGAAGCACAAACTAGGTTCAGTTGTTCCTCCTGAGTGAGGCTCCAGGAAGAGCTCTGAAGGGGATAGCCCCAGAAGACAATGATTTTGTCTTGCAGATGTGTCTTTAGTATCCCCATGAAAGCAATGTATGTTTGCACATTTTTTTATTTGGGCACAATTTTGGCACTCCACTACCTCCAAGTAATAGAATTGCTCTTTCATTCAAAGCAATCATTGGCAATCTAGTGCTGGTCTTTTCTTCTTTTCTCTCTCCTCTCCCCTCCCCTTCCCACCCTCCTTTTATTTTTTTTTTTCATAAAATGGATGCTGAATTATCACCATAAAGAAATAAAGAGGCCAAGAGCAGCCTGTCCCCAGCTTGAAGAATCCTGACACACTGCCGTTAAGGAATCGCCATACCAAACACCAGAGGTTTATGTGGGCCATGCGGCCTGGGGAAGTTGCCTTCTCAGATGAGTGTGGCCCAGGCTCCAAGCACAGCATCCCCTGAGATGGTGCCTAGAACTGACTCTTGTGGCAGGACTGGGCCATCTGACAGCAATCATCTGCAATCTGTCCTGAGCTACCTGCTGAAGAACTCTGCCGCTTGGAACCCCAAGGTGGCCTTTCCTGCCTCTGCTCCTGATACCATCTGGCTCTGTGTCCCCACCCAAATCTCATCTTGACTTGTAATCTGAATTGTAATTCCCATATGTTGGGGAGGGACCTGGTGGGAGGTGATTGGATCGTGGGGGTAGTTCCCCATGCTGTTCTCACGATAGTGAGTGAGTCCTCGTGAGATCTGATGGTTATATAAGGGGCTCTTGCCCCTTCACCTGGCAGTTCTCTCTCCTGCTGCCTTGTGAAGAAGGACATATTTGCTTCCCTTTCTGCCGTGAGTGTAAGTTTCCTGAAGCCTGTGGAACTGTGAGTCAATGAAACCTCTTTCCTTTATAAATTACCCAGTCTTGGGTATTTCTTTATAGCAGTGTGAAAACAGACTAATACAGTTTCCCAGACTTTTCAAACAGCCCTCTCTCCCAGCCGCACTGGTAGCCCTCAGGACAAAGAACAGGAGAATTCTGCACATTTCCATTGGACTAGAAATGACGTGAAGAATAATGCAGGAAACAAGAGGATGAGAGAAGACTGTTCACTCAGTAACCCCTGGCTTTCCTGGCCTGAGTCACCCTGAAAGCCCTGGAACCCCACCCTTCCCTCCACTGTCCATAGATGGAGGATTTGGGATGTGCACCTTCACCGCATGCCCGCTACAGTAAGCATCCTTCTCCTGGTTGCTGTGTCATTCAGCATTTATTAAGGATCACACCTTGACTTTTCACCCACGTTAGTTAAAAAGATAGATCAAAGCAATCGAGAATGTGTGATAGCCATAGAGAGAAGATAGCAGCAGGCAATTTTTAAAAATGAATTTTGATTTAAATCCTGACATACACCTCCACAACTGCCTGCACTTCCCACTTCCTAACAGTCGGATCCAGGAGAAGGTTACAAGGACCGCTGGGAAATAATAGTTCTCCAGCTCCTTCATGTGCAGGGCCTGAGCTACCCAGTAGGGCTTCTGTAATAAAGAAGTGGTGTTTCCATCTGAGTGCCGGAACCAACGGGAACAAGCCCCTGCGTGGGTGTGGGAGTCATAGCTGGGCTCTTGGGCCGAATTTACATCCTTTGTCTGCAATTAGCCCGTCGCTCCTTCTGAGAACACGAATAGTTCACTCTGTCATAAATGGGAATGCTGTTCTCACCCCAATGGGAGGGAAGATGCCCAGAAACATGTTTAATGGGTTTTATTTGATACTTAGAAACATTGCAGTGATTTTCTGTTTCCAAAAAGGACATGTTGATAACTTTTCCATATGGTAGTTTTCTGCTGTGACTGCTAGTGGCTTGGCAATTTTGAATATTAAATTCCGAACGGTAAGCAGAATTCCATCCAGTTTTAAATCCATAAGACCAGTTATATTTGTAGAGAAGTCATTACTTTTGTGTTTGTTCATATTGAGAAAGTATCTCTCTGTCACTGCTATGTCCCCTCTGCTTCCAAAATTCATAGTTTGAAATCTTTACCCCCAAGGTGGTGGTGTTAGGAGGTGGAGCCTTTGGAAGGTGATTCAGTCATGGGAGTGGAGTCTGCATGAATTAAATTCATGCCCTTACAAAAGAGGCCTGAGAGAGACTCCTGGCCCCTTCAATCCTATAAGGACGCAGTGAGAAGGTCTATGAGCCAGGAAGTGGGTCCTCATCAGAAAACCCTACTGGCAGCCTGATCTTGGAATTCTAGCCTCCAGAACTGTGAGAAACAAACATTTCTGGTTTGGGTTTTTTTTCTTCTAAGAGACGGGTCTTACTCTGGAGTGCAGTAGCATGATCATGGCTCACTGCAGCCTCGACCTCCTGGGCTCAAGTGATCCTTTCACCTCGGCAACTGCCATCCCCCCATCCCCTTGTCCCCCCTCCTCAAGTAGCTGGGACTACAGGTGCACCACTGCACCAGGCTAATTTTTTTGTTTTTTGGTGGAAATGAGGTCTTGCTATGTTGTCCAGGCTGATCTCGAATTCCTAGGCTCAAGTGGTCTTCCCACGTCAGCCTCCCAAGCAGCTGGGAATACAGGTGTGTGCCACCATGCCTGGCTAATTAATTTCTGTTGTTTATAAGCCATCAGTCTATGGCATTTTGTTATAGTAGTCTGAACAGACTAAGACAGTCCCCAATCCCACAGCTATCCCATCTTCTCAGATGTGGCTCCAGGCTCATGAAAGCCCTGGGGGACGGACTCAAAGGCACCCTCAGAGGCTTGTGGTTCTCATGGTTCACAGTCTCCGGCATCACATTTCCCCACGCTACCTTTTCCAATTCCAATAACATTCTGTGCGTCAGCGTTGCCAGGGCAGATGCAGCCAGGCCCAGGATAGAAACCTTTTTTTCCAGGCAGAGATGACTCTCATGCAAGCAGGCCGGCTTCCCTGCCCAGCAACAGGCTGTCTCACACAACTGAAAGATTCAAAATGCCTTTTCCTAAAAATATCCAAGAAGACTCTTACAAAAATTGTTTAGTATTGCTTGTTTTTCTCTCTTACGGGTGGTATTCGTAGTAGAAGAAATTACATTTATGCACTTAATAGAGATAATGAAGATGATCTTAAGAATGGTATTAGCTCTGGAAATAACCCAAATATGGGTGATGTCTGATATGAAAGCCTATCTTCAGCCTGAGATTTCTAGAACTTTTGAATTGATTTAAAACCCTCCCATTAGAATTGTGATTTTCATTTGTAAAAGGCAGGAAATTCATACATGTCAAGCCTGAATGACCCACTTAATGTAAACGATAAATGAAAACCAGCCTTTTCAGATGCAACTTCGGCACAACCCTTCACTTTTGTGACTTTTTTCTTTCTTCTGTGCCTCTGTAAATTAAGCCATTTTCAGCTCAAGGACTGAGGCAAAGGGATGCTTTTAAAAATCTTGTTTATATTTATTTATGCCGGACACTAGGCATGCCATAACATACCAACCTGCTGATGCCAGGTTATAACTTTAAGCAAATCACTTCACAAAAGCATTCCTAGAATGGTTCTCTGGGGAAGGGCTTCCCTGGTACATTTTATCTCAGGGATCTGTAAAATGTGACACACTATATGGGTCTGGGTTCTTATTTGTAGGTAAAAGAACCGTCTCTGTTTAAGCAGAGAGTTATGAGGGATGGAACCAGCCTTCAGAATTGTTGGCAAGGATGCAAAAAGGCTCTACGATAAAATCACAGGAACAATGTCCAAAATCACCCCCACAGAGCTGGGTACCAAGGAGGCTGCTGTCACAGCAGCCCAGGACCGAGCTGCCTAGGCCTGGACTGGTACCAGCCCACAGAGCTGGGTACCAAGGAGGCTGCTGTCACAGCAGCCCAGGACCAGGCTGCCTGGGCCTGGACTGGTACTTGCAAGTGAATCTGCCCTCTCTCCATGCAAATCATTTCAGAATCCAAGTTGCCTGTGCTTGCATATGATCTGCAGTTCCTAAGTCTCACCCTGATCCCTAGTTGCCAAGAAATCTGGAAAATGTAAACTTGAGCTTTCCAGCTCCTTCTGTGCAGGAAAGTGCATTAGAGTGGGAGAGGAATGGAGGTTGAAAAAGTCAACTCAAAGTAGCTACCACATGTGAAACAGAAACAGAGTGGCACATGGTGGGGAGGGTGGCTGGGAGAGATGGGGAAGGAACAGACAACACAGGCTGGGCAAATGAAACCCACCTTTCAGCTGCTTTGGACAAGGTTTAGCCCCCGGAGAATACAGTTTGAACCAGTTAGTGGAGAGGCTAGGATTGGTCAGTGATCAGAGTATCCTGGAGAAGTTTAACCAGCACAGTGCCTAACGGGTCTGCTGGTGCCCCTTCAGGTCCACCTTACAAGGTACACTGCAGGCAGGTCAGAGAATGTCATTACCAGTTGGGTCTCCTGTCTGGGGAGGGCTCGTGGCCTCTTCTCTCCCTATCAGGCATTCAGAGGCCTCTGGAGTCCCCCATCCCTGCCTCACCCAGTCCTCCCCTGTGTCCGGGTCTTCTCCTGGGTGGCCCTGGCTCTTGGAAGGTGGCAGGTGCTTCTCCTCCAAGCTGGGGCCCAGTTTGTGCCTCCTCATTATCTGAAGTGGAATGTGCAAGATCAGGCGTTTATTTCCATGTGTAGCTTGAGAAAGCCGTCTCGTGACAGTACAGCTATTCCTTTTATGTTTGCTTGTCTCTTTTTAGTTGGCTTTCATAAAAATCACCAGGGAATTGTGGATATATTTGAAAGAGGCAGTAATAACAATGGCCTCATTGTATTTTTACTACGCTTTTGCATCTGCCTATACAACCATCTTGTGGGCTAGGTTCAACCATCTTCAACTTATAGATGAGGAAACTGACATTCAGAAAGGTTAAGTGACTTGTATAAAGTAACACAGCAGCTCCAGTCCAATCACTGTCTCGTGACGCTCACGTAGGAGGTTCTTTCCTCAAATACCTCACTCTCTTGATGGAAAGATATGAACAATAGAAGCAAATGGGAGGCTTGCTATTGGTGAGGGATGTGTGTGAGAGTGTTTGTATGTCTGTGTGAAGGGTTCATGCAGATTTTTATGAATATTACCTACATGTACAGACTGTATATTAATCCAACCACAGTGCACGGCAGGTAGGACGTTGCATTTTCAATTGAGATCTTACACCGCAGCAAGTTATCTGTCATTATTCCGTTGCTCTACCTTAACAAAGCAAGGGTGGTGGCAGGAGTCAGGCCAGGACTGTACACATGCTTTTTATGTGCCACATGGGACCCACTGGCAAGAGGCCTGCAGAGAGCTGATGCTCCAGGGAGCTAGAAAACACTGATCAGTACATGATGAGGTCAGAGGCTATGAAGCATCTGTCTGGAAGAATGAATATTGCCTGACTTTGCCTGCTAACCCTCACCCTGCACTGGCATTTCCATTTGTCATCTCGTGTCACTAGTGAATTAAATGATGAAGGGGACTGTGGGTCTTAACCAAGGTCCTTTAGCGAGTGAGTAGCCTGAGGGACCTGGTAGGTAAGGTGACTGTCTCTGGACGAACCCTGTGGGCACAGGTAGCACCATACCTGTGTTACTCCCTGGAAGGAAGGACCGTTCGGCCAGGAGCAGAGGTTCCTGAGAAGGGCTAGTCCCCGAGGAAAAGGGCCGAGAGTCAGAAGGGAGCCTGGCAGGCATGGCGAGAAGCCGTGGAGGGGGAAATAGGGAAGCAGAGACGGTGCCAAGTTCACTCATCCATGTAGCATCCTTCCCTACAGAGTGCACATGACACTGGGGACACTGAGCTGCCCTTTACCAAAGGACTCTTGCTTTTGAGAGGGTTCTACTAATTATGATATGGACTATGACAATGATAATAACACCTAACACGTGGAGAGTCATATTAGCCAAGGCCCGCTCTCAACCAGGAGGGCTTTATCTTATTCTGCCACCTACAGAGCACATGCAACTGCGGGACCTCATTTGGTCTGCATGACAGTTTCTGGAGGCAGAAAGATCAGGCTGCTGCTGGCTTTTTAGTGAGAATGTCTAAGGCTCAGAGAAGTGAGACTCAACCTTCCTGCTCTGCCCCCCACCCAGCACTCTTTATTTCCATAACGCCAATGGTTTTGAGCCAGAGGCACATTATATTAATGCAAAGGGACGGAAAACAGTGAAAACAGGGCGGGGGAGGTACAGAGTTCCCCATCCCCCAGCCCCACCATCCAGACCCAAGAGCTCACTCCCTCACCCTCCTGCAACCAGACACAGCGCACAGCACATCTTCCTGACCCAACTCATGGGAAGCCTGTTGGCTCTCTCAAGTCTTCTGCCCATCAGCAGGTGGCTTCCTGTGTTACGTCCTCCCCACCTGCCCGTGCAGAGTCTCCACTGGCTTTCTGCTACCGTAGTGCCTTGTGAGGAGGCCACCTGACCGTGCCATGGCGGGTGACAGACCACTTGCCCACCCGCTCCCAGTGCAATTGGAAAACAGGTCGGAAGATCAGCCACCCGACAGTCCCACACTCTGTGTAACACACTGTTTCCTGGCCCCTGAACGTGGTCCTGATCCCCGCTCCATGCTCCTGTACACACACCAAGAAAAGGTGGCCCCAACGTCGAGATCATTGCTCTCATCCAGGCTTTAGGTATTCCAGGAATTACGGATATCACAAGTCCCCGATGCTCCGGGACCCAAGGCAAAACTCATCAATTGTCAGAGAAAGGGCAGACACCGTGCTGAGCCTGGAAAGTCCGGGGGGATTTGCAGAGGTGTGGTGGGAAATGTCCAAGTGTTTTTGAAACTCTTCATGTTGTATTACAGGTTTAGAGACTATCAGAAAACAGCGTTAATTCTATTAGTTTTCTAGGGCTGCTGAAGTAATTACTAAAAACTGAGTGTCTTAAAACAACAGAAATCGATTTTCTCACAGCTCTGGGGGCTAGAAACCTAAAGCTACACTGTGGGCAGGGCCAAGCTCCCTGTGAAGGCTCCAGGCGAGGATCTTTCCTTGCCTCTTCCTCGCGGCTGGTGATTGCAGGCAATCCTTGAAGTTTGGGGCTTGTCGAAGCATCTCTGATCTCTGCCTCTCTTGTTGCACAGCATGCTCTGTGTTTGGCTCTGTGTCCAAATCTCCCTCTCCTTTTTTTCATAAGGACGCCAGCCATATTAGTCAAGGCCCGCTCTCATCCAGGAGGGCTTTATCTTAATTTGAGTGTATTTGCAAAGACCCTATTTCTAAATAAAGTCACATTCACCGGTACCAGAGGTTATCGCCTACCGGTTCAGATGATTCTCCTGCCTCAGCCTCCCGAGTCACTGGGATTACAGGCGCCCACCACCATGCCTGGCTAATTTTTGTATTTTTAGTAAAGACAGGGTTTCACCATGTTGGCCAGGCTGGACTTGAACTCCTGACCTCGGGCGACCAACCCGCCTCGGCATCCCAAAGTGCTGGGATTACTGCGTGAGCCACCACATCCAGCCAGCAATAGGAGTATTCATTCAGGGGTGATTGGAGGTAAACATAGTATTTTTAAAAAATAATCTCCTCACGAGAAAGTCCTTATCATTTGACATTGAATGGAAAAGAAAAAACAACAGAGAAAAACCTGTCACTGATGATAGTGAATAGAGCACTTAATCTGATTTAAAAGTCCTGTGTTTCTAACTGCTTACTTGGCTAAGAAAAGCTCTTTAATGCATTAGGTTTTATATTCAGCAGCCTTAAAAGTAAGATAAAGAAACTGTACAGCACAGCATCCAAATACACAGTGTTTTTCAGTTTCAGCGATTTCATAATTTCCCTTTAATTTAAAGTTAATTCCCTTGTTTAATGGAGACTCATATTTCTGATTTCAGATTTTCTTTTTTTGAAGGAGGGAGTCTAAATTATTCTGTTTGCACAAGTGGACAACATTCCTTTTAAAAGACCAGAACTGCCAAAGACTAGAAGGCGTATTCTGAAAACAATGGCTAGATTCAGCAGGACTTGCAACAGACCAGCCATAAGGATGGGAGAGGGGACAAGGTGGGGCGATTCTTTGGGCTCATGGAATGCGGCACTCCATTGATAATTTGATGAATAAATGAACCGCAGCAGACAGAAAGTAGGTGCCACTGTCTGAAATGAAGAAGACAGAAGGCACGGACTGGAGCAGGAGTGGAACAGAAGACGTGAGCTTTATTTTGTAGATAACGATCTCGAGTCTCTAGAAAGATGACACTGGGGGGTGGAAATGCAAAACTGAGATTTAGCAGTGAGGTCAGGGTGAGGGTACCAGTGCAGGAGGCATCTATGGGAAATAACAGTTGAAAACATGGGAGCTGATGCAATGTTTGATAGAGACTATACACAGAAGAGAAGTTGGTTGAGCATAGATATACACTGGAAATTGTCCACCTTTAAGAGTTAGTGAGTACAATGGTCTGAATGTATGTGTCCCCTCAGAATTCCAATGTTGAAACCCAGTGTGATAGTACTAGGAGATGGGCCCTTTGGGAGGAGATTATATCATAAGGGTGGAGCCCTCATGAATGGGATTTGTGCTTTTGTAAGAAGAGACCGTAGAGCTAGGTAGCTTCTTCTGCCACTCGAGGACACAGCAAGAAGTTGGCTGTTTGCCACCTGCAGGAGGGCCCTCACCAGACCCTAACTATGCCAGCACCTTGATCTCAGATTTTCAGCCTGAGATCAGGCTAGAATAGATTTCTGTTGCTTATAAGTTGCCCAGTCTATGGTAATTTATTATAGCAGCTCAAAGAGATGAGGACAGTGGGGCAAGGAGGGCTGGAGGAGATGAATGAGATGATGGATCAGCGTAAAGCTTAGTGTCTGAGCTGGACTTTGGTCAGTGGTAGGATGACCTAGCTAAGGCTGTCCAAGTCCAAGACCGGACACAGCTCCAGTGAAGCACAGGGGCTTGAGGATGGATGCTGCAGGAAGGGCAGGGAGGACACGGCCGGCAGAGCAGAAGGTACTCAGTATCCTAAAGTTCTGCAAGAGTGGAGCTGGAGCTGCAGTTGGTGCCTCAGGCATGGCTACCCCGGGAGGCATGAATTGCACATCTTGGGGTGATAGTGGCGGGTGGCATGCTGGAAACCAGTGAGAGAAAGGCATCTTGTCAGTCTTGAAAGAAATTTGAGTAGCACAGCTTTATGGTTTTAAGAGCCTGGGCTCTAGAATCAGATCCGTGTTCCAATCCCAGCTCTGCTATGTTGGCGACCTTGGGCAATTTTTTGAAGTTAGTTGATGTTCATTTCCCCACCTGCAAAATGGTAAGAAGCTATGAACTGACACAGACCATGCGACTTCATATAAAGTGACTAGTCCAGTGTCCCAGGCACAGGAGCTGTCCAGCGAATGTTGGTTATTCACAACAGCAATAGCGATGGAACAGTTGTGAAGGCAGGGACGCAGATTTAGAAGATTGGTCCGGCTAGAACAGGACGAGTTCTGGAGCCTTTTCTTTGGCTGAATGTTGTTGAGATTACATGTGTTGCCTGGAACCATGGCAGCTATCTTGGGTCCGTGAGGTGACAGGCCTGAAATCCAAGTCAGTGTTCAGAGAGTGGCAGGGCCAGGAGACAGAGGGGGCCTGCGTGTTTGAAGATGAGTTGAGCTGCCAAACCAAGCCACCTCCTGTCTGGGACCTCCTCGTTAAGTGAGATGACAAACGCCTATGCGTGAGCATCCTAACCAGCACAACACATGAGAGATAGTCTGCACGGTGGTTCCCATAGCGGGCTTCTCTGAAGAAAAAAATGCCATGATGTATAGACTCCTCCCTGCCTTTTATATTACTGTGCTATCATCTCTCTTAGTAGAGAGAGATGGTAAGGGTGGAATATGTTGGTTGTTCACTAGATCAGAATTATGGGGTCACCACTACGAAGCAATTAAATGCAGAGAGCACGCTACACTCTGTCTGTAATGGGGACATGGGGCTGGAGGTTAGGATTTGAAACATATGGCCAGTGAGCTCCCACTGCATGGAATCCCTCTCCAGTTTCTCTTGATTTTACCACCTAAATACCCCTCTCACCTGCCCGTTTCTCTCCCGCTCTGCTGTCACCACTGCAGTCTTTTACCAGGGCAACAGCGATAGCCTCCGTTGTCATTGCTAACTTGGGTCTAGCCTTGGCCTCTCTGGTTTCTTTCTCCCACTGCAGCCAGAGTGAGCTGTTAAAAACACGCACCTGATCGTTCATTCCCTGCTGAAAATCCTTGCCTGTGTTCACCCCTTCAGACTCCAAAATTGCTCAGGATACAGGTTTAACCCCTTTGTGGGGGGATCGCCCCTGGCTGCCCACCTGCCTCTCTGGTCCTCTTCCAGCAGGTCCAGGACGCTCAGCCACACGGCCCTTCCCTTAGCTCATGGTGGTCCTCTGGGCTCAAAGTGTTTGCATATGCTGTTCCTCCCTTCCAGAAGCCTGTTCCCACCGACTCTGCTTGGGTAACCAGCCCTCGGAACTCAGGCCTCGCTTCCGGAGAGCAGCCTTTCCCAGCCGCTCCAGCAGGCTCCTCACACCGGACACAGCTGTGGCTCCTGCTGGCTCCTATTTAATCATGGTTTCTCCCACAGAACCTTAAGCTTCATGAGAGCTGGGTCTCTGTGTATTCTGTTCATGTCATCTCCTCGGAGGTAGCACGGAACCATTTTGGAATGGATGATTGACATTGATTTTTTTGTTGTTTTCACTTTTTTCCCCTCATGGTTACCTGATCTTACTAAGTTCTTCTCTCCTCTTGAGTACAGAGAAATCAGGGAGGGTGTTGTGGTGTCAGATGGATTGGTAAGGATGGGGCTGGGGAGGTCAACAGAAAGGAGACAGCCCACGGTGGGGAGGATGGATGAGCAAAACCTCCAGTGGAGACTGTGTTTACAGACAGGCCCCAGCAGTGGACAGAAACCTGCCCCAGTCACTGGGACAGTGGGTACTTCAATTGTTAGTTCAACAAAGTACCGTTTGTTGCATTTACTCTGGGACTGGTGTAAAGAAGACATGGAGACAGATGAGTAGGCAGCTGATGGACAGCTGTAGTCGCTGGCGCTCGGGGCACTCAGGGAGGTGCACCTCACCCAGGCAGGAGGCTGTGGGGAGTCCCCAGACTCCCCCAGGAGGCATCATGTTTAAGGATGTGGGAGGGGAATGCTGGAGAAGGCACAGAGCCTGTGAGAGCCGGAGCGCTCTGCACTGTATGGGGCTTGCCAGGTTGAAGCAGAGAGCTGGTGTGGAGCCAGATCCCGAGGACCTGGTGCTGAGGTGAGCTCTATCCTGACAGTCATCAGGAGGCCCTGGATAAGCCCAGGTGCGGAGGGCCGTGGTCCCGTTTGCAGTTTATTTCTCAATGTTGCTGCTGGAGCAGTTGTAGGGGGTTGAAGGGTGGCCTCCCCAAGCAAGGCGTCCATGCCCCAGAACCTGTGCTAGCTTATTTGGGGAAAAGGGTCTTTGCAGGTGTGGTGAAATTAGGGATAGTGAGACGAGATTGTCCTGGGTTATGGTGGCCCCTAAATCCAATGACAAGTGTCCTAATAAGAGAAGGGGAGAGGAGGCTAGGCATAGTGGCTCACGCCTGTAATCCCAGCACTTTGGGAGGCCAAGGCGGGTGGATCACTTGACGTCAGGAGTTCGAGTCCAGCCTGGCTAACGTGGTGAAACCTCATCTCTACTAAAAATACAAAAATTAGCCGGGTGTGGTGGCGGGTGCCTGTCATCCCAGCTACTTGGGAGGCTGAGGCACGAAAATTCGTTGAACTCAGGAGGCAGAGGTTGCAGTGAACCCAGATCATACCACTGCACTCCAGCCTGGGTGACAGAGCGAGACTCTGTCCCCCTCACTCCCCGCCCCCCAATAAAAAGAGAATGGGAGAAGAGACATAGAGGGGCGGAGGCCATGTGAAGTTGGAGGCCAAGATGGAGCTGTGCAACCACAAGCCAAGGGACGCCTGGAGCCACCAGAAACCAGAATCGGAAAGGAAGGGTTGTCTCCCCTCTTGGCCACCACTCGGAGCCTTCAGAGGAAGTATGGCCCTGCAAACACCTTGGTTTTGGTCTTTTGGCCTCCACACTTGTTAGAGAATAAATTTCTGTTGTTTTAAAGTCACTTCGTTTGTGGTACTTTGTTACTGCAGTCCTAGAAAATGAGCACGATGATCTTTCCAAAATAAAAATCGACAGGCGCCACTCCTCTGCGGTCTCACAGGGCTCAGGCGTTCTCCGTTTGTGCAAAATCAAATCATGTGCCTGGACCTACATGGCCCTTCCTGTCCTGCCCTCCCCTGGCTCCTCTCACACCGTGCTCCGAGCTCTGGCTCCAGCCCTGGTGGCTCTGTCAGACTCTGTCAGACTCTGCCCCTGGGCCTTTGCCTCGGCAGTTTCATCAGCCCGGAACATTCTTCCCCACCTGGCTCCCAACCTGCCCTCCCCAAAACCTCGCTCTGCCAGAGAATGAATGATCCCTCTGATCTCAGCTTGGCTGTCACCTCCTCCAGGAAGTCCTCCTCCACCGCCCAAGCCAGTGAGGCTGTCAGGGCAGTTGTCACAGGGTATTGAAGTGTCCTCTTTTGAAGTCAGTTCTCAGAGAATGTCCTGCCTTGTTCCAGTGTAATCCTGGGGATGTAGCCCAGTATCAGCTGTTCAGTGCACTCGGTTATTATTTATTGAAAGAATGGCTCAGATGTGGGCATGACCTGAGTTAAAGATAACGGTGCTGGGGCTGGGGAAGAGGGCTGCAGCAAGAGACGTGGGGAAGGAGGATGAACGGTGCGTGGTGACCGGCTGGGGGAGGGCGTGAGTGACAGTGGAGGCCACCCTCTGTTGTCTGGCTCATAGCCAGGGGAGAGTGATGTCATTCAAACAGGGAAGATAAGAATGGCAACAGATTATTGATTTGGGCATATCAGCCAAAAATACACAGAACCCTCAATTTCTGCACAGTGGGGGAAATGACTTTTTTCCTTGGGGCATGAGAGGAGCCACTGCCCTCAAGTAGATCTCTTCCTGTTATAATGCCAGGACCACATGCGTCTCACACTGCAAGATGAGACTCAGAGGCAGCTGGTAGCACAGGTCAGGAAAGGCACATGCAGAGGTAGCATTCCCGGCCTACAGGCAGTGACTGCTAGCGTTCCAGGTCATAATGGGTCCAAACAGATGTTCTCAAGTTTTGGCAAACTAGGAATCTTTAAACTTTGAGTAACTGAGAGCCATCCAAGGATGGACAAAAGGTGTAGATTCATGAGTGTCCTGGGTGGCAGAAAGCCCCCGGCTCATCTTAAATGTAGTCACAGCCTCGCCCAGATGGCCCCAGAGTCTGCCGCAGGCTTTGGTTGACTTGTCTCCTTGTCTGGACCATGCCCTGCCCGTGCCCGGCAGGTTGGATGGATGCATGAAGAAGTAGGGAGAGACCTCTGACATGTTCTTATGCCCATATCGTCTACTAATCCATTAATGTTAAATTAAAAAAATAAATTAAAAATGTACACGCAATGGAGTATTATTCAGCTTTAAAAGGGAAGGAAATTTTGCCACCGATTAGAACATGAATGAACCCTGAGGACATTATGCTAAGTGAAAGACGCCAGTCACAAAAATACAAATATCCCATGATTCCATTTGTACAAGGAACCTAGAGCTGTCAGATTCATATACAGAGAATAGAACGGTGGTTGCCAGGGACTGGGAGGCGGGGAATGGGGAGTTAGTGTTTAATGGGCACAGAATTTCAGAGCAGGAGTGTGAGAAAGTTCTGGAGAAGGACAATGATGATGGCTGCCTGAGCTGATGATGGTATTGAATACCACTGAACTGTACACTTGAAAATGGTTAAAATGGTAACTTTCATGTTATGCATATTTCACCACAATAACAAAATTGGAAAAAATATGTAAAACTTTTTCCGAAGAGCTAGAATGTACATGCTTCTACCCAACATTTGCCAGATTTCCTTAGCAAGCTAAGGAGACAAAAAAAAAATCACTTTGAGCATTGCAAAAGGAGAGCCTGAAAACTCCCTACACTGTGTATAGAAAACATTTCAATGTAGATGGAGAGAAATGAAAGGAGCAGTTGGATCTGGGAGCAGGACAAGGGAGACACGGATGTACCCAGACCAGCACCACTCTTTGCCCCACAGCATGCTGCAGAGATGGGAAGTTAATACCAATTGACTTTAGTGTTTATCTATTTAGTGTTCATATCTATGTTTAAGTTGATGTCTTTAATATTATAATTATTTATTTTTAGAGCTACGGAATAGCTGCATATAGTTCTCATCCCATCATGTGGGCTTGGACATCCTCAAGTATTCCCTCTGTGGACTCAGTGAAGTCTGGAGCAAGGATGTCCTCTTGCTGTAGTTCCGGGCTCACCTCACAATCACAGTCTACCAGGGCCCTCCAATAAAACTGTTGGTGGTAGGCCGGGCGCAGTGGCTCACGCCTGTAATCCCAGCACTTTCGGAGGCCTAGGCGGGTGGAACACCTGAGGTCAGGAGTTCGAGACCAGACTGACCAACATGGAGAAACCCCGTCCCTACTAAAAATACAAAATTAGCTGGGCGTGGTGGTGCATGCCTATAATCCCAGCTACTCGGGAGGCTGGGGCAGGAGAATCACTTGAACCCGGGCAGCAGAGGTTGCGGTGAGCCAAGATCGTGCCATTGCACTCCAGCCTGAGCAACAAGAGTGAAAAACTCTGTCTCAAAACCAAAAAACGAACAAACAACAGCAAAATAAAACTGTCGGTAGTGATGGAAGCTATTCAATATGGTGGCTATCAAACACTTGAGATGTGGCTAGTGAGACCAGGCAACTAAATTTGAAATTCTATTTAAATTTAAATCTAAATAGCTATATGGCTAGTGGCTACCATTTTTAACTGCCCAGACTAGATTTTAAATCCAGAGTGAACATGCCAGGTAGTACCCGCCTTCTGGAGCTGGGCTAGAACTCTCCAGATGGCTCTGGCCTGGCTGTTGTCTTTTACATGGGACATAGTGAGTTCTGGCTCCTTCTTAGAAGAAGGTGCCTGACTATGTAGGGTGGGGCCCAAATAAAACACTGGGCAGGCGCAGCAGAGAATAGGCCAGCCTTTTAAAGAGGCTCTGTGAGAGGATTAAGCGCTGAAGAACATAATGGGAGTGAATTTTTTTTTCTCAGTGTTCCAAAAGCTACTAGTACTTAGCAAGGATCATTCCAGGAGTGCAGGGGAAAAGTGAATTGATTCTATTCCATGGATGTCTCAGGACCTCAGGGCTTACTTTTCTCCCGGACCTGGAGTTGAGAAGGACTGCTGTAAAGATAGGACTCTGTAAAGTAAAAATGATGCGCTGAATCCAACCTTCTTTTTCCTTCCAAGGACATCTTTCTTGAACCTACAAAAGCATAGTAGGTGTTAGATGGAGTGACAGCCTATGGTAGACCAAGTCCTCTGATATAGGTCTTGCTCAATGACTGTTGGTATATAAGAAAAAGCCTTTATTTCATCATCTGAGAAAGCAGTTCTAACCAGTGTCCAAGCCATGACCAACTTTATTTTCTTCACCATTACCCACATCACCATCACCCCCTCCTCATCACTGTCTCCACAACACTAGGAGGGACCTGATTTCCTGGCCAACCATGCCAGGCCCCACATGTGTGGGTTAAAACAAACAACCTTTAAGAGCCTACAAATACACACAGGTACACAGAATATAGGTCATGCTTGGCACACAAAACCTATTCTGAGAACTTATGTGTAAATCAACTCATATTTTTAAGGCAGTACATAGCTTGCATTTTTAATAGAATGCAGAAAGGTACAAGCAAGAAAAGAAATATATATGATTCAGAAAATATAGAAATAGAAATGCAATAAAGTACAGATGAAAAGTTCATCTCTTTCCCTTCTTCTTCAATTACCTCTTCAAAAAGGCTATTTTGTTTTCTTGATTTCTTTCAGAACTTAAAGAAACACACCTGCAGGTATGTACATATGTTCACGTTCATGCACACACACTCACACACATAATTTACAGGGGGTTCAAAGTATACAGGCATGAGGACTGGCTTTTTCATGTGCTTTGTAAGGAGATTTTTACTCCCAGCACACTCAACACCTCTCCCTCTTTGTCCTGGCTATATAGCATTTCCTTCTATAATGTTAAGGGTTAAATTGTGTCCCCCACAAAAAGATATGTAACTCCAGTACCTCAAAATGTAACCTTATATGTAGATGGTATTTACAAAGTAAGTAAAAATGAAGTCATTAAGTGGCCCTCATCCAAAATGACTGGTGTTCTTACTGTGAACAAAAGTTCTTTGAAAAAGAATTTGGAAGAAGACGACTTTATTCTAGTAAACAGTTTGCAAACTAGGAAAACACAGCCTTTGATACGAAACAAAAGTTTGTTCCAGAAAACAAAAGGAAGACAGGTTTTACAGCAAAAGTTCTTGCCCAGGTTCCCAATCAGGTCCATTTATGCAAATGAAGGATTAAGACTCATTTAGTTCTGATTGGTTGACACAGCTGAGTTCTTATTGGTCAATGCAGCTGAGTGCCGATTGATAGATACAGCTGAGCCCTGATTGGCTAAGGCAGGTGAGTGCTGATTTGTTGGTTATGGTGAGCTCTGAAAGTCCCAAAGTTTAAAAGGTGTGGGTTTTTGGGAGAAGAGAGAGTACATGCATGACCTCTAGTCAGCAAATGGCTGCTTGGCACTATTTTAAATTTAGGCCCAGTTAGCCACTTGAAGAATTGGCTTTTTCAGGTTCAATTTGTTCACATGATAAAAAGGGGAACTTTAGACACAGAGAGAGGGAAGTTGATCTGAAGAGCACAGGGAGAAAATGACTGTCTTCAGGCCAAGTAGAAAGGCCTCCGAAGAAACCAACTCTGCCAACACCTTGGTCTTGGACTTCCAGCCTCCAGTACTGTGAGACAATAAATCTCTGTTGTTTAAGCCACCCAGTCTGTGGTACTTTGTTAGGGTAGCCTGAACAGACTAACGTATATGGTGCATCATAATTTATTTTACTAATCTCTTTGATAAACACTTTGAATTCAAAAGAATACTTTTAATGCATTAGGTAATTGGAAAAAACCCCATTTAGTAAGTTGGTTTTTTTTTGTAGAACAAATAATTATTTAGGGGGTGTGAATACTTATCCATTCATTTTTCAGACTGGATTATTTGCATTTCAACACGTCAAGCTTTCTTAAAGTGAGTCCACCTATAAACCAGATGCCTGTGCAAGTAGACAAAGTACTATTACAGATATTTCATATGTCATAGTGAGATCATGAGTGAAAGAGTCAGGTGACATTATTAGGAATATTTTGGTTGCAAGTGACAGACACTACACTTAAACCAGTCTGAGAGAACAAGGAAACTAATTTTAAGGCTCTGTGTCTTGCAGGATCTAGGGATAGCTGGACATCAGGGCAAACAGACCAAGGACTCAAACACCCTCAGAACACTCTATTGCTAAATTTAGTCCTGCCCCTCTCTGGAGATTTGATCAATTGTCCTTCTCTTCTAGAGATCAGTTTCCTCCACTTTTGTGGCCTGGCTTTGAAAGGTATCTGAGGGGCTCAGCTTGGATCAGGTGGTCACGCCAGGACATACCCTGGTGCATCTTGAGAGAAGACTCAGTATACTAATCTGACAGCAACCTCGGGCACAATTTGGATGATGGGAGTAGAGTAGCATAAGGATGGGGGCTGGGGACTGTCAGTGTAAGGGGGGTGATGTTTGAGTGGCCATCACCTAGGGTATCCTCATTGTTTTGTTCTGTGTTTTTTTTTTTTTTTTTTTTTTTTTTTTGCGACGGAGTCTCGCTCTGTCGCCCAGGCTGGAGTGCAGTGGCCGGATCTCAGCTCACTGCAAGCTCTGCCTCCCGGGTTTACGCCATTCTCCTGCCTCAGCCTCCCGAGTAGCTGGGACTACAGGCGCCCGCCACCTCGCCCAGGTAGTTTTTTTGTATTTTTTTTAGTAGAGACGGGGTTTCACCGTGTTAGCCAGGATGGTCCTCCTCGTTGTTTTTGATGAAAATTTCCTGGAAGAGGTGGAATTTCAGCAGTGCCATCATTTGGAGAAAACCTAAGGCTTTGTAACACCCACCCCAAGGACTCTGGTTGTGCCATTCTCTTGAGCCTTAGAGAAGACTCCCTAACTAAGTGGAGTCACCCTTGACAGGTAGAGGCCACCAAATGTGCCTGTCCTCTGCAGCTGTGCCATCTTTCCAGGCAGAAGCAGAATACAGCAGGCATGACTGCCGAAACAAGACTGGGCTCTGCCTGCAGGAAAATCCGGGCTGTGGTGGTGGCTCAGTGCCTGCCAAGCAAAATACCAGTGAGGAGATGTCGCTGGCATGCAATTTTAAAGAATCATTTGACTAGTACTTGAGGTTATTTAGAAAAATACCTTTGGTCACATGCTTTCCAGAATGTTATGTACTTGAAATGAATCATCCCTACCCAGCCCAGAGCGATTTAATTACAATCCCCTCCCGTGTTACTTCTTTTAAAACTTGACCTTCTTTTCTGGTTGCAATTCAAATTCGGCAAAATATCAACTTGGTTTTCTTTTTTGGAAGCCGAGGAGGAATCTTTCTATAGCTGAACAGTTTCAGACAGGAAGAAGGGACCAAGTTCCACAGTAAGAAGCCTTGCAATACAGCAATGACTGCAGATTACCATTAATAACTGGGAAAATATCATTCGTCTCTGAGAGTTGTAAGCTAATTTGTCTCAACAGCGTACCCAGCTTGTAAGCAAAAACAAACATCTAAGGTAATACAAACAGACCAGGTTCCTAGTAATCTGGTGAGATTATGCCAGCCACACACTCTTGATGTGTGCGTCTCTAGGCGAGGGTCACTGTTCATACACAATGCTGGGGCTTTAGGGGTGACGCACTTGATGTGAGTTTTGCTTTTCTAAATCTGAGCATCCTCACTGGCTTGTGTTATTGTATTTGGAGAACCACCCATGCCAAGGGTGTGTCCTCTTAAGTAAGCACCCATAGTGAGGCACCTCTTGCTTGCCTGAGCGGTGATGCATTGAGTGGGTAGAAATGCCTGCCTGCTGTCAGTCCTAAGGTTGTTGCTTCTGCTGGGCCCCGGATCCTTGTGGCCCGACATGGGCTGTGGAGACAGACAAGCCTGCAGTCACGTCTTTGCTCTGCCATTCACCTAAGCTCTCTGAATGTTAGCTTCCTCACTGGTTAAATGGGGATAATAATAATAGTGCCGACATCATAGAGCTGTTGTGAGGATTAAATGAGATAATCTATGTGTCTGCCGCAAATCAGGAGTTCAATAAATGGCAGTCTGTTCTGTAAAAACCACAACATCAGCTCGAATTGGAATCAAGTAAGTCTCCAATAAAACAAAAATCAAAGGTTTCCAGTCATAAATCATAAGAAATAGCATTTTAGACTGATAGAATGCTGTTTACTTTGCAGTGCGATCACTTCCATTAGCTCATTTTATTTTTCTGCAACCCCCATGCGAGAGGCAGGACAAGGATCATCAGCCCAGCCTGTGGATAAAGCAGCTGAGGCTCAGACAGCCTTCATTTTTCCGTGCCAAGTGCCAAGGGCAGACCCGGCCTGGGATGGTGCCCTATGAGTGTGTGACTGATGGCACACAGGCCATTGCAGCAGTCTAGGCCACAGAACAGAGTGGCCAGCAGGGTGCAGAGTGAAGAAAGCATCCAAAACAGCAAGATATCCGGACTAGATTTTAAGCTCCTGACGGCAGTCATTGCAACTTGAATTTTTTCACAAACATCACAGTTTGTAGCCTGGACTCTGCATATGGTAGACAATGTGTACCATTTCTGCTCGTAAACCATGCCTAAGTTGCTCCGGTCAGCCTTTATGACTGACTAATCACACTTTAAAAGTTATAACTCAACCAAAGGCTTCTTTATCTGAAGTACCAAAATGGGTTGTGCAGATGATTTAATAGAATGACCTTTGACCCTCAACCTGCAGATGATCAAGAACCAGGAGAACAGGCTCTGGGGTCAGACTCGGGTGAGTTCAGGAACCCTCTGAGCCTCAGTTTTCTCATCTGTAATGCAGTGTCAGTAATACTCACCTTGCAAGGCTGTTTGTGCAATTGAGAGAAAGTGAATATGAAATGATTGGCACATGATAGAAGCTTAACAACGTCGATCAGTGTTATTCCTTTTTAATCTGCTTTTTTGTTTCTGGTAGTCAAATTGTTTCCATCTCTGAATCTGAAGCAAACATTGCATGATTCAATAACATGTTGGACAAGGGTCTCACTCTCATTTTCTTTATGTTCCAAATTAGTTGTTACATCCAGGAGACATTGATCCTAAATAACCACATTGTGGATGTCAGTCAGGTGTTGATCAAAACCTATTGTTCTCGAATCAGCTCTCATAGGGTGAGAGTGGGAAAGTGGGAGAACTCGGCCAGGAATGGGAGAATGTTCAACTTGGCCATCTTTCCAGAGAGCCACTGTGGGTTCCGTGGGATCCAGAACCTTCCATCCTTTCCTGGCTTCCATCCCAGACCCCGTCTTCCCCAGGTCTCATTCTTGCTCACTCCCTCCTTTCCAAGAATCATGCTTGGGAGGGGACATATGCTCACCGGGGAGGGCACTTTCAGCTGTAGGACTTGACACTCTTGTTTTCTTAGGTATTTGAGACAGGAATGTTATTCACAACACCCAAGAGGGGAGTCCCCCCTCAAGTGTCCATCAGCAAATGAGTGGATGAACAAAGTATGGTCTATCCAACGTGGCCCATACGATGGAATATCATTCAAGATTTGTATATCATTTTAACGTTTTTTGGGGGGGTGGGGGACAAGAGTCTCTCTGTTGCCCAGGCTGGAGTGCAGTGGCACGATCTCGGCTCACTGCAACCTCCACCTCTCGGGTTCAAGCGATTCTCCTACCTCAGCCTCCCGAGTAGCTGAGATTACAGGCACCCGCCACCACGCTGATTAATTTTTGTATTTTTAGTAGAGGTGAGGTTTCACCATGTTAGCCAGGCTGGTCTCAAACTACTGGCCTCAAGTGATCTGCCCACCTTGGCTTCCCAAAGTGCTGGGATTACAGGCGGGAGCCACTGCACCCAGCTTCAATTCTACCTACCCAGAAGTGAGATTGCTGGGTAATATGACAATTCCATTTTAATTTTGAGGGGAACTGCTGTACTGTTTTCCATAGCGGCGGCACCATTTTACACTCCCACCAACAATACACAAGGGTTCCCACTGCTCCACGCCTTTGCCGGTGCTTGTTATTCCCTGTTTGTTTGTTTGTTTGTTGTTGTTTGTTTGTTTTAATAACAGCCATCTTACTGGGCATGTTTTAGAGGATTCTGAGCAGGAGAATGATGAGATCTGCTTTGTGTTTTTAAAGGCCACTGTGGGGAGAATGAAGTCCTACCTCACTGTGCAGGGTAGGAAGTCCTCATAATTTACTATCCCACCAAAGATAATTTTGAGAATGAGGCCTCCATGTGTAAGTACACAAGGACAGTGTGCCAGTTATATTGTTCTAGTCACAGCAGACGTGTGGTCAGTTACGTTTGGGAGGCAAGAGCAGAGCAGCTCTGGAGGCCTGCGAGGAGGCTGTCACAGGGAGGAGTGAGGGCGGCGGAGAAGGGTGAGTAGATGCCTCTACAACAGAGGGGTTGAATGCCAGGATTGATTACTCTAGTGAGAGGGGAGCCGGGATGGCAATCAGGGTGGGGAGGCAGAAGCCACTCCCACCCCCAAGCAAGGAGAGGAAAGAGAAGGTGGTGTCGATGACTCTGAGGCCCCCATGGGTCTATCCTACGGGTGCTGGAGCCAAAGAGAGGTCTCTGCAGTCTGACTGCCCCTGACTGTCCCAAGGCTCCCCACTCTCCCCACCCTCATCTCTTACAACCTCCCATGGCTGAGCTGGGGGCTTGCAGAGCTCAGCCTCTTGTGACAGAAAGGACAGAGGGGAGGGACTGGGGCTGGCCCCATCCAGGCTCAGCACTTGGACTGGGAGAGCCTAGGTAGACAGAATCAACAGGTCTGGATGACTGCGGGTGTGAAGGAGACGGCAGTGGAACTGAGAGGAGGCCAGTGATTCTAGACACAGCTCTGGGTGAATGGAGTTGCTTTTCCTGAGGTGGGAGGTGGGTCGGGAGAGCAGGGAGAGTTGGTTACAGGGGTTCACCCTACCCTAATCCATTCAGCTGCATGTTCGTTTTGTGCAGTTTTCTGTGAGGTTTTTTTTTTCTTTTTTCTTTTTTTTTGAGACAGAGTCTTGCTCAGTCACCCAGGCTGGAGTGCAGTGGCAGATCTCAGCTCACCGCAAGCTCCACCTCCCAGGTTCTCACCATTCTCCTGCCTCAGCCTCCCGAGTAGCTGGGACAACAGGCGCCCACCACCATGCCCAGCTAATTTTTTTGTATTTTTAATAGAGACAGGATTTCACCATGTTAGTCAGGATGGTCTCGATCTTCTGACCCGGTGCTCTGCCTGCCTTGACCTCCCAAAGTGCTGGGATTACAGGCATGAGCCACCGTGCTGGCCTGTTTGAGTTTTATTTACATAATAAAGTGGTAAATTAAAACAAGAAGGGAAAGAGGGAGGGAAGGAAGGAAGGAAGGAAGGAAGGAAGGAAGGAAGGAAGGAAGGAAGGAAGGAAGGAAGGAAGGAAGAGAGGGAGGGAGGGAGGGAGGGAGGGAGGGAGGGAAAGGTGGGCTGTTTGGACGCTGAGGGAGTCTAATGTAACACTTTTCTCTGTGCCCCTGACAGATTGAGACAGATCAACACTGTAGTTCTCCATTCTTGGGCAAGAGAGGCCCCAGGCTTTGCCTCAGTGATGACTGGGAGCTGAGGACTGGGGAGGGAGAAGGAGAGAGGTGCTTCCCCACCCAGGCTGTGAGACACTCAAAGAAGGGTAAAGGGGGCAAAGACAGATCCAGGCAAAGGAGAAGCCAGAATCATTGGGTCCCACAGGAGAGGGGGAGGCAGCAGCTACTGGAACCCTGGCGGCTGGGTGAAGACAAGCAAGTAGGTGAGGGCAGCTGGCCCTGGGGAGGCTGAGGCATCAGGCTGGGGCGGGGCAACCTGCAGTGTATTGCCCATGGGCCGTAGAGCCTGTGGCTGCAGGCCGTCCTCATTTGGGAAAGTTTTGCTTCCTCTTATTATTATTATTGTTATTTGGTTTTTAGTAGAGACCAGATCTCACTATGTTGCCCAAGGGGGTCTCAAAATCCTGGGTTCAAGTGAACCTCCCACCTCATCCTCCCAAAGTGTTGGGATTACAGGTGTGAGCCACCGTGCCTGGCCTGCTTATTGTTTTAGAAAACATTTTTCTTAACTTTACATTTTAAGCAGAACTTACCACTAAGTCCTCATGTAAAGGACATTGAGTTACACATGGCACAAGGCCTTCGTCATCAGTTTTGCAGAAGATTTCAACAATATTCAGTTTTACATTGTTTATTGTTTTTTCATATATCCCCAACTAAAGCTAAACTTGTATTTTGGACAGCGTATAACCCAGTGCTGAGTACGTGGCTGGCCTGTTGATAGAATGAAGATTTATTTTTACCTATTTTTTAAAAAAATGTTTTACTTGGGATGATGACATTGGCACTTGAGAAAAATGAAGCTCCCAAGATATGCTTTGCTGGGGAAGCAGGTAAGCCTTTGTGGGAAGAGCTTTTCTAATCCCCTGAAAGCAATCTATTTATATTCTAAAATCCAAGTTTTTAAGGAAGTGTATCATTATTATAGCTTGCATAACTACAATTATGTCAGAGAACTATTTCTACTGCCCTAGAATCATCTAACCATGTTCCGAGGCCTCCATCCTGACAGGTGGAGTTTGCAAACCAAATTTCTCTCTGCATTAGCTGTGCACCGACTTTCCTGTAATTCCTATCAGTGGCCTCTTTGTTCTAGGATTGTGCAACTGGATAACACAGGGGAGTGATTCTTGCTTACTTTCCCTCTTAATAATTGTGAATGTGGCCTTTCAAGCCTTGAAACTCATTTCCTCTCCTGGCTCTCATTGCCCGTGAGACAACCACAACCTGGACATCATCAGCTCAGCTCGAGGGGAGGCGGCAGAGAGAGGCAGAGGGGAGCACCTTCCCGTAGACCCACCCTGCCAGGCTGTGTGGGCAGAGGGCGCTGTGGAAACTGGGCAATGCCAGCCTCCCAGAAGGTAGGGTTTGGAACACAGGCAGAAATGCAGGAAAGGGCAAACTGTCCCAATGAAAGCACTGTCCAAGGAGGAAGGGGAGTTGATTGAGAGGAGGCAGTTGAGAGGGAGAGATTGCTGTAGGCTGAGGCGACCAGGAAAGGACAGGGCTGGCCTAGGGGAAAGGTGGGGTGAAAAGCCAGGAGACTGTCCATTGGTAGGAGCAGAGGGTGGGGGAGTGGTGAGAGAGAAGGGTGGAAAGGTCAAGGCAGGTGCAGGCAAGATTGTAGAGAGCCCCATGCCGGATGAAGGAGTTTGGACTCTGCCCCCAATTAAGTGGTCACCAGACCTGTGGATTTCACAAATCACTGATTTTTTTTTTTTTTTTTTTGAGACAAAGTCTTGCTCTGTTGCCCAGGCTGGAGTACAGGGCCTGATCACAGCAGCCTTCATCTCCTGGGCTCCAGTGATCCTCCTGCCTCAGCCTCCTGAATAGCTGGAACTACAGGCACATGACACCACAGTCAGCTAATTTTTAATTTTTTGTAGAAATAGGGTCTCGCTATGTTGTCCAGGGCCATCTTGAACTCCTGGCCTCAAGCAATCCTCCCACCTGGACCTTCCAGTGTGCTGGGATTATGGGCGTGAACCACTGTGCATGGCATGATTTTTTTTTGGAGAAGTAGAGCTAAGGTGGAGAGGAACGAACGTGGTTGCCAACTTAATTTTTCCATGAGACACACAGCGAACCCCCATCAACTATCAGCCTGCTGTCACAAATGAGGAGAAATCTGAACACCCTTCAGAAACCACACAGGAGGAGCAAAATGTCGAGCTGAAGGAGAATACCTCTGCAGAAGGACAGCTGGCAACCTTATATCTCGCGTGTGCCCGAGACTGAGAGCATAATCTCAGGCTGGTGTGTTACACAGACAAGCTCCGCCAGGGCCGTGGGAGCTGTGGGGCTGTGTCTCTAAGTGGGGGCCATAGCCTTGGGTTCCCAGGCAGACTGGGGGTCAAATGGGCTGAGTACTGGAGTGGGGGGTGGTCAGGAGACAACTTGGAGGCTGCTGTCTGAATCTTTTTGCCCCTGAAATCCCATCCTCTAGTGCAGCTATCACCCATGTATACCCTTGTGTACCCCTAGATTGTGAGTGGGCTCTGACTGCTCCCCGGCTTCTACCTCCTTCCCTGTAATCCATCTTCCACATAGCAGCTAGAATGGGCCTTAAAAAAAGTGCATGCATCATGTCCCCTACCAGCGAACACCTTCCATAGCTCTCCAGTGGGGGTAGCATAAAGTTCAACTCCTGGCCCTGGCTGGAGGCCCTTGGAGCAGCTTCTGTCTGCAGCTCTGACATCAAAGGACCCCCCAGCTTGCAGGGATGTCACTGGCTGGAGGTAGTTCAGCTCTCTAGGGAGCCACGTACTGGGCCATCGTGTTCTCGGTTATGCTCCTCCTCTGTCGGGAGCAGGTGCCTCCTGCTCTTGGCCCCATGAACTTCTCCTGATGGTTAGGACTGGCTGACATAGAACTCCCACCGAGGGTTCTTCTGGACGCCCCTTGCTAACGAGGCCCCTGCTGTCTTCCTCACATCACTCGTGCTCTTCCTTCATGGCATTTACCATAGTTGGGGTATTGAGGGTCCCCAAGCCCATCCCTACTTTTGAGATCTGGAAGGATGCACAGGACTTGGCATATAGTTGTGTTAACAGCTAAGATTGATGACAGTGACGTAGCGAAGATCCACAGCTGGATCACAAGGGAAAAGAAGCAGAGTCTGCAGAACACATGGGTGGTTTCCCGATGCTCTCCCTCCCCTGGGGGTTCCACAATGCACACGCCTCCCCCAGCAGTGAAAATGCAGCAGCACATGTGTGAGGATTCTGCCCATGGGAGCTCAGTAGAGACTCAGCACCCAAAGTTTTTCTTGGGGACTGTTTATCTAGGCACCCTGTGCCTAGCACATGCCAAAATTTCACACCCCTAGAAGGAAGGCAGTGTTCAGCCTAGACCATATTGTTTGCATAGCTAGGCACAAGGAGTCAGCTCATCAGCTAGCTGTTGACTGGGAGCGTGCTGGGAGCCAGGTTCCCAGATGCCAGTCAGGGGCCACCTTGCAAGCAGGTATGCTTGGTTCTCTTTCCTGTGCCATTTGTAATGAGACCTTTATCTCTCGGTCTCTTTGGGTATGGCCTGTTTCATGTACTAGGCTGTCAGCAGTGGGAGAGCAGGACCCCCGTCTGCATTATCCATGATTCCTAGCGTCAGGCACACAGCAGGACTCTGAGAACTTAAGAGCAGAGGAGTGTCTGCAGGGGTCTGAGTCCTAGTCCACTACTTCTGATCCATGAGACTTAAAACAAGCCCCTTAGCTTCTCTTGGCCTCAGTTTTCTTTTCTGTCACAAGGGGATAATCATAGTCCTTCCTTACAGAATTGCTGTGATCGCTGTGTTGCTATTATTTGTTCAATGGATGCAACCTGAGACATGGGCGTGGACTCAGTTGACAGATACAGAAATGGAAACCCAGAGTGAATTCCAGAGCTATTTATTAGGGAGAATTGAAAAACAAACAAACCAAAAGGTGATTAGTCTTGGAGGCCCAGGAAGGAAGAGAATGAGGAGAACTGAAGTTTTAGGTCTGAGTGGTTAGAAGAAAAGACATCAATAAAAATGTGGTTGTTGAGTTTGGGACAAGGACAGATGTTGATAAATTTTGATCAGTCCACCATAGTCCTCATTCCTAACCATCAGCCGTCTGGTCATCAATAGACCATGTAGGTTCTCAGTCCCCTCTTCTGGAGGAGCAGACTGGATTTGGGAGGAGGCCCTTATGAGAAGTGTCCCGCCCTGTTGGCGTGTGCTAGAGACCCTGGTCTTTGCCTTCTCTGGCCACTCATCCCTTCTTCTTCCAGGGACATCCACCCTGCCCTGGCCCCTGTTGCTGCAGTGGCCATGTTCTGCTCCATGGGACCCACCTTGGTCTTGCTCACTGGATCGGGCACCTTAAGGTTGGTTGGCCAGAGGATTCTGACCTGTGATCCTGGTCTGAAACGATGAGCTGGGCTGCGAAGGTTCTTTTCACAGGAATTTGGAATAGGGCTGGTTAGCAGTAAGCTTCCAATTATAAGGGTGCAGTGGGGCTGATGTGGGGGCCAGGGCAAGCCTTTGAGAGTCAAAGTTATGAGGAAGCAGAAATGGCCGTGTACAGGGCGAGGATGTGAGGACAGCCGTCAAAAGACCAAGAGAGAGACACCCCTTAGCTCCGCTTTGGGCTCGGATGGTTTCTCGAACCAGTTTCAGTGCATATGCATTTTAGAACCTGAGACAATTTAATCAAGCCACTTAGAGTTTGGCTTCCACACTTAAACTTGAATACAGACTCTGTCCCATGCAAGCTGTGTGACCCCAGGCAAGCCCCTTAAGCTCTTTGAACTTCAGTTTCCTTAGTTGTGTAATAAGGGGAATAATATTGCCAACTTCATAAGGTTATGGTGAGCCCTAAATGAAATCTGGCTTGTAAATGGCTAAGCACAGTTTCTGGCATATTGTAAGTGTTTAAAAATGTTAGACAGCATTACAATATAGTCATGCACGGGGACGTGTTCTTAGAAATGGGCTGTTAGGTGATTTACCCTTGTGTGAACATCATAGAGTGTACTTACAGAAACCTAGATTGTCTAGCCAACTACACACCTAGACTATGTGGTATGGCCTATTGCTTCGGGGCTAACTTGTACAGCATGTCACTGTACTGAATATTGTAGGCAACTGGAACACAGTGGACAGTCGTATACTATATAATGATGCTTTGGTAGATGACCATATATGAAGGTGTCCCATAAGATTATGCTGGAGCTGAAAAATTCCTATGTCTAGTGATTTGTGTTATAATTGCCTATGGTATTTGGTTCAGTAACATGCTGTGCAGACTCGTAGCTTAGGGGCAGTAGGCCATATCACATAGCCTAGGTATGTAGTATGCTGTACCATCTAGATTGTGTAAGTATACTCTGTGATATTCACACAACAACAGCATTGCCTAATGGTACATTTCTTGGGATGTATCCCCATTGTTAAGCAATGCATAACTGTATTTGCATATCTAAATATATCTATATATATCAGGTACTATGCTTAGTACCTGGGTGATGCGTAATCTATACGTCAAACCCCTGTGACATGAGTTTGCCTATATAACAAACCTGCATATGTACCCCTGAACATAAAAGTTAAAAAAGGCTGGGCATGGTGGCTCACGCCTATAATCCCAGCGCTTTGGGAGGCCGAGATGTGTGGATCACGAGATCAGGAGTTCAAGATCAGCCTGGCCAAGATGGTGAAACCCCGTCTCTACTAAAACTACAAAAATTAGCCGGGTGCAGTGGCAGGCACCTGTAATCCCAGCTACTTAGGAGGCTGAGGCAGGAGAATCGCTTGAACCTGGGCAGCGGAAGTTGTGGTGAGCTGAGATCGCACCACTGCACTCTAGCCTGGGTGACAGAGTGAGACTCCGTCTCAAAAAGAAAGAAAAAAAAAAAAAAAAAAAGAAAAAGAAAAAGAAAAAAAAAAGTTAAAAAAAAGAGAAATTAGGGCATGATGAAAAAAAATCATAGAAACAGAAAAGACACAGCAAAATACTGTGTAGAAGATTAAAAAAAATGGTACATCTGTGTAGGGCAGCTCCACTATAATCTTATGGGACCACCGTTGTAATATGTGGTTTGTCATGGGCTCAAATATCATTATGCAAGGCAGGGCTATATTTTCATAACTTTATTTTGTGATGTCAGTCAGGTGGCTCTCTGTTTCTGACCACAACAAATCAAAACACTGGCATGATGGATGAATCTTTCCTTGTGAGAAGGATTCTTCTAGGGAAATTACAGTTCTTAGTGCTTCAGCTTCCAGGTTCCTTCCACCTTACCTGTGTAGAATGCATACTGGCATTTAGCAGTATTTTCCTGACAGCTGATGGCAGTCAGCTCTTTCAAAGCATTCGGAATTCTATTTCCATGTTTTAACTGCAGTTAGAATGCTTCCATCAATTTCCACACAGTCCATTTGGTGAATTTTACAGTTTCTCTCTGAGTCTGACTATACATAAAGGATGGTAACAGTCTGTGAAAGTCTCTTTAACAGATTTAACACGAGATTTTTTGACCAACGGAAGTGTATTAATTCTCATAATACTACTTAATGTGTGTTACAAGTGTCCGTGATCTATTTAGCGTTTAGAAAAATGGAGGCCTTAAGAGAGGAAGCAGTGCAAAAGGAATAGCACAGAGCAGAGCCTTCCAGAGCCATCAGGTCTGCAAAATCCATATATTCCCTCCCACTGCCCGGAGCCGCCCTCCCCAAGTTAGAGACACCAAGCCTCCTTCATCCATTTGGCAAAGTATCTTCCTGCCTCTAAGATGAACCGTTCCATTAAAGTTGTGATGAAAATGACATTTCTTCCCATCAAAGAATTTAAACTTGTTTTAATGATAGAGCTTTTAAATGCATCCAATGAAATAAGACTCGGGGGACCTGGAGAAGTGCATTTTCTCTCAGCATATTATATTCTTATTACAGCTTCCTCTCTCAAATCTTTTTATCAGGGGAGTTATGCACTCTTTGGTTAATACAATTGAATATAACCTTTTGACAAAAACATAGTATTTTAGGTTGTGGATGAATGCCTATGTTAAAAGATTGATTTTTTTCTAACACCGTCTTCTGATTAAAGTGGACCAGCCATTTTCTCTCTCCTGGGCTGTTGCATCTGGCTTCCTGCAGGTCTTGGTTATTCCTGTCTCTCTCCCCTTCCCAGTTATCATCTACTCTGATGAGCTCTCAAAAACTGAATCTGATGCTTTTGTTAAGAGCTGTTGCTGGCTTCTCCCTGATCGGGTTAAAATCTAGCTTCTTTAGCACATCTTGGGAGGCCTTCAGGGCTCCTTCTCCCTCCAGCTACCTTCTCCCTGCCCTTGGCCGTGCCTCCATCCTGCCAGCCACCTTCAACTTGCTTCACTCCTGGTTAACTCCGGTCCTCAGTACAACTCTTTTCTTTGTTTATAAAGCCCTTCCTGTGGTTCTCTGCCTCTCAGGTCAAGGCATCCTTTAAATTGTTCTAACTCTGACACCAACTACTTCTTCCGCCTTTCTCCTGGGCGTGTTGTTTACTCCTCTCTCTATAGCACTCATCTTGCTGAGACTGTAGGTCTGGGGACAGAGACAGAGTTGACATAGAATCCTGGGCAGGGCTGACCCAAAGCAAAATTGTGAAGAAAAGCCAAATATTGTCTTCAGCTTCTCCTCACCTTTCTTTATTATCACAGTGATTGCTGTTCTTTTTTTTCCCTTTATTTTACCACTTTATTGAAATGTAATTTACATACCATAAGTTCGTCCCTTTAAAGTATACAATTCAATGGATTTGATTCTAGTAGACAGATAGTCCCTGACTTATCATGGTTCAACTTAGCATTTTTTGACTTTACAATGGTGCAAAAAGTGATACATATTCAGTAGAAACTGTACTTCAAGTACCCATACCACCATGCTGTCTTTCGCTTTCAGTACAGTATTCAGTAAATTAGATGAGAGTTTTATAATGTGGCTCTGTCTCCAATAATGATTGTCTTCAAGTCTATTTTGTCTGATATTAGTATTGTCACTCTAGCTTTCTCATCTTCCCTCCCTTTTACTGTTTGTATGTTTTCCATCCTTTTACTTCAACCTAATTGTGTCTTTCCATCTTAAGTGTGTCTCTTATCAACTAGTTGGTTAGCTCAGTTGGTTAGAGCGTGGTGCTAAAAAAGTATGTCTCACTATGTTGCTCAGACTGTTCTCAAACCCCTGGCCTCTAGTGATCCCCCTGCCCCAGCCTCCCAAAGTGCTGGGATTACAAGCATGAGCCACTGCACCCAGCCCAAAGTTTATCTTTGATATGTCTCTCACTGGGGCTGCAGGAGGGATGGGGTGGATGTGGTGGTGGCAAAGGGCCTATACATCTATAAGAAGTTAATTGTTAAGTACTATGGAGTGCTGACAAAACTTAGTTCAGCGTACTGCCCTCCTGGCAGTATGTGAACTTCCCTTATGCCCATCATAGAACTTTACATAACTAATGGAATCTCAAAGATGATCTTGTGCTATGCACCCACTTTCAAATGAGAACCCAGGGTAACAGGAAAGTTATGTGCTCAGAGTAACACAGTTTGACATAGAGGCTAACTCTCATACCCTGTAGTATGTCGTTCTCCCCAAATTTCCCACTATTCTTTTTCATGCTAGAAAAGGCATGGGAGACCAACATGTGGATCTCTATTTGTGGAGGACAGCCAAGGACAGAGGTGGATAGGGCTTGGGTTTAGAAAATAAGAGTTCAGGTCTGATTCTGCCACCAATCAGACCTGATTGGGTAGGTGATAACACCTACCCAAGTGAGTTATTGGGAGGATTAAGGGAAATAATGTATGTGAACCCCACATGTATACTCTTAGCAGCCACAAGAGTGAAAAAAAAATTATAAAAGACTATGACTTTGGGGTTTCTTTTTCTTTGTTTTGTTGTTGTTGTTTGTTTGTTTTCTGTTTGTTTGGTTTCTTTGTAAAAACTAAACTCATATAAGAAAATGTCTTTTAAGGCAACACATGAAAAGAGAGAAAAAAAATTCCCTTAGGTTAAGAAAAAAGGTAGTATGTTTTAGTTCACCCTAGCTATGGACAAATGAGTCGCAGCTCATCTTCATGACTGAGGATAGAGTTAGGAGCCGAATTAGAGAATATTCCAATAGAATTTTAGCCCTCCCTCCTCTTTTAGACTTGGAAAGCCTGAGCAGATGGAGAAAGTATGTTTGGTTTGTGCACTTAATTACCTCATTATTTTGCTTCTCTCTTTTGTTACATATTAAGCATCGAGCACTGTAGTAAGATCTGAGTAGTCAAGAGTGACTGAAGACCCACTCTCAGCTCTTAGCTGTTCTAGATCTGCAGTTGATATCACTGAAAGAATTTTCTGTCTGTATTAAACATAAACAAACTCATGGGTGGAGGAGCATGACAAAACAGATCCTTGTTATGGGCTTAATTGTCTCCCCTCTAAATTCATGTGGTGAAGTTCTAACCCCCTGGGCCTTAGAATGTGACTATTTTTGGAGACACGTTCTTTACAGAGGTAATTAAGTTAAAATGAGGTCATGAGAATGGACCCTAATCCAATATGACTAGTGTCTTTACGAGAAAAGGAGATTTGGAGACAGACATACACAGGGGGAAGACCATATGAAGGCACAGCAAGAAGATAGCCATCTAAAAACCAAGAAGATCATGCCTGTAATCCCAGCACTTTGGGAGGCCAAGGCGGGTGGATCACCTGAGGTCGGGAGTTCGAGACCAGCCTGACCAACATGGAGAAACCCCGTCTCTACTACAAATATGAAATTAGCTGGGTGTGGTGGTGCATGTCTGTAATCCCAGCTATGTGGGAGGCTGAGGCAGGAGAATTGCTTGAACCCAGGAGGCAGAGGTTGCGGTGAGCCGAGATTGTACCACTGCACTCCAGCCTGGGCAACAAGAGCGAAACTCCGTCTCAAAGAAAAGCCAAGAAGAAAGCCCTCAGTGGAAACCAACCCGACCAAAGTCTTGATCTCAGGCTTCTAGCCTCAAGAATGGAGAGAAAATAAATTTACATTGTTTAAGCCACTCAGTCTGTGGTAATTGGCAGCCCAAGCTAATCAATACAATTCTCCCCCAGGACTGACCGCTGGGGAGATTAGTACTGCTGTGGTAGGTTAATGCAGCATTAACCTGCAGAGTTTAACTCATATTGAAATGTTAATAAACATCTTTGTGTTAGTCAGGGTTCTGCAGAGAAACAGAGCCAATAGGATATGTATAGATACATATGAGAGAAGACTGATTATGGTAATCAGCTCACACAATTATGGACGCTGAGAAGTCTCATGACCTGCCATCTGCCAGCTGGAGACCCCGGAAAGCTGGTGGGATCATTCAGTTTGAGTCCGAAGGCCCAAGAACCACGGGGGGCCAATGGTATAAATCTCGGAGTCTGAAGGCCTGAGAACCAGGAGAACCAAAGCCTGAGGACAGGAGAAGATGGATACCCAACTCAAAGAAAGAGAATTCTCTCTTCCTCCACCTTATTATTCTACCCAGGCCTCAAAGGATTGACTGATGCCTGCCTACTCTGGTGAGGGAGACCTTCTTTACTCAGTTTATTGATTCAAATGCTCATCTCTTCCAGAAACACCCTCACAGACATACCCAGAAACAACACTTTACCAGCTATCTGGGCATCTCTTTGCCCTGCCAAGCTGACAGGTGAAACTAACCATCGCAGTATTATGGTGCTGGGAACTGTAAAAACAACATTTTATTAATCTAGCTTTATTGTACCCAAGGCTGCACGTCTCTCCCACCGCCTTGCACATGTGAAGGATGGAACAGAGCTTCCTGCTCCTCTCTAAAGGAAAGACGAAGCGTTGGTGCAGGAATAGAACAGACACTCACCATCAAACCCCGAGTTATGACACAGGGTTCGAAGCCTGCGCACGCACACATACACACACACGCACACACAAAATGCTACAAGGTTAAAGGAAAAGAGATAATGCTTACATTTAATATAATTATTGTTATATAGAAACAATAAAGGTTATAAATTCTATGTATGGAGAAAAGAGTGGAAGGAAATATAGTACCTCACACCATTTTTTTTTTTTTTTTGAGATGGAGTCTTGCTCTGTTGCCCAGGCTGGAGTGCAGTGGCACAATCTCTGCTCACAACCACCTCTCCCTCCTGGATTCAAGCGATTCTCCTGCCTCAGCCTCCCGAGTAGCTGGGATCACAGGCGCCCGCCACCATGCCGGGCTAATTTTTTGTATTTTTAGTAGAGATGGGGTTTTGTCATGTTGGCTAGTCTGATCTCCAACTCTTGACATCAGGTGATCCACCTACCTCGGCCTCCCAAAGTGCTGGGATTACAGGCGTGAGCCACCGTGCCCGGCCCACACCATTTTTGGTAATTGTTTTGGAAGCTGGTATTACAGCTTATTTTTTTTTCTTTTCTATTACCTGCTTTTCTGAATTTCCCATATTTTCTATAGTAGGTATATTCACTGTTCTAATAAAAATAAAATCAATAAATAAACTGTATCTTTTTTGAAATAAAATCAATAAACTGTGTCTTTTTTAAACATCTCAAGTTTGACAACAATTTCTGGGGTGTACAACTGTCTGTTCCCACTTCAGCATCTTTTCTCAGATATAAATCAAGTAAAATAGGAACCTAAAATTTTTCCATTATTCAGATCTGGATGATTTGAATCTTACGATGATTCTTTATACTTTCTAAGAAAAGAAAGCATTTACAAAGTAAATTTGTACTCAAACCAGTTCAGTGACTAGTCTACTTTAAAACTCAAGTTGTTTCTAAGTACTTAAAGAAACAACAAAACCCCTCTACTTTAGCAGTATCACATCTGCATATAAAAAATGACCTCTTGGCTGGGTGTGGTGACTCACACCTGTAACCCCAACACTTTGAGAGGCCAAGGTGGGCAGATCACCTGAGGTCAGGAGTTCAAGACCAGCCTGGCCAACATGGCAAAACCCTGTTTCTGCTAAAAATACAAAAATTAGCCAGGTGTGGTGTCTTGCACCTGTAATCCCAGCTACTCAGGGAGGCTGAGATAGGAGAATTGCATAAATCTGGGAGACGGAGGTTTCAGTGAACTGAGATTGCGCCACTACACTCCAGCCTGGGAGACAGAGTGAGACTCAATCTCAAAAACAAAAACAAACAAACAAAAAAACAACAACTATTTTCATTAAAGGGATGCTCAGAGAACCCCTTCATAGCAAGACTTGATCTTCTGTTACCGTATGCCTAGAATATTAGCAAACATGCATAGTACAGTTTATAGCCACTGTTCTAACAAATAGTTTCACATACATTTACTCAATGTGGCCCATCCGAGTCCTGTGAGAGAAAAACCATTATTACCCCCATTTTTCCATGAAGGAAACTGAGGCACAGAGAGGTGAAATAACGTAGTAAGTGATGGAGCTGGGATTTGAACCCTGCCAGTCTGGGTCCCAAGCCCTCTCTCTTAAACTGTCCACTATGGAGGGGACTTGGGGTAAGAAGCTCTCAAAGCTTTGGCAATGTGGCTTGTTGCCAGGACCTTAGCTCTTCTCCTTTTCTCCTTGCCGGTGAGTTAGTGAACCTTACTCTTTGCCAGGTGGGAGTGTATTGAGGTAGAATGAGATTGCTAATTGCATGTCCCTGAAGACGGGAAAACTGCTCTGTTGGTAGCAGTATCAGCTCCTGCCCCATCTCCATTGTTCTTTCATTGAGATTTCTAAAATTCTGCAGGACTCAGTTGAAAGTTTCCATCGGTTCGACTGAACTCCGATCACATGCCTCTCTCTTCTATTCATTTTCTAATGACTTTCTCAGGTTAGAGCCACCCGATTTCACAGAGAAAAAGTTGGTAGCCTTGTAATAAATCTTGGGAAAACTGTAGAGAAAACACTCCCTTGCTGCCTTTGGCAAATTGAATAAGCAAATAAGCTCATGTTCTTAGAAGAAACTCAATTCTTAGAAACTCTTCCCCTTCACACAGCTGTGAGGACAATTGCAGATTAATTAATTGAAGTGCATTGGAAGAGATATATACTAGAGAACATTTTCCAAAGATGGCTTTGTCAGGGTTTCAAATTGAAACCGTTGATGGAAAAGTCTGTTTCAGTGACTAGTCCATTGAGCAGTCTTCTCATTTGTATGCACGGGAAATCCCAGCAACCCATCCGCTAGGCTGGTCAAGAGGCTGCTGAGACGTTCTTTGCCACTCGCTTTCTCCTCCGGTGGAGGCCTGAGACACAGAGACAAGTCTAGGAGTTTCTTTGTTATTTATCTTTGATGAAGATCTTTTCCACAGCCAGGGAAGTGTCCCAGTTTATGTGTGGGGTCAGCCAAGGTTAGTCCAGATGGCTGGCTGGGCAGCTGATTCTAGTGTCTCCAGTCTTGGGTGGCTGTGGCTGGGATAGGGAGGGCAGGGCGTCAGGGTCCTCCCTGAGCGTTGTGATGGAGGATCCTCTACCCTGTGCAAGGAAGTCAGCCAGAGATTAGACTCTAGAGCAGTGTATTCAATTGGGATAAGGTCAGAAGCCAAAGAACAGACTGCCATTTGGGAGAGAAGGACCAGGAAGCCAGGTGCAGAGTTATTGGCCTCCACTTTGCCTGTGGTTGGTTTACTGGGGGAGCTGCCTGAATTGTCCCTTGAGTCTGTGGTCTGAGATATCAGCTGAAAGATTGCCTGCCCATTTCTCTGCCACCGGAAAGTTCTGGGGCCCACACTTTGGCCCCTTTTGAAGCTCTTTCCCCTAAAGGAAGCCAGCTGAAGCTGTCATTGCTACTTCACTGTTTCATATTTCCTTTTTATTCTCCCCTGGCTTCTAGCACCCAGTGACTGGTGATGACGAGGGGAGGTGCTATGGAATCACAGGGGCTCACTTTTTTATCTTTTAAAGTATTGCTTTCAAACTTTAAAAAGAAGAGAGAGAACACCCACTGTATAGCAACCTGTCAAGCAGCTTGCGCCCGGGACAAGGGTTATGGCACCTCAGCCCATTCATGAGCCCTGAGGTTCCCAGTGAATTCAGAAGGCCATGTTGACTGACACACAGGAAGGGAGTTTAGGCTCCATTGCCTCACCTACTACTCACTGTCTATTTAAACTTTCTGAGTCTTAGTTTCTTCAGTTTCAAAATGAAAATCAAAACACACACCCCACAACTTTATCGGGTGGAATATGACATTTTAAAGTGCTATGAAACTACAAATAATTATTCAAATGCAAACAAGAGCTTGTCCTTATAACAAAGATCATAAAGCACTTGTATTTGGCTATACAAAGATCATATAGTCCTTCTTCTTATAACAAAGATCATATAGCCCTTGTATGTGGATATCTGATACTAAAATCCATGTGTTGAATACTGACCATCCTCTGTCAAAGCTCAGAATTTTATTGAGCCTATACTAAGGAAATTCTGCAGAGCTTGTCATCCAACTGGTATTTTAAATGGTCACCTTCATCCCTCTGTAATTGCTGGGAAGTCATATCCAGGAACTGTCATGCTATATTCATTTATCCCACAAATATTATGAGTCACTTGCTCTGCAGTCCCATGCATTTGATTTTATAGGGTGAGCAGAGCTCATCAACCCCTTTGTAAAACTTCCAGGAAGGAGGTGCAGTGAGGCTCTGCAGAGTCTTATTTATTTGAGCATCTCCAGCACCCAGCACGCATGTCTGAAAAATAGCGGATGCCTAGGAATCTGATGGATGAAAGGATGAGTCAAAGTACTGGAATGTACTAACTTCTTCCATTGTCTCTGTAGGATGTTTTCCAAGAGTCTACAACTGCCTTTCATTACTTTAAAATAGGAAGATAGATTATACCTTGTCACCAATGGAAATCGGTGAAAGTGAAACTGTGGACCATGCAGGCTTTCAGAGGACAGGGTAGCTAGTTATTACAGGAAAGGTTTAAGACAACAACAACAGCAACCCTGAAAAGTCTTGGCTTGCTTTCCATTCCCAGGATCAAGTCAGTGATGAATGACCATGTTCTAAACGAAGGCTGCCGCCTGTGTGGTAATTCTTGCATCTGGGCCGAGGTGCTTTCCACAGTATGCAGGAGTATCTGGGACTGCCCAGGGGAAGCAGAGACCTCCTTGAGGGCCTGCAGCTTTGAGTCCCCAGGGAGAAGGTTGTGATGAGGAGTGAGAGGACCCAGACATTTCTAGGGACAGCAAAGGCCAGTGCCCAGTCCTATGGCGAGGATAGGATTCCCTGCAGTAATAATTATGTGGTAATGATTCGCTGATGAAATCAATGTGGAGTCAGTCCAATCTCAAAACATTTTTGCACCTGACCCGTTAAGGACTTGGAAATCTATTCTTGTGCTTGCAGGATATCCAAGGTCTTTCTCTCCCTTGTGTCTTCCTTTCCTTCTTTAACCAGGATTCCTTTTTCTCAGGGTTTCAGTGTCACTCATTGGTAGCCCTTATGCTGAGCCAGGTGCTGAGCAAACAGAGATGTAGGAAGCAGAGTCCTGTTCTCGATGGGCCTCCAGTCCAGTCAGGGAGGAACTCTTCATGGATAATTACAAGCATGAGAGGGTAGGCATCCTAAAGCTGATTTGCACAATGCGTTGGGCAGGGAGTGGTTTGTATGCTAGACTCAAGGGAAAGAGGGTGGCTTCCCAAAGAAGACAGCCCCTGAGCAGGGCTTAGCAATCTGCCGCGGAGATAGAGACTGGGCATTCCAGGTTGAGGAAGGCCATGAGCAAACGTGGAGGGGGAAACATTGAGAAGCCCAGACTAGAGCCAATGGGTGAATGCGAAGATAGCACAGGGAGAGGCAAGGCTTCTTGTGTCCGGAAGAGCAGATATTCCTCACCTGTTCTGCTCGGGAGCTCAAATTTCATTCTGTAGGCAATGGGGACTCATCAAAGGTTTTTAAGAAGGAGAAAATTATAACCAGGTCTATAATTTGCAAGATCATGACAGCTACCTCAAGGAGGATAGATTGGGGGTAGGTTGAATAACAGGGAGCTGGGGGTGTAGAAACCTGTTAGGGTGAGGTTGCAATTGTCCACATGAGAAATAGTGAAGGGAAGAGAAGCCAACACGTATTAAAGCTCTATTATGTGTCAGGCTGGGCATACTAGGTACCTTGACTGGCTACCTCATTTAATTCCCAGGAAAGCCCTGCAAAGAAGCTATTATTGTTGCTACTCTAGCTATGAGGAACTGAGAGGTACAACTGTGCCAAGGTCATGCAACAAGAAGTGCACATCTCTGCCTCTACAGGGGCCACTGGCTGGAGCATGGGGTGGTAGAGACCGGGTGAGAGTGAGCTGCGTGAGAGCTGCTGGAAGAGGGAGAGGGAGGCATAGGGCAGGACTAGGGATGAAAGGCAGGGGTGGGAGGGCAACAAGGACTTTTAGCTTAAGGAGGTGCTTGGCAGCGGTTCAGCCAGTAAAAGGGACCAAGAAGAGATTACTGTCCAGACAGTAAGAGCTTATTCTGCCATACATTCTCAGGTACACATCTTTATTACTACCAAACCGCATTATTTCTGATGAGGTATTTTTTTTACATAAATACTTTGAAATTTGACGTCTAAAGCAAAACATAATATGCTAAGTCAATAATACAAATGTTGATATTTGGAAAAATATTTTAAATAGGCTTTGCTATGATTTGACATTAGCAAAATCATCAATAAGTCTTTAACTTCCTCTTCTTTTTAAAAATGTGCTTGAGTTTGTGTGCTCAGCACTAACTCCTTTAGAAGTTGTTGCACTATGGTTAAATAATATTAAATTAGTCTTAATTTTTTAAAAAAGTTCTGTTCAGGGAAAATAATGAGAACTGTTAAAATAAATAACAATCTCACTTAAACTTACGCTTGTTTTAGAGTTTTATATTAACTCTCAATGAATTCATAGATTTTAAAAATATTTTCAATTTCACTTTCTAACATTATACAGAGAAGTAATCACACTAGTAATGACTCTGCTTGGTTTTGTGAAAGTTTATTTTGAATATTCTATGTTACTGTTTATTAAAACAAACTTTTCATCCACATGAATTGATTGGGTTGAAGTAAGAAACGCACCTGTCGGCAACTCAGCTTAACCCTTGGAAATTTGGATTTAGCTGTGTATTTACTGTATTAGTTTGTCTATGCTTATCATGCCTTGTATTCATCTGGGTTCTCCAGATAAATGGAACCAACAGGATATATGTCTATATATAATATTTACTACAAGAAATTGGCTCCCTTGGGTATAGAGGTTGAGAAGTCCCAAGAACCACAGTCAGCAAATTGGAGACCCAGGAGAGCTAATGGTTTAGTTTCAGTCTGAGTCCAAAGGCGTGAGAACCAGGAGAGCTGATGGTATAGGTTCCAGTCTGAGTTTGAGTCTGAAGGTAGAAGACCTCCACCCTAGCTTGCAGACAGCTGAGCAGAGAGGAGTTCCTTATTGTTAGCAGGAGGGTTAGGCTCTTCATTCATTTAGGCCTTCAACAGATTGGATGAGCACCACCTGCATTAGGGAGTGGTAGACTGCCTTGCTCAGTCCACCAATTCCAATGTTAATCTTGTTTAAAAACACTCTCACAAACGTACCCAGAATGTTTGACCAAATTTCTGGGCACCTTTGGCCCAGTCAAGTTGATGCATAAAATTAACTATCACAAAGGCATGGCCCACATGTGGGCCTAAAAAATGTTGTGAATCAAAGACAAGTAATATTGATTCTTGGGTTTTGACAAGTTCAAGTTGATAAAGCAGCAATATTAAATTTCACTTAGACAATAAGACAATCATATTTTCTACCATATGTTAATGCTAATTCTGAAAAACATTTCAGCCTCCTTATGACTAAAAGTACCCAGATATCAAAGGGCTAGCAACTGTTACTCTTTGTCATTGCCAATGCTTGTAAGTTTTCTGAATCCTGTTTGCTGAAATTGCTGGCAAATTTCAAAGAACTTTTACAGGAGAATCCCAGCATTGCCAGGGAGGCCTTGGAATGTCTACTTGATACTTTTGCAGAAGTTAATATATCAAATAATTTATATTCTGCTCCAATAACCTAAGAAGTAATAAATTGAGAAGGCTATTCTTTGAAGGAAGTAGAAAAAGTCTGAATTATACAACAAATTTGACTGTATTATTGTTTACATTTTGGTTCTTATATTTTCTTCAGTAACATATAATTCAGTCTTGCAGCTACTTTCACAATTAGAAATTAAGAAGGTAGCATTTACATGTTAAATTGACAGAAGGATTGATTACTCTTTGGGTCGATGGAGAGAACGGAGTCTCGTCTTTATGAAATTTCTCCTCCTTTATTGTCATGGAGATAAGGCACCATCCTACAGTAAGTATGCCAGGCCTGTGATTTAGAGCCAGATTTTAAAGAAAAAGGAGCTGAATTTGAAAATTCAAATGCAGGGTTTTTTAAATTATTATTTACTAATGTCATATTGATTTTTTAGACATAAACCCAGATCAATGTCCATGATTGATATCATTGAAGTTCTGGACTTGGGGGTCTATATTAGTCTATTCTCACACTGCTGTAAAGAACTGCCTGAGACTGGGTAATTTATAAAGAAAAGAGGCTTAATTGACTTACAGTTTTGCATGGCTGTGGAGGTCTCAGGAAACTTACAATCATGGTGGAAAGGGAAGCAAACACATTCTTTTGCACATGGCAGCAGGAGAGAGAAGTGCAAGCAGGGGAAACGCCAGATACTTATAAAACCATCAGATCTCATGAGACCCACTCATTATCATGAAAACAGCATGGGAGAATTGCCCCCATGATTCAATTACCTCCACCTGGTCCCACCCTTGACACATGGGGATTACGGGAATTTCAATTCAAGGTGAGGTTTGGGTGGGGACACAGAGCCAAACCATATAAGGGCCCTTCATAGCTCCATGGTCCCGATGTCATAAACTGACTGCAAATGTTCATTTGTACCACAGGTAGCTCATGGATGAAGCCATTGATTGAAACAGGACAAATAAGAGCAGAAACAGATTTGGGGAGGAAGATAGTTTGGGACTTGGATTGCAGATGCTAGTGGAAACACTGTTGAATTGTCTAGCAGGCCCTTAAAATCTGGGTCTGGAGTGCATGAATGAACACCAGGTAGCTAGTGGATTTGGAAGTTGTTAGTTATGATTCTAAGATGGCCAGGCATGGGGCTCATACCTGTAATCCCAGCTACTCAGGAGGCTGAGGTGGGAGGATCGCTTGATTCCAGGAGTTTGAGACCAGCCCGGGCAACATGATGAGACCTTGTCTCTACAAAACATCTTAAAAAGTTAGCCGGAGTAGTGGCTCATGCCTGTAGTCCCAGCTACTGAGACTGAGGTGGGTGGAGGCTGAGGTGGGAGGATTGCTTGAGCCTGGGAGGTCAAGGCTGCAGTGAGCAGTGATCACACCACCGCACTCCAGCCTGGGCACCAGAGTGAGATCCTGTCTCAAAAAAAAAAAAAAGGCATAGATAGGCTGGCAAGATTTTTCTGCAAAGTACCAGATAGTAAATATCTCAGACTTTGTGGGCCAGAGAGTCACTATAGCAGTTCTTCCATTGTAGTGCAAAAGCAGCCACAGGAAATATGTAAATGAATTGTATGTTGCAACAAAACTTTTTATTTTAAAAACTGAGGTTGGAATGGGAGTAAGGGAGAGGACAGCGAGGGTGGAGTTTGGTCAGAGGTCTACTCTACACCATGGGAAGGAATGAAACTATGAAAAGAGCATGTAGGGTGGACAGTGTCCAGATGAGAACCTGAGAAATGCCTATGTCTAAGGCAAAGGCACAGAAAAAGCCAGGGAAGGAGAGAGATGCATTTTGAGAGGAAGAGGGAACTCAAAAGCTCAAGTGCCCCAGAGACTAGAGGTTGGTGTTTTCAGAAGGAGGTGTGTGCAGTGATGTTAAAATACCTCCCGAAAGTTCAGTGGGACAGGCATTGAGAAGAGACTGTTGGAATTAGTGATTAGGATGGCATTTCTGATTTTGAGAATGCAGTTTTATGGGCAGTATGGACACTTAAGCTCATGAATGCAGGTAGTTGTCAAGGTGATGGGTGGTGGGGTATATACGACAGCAGTGCGGGCAAGGCAGGCTCAGGGGGAGGCTGGGAAGAGAAAGGGTTTCAGGCTTGGAAAGATTAGTAAGTCGGGAAGACTGAAGGGAAGAAGTCAGCACATGAGGAGATTTTCAAGACACCAGAGAGAAGAAACTCTAAATGCAGCAGTTCCTGGAGGGGATGCAGTCAGGACCCTGTGGCAGGTGATACGCTGGGCAAAGTGCCCATGAAGCCTCATTAAGTGCCATTACAACAGCACAAAACAGATATTTGTATCAGACACTGCTAGAAGTGACGCACCATCCTTTCGTCCCTGCTTCCTTACTAATAACCCCTCAAGTTTGCCCAGGGTAGCAATGCGCCCAGCAAGAATACTCACACTCTTGAGCTGCTCTTGAGCTGCTTATCACACTCTTGAGCTGCCAGGGGTGTCCTATGGCCCAGATCTGACCAATGTGTTGTTCACAGATGTCTACAGGGTGGGGCTTTGGAGTCAATTGTTGTTTATCCTAAATTTTTAAAAATAGAGTCAGCTGGCACTACCCTTTGCCCTTTGCTCTTCCTTCTTTCTTTCTTCCTACAAGTAAAGCAGCCATCTGGTGGCCTTGAGGATAAATCTCCACTTGCTACAGATAGTAGAGCAGGAAGAGTCAAGGGGCCTGAGTCTTTGAATAGCAGCACCAGCCCTGACCTCTCTATCCCTGGACTCCTTCTAAAGTGAGAAAAATGAACCTCAAATTTGTTCACCATTGTTTGTCTGGTTCCTATTATGTGGAGCCAAATGCAAACTTGACCTCCTATTCTGTACCCTCCTGTTTTTCCCCAGTGGAGGAAATGGGCTCAGACAGTTCAACTAACTTCACCAAGATCACTTAGGCCCTTGAGACTTGCTATGCAAAGTGTGGTCCACGGACCATCAGCATCAGCAGCACCTGGGAGCCTTTTAGAAATGCAAAATCTTGGGCTCCGCTGCAAACTTACTAAATCAAAATTGGTTTAAACACGATCCCCAGCGGATTCACATGAAGTCTGAGAAGTGTTGGCCTGGATAATAAACAACAGAGCTAGGATTAGATCCCAGGTCTCTAAGACTCCAAAGTTCACGCTCTTCTTCTGAAATAGGAGGAAATGACAAGATACCGATGTTTTCTGTACAAATACGAATGTCTGTTGAGGTAGAAAGAAAGGTCGCTGAGAAAGTCTGTGGCAGAGGGCCTCAGTCTTCTCAGGATGAGGGAGTGCTAGAATGTTCATTCACCAAGCAGAACTGCTCATCTACTCTGTTCACCTGGTGCTAGGAGTAAAAGACCATCTCTGTCTTCAAGGAATTCAAAGGTAGTGGGTAACAATATAACCCACTGGTTACACTTGGTCATTATAACAGTAACCAATAATCATAATATTATGATAAATACAGTAGTAGAGTCTTGAAAATGATGGAACAATACCCTGTTTCCTAACGCCACATCTCAGCCCTTAAATTTCTTGAATTAAATAGAATTGTATTCCATCAGTGACTGTGACCACAATGCCCCGAGTTAAAGGAGGCACAATTGTTAGCGGATTGATTTAATCAGTATTGAGACACAGCCTGGGCTAAAGTCAGGCCTGAATTGCAGAAATTACACTGAGCTGCTTAATTTACCTTTATTTTTGTGTGGAGCAGGCGCTACTCAGTACAAGTGGTTATTTCAATGTAGAGAAGAAAGGTGAGTTGCAGAGGGCTGAGAAGGGGATAGGCTAAGGGGAGCTGAACAAAAGGTTGCAGTTTCTTGTGATCAAGAAATTTTATTTTGCAATTGGCTAAGGGAACTGCAAAGAAACAAGTGCTGCCTAGGCAAAGTCTCCAAGTGGTGACTACTAAACTGATAAAGCTTATGTTATTAATGCTGCACAGAAGACAGCTTCATGCAGCTGAAAGAGCTCACTACTTAATGCCTAAAGACTGGGTTTGAAGGTTGGGTTTGTGTACCAGCTCTACCGTTTATCTTGAGGCTTGTCTTAGGTTGGCTTCCCTATAAAGCAGACACCAATGCCAGATTTGTGCACAAAAATTCACGTGGGAAGTGAGATAGGCTAGGGAAGGAAGCCAATACAAGGTTTCTTTTTCTTTTCTAAATTTTTTATTGTGGTAAAATATGCATAACATAAAATTTACCATTTTATCCCTTTTTGAGTGTACAATTCAGTGGCAGTAAGTAAATTCACATTGTTGTATAATTATTATTATTCTCATTTTTTTTCTCTGTCACCCAGGCTGGAGTGCAGTGGCACGATTTCGGCTCACTGCAACCTCCGCCTTCCGGGTTCAAGCAATTCTCTACCTCAGCCTCCCGAGTAGCTGGGATTAAAGGTGCCCGCCACCACGTCCAGCTAATTTTTGTATTTTTAGTAGAGATGGAGTTTCACCATCTTGGCCAGGCTGGTCTCAAACTCCTGACCTCAGGTGATCCGCCCACCTAGGCCTCCCAAAGTGCTGGGATTACAGGCGTGAGCCACCATACCTGGCCATTGTTGTATAATTATTACCACTATCCATCTCCACAATTTCCCAACATCCCAAACTAAACAACTCCCATTCTTCCTCCTCCAGCCCCTACTTTCTGTTTCTATAAATTTGACTCTCTCTCAGGACTGGCAATACTATGTACCTCATATGAGTATCTGTTTGTGTTTGATTGATTTTATTTAGTGCAATATTTTCAAGGATCATCCATTCAAGGTACATTGTGGGCATGTGTCAGAATTTCCTTCTTTTTTAAGGCTCAGTAATATTCCTGTATTGGTTTTCTTGGGATACTGTAACAAAATATCATAACCTGGGTAGCTTTTAAACAATAGAAATTTATTTGTCATAGTTCTGGAGGCTGGGAAGTCGAGGATCAAGGCCTTGAGTACTGAGGAGAAGATAGCCATGGAAAGATCTGGAGGGAGAACGTCCTGAGCTTTTGAGCACAGCAACTGATAAGTGCAACGTCCCTGAAATTAAAATGCAGAGAGAAGGTCAGTGTGGCTAGAGCATAGTGACTGAGGGGAAGAGTAGCTGGAAATGAGGTCAGAGCATGGTCAGGGGCCAGATGAACCTTGAAGGCTATCTCAAGAGGGTTGGCGTTTTTTTCTGCTTACAATGGAAAGTTATTGGTTGGCACAGGGCTGTCTCTGACTGCTGGATGAAGAATTGACTGCAAGGATGACAATATAAGCAGAGACCTGTCAGGAGCTTGTTGTGGTTGTCCAGGTGACAGATTGTGATGGGGTAGGACAGTAGCAATGTTGTTTCTCTTTAGTTCAAACAGTAGGTAATTTACTAGGCCAAATTCCTGCTTTTGGTCTTCCCAGTCCAGCCTCCAGTGTTAAGGCTGCAGAAATTAGTTTTCTGGTGTTAGTCAAAGTCTCTACCAGGTGGGTCAGGAAGAAGCCTCTTTTCCATGGAACTAGAAGCAGCGTGTCTGAAGCACAAAGAGCAGTGGCATGTCATGGATGTCATCAGTCTTGGCTTTAGCAAGATATTAGACACTGTTTCCCATGACTCCTTTTGAAAAAAAAAAAAAAAAAAAAAAAAGGTTGAAATACAGTCTGAATCCAGGACAGTGCGGTGGATTCACTGCTGGTTGGACAGCTCCACCGGAGAGTGCTGATTTATGATTCTGTGAAGTCCTAAGGAGTCTCACTGCCTGTTTGTCCTCGTCAACACTCTCATCAGGGACTTGAGAGAAGCTCTGGAAGTTTATGTTTATCCTCTTTGCAAATGCCATAGGCCAGGAACGATGAGTCATGGGTTGGAGGACAGATTCACTCTTCAAAGGTCTCAGCGCTTTATATCCATGTTTGTGCCTCTCTGCTCCATCTCTTGGTAGGTAGCCAGCATAACATGCATAAGAATCAACCAGAATGCTGTTTTAAGTTTTTAATACGGTCTGGCTCTGTGTCCCCATCCAAATCTCATCTTGAATTGTAATAATATGGGCAGTTCCCCCATGTTATTCTCATGATAGTGAGTGAGTTCTCATGAGACCTGATGGCTTTATGAGGGGCTCTTCCCAATTCACTCAGCACTTCTCTCTACTGCTGCCATGTGAAGAAGGACGTATTTGCTTCCCCTTCTGCCATAATTGTAAGTTTCCTGAGGCCTCCCCAGCCATGTGGAACTGTGAGTCAATTAAACCTCTTTCCTTTATAAATTACCAAGTCTCAGGTATTTCTTCATAGCAGTATGAAAACAGACTAATACAGCGCTGGTGATTTCCGCTCCTGGTAGGCTTTGGGGAGGTCAGGAACATGTGCTTTTAACGAATGCCAGTCAGATTCTCCGGTAGGTGGTCTGGAGTCCACATGTTGGTTAACCCTACTCGATGCCATAGCATTGTCACACAAGGTTTGTAACTGCTTGTCCATGTGTTCTCCTCCCCACTAGTCTGTGAGCTCCTTCTTTACCTATTGCCAGTGCCTAGTATCTAGTGCCTAGTACCGATACACAACAGAGCTAATCAATGTTGTTGAAAGATCAGGCTGGAATATTGTACTAAAACCAACAAAACTACATTTTAAGGGGATACAAGTAAAGACCATTTAAGATGAACAGCTCAGTTGGATAAATACAAAATGGGGAATTCTTGGCTTGGAAACTTTTCCTGTGGAAAAGAGCCAGGGCTTTTGGCTCAATACCAAAGGCTGTTAAATAATAGCATATGGTAGCATCAGAAAGTTGAGAGCCCTTCATCATTGAAGATAATCAAGCAGAGAATATAATGAACCGAGGCATCCTATGTCATATAAGAAAAATTTCCCTTTCCATTTCTGTAAAAGTGACCTCAGTTAGGTAGCCATTCTTTCTTAGCTAGAATGATGCCATCTCCTTCTGGGTCATGTTTTTGCTTCAAAAATTCCTCCCTTATGGAACATATGTAGGCCCCATTTATTGACTCCTCAGCACCTGTTTCTTCCTTCTTCCTTATTTGCAGAATTCTACTTTTGTTGGGGAGTCCAGCCTTCCTCCCAATTTCTTAGGTGTAAATAAAAATCAGGTGAAGCCAGTCATGGTGGTCCCATTCTCTTTATCCATGATTGATTTAGGCCAGGACATCTGACTCAACTCTGGCCTGTGAGATGTAAGGGGAAGTCTCCTGGAGGCTTCTGTGAATGATTCCCTCATTCCTGAGAGAGATAGCAGGAAGACATCTTTTCTTCTTCCTTTGGATGTCATGACATATGATTGCCAGATCTGGGAACTGAGGCAGCCTCTTTCTCAGAGGGAGCTACATTGAGTACAATGCTGGCATTCAGAGAATGGCGGAGCAGAAAGATGGAAGGCTGTTACTGAAAGAACCAACACTAGAACACCTCAACTTCTCAGCCATCTTTTGAATGAGTTAGTAAATGCCTTCGTTGGTCAAGCCATACTGAGTTGGGTTTTCTGTTCTTTGTAGCCCAGACATCCCAGCAGATGCACAAAACACCCTACTACATACAGTGTTGCCAGACTAACTTTCATAAAAGGCAATTTCGATCATGCCACACCTGATCAAAAACCTCAGATTTCCCCCTCAGTTTCCAATGTGTTTAAAATCAACCGCTCAAGACTTGCTTTCCAAGGTAATTTGTCTCCTGCACTGAAATCAAATTTAACTTCCTGATATTTTGTCCATACGGTTGTTCCTGCATGGGGTTCCCATCCTGGGATCCACTTCCCCTTCACCCGTCTTTGTTGAAATGTTACCTCTAAGGCACCTTGCCAAATCCTACCTTTTCCATGGCAACCTTTTATGGTTAGCATTCCTTTCTTTCTGAACACCACCCCCCACCCCATTGCTTTTGGGCACCTCTCTTAGCACTTAATATATTCTTCCATGTTGTATTATTACTTATATAGCTTTCTCATTCTGCCTACTGGTTGGTGAGCCCTGGGCACAGGGACCACATCTTGCTTGTCTTGGCAGGTTCAGCAGCTTCCAATTTGGTGCTTCACACAAGGTGGAAGTTCAGTAACCACTTGTTTAAATGCTGTATTGGGCAAGACACCAAAGGTCCTTCCCAATTCTAAAGCTCTGTGGTTTCTGTGCCTTCAGCTTTCTAATTTTGACTTAATTATTAAAACAGAGAAGCATTGTAACCTCTAAGTAAGAGTGTGAAATGGCTCCAATCGAGTTTGAATTCGTTAGAAAGACAATTCTTGAAACTTGGTCCTGTTATGTTTATGTGTGGATAATCATACAAAGGATTTAAAATTCCTAGGCTTCAGTTTCCCCTCTATTAAATGGGGATAATAGTGGTTACCTCATAAGGTTGTTGTGGGGACTAAGTGCAATGAGTTATATGTAGCAACCCCTTCTAAACGTTCACTCGCATCCATGTCTCTTCCTTCTGGTTTAGCTCAGCTTTGTGCAGCCAGGAGCATCTCCAAGGGAATTAGCTAGTCCAATTCCTTTGTCGGTGGTGAACTGAGGCTTGGAGGGAATTGTGGCTGATATGATATGACGAAACATCTGCTTGGGACATTCTTGCAGAGGCTGCCTCATTCATAGAAAGAGACCCAGAGGAAGAGTCAGCCTCTTCTACTGAGCAGTATCATCTTGAGAATGACAGTCATATTGTGACTGCAAGGGGACCCCCAGGATGGCAAAAAGGGATGGTGGCTTTGATGGTACTGAGTCACTGAATTAGCCAACTAGGAGTGATCCTACTTTGGGACTTCTATGATGTGAGGTAGTAAACCTTCTTTATTGTTCATGCTATTATTCAGAGCTAAGTTTTCTATGACTGCAATTGAAAGCAGTGCCTTACACATGGTATGTATTCCACGAATGTAAAGTTGTGCATCATTTAGTCCTTTCCTATTACTTCACATGAGAACATCTGAGAAAACTGGAAAGAAAAAAATACTTAACTAAAATAGTCTTGAATAAAACAGCTTTTATAACTTGACAGTTCTTTTTTTTTGTTTTTGCAGAGCTTGCTGATGATGAAATAAAAAAAATCGGTCAGAGTAAAGGCTAGAATAGGTGATAAATGCAACCCATCTGGTGCTATAAGAAATATTGAACATACCAAGAAAAAATACAAATAAATGTAAAGGTTAACTTCATGCCAATATTATCTACTGGAACCTGATGTCTTGTTAAAACTGTAACATGTTTTATCTTCATAAGGCACAGTGAAAATGAAAAATCATAAACCAGTACAAGAAAAAGAAATGGAGGCTACTCCTGGAATTGAAGATTTGGGATTACTGAATGTCAACAAACTAGGCTTTGCTTTTTGTTTGTTGCTTTGTTTGTCTTAAAATCAATGGACAGCCTTTGAGTAAAAGAATCTGCCAGAATATTTCTGGAGAGATTCCTCGGGTCAGTAGAAGAGATTTTCTTCTGTTTTCAGCTTCTTAAGATACAAAAAATAGAAGCATGTAAGATAGCATCTCTAAGCAAATCTACCTATATACCAAGTATCTGAAAGAAAGGCTGACATTTCATTGCAAAGAATGTGGAGTTAGTTGCTTAAAAGCTAGGTGTAAGCAATTTCTTATCCAATGCAAGCTTCTCCCTGTTCTGGCCTTAAATGAATCTTGGAAGCTTTGTCCTTTGTGGACTGTGTAAGACTTGGACATTAAAACTCAGTAGTTTGTCCAATGAACTTGAAAAATAGAAATCCATGGGCTATTGTGGCCCCATGGCAGAAGAAATGAATGCCCATTTAGAATTCTTTACCTAAACATTAGCAGATAATGTCTGAAGGATGGAGAAAGAGGATTCAGAAGCCCAGCAAAGACCCTCTGTGCATAGTTGGAACAACAAAAACAACTTTATTCCGAGCATCCCCCTGGTTCAAGCCTGAGGTGCCTGTCACTGGCTCCTGAATTCCTGACTCCCAGCAGGCAGGACTCCCTCCTTCTGCGCTCAGTCTCAGGGCTGCTTCTCTTACCAGCAAGCCAGGCAGTTTACCCATTTGCAACAAGGCCCGCCCATCAGCTCAGTATGCATAAGTGACTTGGCCTCCAGCTCTCTAAGTCTGCATCCAGAAGCTTCCCAAGTGTCTTGCTAGGAGGCCACTGAAGGTTGAGAGCCTCCACGTTTCCCTCCCTGGGTAATGAGGTGAACTTACCATCCTTTCATTTGGAATTTCGGTGAGCTGAAGGCAGATCTCTGCTGCTGGAGAGAGCTTGGTGGGAGATTAACTCTTGAGGTAGCGCCTGCTCTTCATATCCCTCCTGCCTGATAGACACACTGGGAACTGGAAGAGGAGTATGGTAGTTTCAGGTAGTCATTCTAGAGTTGGGGACCGCTGAGGATCCTATAGAGCAAACGTTTTCTGTTGTACCAAGACTATTTGTAGTTGGTTTGAGAGCAGAGTGTTTTCAGCTAATACTCCCCAAACAGCAGTGGGCCCCGTCTCAGTTCCTTTGGTACCATGCCCACGTTTCTGTTCTAATACCATGTCGTGACTGTTGAAAGGAGCTTAGGCTTTAGAGATCTGCCAATCTGTGCTTGCATGCTGGCTCTGCCACTTACCACCTGGGTAACCTTAAGTTAGTTACTTCCCCTCTCTGAGCCTCAGTTCCCTCCAGTCTGATACTGAGATTATAACTCCCAATTAGTAAGGCTGGGGTGGGTTGAAATGAGATAAAGTGTATAAAATGGCTTGCATAGAGTTGGTGCATGGTAAGTGCTAGAGAAATGGGGGAATATTATTACTTCCCATTTATCACATTGTCTTTGACGTGGTTTCATACCATCTGCAGAGTTTGATGACAAGCTTTTGAGAACAGGAACTCTTCATCTTCTATTTTCAGTATCTAACCCTGTACCTGACTCATAGGTATTGCACAACAAATACGTTTTGAATGAATGGAGAAAAGACATTCATGAATCTGAAATTTCCACTCTTCTAAATGTAGAATAATTGAGAAACTGTGTTTCTGTACACTTTTTTTGTTGTTGTCTTTTATGAGATGTATACATTCACTTTCAGTTTTCTCATTGAGGCAACAGTTTGAGATGACATGCCAACTTCATACTGTATAATAATCATATAGTGAAGTGAAATATCTGCACTACTATCTTAGTCTGTCTCCATATTTGTTTTTGTTTCCATAGTTGTCAGGTCAAGCAAGAGGACACTATGGTAATAACCCCCACATCTCAACGACATGGCAAGTTGCTTTCTCACTCATGCTATATGTTCAATGTGGGGCAGCAGTGAGGGTCCTAATGATAGAGATTCTGTCAGAGCATGTAGAGGAAGGGGAAGGTGGTGAAAGATGCAACAGCTCTTAAAACTTCTCAGATGGCGCATACATCTGACTGGGTGTGGTGGCTCACGCCTGTAATTCCAGCACTTTGGGAGGCCGAGGCAGGTGGATCATGAGGTCAGGAGTTCAAGACCAGCCTGGCCAAGATGGTGAAACCCCATCTCTACTAAAGATACAAAAATTAGCCGGGCATGGTGGCGCAAGCCTGTAATCCCAGCTACTTGGGAGGCTGAGGCACAGAATTGCTTAAACCTGGGAGGTAGAGGTTGCAGTGAGCCGAGATCGTACCACTGCACTCCAGCCTGGGTGACAGAGAGAGACTATGTTTCAAAAAAAAAAAAAAAAAAAAAAGTCGTCAGGGGGCATACATCCTTTGCCCTTGAAGTTTAGTGGCTGACACAACTTGTATAGCCAGGCAATCCCTTCTTGAGCCCAGAAGGAAGAAAGACAGAAATACTTGGTAAATGGTCTGAGTGGCTCCACAGTTCAGGAAAGCAGAAGTCACAGCTGCAAAATGAAGAGCTTTTGCATAGAACATAAGAGCTTTTACAATCATTGGGAGAGCTGGAGAGTGGAGGTAAGAGAAGCCAATCTCCAAAATCTCAACCTGCAGCACTACAACCGGGAAAAAGGAACTCACTGGGAAGCCCCTACAAGTCCCAAGAAACCCCAAGAAGCTTCTGAAGACCACCAGGCCTGCAGCATCTAAAGAAGCTGCCACCTACTAGGTCCACTGCCTACATTTTTCAGGCAGGTGATGCTTACCTGGAAGCTGCCATGAACCTCCTACCTGCTGGCTGCCCACACATCTGCCTGTAACTTCCTCCTAGAATAACTCCCTCTCCACCTCCTGCTCCTCTCAGTGGCAGACTCTACCCTGCAACTGCATAGGGAAAGTGATTCTGGGAGATGCCATTTTGCATCCCCCTGCCACAGAGGCCACAACATGTTAACATCAGACAATGCAGCAGTTTTAGTTGTCAGAAGGATGATTAGCTGCTTCAAGTTTGAGCCTGTCACCTAGGGACTGTCATCTCTGAAATAACCAAAGAGATTATAGGGGCAGAGTCAGAGGATGAGGGAGGGTGCAGATCCAACACAGCAACATGATACTAGCAAGAAAAGTTCTGCTAGACAAGAATACTCCAGGGTGATGAAAAGGAGCTGCAGCCAGGTTGCTCATGTGAGATATTTCTCTATTTCAATTCTCATTAAAGGTAAAGGACCACCTCCTATATCCTCACTCCTGCTACATGCAAGGGGAAATGAACTTCCAGAGTATAGACAAGGGGGACGGTAGGGTGAAATGGGTTGGAGCGGGGCGGTGTGTGCTTGGGCTGGGTGTGTGGGCAGCAGAGACCCAGATCCTAGTCCATGCCCTGCTAACTGGCCATGTGACTTGAAGTGGGTCCCTTCCATTTTCAGGGCTTTTTTTCCTACATTGAATTTAAAGTGTGTTTCTTGTAAACAGCATATAGTTGGGTCATGATGTTTTAGCCACTTTATCAATCTGTCTTCATATTGGTACATTTAGATTATTTACATTTAAGGTAATTATTGACAAGTTAGCACTTATGTCTACCATTTTATTATTGTTTTTAATTTGCTTCCTATGGTTCTTATTCCTCTATGTCTTGCTTTCCTGTGATTACGTGAATATTTTTAGGATTCCATTCTGATTTATTTATAGTTTTTTTGAGCGTATCTGTATAGTTGTAGTGGTCGCTCTGGTTATTATCTTAGCCTACTGTATCAATGTTTCCATTGCTAGTGAAGTGTGGAAACCTTATTTCCTTTCAGGTCCCCTTACCTTCCCCACATTGAAATATCATTGGCCTGAGTATTAGATGTTGTCATAACTTTTGTTTCAGTTATCAAATTATGATTTCTGAAACTCAGGAAAAGAATTATCTATAGTATGTACCCATATTTATTCTATTTCTGTTGTCCTTTTGTTTTCCCAATGTTCCAGGCTTCCCACTTCTGTCATTTTATTTGAAGAACTTTCTTTAGTCAGTCTCTGAAGATAGGTCTGCTAATGACAAATTATCTTAGTTTCCTTTGTCTGAGAATGTCTTTATTTTCCCCTTTCATTACATAAGGGCAGTTTTGCCATATAGAAATCATGGTTGTCAGTTCCTTTCTTTCAGCCCTTGAAAAATGTTGTGTCACTGCCTTCTGGCCTCCATAGTTTCTGATGAAAAATTCAAATTGATGCTTCCCTGTAGGTAATATATCATTTTTCTCTAGTTGCTCTCAAGATATTTTTTCTTTATCTTTAGTTTTCAGAAATCAAATTGTGATGTATCTTGGCGTGGATTTCTTTGGTTTGTCCTATTTGGGGTTTTCTCAGTTTCTTGATTCTGTAGGTTAATATCTTCCACCAAATTTGGGAAGTTTTCAGCTATTATTCCTTCAAACATTCTTTTATCCCAAGTCTCTTTTCTTCTTCTGAAGATCCAATGATGCAACTAAGTTTCATTTTTTCATGAGGCTCTTTTCATTTTTTTTTTTGCCTTTGCTATTTTCTCTCTGTTATTCATTGGGTAAATTCTATTGCTCTGTCATCTAGTTCACTGATTCTAACCTTTGTCTTCTCCACTCTACTACTGAGATTGTCAGGCAACTTTTTCATATCTGTTATTGTATTTTTCTATAGTAAAATTTCCATTTGGGTTTCCCCTTTCCTCCTCCCTCCATCCCTCCCTCCCTCCCTCCCTTCCTTATATGACAAATGAAATTTTATATGTATATATATGTTTACTGTGTACAAGATGACATTTTAAAATATGTATACACTGTAGAATGGCTAATTCAAGCTAATTAACACATGCATTACCTCACATACCATCTTTTGTAGTGAGAACACTTAAAATCTACTTTCATAGCAATTTTCAGGAATATAATATATTGTTATTAACTGTAGTCACAATGTTGTACAATAGATCTCTTGAACTCTTTCCTCCTATCTAGCTGAAATTTTGTGTCTTTTGACCAATATCTCTCCAATCCCCCTGAGTTTCTTTTTTTTTATAGCATCTATTTCTTTGCTGAGATTTTTATTTTTACATTCACTTTAAGAGAGTTTGTAGTTGATTATTGAAACATTTTTATGAAGGTGGCTTTAAATTTCTGGTCAGAAAATTCCAACATCTGATTCATCATGGGGTTGGAATCAGTTCATTGTTTTTCTTACTCCAGCTGAGATTCTTCTGGTTCTTGGTACAGTAGGTGACATTGATTGTGTCCTGGACCTTTTGTCTATTATGTTAGAAGACTCTGGTTATATTTAACTCTTATATTTTAGTAGGCAGTCACCCTGTTTAGATTTAGCATGGGAGTACTGACCTACTTCTAAGGGCTGTGCTTCCAATGAGAGTTAAGTTTTCTGGGCATTTTAGCTTTGTATAGCTGGTGTGCTGAGGCTCCCCCGGGTCCCTGCTGAGGTCCAGCCTGAGGCGCTGGAGGGTCTCTTGGTTGGAGAGGGGAGTTGCAGGCTTGCAGGGACCAAGAGGCTTCCCAGGCCAGGTGCTTATTGTAGGGTCCCACCTACTGATGCCCTCTAGCTCCCCTGGTGCCCCCACAAAGAGGCTTCCTGAGCCAGACCACTTATTATGTTGTGGTTTTCCCTTCGCGGTCCCCCTAACATCCATCTCTCAGTAGGTAAAGGGAGTGTCGGACCTGTGGGGAGAGACTATATCCTTGCTGCATAGTTCCTGGGGCTCTGGATCACCCTACCTGCCAGCAGTTTGGGACTCATCTGATATTGGAGAAACCCCCACTTGGTCTAGGGGAGGAGTGATTGCCTTCTGTTGTTAGGTTAGGCTGCCTCAGACATGATTTCTCCAGGAAGCCTTTCAGATCCACTTCCCCACATGACTCCTGCTTCCCCAGCATCCTCTCCTCCCCCTGCCTGACACAGGACTGCAATCATTATTCCCTCACCTCTTCCTCCCGTCACGGTGCAAATTCCCTGAATCAGAGGCTGTACCTCAGCAGCTCTGTGGCTCCAGTGCCTTGCAAAGTGGACACCACTCAGGGGGCCAGGATAAATATGACCAGATAAACACAGAGTAAAGTCAATCATGGAAAAAATATCTGAGTTTTAATGTAGCTTCTTGCAGATAACGTCTTCCCAAAGGACTGAGAGCACAGGGATTGAAGACACCTGAGAAGTTGTTAGAAAGGGTATGTTTCAGAAATTAGGCCTCTTGTGGCTCCTCTAATCTCACCAAGGAGGTAATCACTAGCTTCAGGACACTTAGACGAGCGTGGCCTGGCTTATCATAGGCCTTAATGTATGACTAATAGGGTTCAGAATTGGCCTTTATGAGGAAACTGGCTTCCATTTAATTTACTTCATGTAAAGATAATTTTTTTTCAGCTCACCCTCTATTTTATCTCTCTAGCAAGCATCTAACATGTCCCTACATCTGAATCACATGCTTCAGAGGCACTCAGAGCTGGAGGGAACGTAGAGACGCTTGCTTCTGGCCCATACCTTCATTCCCCATGTCTGAGGAAAGGACATGCCTGAACTTGCTCCCAGGGGGAGATGCGCCAGGGACTAGAACCTACATCCCCTTCCTGGACCAAGATTTCCTGCAGATCGTCCCACCACCACCTTATCATTTTGGTATAAATGTGGCCAGAAACTATTTTTAAAATTTCTTTTCAAATTTTTTATTTTTTATTTTTATTTTTATATTTATTTATTTATTTATTTATTTATTTATTTATTTAGTAGAGACAGGGTCTCATTATGTTGCCCAGGCTGGTCTTCATCTCCTGGACTCAGACGATCCTCCTGCCTCAGCCTCCCAAAGTCCTGGGATTACAGGTAAGATCCACCACACCCAGCCACAAGAAACTATTCATCGCAGGAAATAAGAACACAGAAAATTAGCAAAAGAAAAGAAAAAGCCACTTGTAACTCTATCACCCAGAGGTGACCATTGTTGATTACAATACGTATTCCTCTTTTCTTCTTTTTTTGAGACGGGGTCTTGCTCAGTCACCAGGCTGGAGTGCTGTGGCGTGATCTCGGCTCACTGCAACCTCTGCCTCCCAGGTTCAAGCGATTCCCCTGCCTCAGCCTCCTGAGTAGCTGGGACTAAAGGTGCACACCACCACGCCTGGCTAATTTTTTGTATTTTAGTAGAGACAGGATTTCACCATGTTAGCCAGCCTGGTCTCGAACTCCTGACCTCATGGTCCACTCTCCTCGGCCTCCCAAAGTGCTGGGATTGCAGGCATGAGTTGCCGCACCCAGCCCACATTCCTCTATTTCTAAAAGCTACATTTTAGAATTTAAATTAGAGTTATGCTAATCATCCACTTTCATATCTGTTTTAGAAAAATTAATAAATTATTTGTGAAAATGTCTCATGTCATTCACCTTCTACAATAGAACTGTTAATAGTAGGAGAATAATCCTAGTAACTAATTTGTATTGAAGGCCTAATACATATCAGGGAATTTTCTAACGCCTGTGCTTCTCATCTTAGCCCCGCTTTGTGGATGAGGATGTAGAGGCACAGAAATACTAAGTACTTGCCCAGGGTACACCGCTGGCAAGGCCCAGGCAGCCTGGCTTGAAACTCTGGGTTCCCAGCCTGTCTGCACCTCTTACCTAGGCATGTCATCCAACCACTGTGGATAGTTAGGGTGCTTATAATTCTCACTCCAGGTAACAACACTGTTTCCAACGACTTTGTATGGACATGCTTGTATACATTTCTGATTATTTTTGTAGCACAAATTCCTAGAAGTGCAATTGTCAAATTGACCATTTTGAAGAGTTTTGTTATGCATATGCCAAATTCTCCCCTCTGAGGCATGAGAGCTTGAGAATGTCTTTGTCACTCACCCCTCTGGGCTGGGAAGGCACAGCTTGTCACTTTTGCAGTTGTCCCTAAGACTAGTGAAAGGACGCTGTGATGGTTAATAATTAGGTGTCAGCTTGATTGGATTGAGGGTTGCCTAGATGGCTGGTGAAGTATTGTTTCTGGGTGTGTCTGCGAGGGTGTTGCCAGAGGAGATTGACATTTGAGTGGGTGGACTGGGAGCGGAAGACCCTCCCTCAATGTGGGTTGGCACCATCCAGGTGGCTGCCAGCCTAGCTGGCACAAAGCAAGCAGAAGAAAATGGGTTGGTTGTGCTTGCTGAATCTTCCAGCTTCCTCCTTCTTCCAGTGCCAGACACTTGCTTCTGCTCCTCCTGCCTTTGGACATTAGATTCCAGGTTGTTTAGCCTTCAGACTCTGGGCTTGCACCAGTGGCTTGCCAGGGGCTCCTGGGTATTTGGCCACAGACTGAAGGCTGCACTGTCAGCTTCCCTGGTTTTGAGGGTTTGGTACTCAGACTAAGCCACTACTGGCTCCTCTTTCTCCAGCTTGCAGATGGCCTATCGCGGGACTTTGCCTTGTAATCATGTGAGCCAGCTCTCCCTAATAAACTCCTTCTCATATATACATATATCCCATTTGTTCTGTCCCTCTGGAGAATCCTGATTAATTCAAATGTTCTCAGTAACCAGTTCTACAAGAAGCCGGACCCTCGCCTTTTCAGCAAACCTCCTGCATTCAACAGATATCTCAGGCCAGGCACTATGAACATGAGGACCAAAGCATAAAGGCTTGTAAACAAATGGAAGCAATAGACTAGAGTGTTTTCATCAGTTAAGGGTTTTTCTGTGTCACTCTTCATGCAGGTATATCGTCTTACCCTGTTAGGTAGGTATTATTCTTCTCATTTTCCAGATGAGGAAACTGAGGCTTGAAGAGCGTGACTTGCCAGGTGCCTGCTGGAAAGAAGCAATACCCAGACCCCAGGTATCTGACGCCCACACTTTCTGGGCTCTTAACTATTGCTCCTACTGCCAGGGACAGTGGACACAGGATGGAAGCAGGGACAGGGGCCGAGGCAGAGGCAGAAATGAAGTGGGTATCTGTGAGTTGCTGGCAGGACAGGCAAAGGCAACCATTTAGGCAATTGTCTGGGGCCCAGCATGAACTGGCAGGCCCCAGGCCTGAAATGTGGGGATGAGTGTGGAAGGAGAGTAGCCACAAGGGAAGAATCTGGAGGGGAGATCAGGTCACCAGTGGTTGGGTTATGGCTGTCTCTCTGGATGTCAGTCTAGTGAAAAGCTCATTTTATTAGACTGCAGCCTCTGCAATTCCCCTCGATCACATTTGTGTATGAACACAGGTATGCCAGGAAAGTGGTGGTTGTCCAACTTGCATGATCTATTGCAGTAGTCTGGGTGAGAAACTGCTTCTGGTTTCTCCACTTTCACTTTCCTTCCTGGTGAGGTCATCTCTCACTTGGAGGTAAGGTGACCAACTCAGCCAGGGTTGCCTGGGACATTCTGCTTTTAGCACTAAATGCTCTGAATCCCAGGAAACCCCTCAGTTCAAGGCTATTTGGGGGACAACCATTTTGGGAGCCGGGAAGCAGAGCAGCCAGTTTCAGAGGGGGACGGGTCTGGGTCAGTGCAGTTGCAGCCAAGAACAAAGGGACTGGTCTCAAGCCAGTCTAATCTGGATGGAATCCAGTGATGGGGGTAGGCGTTGAATGTGAAATCCGTGCATCAGGCTTCATGAGGGCAGACTTGGGTCTGCTTGTCCTCAGCTGCCTCAGCAGTGCTCCGCTAAGTGTAACCCATCGGAGCTGCCTAACTAAGATCGACTTTGATTTTCACAGTTGCTTCATGTCTGCTCACTGGGTCCACATGATTCCTAGTAAAGCCTTTTCAGTTTTCCACGGTTGCTGTGACACCTCAAGTGACCTCCCCTTTAGCCCTGAGTTCTATGAAGGTGTAACGTATCTTACAGTAGGTGAAGATCCTCACGTGACAAGTGCATAGAAAAATAAATTTTGCAACGGGCCAGAAAATGGAGCCTCAGTCTACTCTTGCGTGTGTCTGGTCCCCTGCTCACAGTAGATAGGAACACACATATTTTGGTTTGAATTAAACTCTGGAGAAATTTGCAGCATTGATTACAAATGTGAGAAATGTGAGTGGATGCAGCATGGCTGTTTGCCTGGGCCAATTCTGCCCCAGTCAATGATCTGAGGAAGGAAGAAGGGTTACTTAGCACAGCAGCAGCGCTTGTTCCATGGCCTTCACATCCTCCCTAAGTACCCACAAAGCAGCCCCTTCCTTGGTTGTGCTCTAGAAATACAGAATAAGTAAACATTCAGGTGTCCTTGATGGAATGATGAATAACTTTCCACCCTGAATGGGGAAGGGGCCAAGCTGGCCCTGTGGTGCTACTGCCCAGAGAACAGTGGAGGAAATGGGGATCTCTCAACTGTTTCAAACACAGGAGGGATTGATACTTAATTTTTTTTGAAAAAAAAATTTTTTTGAGACACAGTCCCACTCTGTTGCCCAGGCTGGAGTGCAGTGGCGCAATCTCGGCTCACCACAACCTGTGCCTCCTGGGTTCAAGTGATTCTCCTGCCCTCAGCCTCCTGAGTAGCTGGAACTACAGGCGCCCGCCACCATGCCCGGCTAATTTGTGTATTTTTAGTAGAGACGGGGTTTTGCCATGTTGGCCAGGCTGGTCTCCAACTCCTGACCTCAGGTGATCCACCTGCTTCAGCTTCCAAAAGTGCTGGGATGACAGGCGTGAGCCACCGTGCCCAGCCGGATATTTAACTTTGAACTTCCATATTGTATTAGAAATAAAGCATTAAATTGTTAATTCTTGCTTCTCTATTCACCTGTGACCTTAAGGTGTTAGGGTCTGTGGATGAATCAACCATTTGGACTCTAACATCTGCTCCTGTATGTGCAGAAACACAGGGAGAGAGTCAAGCCAAGTGCGGCTCCCCTACTTGGCCAATGTGAATAGTGAAGTGCTGTGTGAGTGGAAAAGCAGTTAGATTTCCCAACTTTACTACACTGGGATTTCCCAGGAAAGCACACGCTGGAAGAATGATGTAATGGGTATATTTTACATATGTTTTCGATCAGCATGCCTGTGTGGGCCATTCATGGAAAAACCCTTCCCATCAAGTCACACCACGTGGGACAGAGGCTGGCGGTACCAACAGTGCCCCAGTCCCCATAGTTTCCTGTTTCAGTTGTTAAAAGGCGATTTTGACTCTCCCTTTGTAGAAATCATACAGCTTGTGTATCTAATCAGAAGGTCAACAACACAATCATCTGGTATTAGGCCAGAGGTAAGAACGGCGGGCTCTGGGGTTCCCGGAGGAAAGAATTGCCAATCTCGCCTGAGAGAACTGGTAAGAACCCTCCTCCATTCCCTGAAACTGAAACACGAAAAGAAGCTCAGTCCAGCTGTTCTTAATCAAGGCTGGGACTCGTCAAGTGTCATGAGTAGCCTGCCCAGACAGAAATGAGCGGGGGAGATGGTTTTCTTAGTTTGAACCAATTCTGGCATCATAGTTTTGATCACAGTTGTCTGTTGGAGTGAACTTGGCACAGAAATACAGTAAGTCTGTAGAAACTCAGTCAGGATGGAATGCACAGTCTTCAATGGGGAATTTTATAAAGACCACAAAATAGCTCAGTTAAGACTGACTGACCCCACACAATGGCAGAAGAACGACATAGTTTCATTTATTCCACAAATATTTACTGAGTGTCTGCCCCAGGCCACGCACTGTCGGCACTGAGGAGACAACGGTGTACAGTGTGGCTGTAGCCCCTGGGTTCAGAGGGCTTGTATTCTTGTATTTTAGACAGAGAGACCCATGACTAAACAGTCCATGACACAGATGTGTAAAAAGTGCAGTCGAAAGGGAAACTCAGGGTTGCACAGCCGACACACACCTACCTGGTCTAGGTTCAGTAGAAGATAGCGCTTGAGCAAATGGCTATTGGAAGATTTATTTTAAAAAAATTAATTGTGGGCCGGGCGTGGTGGCTCACGCCTGTAATCCCAGCATGTTGGGAGGCTGAGGTGGGCAGATCACAAGGTCAGGAGATCAAGACCATCCTGGCTAACACGGTGAAACCCCGTCTCTATTAAAATACAAAAAAAAATTAGCCGGGCGTGTTGGCGGGCACCTGTAGTCCCAGCTACTCGGGAGGCTGAGGCAGGAGAATGGTGTGAACCCGGGAGGCGGAGCTTGCAGTGAGCCGAGATCGCGCCACTGCACTCCAGTCTGGGTGACAGAGCGAGACTCCATCTCAAAAAAAAAAAAAGTGGTAAGACCATGAAACACGAGATCTACCCTCTTAATAAATTTTTGAGTGTAAGCCACAGTATTGTGAGCCACAGGCAGAATGTTGTACAGCAGATCTCTAGAACTTACTCATCTTGCATAATTGAAACTTTATACCCATCAAGTCATAACTTCTGATGTCCCTCTTCCCCCAGCTCCTGGCAACACCATTCTACTTTCTGCTTATAAGAGTTTGACGATTTTAGATACCTTTTTAAGTGACATCATGCAGTATTTGTCCTGTGATGGCTTATGTCACTTGGCATAGTGTCCTCACTTTCACCCGTGTTGTTGCATATGGCAGGATTTCCTTCTTTTTAAGGCTTAATCATATTCCATTGTCCATATGTACCCTGTTGTCTTTATTCATTCACCTATTGATGAATATTTAGTCTGTTTCCACATGTTGGCTATTGTGAATAATGCTACAGTAAACATGGGAGTGCAAATATCTCTTTGAGATCCTAATTTTAATTCTTTTGGATAAATACCCAGAAGTGAGATTGCTGGACCATAAACTAATTCTATTTCTAATTTTGTGAGGAATTAAGATACTGTTTTCCATAGTGGCTGCATCATTGTATATTCTCACTAACAGTGTAAAAGGGCTCTAATTTCTCCAATCTTACCTTTGTGTTTTTTGGGGGTGGTGGGGGTGGAGGTGGGGGGGGTGGGTGGGGGTGGAGGTGGGGGGGGTGGGGGTGGAGGTGGGGGTGGTGGTGGGGATGGGTAATAGCCCTCCTAACTAGTGTGATGTGACATTTCATTGTGGTTTTAATTTGCATTTTCCTGATGATCAGTGATGTTGAGCATCTTTTCATGTACCGTTTGGCCATCTGTATGCCTTCTTTAAAGAAATGACTACTCGAGTGTTTAGCCCATTTTTAAATTGAGTTATTCCATTGTTTTACTATTGAGTTATAGGAGTTCCTTATAAATTTCGGATATTAACCCCTTGTCAGATACATAGTTTGCAAATGTATTTTCCCATTCCGTAGGTTACCTTTTCACTCTGTCAGTTGTTGCATTGCTATGCAGAACAGCATTCCCATTTTCCCATTCCATAGGTTGCTTTTTCACTCTAATAATTGTTCGGTTGCTGTGTTCTGTTTTTGTTTTTGTGTACTGTGATTTTGGCATCATATCCAAGAAATCATTGCCAATCCCAATATAATGAAGGCTTCTCTCTATGTTTTCTCCTGGGAGTTTTACAGTTTAAGTCTCTAATCCACCTTGAGATCATTTAAAAAAAAAAAAACAAAACAAAACAAAAAAAAAACTTTATCAAGTAAAAATTTACATAAAATATAATTTACCAACTTTAAGTGAACAGCTTCATGAGTTTTGACAGTTGATTGTAAATACTGTCACAATCAAGATGTAGAACTTGCCCACCACCCCCAAAAGTCAGCCTTGTGAGCCTTTGCTGTCAATCCTAATCTCACACCTCCAGTTTTAGATGACCACAGATCTATTTTCTGCGTAAATCTACGATTGTAGAAAACAGATCTAGAAATAATATAAAAATATATTCTTTTATGTCTGGGGTCTTTTCCTCAACATGACGTTTTTGACATTCATCAATGTTGTTGAACGTGTTAGTGGCTCATTCCTCTTTATTGCTGAGTAGTATTTTACTGTATGAATATTCCACACTTTAGTTATTTGTTTTTGGATGGACATTTGAGTTTTTCTACTTAATAGGCTATTATGTATGAAACTGCTATGAATATTCATGTATACATCTTTGTATAAACACATGTTTTATTTTTCTAAGGTAAATACCTAGAGCTCCATGCTGGGTGTTAGGGCAAGTGTCTTTAACTTTATAATAAACTGCCCAACTGTTTTCCAAAATGCTTGTCCCATTTTATGCCCCCCCATAACTGTAGGGCAGTTCCAATTGTTCCATCTCCCGGTTTATCTATAGCTGCATAACCAATTAGTACACATGTAGAGACTTAAAGAACATGCTTTATGACCCGCAGTTTCTGCAGGTCAGGAATCTTGGCACAGGTTATCTGAGCCTAAGGTTTCAGACTCTTTCATGAGGCTTCGATCAAGGGCAAGGCTCATCTGAGGCTCTAGTGGAGAAGGATTCACTCCCAAGCTCTTGGGATTTTCGTCAGGATTCACTTCCTGGTGCGCTGTTGGAACTCAGCTCCTTGCCAGATGTTGCCTGGTGGTCACACTCAAGTCTTTGTTTCATGGGGTGCTGCATAACGTAGCCTACTTCTTCACATCCGGGAAGGGAGATAGTCATTAGAGAGACTGGACTGGCAAGACGGAAGTTACGTCTTCTGTGATATAAACACGGAAGTGACGTCCAATCCCCTTTGCCATATTCTATTGGTTAGAAGCAAGTCATAGGTCCGACCCATACTCAAGGGGAGGGACGCCACAAGGACGGGAGTACCAGGAAGGGGGATCATTGGGGACCGTGCATCATCCACCTTTTTTTAATTTTAGCCTTTCTGGTGGTCGTGTGCTGTCATGCTATAACTTTAATTTGCATTTCCAGATTATTAATATGTTAAGCATCTTTTCACAAGCTTATTTGCTATTTGTGTATCTTTTTTTGCAAAGTGTAGGTTTTGCTCCCATCTCTTTATTTTTATTTTTATTTTTTAGATGGAGTCTTTCTCTGTCGTCCAGGCTGGAGTGCAGTGGCGTCATCTGGGCTCACTGCAACCTCTGCCTCCTGGGTTTAAGCGATTCTCGTGCCTCAGCTTCCCAAGTAACTGGGATTATAGGCATGCGCCACTCCACCTGGCTATTTTTTTTGTATTTTTGGTAGAGATGGGGTTTCGCCATGTTGGCCAGGCTTATCTCAAACTCCTGACCTCAGGTGATCTGCCCACCTCCGCCTCCCAAAGTGCTGGGATTACAGGTGTGAGCCACCGTGCCCAGCCTCATCTCTTTTAAAATTGAGTTCTTTTTCTTTTATTTCTGAATCACAGAAGCTTTTTATTTCTTTTGGATATAAGCCCTTTGTCAGATAATGTTTTTGCTACCATTTTATCACAATCTGTAGTTTTCCTTTTCGTTTTCTTAGTGATGTCTTTTGATGGGCAGAAGTTTTAATTTTGATTAAGGGTAATACATCAATTTTTCCTTTTGTGGTTATTGCTGTCTGTGTCGTGTCTATGAAATTGTTGTCTAATTCCAAATCAGTAAGATATTCTCGTACATTTCTTTCTAAAATATTTATGATTTTAGCTTTTACATTTATGTCTGCGATCCACTTTTGAGTTTTACTCTGAGTGTTGTTTGTTTATGCTGAGACAGCACCGAGCTTCATTTTCTTCCCTCAGTATGAATATACAGTTGTTCTAGCACCGTATGTTCAAAGGACTCTCTTTTTCCTGTTCAATTATCTTAGCCCTTGTGTTAAAAATCAATTAATGTGTGGATCCACATTTGACTTTTTTTTATGTTCTGTTGGTCTCACATTGTCTTCATCACTGTAGGTTTTATAGTGAGTCTTTAAATCAGTCAGTGTGAAGACTCTAATGTTATTCTTCCTTTTCAAAGGAATAGCTTGGGATATCCTAGGTTCTTTGCATTTAAATTTGAGAATTATCTAATATTTATAAAAGAAGCCTGTTGAGAACTTGATTAGGATTGTATTGAGACTACAGATCAATTTGAGGAGAACTGCCATCTTAATAATATTAAGTCTTTTTTCCCATTTATGTGGTATAGGTATTTATTTAGGTCTCCTTTAATTTATATCAGCAATGTTTTATAGTGTAGTGTGTAAAGCCTTAATATATTTTGTCTAAACATATTGCTATGTATGTCATTTGGTGATATTGTAAATAGTGTTGTTTTTAAAGTTCAATTTATTTTTTGAGACAGAGTCTCCCTGTGTCACTCAGGCTGGAGTGCAGTGGTACGATCATAGCTCACAACAGCCTCCAACTCCTGGACTCAAATGATCCTCCTGCCTCAGCCTCCTGAGTAGCTGGGACTACAAATGCATGCCACCATATCCAGCCAGATTTCAATCTTCAGTTGTTGCTAGTAAATGGAAATACAGTTCATGTTGTTTATTGGCCTATGATTTTTACCCCATGACCCTGTTACACTTTGTCAGTCCTAGTAGCTTTTTTGCAGATTCTAAAAATCTTCATTGTATATAAATATATTGTTTCTCAATAATGACAATTATACTTCTTCCTTTCCAATCTGTACACCTTTTATATCTTTTATTCTTTGTCTTAATACACTGACTCTGGCGTCTAGTATGATGCTGCATAAACCCCTAAAAGTAGACATACTGCCTGGTTGCTGCGCTTAGGAGGGAGGGAATTCATCATTCCTCTTGCTACGATGGTTGTAGGTTTTTCAGAGATGCCTTTAATCAGGTTGAGAAAGTTGTCTTCTATTCCTAGTTTCCTGAGAGTTTTTTCTTAACTGGATTTTTAATTTTGTCAAATAATTTTCCTGCATCTATTGGTTTTGCTTTAATTTTGTTAATATGGTGAATTTACACTGATAATTTTCCAGTGTTAAATATTGAATTCCTGGGATGAAACCCAAGTATTATTATTTTCATATATTCCTGGAATTTTCTAAAATTCTCTTAGAATTTTTGAATCTATGTTCACGAGGGATATTTGTCTGTGATTTCCTTTTCTAATAATGTCTTTGTCTCGTTTTGGTATCAAAGTAAGAAGGCTGATTCCATGAATTAATTGGGACCTGTTCCTTCCCCTAATTTCTGAAAGGGTTTGAGTAGGACTGGTGTTTCTTCTTTAAATCTTTCAGAAAATCTGCCAGTAAAGTCATCTGTGCTTGTGATTTTCTTTGTGAGAATGTTGTAATTATGAATTCAATTGCTTACATAGACATAGAATTCTTCGATTGTCTATTTTTTTCTTGAGACAATTTTGGTACTTGTGTTTTTCAAGGAATTTTTCCATTTTATTTATACTGTTGAATTTATTAGCATAAAGTTGTTCATATATTTTCTTACCTCTTTTCTAATACATCTAATACTGATACATTTTGACATATATCTAGCCCTGTGAAACCATTTTAGGGCTAGTTTTTACCCACCGTGTAGACAAGACGCTTCCAAGTGTTCTCTCCAACACCTCTCTCATTTGAGGTTTTTCTGTCTGGCTGGTTAGAATAAGCACCATTTCTGGCCTGGTGTGAGCTCCAGGTAATGTTCCCCCTCATCTTTTTGGGCTATTCCTTCTCTAGCCTCACCAGTAGTTGATGAGGAGCCTGCAGACCTCCAGAGTCCTCTCTGCAGCTCTCTCCTCTCTGGCAGTCTGCCCTGTAATCTCTCGCCTCTGTCCTCTCCCTGGGCCATCAGCTCCATCTCTTCCACTCAGGGAATCCATTGGGTTCTAGCTATGTGCCCCATCCCTGCACCAGGGCCTGGAGACCCTCTTCAGGCAGTAAGACAGGCAATTATAGGACTCGCCTCATTGGTTTCCTGTCTCTCAAGGATTGTTGTCGTTTGTTGCCCAATCCAATGTCTCAAAAACCATTGTTTCACATATTTTGTCTAGTTTTTTATGTTGTTTCATGCAGGAAGGAAAATCCTGTGCAGTGTTTCATGGGTTTTGAATTTCTGCTATTGGGTACAAACATTTTTAGTGTTGTTAAGTATTCTTGCTAAATTGATCTGTTTATCATTTTTGAAATATTCCTCTTTATTCTTGGTTTATGCCTTGTTTGGAAGTCTGAAAATGTCTTTGTCTGACATGAATAGAACTACTCCAGCTTTCTTATGAATAGTGTTTACATGGTACAGCTTTTCTATATTCTTTAACTTTTGATCTCTGTGTGTGTGTGTGTTCCCTTGAATAATAGTTCTTGCTTTTTTACTCAGTCTTATAATCTTTGCTTTTAATTGGAATACTTAGACAAACCCTTTTCAATAGACCTTTCTGTGATAATGAAAACATTATAAATGTTCCATCTAATATGCTACCCACTAACCAGATGGCTACTGAGCACTTGAAATATGGCCACTGTGATTGAGGAACTAAACTGATTTTATTAACGTTTAAGTTAATTTCTTTTTTCTTTTCTTTCTTTTTTTTTTTTTTGACAGGGTCTCACTCTGTCATGCAGGTTGCAGTGCAGTGGTGTGAATTGACTCATTGGAGCCTCACCAACCCAAGCTCAAGCATAGCTGGGATTACAGGTGCACGCCACTGTGCCCAGCTAATATTTTAATGTTTTTTTGTAGAGTCTGGGCTGGTCTTGAACTCCTGGGCTCAAGCCATCTGTCTGCTTTGGCCTCCCCAAATGCTGGGATTACAGACGTGAGCCATTGCGCCCAGCCTTGACTTAACTTCAATAGCCCCACGTGGCTAGTGGTTTGTGTACTAGACAGAATAGGTTGACTATATTTAATATAATTATTGATGTGATTTTGGGTTTAATTTTACCATCTTATTTGTTTTTAATTTTTAAAAATATTTTTCATCTCTTCTTTACTTGTTTTTCTCTTTCCCTCCTGATTTTGTATTGAATTTATTTCATTATTTTACCATCGGCTTATTAGCTATATCTTTCATTTTGTTTTTGTGTGTTGTTCTAGGATTTATCATATTCTTCTTTAATTATCAAAGTCTACCTTTAATTAATATCATATCGGCCAGGCCTGGTGGCTTACACCTGTAATCCCAGTGCTTTGGGAGACCAAGGTGGGAGGATCTCTTGAGCTCCAGAGTTTGAGGCTGCAGTAAGCTGTCATTGTGCCATTGCACTCCAGCCTGGGTGACACAGTGAGACCTTGTTTCAAAAAAAAAAAAAAAAAAAAGGAGCTATTTTACTTCCTCACATATAAGGACCTTGTAATATACTTCCCTTCTCCACATCTTTTCTGTTATTATTATGTATTTACTTCCACTTTTGTCATAAACCTCACAATATGCTGTTATTTTTGCTTTAAACAATTACCTTTTAAGGAATTTTAAAAAATTATAATAAGAAAAAAGTATTTTTATTTTTTATAGCGATTGGATCTCCCTATGTTGCCCAGGCTGGTCTCGAACTCCTGGGCTAGAGGAATCCTCCTTCCTTGGCCTCCCAAAGTGCTGGGATTACAGGCGTGAACCATGGTGTCCAGTCTAGAGTATTTTTATTTATCACATATTTAAATTTTCTGTTGCTTCTCGCTTCTTTGTGTAGACCCAAGTTCCCATCTGGTATCATTTTCCTTCACCTTGAAGGACTTCATTTACCACTTCTCATGGTGCAGGTCTACTGATGAAGAATTATCTTAGCCTCTTTTTTTTTTTTTTGTCTGAAAGCCTTCAATTTTTTTTTTTCATTTAGAAGATATTTACTGGGTGTATAATTCTAGGGTGACTCTTTTTTGTCATCTTAAAATACTTTGTTCCGGTCTCTTGTGTTTTTGATAATTTCTTACTAAGCATTTACTGCAATTCCTGTCTTTGTTTCTTTGTGTGTAAAGTGTCATTTTTTTGTCTGGTTGTCCCTAAGATAATCTTTCCAGGACTCGGTTTTGGGGATTTGATGATGACGTTCACCTGGTGTAGTGTTCTTTGTGTTTATCCTCCTGGGCTTTGTTGATCTTCATACATCTCAAGATTTATAGTTTTTGCAAAATTTGGAAAAAATTGTTTCTTCATGTATTTTCCCCTCTATGTCTTCCCCTTTTTTGGAATTCCAACTGTGTATTTATTAGACTGCCTGATTTGTCTTACAAGTCACTGATATTTTGTTCATTTCAAAAAGTTTTTTTCTCTTTCTGTTCTATATTTTGGGTAGTTTTTTGTTTTTTTTTATTTGTTTTGTTTTTTGCTACATCTTCACCTTCAGGTTCACACGTCTTCTTCTGCAGTGTCTAATCCGCTGTTGGTCCCATCCAGGGCAGGGGGAGAGACTCTGCAAAGGTACAGAGATAGGCAGCAGCCGGGGGGCTCTGGGAACTGCAGCATCCACTGTGATCTCACCATGCTCAGCTTCAGCTCAGCCTCAGCTCAGCCACAGGGAAGAAAAGTTCTGTATTCTGACCCTTTGCAGGGAGCCAGGCCACTGAATGGAAATGCAGCCATTTCTCAACTGCAAACTCTCCCTAGAGAGTCAAACTCTCTTCCCTTTTGTAGTGCATGGGAGTAGTCATCTTCCTATCTCTCTTGAGGCAACCTCCCACTCTCGCCTAATTGGAAATATCTCCTGGTCCACACAATGCCACAGCTGGCAGCTCCCCCCGCTTCGCCCCCACCCCGTTCCCTCCTTGCAGCAGAGCTGCTTCACTAACTGCTGTGAATGATGAGGAAATCTGAGCCACGTGAAAGAAGCACAAGAACCCATGCCAAGCCCTATTGTGCCACTGACCTTCGGATTTGAATGAAATTAACAATTGCCTGATGATTTGAGTTCTGATAATTTCTATCAATGCACTTTAAAGTGATGGGCCCGGAAAATTCATCCTGGGGATGAGGTAAAGGCAGCGTTTTTTTATTCAATGTGCAAATTATTTGAAAGTCTCTTCCATGTGATTCAGTGTCTTCGATGACTCATTTATAATTTTTCTGCAAAGGAATGTTGAAGTGACAGGGCCAGTGACCTTCCAGAGCAAGGTCTTTGCTGCTCTTCTGAGAGCTTTCAGCACCTATACTAAATGAATGCCAGTGCAGGAGCTTATGTGGGGAAAGACTCAGCTCCATGAAGGGCTCTGTTAAAAATATGACAGTCCCCAAACCCTCGTGACCCCAAACCCTCACCATCCTGTGCTTGCAGCAGACCAACCAGGAAAGGTCAGCTTATCCTGGCTCATCTTGTTGTCAACTCTCTAAATTTAGGATTTTGAACTAAAGTTGTGTAGTCAGTCTTTTCCAGAAAATAAATTTTAATTCTTTTTTTTTTTTTTGGCAGATAACATCATTTTCAGCTGACACTAGGTGAATAATTTATATTTAATAAATTCATTTGAATGGGTACTATAATGAATGAACACAATAGGCGACAGAGGAGGCAAACAATGTGATTTTAATTCTCACAACAAGCTTAAGACGGAGGTGGTACTATCTACTCTCATTTTAAAGAAGAGGAAATTGAAATTCAGGCAAGTTCAGACACCCACCCAAAGTTACACAGGTGGTAAGAAACAAAGCTAGGATTTGAACCTATGACTTTTCAACTCCAAAGACCATGCTCCTAACTACTGTATTATACTCATTCCTCTTGTTGGATTTGGTGTAGGCACGTGTCATTAGCAAGGATTGGCTGCTTGACTGTCAGCCAGTCAAAATCTGGTTGACTCTAGCACTAAGTAGTCATGTTAGTGGCACAATCTCCAGGGAGAGTTGTTGCAATCTAAGGGCTGAAAAGGAAATAGATTCCTATACCTTACTCCCCAAATCCAAGATTCTTCAAGAAATCTACCACAATGCTAGACAAGCTCATTGACTTTTTTTTTTTTTTTTTTTTTTTTTGAGACATAGTTTCGCTCTTGTTACCTGGGTTGGAGTGCAAGGCACAATCTCGACTCAATGCAACCTCCACCTCCCAGGTTCAAGTGACTCTCCCGCCTCAGCCTCCCGAGTAGCTGGGACTACAGGCATGCACCACCATGCCCAGCTAATTTTGTATTTTTAGTAGAGACGGGGTTTCTCCATGTTGGCAAGGCTGGACTCAAACTCCCAGTCTCAGGTAATCCACCCACCTCGGCCTCCCAAACTGCTGGGATTACAGGTGTGAGCCACTGCACCCAGCCAACTTTTTTTTTTTTTTTTTAAGTTTACCCTAGTAGCATATCGAAAGGGCCAAGGTGAGATCAAAGTATGTCTCTCTTGGGTAGTGAGACCCTGAATGACTTTTATTTTACCCTTTATACTTTTCTGCAATGCATATGTATATTCGTTATAACAGAGATCTTCAAGTGTATTAGCCTACATGAGTTCAAAGATTATTTTTGCCTCACGTAAACAGCCCAGGGCAGAAAGGTGAGCACCCCCTCATGAGTTCACCAAGGTTTCCAACTGGCCCAGCATATCTGCCTTCTTCAACATGTGGTTGTTCTTTGGGTTAAGGCTCCTGCTCCAGTTGTCCTCAACCTCGTGGTTGAAAGTAGCTCGCCAGCACCACCTCCAGGAGAGGAGCTGGAGAACTGGGAGAATCTCAACAGCTTCATCTTGAAATAATTACTTATATCCCACTGCCCAAAACCTGGTTAAATGGTTATAGCTAGCTGCAGGGTTGAGGTTCATGTTTTTGTGTGTATAAATGCCAACACAATTTGTTGAAAATACTATCATTTCTTCATTGAATTTCCTTTGCACATTTGACAAAAAAAATTGATTTGTGTCTATTTCTGTACTTTCTATTCTGTTCTGTTGATCTATGTGTCTCTTCCTCTGCCAATACCACACTGTCTTGATTCTTATAAGTCTTAAAATTAGATAGTGGGATTCTTCCAAAGGCAATTTTCTTTTGGCTATGCTAGTTTCATTGCCTTTTATATGAATTTCAAAATCAGTTTGTCAAATATCTACAGAAAATTCTGCTAGAGTTTTGATTGACATTACATCAAAAGCACAGATTGATTTGGGGAAAATTGGCCTTTTTCTTGTTGAGTCTACCAATCCATGAACATAGTATGTTTCTCCATATATTGAGGTCTTCTTCAAGTTCTTTCATCAGCCTTATAGTGTTTTCAGCACATAGATTCTATGTACATTTTGTTAAAATTATTTATACATATCTCTTTTTTGGGAGGGGCTCTTACAATTTCTTGTTTGTTTTTAATTGTTTACTACTATCTTTATAAATATACATGATTTTTTTGTATTGACCTTATATTTTAGAATGTGATTAAACTCAGTATTATGTTTTTCCCCCAAAATCTACATGTCGAAGCTGGTTAACTCGATTTGGAGATAGGGGCTTTAAGGATGTAATTAAGGTTAAATGAGGTCATAATGGTGGGTCTCCAATCCAATAGGACTAGTGTCCTTATAAGAAGAGGAGAAGATATCAGGAATGCAAGTGTAGAGAAAACATCACGTGAGGACATAGCAAGAAGGCAGTGATCTGCAAGCAAAGGAGAGAGGACTCACCAGAAATCAACTTGCTAGCACCTTGCTCTTGGACTTCTAGCTTATAGAACTGTGAGAAAATAAATTTCTGTGGTTGAAGCCCCTCAGTCTGCAGTATTTTGTTATGTAGCCCTAGTGGACTAATACACTCACTGTTCCTTAAAGGAGCTTTTGGTAGACTTCTTAGGGTTTTCCATATAGACAATTGTGTAAACTGCAAATAGAGAAAGTTTTATGACTTCCTTCCAATCTGTATGTATTTTATTTATTTTTCATGCTTTATTGCAGAGTCTAAAACTTCTAGTACTGTGATGTATACTGTGGTGAGAGTGGATATCCTCCCCTGGTTTTGTTCCTGACCTTAGGGGCAAAGTATTCAGTTTTTCCCCGTTAAGTATGATATTAGATGCAGGTTTTTTGTTGATGCTCTTTATCAGGTTGAAGTGATTCCCTTTATTCCTAACTTGCAGATAATTTTTATCATGAGAGTGTTGTAGTTTGTCAAATATTTTTTCTGTGTCAATTTATATTATCATATGGTATTTCTCCTTAGCTTATTGACACAGTGGATAACTTTGAATGATTTTTTGAATGATGAAGCAATCTTGCATAACTAGAATAAATCCTACTTGGTTGTAGTACATAAGTTCTTGTATATATTGCTGGATTCAATTTGTTAATATTTTGTTGAATATTTCTACATTTAAATTTATGAGAAACAGCCTGGGCAACATGACAAAACCTCATCTGTACTAAAAAGACAAAAATTAGTCAGGAGTGGTGCATGCCTACAGTCCCAGCTACTTGGGAGGCTAAGGTGGGATGATCACCTGAGCCTGGGAGGTGGAGGCTGCAGTGAGCTGTGATCATGCCACTACACTCCAGGCTGGGTGACAGAATGAGACCTTGTCAAATAAATAAATAAATAAATAAATAAATAAATAAATAAATAGATGAGAGATATTAGTTTGTAGATTTAATTTTTTTTTTTTTTTTTTTTTTTTTTTGAGACAGAGTCTCGCTGTGTCACCCAGGCTGGAGTGCAGTGGCATGATCTTGGTTCACTGCAAGCTCTGTCTCCCAGGTTCATGCCATTCTCCTGCCTCAGCCTCCTGAATAGCTGGGACTACAGGTGCCCACCACCATGCCCGGCTAATTTTTTGTATTTCTAGTAGAGATGAGGTTTCACCATGTTAGCCAGGATGGTCTTGATATCCTGACCTTGTGATCTCCCGCCTCGGCCTCCCAAAGTGCTTGTAGATTTAATTTTTATACTGCCTTTGTCTGGTTCTGATATCAGTGTAAAACTGGACTCATAAAATTAGGCGGGATATATTCCCTCCTCTTTTCTGGAAGAGATTGTGCATATTTAGTGTTATTTCTTATATGTGTGGTAGAAGTTGCCAGTGAAACCATCTTGGCTTGGAGATTTCGTTTGTAAAATTTTTCAACTACAAATTAGTACTATTCGGGTTATCTGTTTCATTTTGAGTTTGGGTAGTTTGTGGTTTTCAAGGAATTGATCCATTCCATCTAAGTTGTTGAACTTACGTATGTGGAGTTATTCACAGTATTTCTTTATTGTCATTTCAATGGCTGTGGGATCTATGGTTAGTTTTTAAATATTTCTTGTTACATTTCACAAGAAAGCATGCTACATTGTTTTTTATGACTTCTCAACTGTGTAATAATACCCTTTTATGGTCTCTTGATTTTGTATATCTTTGAATTACACATTAATTTGCAACAAACATGGCATCTTTAGCCTTAGTCTGTTCCTGCTGCTATAATTAAATACCTTAGATTGGGTGATTTAATAAATAGTAAAAACTTATTTCTGACAGTTCTGCAGGCTGGGAAATCCAGGATCAAAGTGTGAGCACACCCAGTGTCTGGTGAAGGCTCTCCTTCTGCTTCATATTAGTAGATGGCACTTTCATGCTGTGTCCTCAAGAGGCAGAAAAGCAAAAGGGTAAAAGGAATGAACTCATTCCCTCAAGACCTTTTATAAGGGCACTAATTCCATCCATGAGGGTGAAGCCCTCATGGCCTGATCACCTCCTACAGGCCCCAACTCTTAATATGATTGCAATGGGGATTAAGTTTCAACATGAATTTTGGAGGGACGCCAACATTTAAATCATAGCAAGCCTACATAGCAGATATAGAATGATGGTTGATTTCTCTGGTATGTGGGCTGTTTGCTACTTTCAGGCCTCCATTCCTTAGCCTGGAAGAGCTCCCACCACAAGCTTCTTGGAAAAGGTTGATACCAGCTCAAACACTGCTTTTATTCTTTTTAAAAAAAATTAGATTCAGGGGGTACATGTGCAGATTTGTTATATGGATGGATATATTGTGTGATGCTGAGGTTTGGGCTCCTACTGATCACCCAAGTAGTAAGTCAACCACTGTTTTTTCAGTACTTCTTCAACCCTCTTTTCTTGAGCCTCTCCCTCTTACCAGAGGAAAGAGATAAAAAGTATAGTATTTCTCTCCTGGAAAACCTCCAGCCCTGCCTTGATATTGTTTTCAAATCCTCATTGAGTATCTTGGAGGGAAGCTTGGAAGAAATTAACAACTTGGCTCTCTGCTATTGGTTCTTTCTGAGAATTGATTATCAGAAGAGTTAAGCCTTTGGTAGTTTCCTGTGGTGAGGAAGGGCCTCAGGGATTGTCTGTCCCTTTAAGGTAGGTATCATTTACTGAATGTCTGTCTCCAATATAACTGGCACTAAAGTCATTGTCTCTATTACTAACAGAGACATCTGGCTGGGAATTATTATTCTCATTTCACAGACAAGAACTATGAAGCTAAGAGCTGTTCAGTTTAAGCTTTTTTTTTTTTTTTTTATGGTTCTGGCTGGCTGGCTGTCTGATCCTAAGGTAACTAGTTTATCAGAAATTAAGTCTCAGTTTTTCACTTGTACAATGGGGATAGTACCACAACTTCCATAAGGCTGATTGAGGACTAAATGTGTCTGGCACACAGTGAGCATTCAGTAACTGTTGTCATCATACTTCCTGTTATTATTGTACTACATACAAGCCTCAGACAAAACTCCTCAGACACCGAGTTAAAGAAGGAAGGGGTTTATTCAGCCGGGGCATCGTCAAGACTCCTGTCTCAAGAGCCGAGCCCCCTGAGTGAGCAATTCCTGTCCCTTTTAAGGGCTCACAACTCTCAGCGGGTGCGTGTGAGAGGGTCGTGATTGATGGAGCAAGCAGGGGGTACTGACTGGGGGCTGTATGCACCGGTAATTAGATCGGAACAAAACAGGACAGGGATTTTCACAATGCGTTTCTATACAATGTCTGTAATCTACAGATAACAGAACCAATTAGGTCAGGGGTCGATCTTTAACTACCAGGCCCAGGGTGTGGCGCCGGGCTGTCTGCCTGTGGATTTCATTTCTGCCTTTTAGTTTTTACTTCTTCTTTCTTTGGAGGCAGAAATTGGGCATAAGACAATATGAGGGGTGGTCCCCTCCCTTAATACTATTTCTTTGAAACTTTTGTATTAGAAAGTCTGTTCTAGACGCTTCTCAAAAGAAGACATTCATGCAGCCAACAAACATATGAAAAAAAGCTCATCACTGATCATTAGAGAAATGCAAATCAAAACCACAATGAGATACCATCTCACACCAGTCAGAATGGGAATTATTAAAAAGTCAAGAAACCACAGATGCTGGCAAGGCTGTGGAGAAATAGGAATGTTTTTACATTGTTGGTGGGAATGTAAATAGTTCAACCATTGTGGAAGACAGTGTGGCGATTCCTCAAGGATCTAGAACCAGCAATACTATTTGACCCACCAATCCCATTACCGGATATATACCCAAAGGAATATATATCATTCTATTTTAAAAATACATGCATGCGTATGTTCGTTGCAGCACTATTCACAATAACAAAGACGTGGAATTAACCCAAATGCTCATCAATGATAGACTGGATAAAGAAAATGTGGTACATATAACACCACAGAATACTATGCAGCCATAAAAAGGAATGGGATCATGTCCTTTGCAGGGATATGAATGGAGCTGGAAGCCATCATCCTCAGCAAACTAACACAGGAACAGAAAACCAAACACTGCATGTTCTCACTTATAAGTGGGAGGTGAACAATGAGAATGCATGGACACACTGCAGGGACCACCACACACTGGATCCTGTCGTGGGGAGGCTGCGGGAGGAGGGAGAGCATCAAGAAAGATAGCTAATGCATGCTGGGCTTAACACCTAGGTGATGGGTTGATAGGTGCAGCAAACAACAATGGCACATGTTTACCTATGTAACAAACCTGCACATCCTGCACATGTATCCTAGAACTTAGAGTAAAAAAAGAAAGTCTGTTCTTAATTTGCACTAAACATTCTTTAAAATTTATAATTATTGATTTTTGTAAATGAAAGCCTTTTGTATTCAATCAAGAAAATCTTGACTAACCAGAACCCCACAAATTAACCCCTAAGTTAATCGGTATTTTCGTTGCCTTCAGATCCAGTTAATGAGAAATGAGCAGGGTGTATTGAGAGGGAGTGGCAGTCCTTTCTGCCTGCCACAGCCTGCCTTCATGGTTCTGGACTGACTCTGGGGCAGTGAGAGCCTTCAGCATCCAGATAGCCTCACTTAGGTTCGTTAGCATGAAAGTACAAGGAATCTACCTGTAGAGAGAGAAAAACAGAAATATTCTTCCTTCTCATTCTTTATCTCTTCCTCCTCTCTTGTCACTGCATGTTCTTGAAGGGATGGAAAACATATTCTCAGGACTAAGCTGGGAGCCAGCAACTAATAAAATACATCAATTTAAGCTTAAGTGTGAGACCTCCGGGCCAGCAGTTTTTAAGATATTCTTCCCTACATTCCCATTATTTGAAATATTTCCACTTAACCAGTGCCTGAGTACATCTAGATCCCTTTCAAGGTTTGGAGGGGAGTGGGAATAATCCTGTTGATACTGAAGAGGGGACCAAGGATGACAATGGGAGGCTTCTAGACATGGTAGTAAGCCCAACAAGGAAAATGCTTTCAAGAGGAATGGGGGCTCTTTGCACTCCGCAAACCACAGATCTAGAGCCAAGAGACTTGGGTGCTAATCCCAGCTCTGTAATTAATCTTCCGAGTGAACTTGGGCAGGCCACTAAGCAGGTAATTAATTTCCTATTTTATAAAATGAAGATGATATTATTGTCTCATATACACACACACACGCATACACACACACACACGCATATATGCATGCACATACTTCTTTATACCAGTGTTTCTCAAATAAGGTTTCCAGGATCACCTGCATCATACCCCCGAGGCACTTATCATCATATAGATTCCAGGGCCTTATCCTGGCTTTTATTGAATTAGATTCTCTGGGACCATGAATCTGCATTTGAACGAGTGTCCCAGGTGACTGCTAGTTTGAATGCTTTATTTTGACCTAATCATCCATGTTTATATTATTCCACTCACTGAGATAATAAAACTCCAATTCTAGTTCTAATAGAGCAGTGAACAATTGTCCACATATAAGCCACCTTTTTTATTTTTATTTTACTTTAAGTTCCGGGATACATGTGCAGAATGTGCAGGTGTGTTACATAGGTATGCACATGCCATGGTGGTTTGCTGTACCTATCAACCTGTCATCTGAATTTTAAGCCCCACATGCATTAGCTATTTGTCCTGATGCTCTCCCTTCCCTCACTCCCCATCCCCTGACAGGCTCCAGCGTGTGTTGTCCCCTTTCCTGCGTCCATGTATTCTCATTGTTCAATTCGCATTTATGAGTGAGAACATGTGGTGTTCGGTTCTCTGTTCCTACGTTACTTTGCGATGATGGCTTCCAGGGTCATCCATGTTCCTGCAAAGGACATGAACTCATCCTTTTTATGGCTGCATAGTATTCTGTGGTGTATATGTACCACATTTTCTTTATCTTTATAATTGATGGGCATTTGGGTTGGTTCCAAGTCTTTGCTATTGTAAATAGTACTGCAATAAACATATGTGTGCATGTGTCTTTATAGTAAAATGATTTGTATTCCTTAGTGTATATATCCAGTAATGGGATTGCTGGATCGAAATAAGCCACCTTTTAAAAAAACTGAAATATGAATGCCTTTATTGAGTCTCAGGGGAAAATTGTGTCTTAGATCATTTACTCTTTGGAACAGAAGAACGTTGTGGTAGAGTGAATGGGAAATGTCTCAAAGTTTTTCACTGTTCCGTCCTTGCATCCACAACGTGTGCAATGTGACATTGCTGGGCCTGGCATCAGAAGGTAGAATCTGTTCCTTTTCCTCTTGAATTTGATCTGCTTTGTGACTAGCTTTGGCCAATCAGATGCAGGAAAAGTGGAGGCCCACAGAGGTCCTGCAGTGCTCCACTGTCTTGGGCCCCTGGCACAGTCCTGTGAACAGGCCTGGGCTGGCCTGCTGTGGGTAAGAAGCTCCTAAGGGAGAACCTAACTGGGTCAGTCACAAGTATTTTGGAATTTTATAGCCATAGAGGAGCCAAACCCCCCCCAAAACGAGTATGCACAGCCCAGATCAACAGAGCCACCTGCGGGGCCACAGCTGGCGGCCCATGCCCCCATGAATCCAGAAGGACTTCCAGGCGGATCTGCAGACTGTGAGCAATGGGAAATGGAATTGTTTTAAGCCATTGAGCTTTAAGATGGTTGGTCATGCAGCAACAGCTGATTCCTACAAATGTCAATGAGAATAATGACCATGAAAACATTGCTACTAAAATGTTAATATTATAACTGGCCATGTTTTCTCATATTCCATCCTGAAATCAAAAGTCACGCAGCAAGGAGAAACGGGTCAGGCTACAGTGGCCCACTGGCCATGGTGACACATCCCCTCCCCCTGCCACCTGTTCTAATATATCCATTTTGCTGCTGATTTTCCCAATTCCAATGGTCCAGAAAGTTCTGGATGGTGCTGGCATGGCTACTTCCCCATGTTGAGCCCGGCCACCTCCTTCCCCTTTCTTCTGCTCCCTGAAGAATGTAGAGGTGGTCTAGGCTTATTTGTCTGCCAACCCAACAAAAAAACAGTAAGCACTTTAGCTGTGATCATCTAGTAGGTGAGGTCTACCCTTGGACTTCATCCCCAATCAGAGATACTTAAGAAGCCAAGTGTAGTGCAAACAGCATATTCAACATTATGTAGACATTTACCATTACAAAGTTTTAAAAAGCTATTAGTTTTTCTAGTACAAACTACCCAAAGTAACATTCAACAGAAGTTCTTTTGGGTAATGGAAATATGCAAAATATATAGTGATTTTTAGCTAGGTGCCTTTCAAAATTTGAGGGTGGGATGGGAACAGTATGAGATGTACGCATTAATAGTAAAGAAGAGGCCTCAGATACAAAAGTTTAGATGCTGTGTGTTAGAGCACTGAATTTAACATGTATTCACCCTTCAGCAAGGCTTGAGTGGTCTCCCTGTGACAGCATTGAGTGGGGTTTTAATAGTGGAAATAATAACTGCATCATCCATACAGTGTGGTTTCTGTAAACCATAGCTCTTGCTTTTAGTCTAATAATATCCCTGAAATGCACCGAAATCCATTAAAAATCCCTTTTGCAGATTCTGAACTAAGAACATTTTATTTTAAGGTGGTAGATTGAATGGGACTTCAAGCAAATACCAAGTGATCAATAGTCATTCCTCCAGTCCTCTGAGCATTACTGGCAGACCTCTCTGAAATGGGCACATCACAAAAAATTGTAAATGTTTCCCACCCAGCTCCCAAACCAAACTCCAAGAACGTGTTAACACCACTCTCAAGGAGTTGCACCAGCTACTGGAGTGGCTTGGGCAGGGAAAATGTTTGTCTCCGCTTTTTCCACACCTAGATGGGAAACAACTTGTGGAGTTTCCCATTGTCTACCAAAGGTTTCGGCGGACTCCGTCCCGCGGGCTACTTCCGCACAAGTAGCAAGGAAGCAGTGAGGATGGTGTCCGGGAGGGAAGAGGAATTTGCTGGAGCAGAGACAGAAAAGTACAAGTGATCCAAAGTGTACTTCTAAGAGGGCAGAAGCAGGCAGGGCAGATGTCCGGTGCTCATGATTCCTTGTGGGCATTTCTACTGGCAAAAATGCAGGTGCCCAAAGGAAGAAGCTGCCTTGCTGGGGGAGTAATGTGGGAGTAGGGAGGGGGCTACTGAGGACGGAAGCTACACAATATGTCCCTGGGTGTCCTTGGGTTAATCAGATGGTCTCAGGGTTTCTTTGGGGCCTGACTGCATTGCTAAATTCTGGGGGGAAAATCCAATTCCACAGCCATGTTTAGGAACAAGGAAGTGTGCTCTACATATATGGTCCGGGAGCCCCCTCTTCGTCCTTGCCTCTGTGTAGGACAGTGCACAGTACCTCCGTTACCTGGGCTAAGTCAGTTCAGACCCTAGTTACCTACAGTGAAGTTGAAGTGGTCTATCTGGAGAAGCCATGAATGACAGTTTGGAGGGCATGAAACAATGAAGTACGTGGAAGTAAAAAACACATGATGTGGTCCAATCTCAATGGCTTGCCCCAGGGTTATGGGCAGACAACTTCCTTCTCTGGCAACTTTCTAAGCAGCTCACCCACTGAAATAAGTTCACTCTAAAAATTCCCAAATCTGCATTGCTGAGGCTGTTTCTAATACCTGCCAACATTCCTGGACTAAACTTGACACAGTTGTTTTCCTAGTCCAGGTGAAGATTTGGGGATGTCATCCAAATGCTCCAATAAGCCCTTCCTAAGGTTGCTGGCAGCCCTCTGCTGGGCTGCATCTATGGCTATATGGGAAATACATTAAACTATTTGGGGTCAGGTTTTCAAAGAGTCAATTACAGTTGAAATTAGGAGGCAGAAAGAAGTTAAACATATTGAGTGTCAACCATGAGCCAGGCACTATTCTAGGTCTTCAAAATACGGAATCTAAATTTGAATTTAAAACTGGATTCAAATTTACATAAAAACGGGGCAACACAGATAATTGGTATAAGGACTGCAGATATTTCTGCACACTTTGAAGACTCCACTGAAGTTGGGGGCAGATGTGGAGGTGGGTGTGGCAGTCCTTTACATGGATGGTGTCTTTGTTACTAGGGGTACTGTAAGTGCCTTTATCTAGAAGAACCCAGTGAAGACCTCTGCTCTGTTTTCAGACCACGAGGACATTTGGTAAGCTGCTCTGAGAAATTTCATCTGCTGTGGAAGCAGAGGGGCTGTTGATGGATTTCTGGAGGAGGGATGGTTGTCTGTTCTCTTCGCTTGCCCTACTCAGAAAAATGTTCAGATTTCTTTTTAAGGCGTTGCATGTAGAATCATTCTTGTTGCAAGATATGCATATGTATCTTTTTAATTTTAACTCAAGCTCTATACCAAAAGGCAAGTTCATTTACTCAGAGCCTAGACAGAAGGCTTTCCCAGTCCTGACACCTTGCTTATTTGCTACTTAAAGTCTTTTGGAAGGAAAGAACAGATTTTTGCATTTTGTTCCCTTTCCTATTTCAGGAAAAAAAAAAAGAATTTTTTTTTTTTTAAATCTACACAACTGTCCTAATTGGAAGGGATTCTTGATCTGTTTCATTGCAGTCTGTTTATTTCTGGTAGGTGTCCAGACCACTTGGCCCCCACCCCTGCCAGGCTGTTCTCCAACAACATCCCGACTCCATTCCAGAGCAGTTGGGAGCCCACAGCAGCCCAGGAATCTCCACTCAGGCCCAGGTGGCATGCAGGGCTATGTCTCCTCTCCAGGGTCTGTCTTCAGCATCTCTTTTAGGTCCACCCTGGCTGTCCTGCCACATCAGCATCCCTCTGTCTCCTCCTTTCAGGTCACCCAGCTTGTCTTGCTCCAGGCAGGGCTGCCCTATCCTAATATCCCCACACTCTGTGTATAGGCATGGACCTGAGAAGTTGCTGCAGCCAAAATATCACTCTGGAAACAACTAGAGCCCCTGTAGTGTGGTGTATGAGCCTGGGCCAGCTCCTGCTTGCACAGAGCTGCTTCGCGTTAAGGACTTGTGTGATAAGAAGGAACCTGTGAAAGGCAAAGAGCTCAGACTGGAACAGGGCCAAAGCTAGAGTCCTAGGGTTCAGGTGGAAAACAGCATTGCTCTACAAACACATGGCGATGCAGAGGAAATCAGCATCAAGGACAGCCTCAGGGGCTGGTGGGGGAGTGGAGGAGCCACCAAGATAATATGCAGTCATGATAGGTGTTAAAAGAAAACCTTTAGACCAAATAAACTTAATAGGGCTTACTGGAGCAAAGGATAATTGACAAATCAGGCAGCACTCAGAACCAGAAAAGGTTCTGGGAGCTCTGCTGAGCAGTGTAGGCACTGGGCCTTTATAGGCTGGAGCAGAAGGGAGACAAAGGAAATAGATTCAATTAGCTAGAATGGAAAGTCTCTGGTTAGAGATTCATTGAGGGTTTCTGATTGGTAGAGTGTCCAGGTTTGTTTGCTGTTTACCTAGGGTTTGTGCTTGCTTATGACAAAATTTAAAGAACAAAAGCCACCATAACCTAATGGCCTCCCAATTAAGATGAAATTTTAACATGCACGGTGGTGGCGGATCCTTAATACGAGATGGCAGAGAAGGACCCTAGAGATGATATAGACCAGAAGTGGTCTACCAGTGGCCTCCAGGTATGCTCTGTTTGTCCTGTGTAATGTGTGTGTAGGGGGGTGGATGGGGGGGTGTGTGTGTGTGTGCGCGCGCGCGCGCGCATATTTTCCCCTTAGTTGATGCTGAATGCTTTTTGATGGCACATGAATTCTGTTCTTTGCTATGGCTCCTAGGTATACTCACTGACCTCCTCGTCCCTATTGTATGGTATCACATTACTGTATATTACCACATCACTGCTGTGATGTTGTATATTGTATATTACCATTATTACATTGTATATTATATTACATTGTATGTGGCATATTGTATATTACCATTATTTTAAATTACCACATCACTGCTGGAGTAACGATGCAGGACCCAGAGAGAGAGGGAAGGCAAGTAGTGGAGGAAGAATATACCTCCATTGTGCCTTAGTTGCACCTGGTCAAAAGCCTTGGGAAGGATGGCTTGGAAGTCAGCATCAATTCCCCCAAATCATCAGACTTGGAAATGAGCATGGTAGTGGTGCTTCCTTTTCCTCTTGGAAATCACGTGCAGCTTCAGAGTTTCGTTTGCATTGAAACTTAGAGACAGATGTAATCTGTAGACTCCAAAACATGAGTAAGGGCTGCAAAGAGCAGCAAGCTCGCAGGAAGAGGAGCAGCATCTAGGGCAGCAGCGGAGCTTTGAGAGCACAAGCAGAACTACACTTCCCAAGGATGAGGCACACACTGGTCCCTTGTTTGCATTTCCTGGGAAGGAGCTAGAGGTCCCTGCAGCAAAAGCCCTCAGGGACTCAGTGTGATTCAGAGAAGCTGAGGAGGCAGAGCTCTATAAAGGATAATACTATATTTTCAGGAAGCAGTCTGTCTCTGTGAAAACAAAGAAAAAGAGGTCCTATGAGATGAAGAATTCTGGAAGACTGTTCTTTCCCCACCCCTGGTTAGAACATCTTGCACAAAGCTGATCTAGGGAAGTTCAACCGGTACACTCCATGAATCACTTAAAAGAAGAGGGAATAACCTTGATACAAACATTCTATAAGACACAAAGAGCGGCAAATCACATCAGAAGAACATGCACCCGTAAAATGTGGGCTGGAAGAGGTGAAAATTATGATCAAACATTCCACCATGAATTAGGAACAAAGCACCTTAACAAGGCAATTTGATCTGTAATGGAAAACCACAAAGCATAAATGCAAGAACTCAAATAGAAGATGACAAGCTGATGGGAGGTGATGAGATGGAGCTAGAAGACTCAGGAAAGAAGCAGAGGATAATAAGGGGGCGAAGTCACTGCAAAAGGCTCTGTAAGAGAAGCAAAGGAAGGGAGTGTGGAATGCGAATCTGATGTCATAGAGACAGGGAGTTAAGATTAGAGAGAAAGCAATCAGATAACAGGGAGGTGAAGGAAAGCCACACGTGCAAAACTGGAGTCTCTGAAGAAGCCAAAACAATAGAATGCAAAAAGTGTTTTAAAATGCAATTCAAAACATTTCCTAAAATAAAGCAAGACTTGAATCTGCATATCGGATGTTCACACTACTTCCCAGGGAAACCTGATTTAGAACAGTCTCCACCTGAGATGCAATCTAGTAAAGTTATTGGATTTAAGTATCCTTTAGGCAGTAAAGCACAAAATACTAAGTCACATACAGGGAGAAAAAAAAGTCGGGTTGAACTCAGACTTCACCAAAACAGTATTTAACATTAGAAGAGGATAGAGAAACATTTAGAAGATATTTAAGGAAAGTGCAAACCAAGAATTTTATATCATCCAAGCTGTTCAACAATTGCAAAGGCTATAGCAGAATGTTTTGAACGTACAAGAGCTTAGAAAGTATAGTTCTTATGAACCTTCTTGAGGAAATGACCAGAAAATGAACGTCAGCCAATTGAGAGTCTACTATGGAAGTTTTAACCACAAGTCTGACTGTAAGTATTGATTATACTTAAGTTCAGATCTAAGACTAAATATAATGTGGGGATTAGTGTAACATAATGGGATGTAAATCTTTTAAGCCTTGGCAATGTAGAAATAACACAACTCTCGCAAATTGGGATGGGAAAGGGGTAAAGATGGCAGGAAGTAAAGTAATTGCTTCTTGGATAAACTCAGGGAGACAAAGAAATAATTTAAAGCCAAAGAAACAAATTGTATTTTTGTTAAAAATGTATTTAAGAGTCCGAAGTAAAAATTAACAAAGATAATATTATTGAATTGAGTCAGGAACTGGAGGGAGAGATAGGAGAAAGGGAAGAAAATACACACTAATTTTATTATTGCCTAATGCTGTTTATAAAGCAGATGTCCAGGGTTTTATATGACAATATGATTACAAAGAAATAATGAAACAACATTAAAATCATTCTAAATACTAGAATTTAATTCTCTTCTCATCGCTTGTGGCTTTTTCTCCTTTCATCGCCTCTCCTCTCTTCTCTCTTTACTCTTTGCCCACTCCCAAAAAAGCAAACTGACCTTATATTGAAAGATTTTAAATAACTGCATTCAGAGAACAACAACAACAGATCAAAGATGAACTCACCTGTCATATCACTAAATGTAAATGAGACTAACTCACTGTGATACAATGATATGTATATATCTATGTTTTTATTATCTCATTGTGGTATTATGATATCTGTATATCTAGATAGGTTTTTATTCATGGTTCCTGGCTCATAACTCCCATAGCCCTTGTTACAATATTGGGGCCCTTGGGCAGGCCTCAGAAAACAGAATGTCTCTCTCTCTGGCCCTCCCTTGCTCTCCTTTCACCTGCTCCTTTCTCTCCCCAAGGCAGGGCTCTACTCTTCCCCTGCCTTTCTGTCTTGGAGCTGGCATAAAGCAATTCTCTGACCTATCTTCTGTCATTGTAGGACATCAGATCTCCATTTCAGACGCGGTCCTGCCCTGCACCCTGGAGGAAGGAGTGCTGCACAAAGAGGCCAAGAAGAATCTGAACTGACAGGCCTTGCTGGGTTTCCCCACTCAGTCTATTAGCATTAGATCATGCCCTTTTTGTCCAGTTACATTTCTACATGGTTATCAATCATGCTTATCTAATGAAGGCTCCATAAAAGGCCCAAGAGGACAAGGTTCGGAGAGCTTCCGGATAGCTAGATGCTTGGAGGTTCCTACAGGGTGGCACGGCATGTGAGGGCAGGGAAGCTCGACGCCCCTTTCCCTATGCCTTGCCCTGTGCATCTGTTCATCTATATTCTTTGTGATATTCTTTATAATAAACTGGTAAACATAAGTGTTTCCCTGAGTTCTGAGAGCCACTCTAGTAAATTAATCAAATCCCCTATTTGTAGCCACTCAGTCAGAAGCACACTAAAAACCTGGGGCTTGCAATTGGCATCCGAAGTGGGGTCAGTCTTGTGGACTGAGCCCTCAACCTGGGGGATGTGATGCTACCTCCGGGTAGATGCTGTTAGAAGTGAATTTGAGGACACCCAGCTGGTACCTGTGGCAGAATGGATTGCTTGCTTGGTTGTGGGGAAGCCCTCCCCCAACACATCTGGTCACAGAAGTCTCGGGTGTTGATTGTGGTTGGTGTAAGAGCAGGGGAAACATAGTTCATGATTTTTCCCCTCGGATTCATTCATTAAGATAAATGATTTTCACATTGTATCATAAAGCAAAATCCAATTCTATGCTGTTTAAAGGAAACATATCTAAAACAAGTGAACCATAAAAGACTGGAAATGAAAAGGATGGACAAAGGTGTACCAGCTGTATTAGTCAGTGTTACCTTAGAGAGAAAGAACTAATAGGATATATATATATACACACACATATATATATGTGAGTTTATTAAGTATTGACTGACATGATCACAAGGTCCCGCAACAGGCTGTCTGTAAGCTGTAGAGCGAGAAGAGCCAGTTTGAGTCCCAAAACTGAAGAACCTGGAGTCTGATGTTTCAGGGCAGAAAGCATCCAGCACAGGGGAAAGAGGTAGGACGGGAGGGTAGGCCTGTCTCACCTCTTCATGTTTTTCTGCCTGGTTTTTATTCACTGGTGGCTGAGATGGTGTCCACCTGATTAAGAGTGAGTCTACCTTCCCCAGCCCACTGACTCAAATGTTAATCTCCTTTGGCAACACCCTCACAGACCCACCCAGGATCAGTATTACATCCTTCAATCCGATCAAGTTGACACGCAGTATTAACCATCATAAGTCCACCCCTTGTCAACTTGAACCCATATACATCTCCTGAGATCATGCATAATCTTCAAATAAAGACAATAATAAGGTCATAATTATGCCTAACATAATACAGCTACCCTTCATACACCTGGAAACACACCAGTCCCCAACCAAGTACTAGTACATGAAATTAACAATACTTACATGCTGATATGAAGTCAATAAATCTTATGTCACATGATAAAGGAAAAGGAAATAAAATGAAGATATTTTCTTAGTACAAGTGTATACATGTACAAACATGTTTTTAACAAAAGAAAGAGGAAATATTCATGACAATTACAGTCCTTATTTCTGCAGCTGGTCACGTGGCCGTAGCTGGTATTGATGATTACCTTCTCTACTACCCATTCTGTATTCCCTTTGCCTTCAGCAAGCACCTTAGCAGGTCGTGGTTTTTTTCCCTGGTGGAGTGACCCAAACCTTCATTCCTGAAGGGTCTAAGTCATTTGTAGTCCCATTGACCTTAATCACAGGACATGGTAATACTGAGAGACTGCCTAATGGATCTCCTATATTCCATTTGTACTCTTCCTTACCTCCACTGTGGAGTAGTAGACTGATTTTGTCTTGATAGTCCGGGTCAATCACCCCAGCCAGCACTATAAGTCCCTTCTTAGCCTGTTGACTTAAAGGTAGAAGGAGCCCAAAGTGGCCAGGTGGCAATCTTAACTTCCAGTTTAATGGGATCATTGTTGTATCTCCTGCTGGCAGTGTTCCTTCCTCTGGAACTAAGACCTCTAGGCCAGTAGAACGTAATGTCGGGAGAACAGAAAGCAAAAATTTTGCTAATGGATCACTAGGGGTGATGGTGAGGGTGCCACTTCCACGTCCACTCCTTGATTCCTGGACCTATGAATCCTGGCTATGGGAAAAACAGTACCATATATTGGACACTGATTCAGAGCATACGTGGCCTTCCAGAGAACTTTGCCCCAGCCCTGCAAAGTATTGTCACCTAGTTGGCATTGTAATTGTGACTTCAGAAGGCCATTCCACTGTTCCATCAATCCAGCTGCTTCAGGATGATGGGGAACATGGTAAGGTCAGAGAATTCCATGAGCATGAGCCACTGCTACACTTCTTTAGCCATAAAGAGAATGCCTTGGTCAGAGGCAATGCTGTGTGGAATACCATGACGGGGGATAGGGCATTCTGCGAGTCCACAGATGGTAGTCTTGGCAGAAGGATAGCATGCAGGATAGGCAAACCCATGTCCGGAGTAGGGGTCTATTCTGGTGAGGACAAGCATCTGCCCTTTCCATGATGGAAGAAGTCCAGTGTAATCAACCTGCCACCAGGCAGCTGGGTGATCACCCTGAGGTGTGGTGCCATATCAAGGGCTCAGTGTTGGTCTCTGCTGCTGGTGAATTGAGCCCTCAGCAGTGGCTGTAGCCAGGCCAGCCTTGGTGAGGGGAAGTCCACATTGCTGAGCCCATGTGTAACCTCCATCCCTGCCACCATGGCCACTTTGTTCATGGGCCCATTGGGGGATGATAGGGGTGGCTGGGGAAAGAGGCTGAGTGGTGTCCACAGAACAGGTCATCCTATCCACTTGATTATTAAAATCCTCCTCTGTTGAGGTCACTCATTGGTGAGCAGTCACATGGGATACAAATATCTTCACAGTTTTTGATGACTCAGAGAGGTCCATCCACATACCTCTTCCCCAAATTTCTTTGTCACCGATTTTCCAATCATGCTTCTTTCAAGCCCCTGACCATCCAGCCAAACCATTGGCTGCAGCCTATGAATCAGTATATAATCACACATCTGGCCATTTCTCCTTCCATGCAAAGTGCATAACCAGGTGCACTGCTCGAAGTTCTGCCCACTACGAAGTTCCCTCCACCACTGTCCTTCAGGGATGTCCTAGAAAGGGCTGTAGGGCTGCAGCTGTCCACTTCCGGGTGGTGCCTGCATATCGTGTAGAACCATCTGTGAACCAGGCCCTAGTCTTCCCTGCCTCTGTCACCTGATCACAGGGAACTCCCCATGAGGCCATCGGTGCAGGCTGGGGGAGAGAAGGCAGGTGGCAGGAGTGGAGATCATGGGCACTTGAGCCACTTCCTCATGTAACTTACTTGTGCCTTCAGGAACTGCTCGAGCCCAATCACATATATACCACTTCCATTTGGTGATGGAATGCTGCTGTGCCTGACCCACTTTATGGCTGGATGGGTGAGAAAACATCCAGTGCATGATAGACAGTTCAGGTCGCATGGCGACTTGATGACCCATAGTCAAACATTCAGTTTCCACCAAAGCCCAGTAACAGGCCAAGAGCTGTCTCTCAAAAGGAGAGTAGTTATTTGCAGAAGACGGTAGGGCCTTGCTCCAAAATCCTAGAGGCCTGCTAGGTCATATGGCCCAAGTGGCAGAGCAGCTTGCACAGCAGCCTGGACCTGTTGCAGAGCCTTCTTCTGTTCTGGACCCCACTCAAAACTGGCAGGCTTTTGGGTCACTCAATAAATGGGCTGGAGTAAGACACCCAAATGAGGAACATGTTGCCTCTAAAATCCAAATACGCCCACTAGGCGTGTGCCTCTTTCTTGGTTGTAGGAGGGACCAAATGCAGCAACTTATCCTTTACCTTAGAAGGAGTATCTCCACAGGCCCCACACCACTGGACCCCTAGAAATTTTACTGAGGTAGAAGGTACTTGAATTTTAGTCAGATTTATTTCCCATCCTCTGGCATGCAAATGTCTCACCAATAAGACCAGTGTATTTACTACTTCTTGCTCACTGAATCCAATCGGCATAATATCATCAATGTAACAGACCTGTGTGATATCTCATGAAAGGGAGAAACAATCAAGGTCTCTCCAAATAAGATTATGACACAAAGCCGAAGAGCTGATATACCCCTGAAGTAGGACAGTAAAGGTATATTGCTGGCTTTGCCAGCTGAAGGCAAATTGCTTCTGGTGGGCCTTATGGACAGGAATGGAGGAAAAGGCATTCGTCAAGTCAATGGCTGCATGCCAGGTACCAGGAGATGTGTTCATTTGCTCAAGCAATGAAACCACTTCTGGTACAGCAGCTGCAATTGGAGACACAACTTGGTTAAGCTTATGATAATCCACTGTCATTCTCCAAGATCCAACGGTTTTCTGCACAGGCCAAATGGGAGAGCTGAAAGGGGATGTGGTGGGAATCACCATCCTGCATATTTCAAGTCCTTGATGGTGGCGCTCATCTCCGCAATCCCTCCAGGGATGTGATATTGTTTTTGATTTACTATTTTTTCTAGGTAGAGGCAGCTCTAATGGCTTTCATTTGACCTTTCGCACCATAATAGCCCTCGCCCTACCAGTCACAGAGCCAATGTGGGGGCTCTGCCAGTTGCTAAGTATGTCTGTGCCAGTTATGCATTCTGGCATTGGGGAAATGACCACAGGACTGAACCCACTGTAAGTCGGACCTGAGCTAAAATGCCATTAATTACCTGACCTCTAGAAGCCCCTTCTTTAACTGGAGGACCACAATGATGTTTTGGGTCCCGCGGAATCAACGTCAGCTCAGAGCCAGTGGTCAGTAGTCCCCCAAATGTCTGATCATTTCCCTTTCCCCAATGCAGTTACCCAGAAGCAAACACGGATGTTGGGGGTGGCTCCTGAGGAGAATCAACATTATTTTGCCTGGCTGCTGCCTCAGGGGAGGCCATCACTATTGCCTCAGGCAGCTCAGGGTTGATCTCCCCAGACAAAGGTGGAAAGGCTGATGGCAGCATGGGTTGGGGAGGGGATGTTGCCACTACTGGGGATGGAGGAGCTGTTCCTTCTGGCAAAAAAAGGTTCATCAGAGTTTACAAACATCAGGGTCCTCCCACAGGTCCCCAGTCCAAGTTGCAGCGTCCCATTCTCTTCCAATCAATGCCCTCACTTTAACAGTAGACACCTGGTGAGGCTGTGCATGCACCTTTCATTGCAGGTCAGCCACTCGCACGATAAGAGCTTCTGTCTGTTTTGCCACAATTTCAGCTCTTTCTCTACAGGAGGTAAGACTTTCACTCAGGGCAATCTTAGCAGATTTGAGGGTCAGTATCTGCTTCTGAAGCCAGGAATCAGAATCCCCAAGTTCATCATTTTCTCTCATCACTTTGTCCACTGAACTTAGGAGCAACCAACCAGCTTCATTGTGTTCCTTGGTTCTCCACATATGGTCAAAGGTATTATGTATAGAGTCACTAAACTCCTTGCCTCTCATGAGTGATGAATCAGGAGTGTCAAATGCATTTATTTCATATAACACTCTAAAGAGTTTCCATCAAGGACTATCAGTGTTCTCCATACTATTAGAAGTAGAGCCCTTAGCATTTTTGTGTTTAATCATATTAAGCAGCCAACTCCAGAAACCCCAAAACCAACAAAAGAACTCTACCCTTAGTATTCTGTGCCTCTAGAACCACTACCTGGTACCAAAATCTTTATTAGTCAGGGTTCTCTTGGAGGGACAGAACTAATAGGAGTTTATTAAGTATTAACTTACATAATCACAAGTCCACAATAGGAGAAAGAGGAGCCAGTCCAAGTCCCAAAACTGAAGAACTTGGAATCCGATCTTTGAGGACAGGAAGCATCCAGCACAGGAGAAACACGTAGACTGAAAGGCCAGGCTCGTCTCTCCTCTTCACATTTTTCTGTCTAGTTTATATTTTCTAGCGGCTGATGAGATGGTGTCCACCTGATTAAGGGTGGGTCTGTCTTCCCAACCCACTGACTCCAATGTTAATCTCCTTTGGCAGCATCCTCACAGACACCCCCAGGATCGATATCGCAACCTTCAGTCCAATCAGGTTGACAGTCAGTATTTGCCATCACACCAGGCAAGTGCAAACCAAAAGCAAGCAATTGTTGCCAGTTTACCTTCAAAGAGGAAGAAATTCAGGACCAAAGAACATTAAATGAGACAAACAAGAGAGCATTCTAATGCCAAAAGACACAATGCACAGCAAAGATGAAATCACTAATGAGCATCTGTGTGCAAAAGCCCATAGCAACAATATTCATAAGGCAGAAATTACAGAGGATATGAGGAGAAATAGAAACACACTTGTAGTAGAAAACTTTTCAAAGCTATTAATTCATGTCAGATCAAATAACAGAAATAACTGGAAAGTAAGAACATTGATCTGGTTGATATATGTCAAAAATCTATATCCTGAAAATGGAGAGTTTACCTTCTTTACAACGGTCAGTGAAACATTCATGAACTCTGACTACATCATGGTCCATAATAAAATTTCAACAAATTATCAAAAGTAGAAATAGTACAAGCAAATCCCCTGATCATACTAGGATTAAACTAGACATTGATAACAAAGAAACAGAAAAAGACTCTTCCATTTGAAATGTTTTTAAAAGAAAAAACTCTTAAACAACTTTACGTTAACAAAGAAATTTTAGAAAACAGTGATTGCAAAACTAGACAACAACCTGTGAGTTATATAGCTGCAGCAGTGCTCAAAGGAAAAGGCATATCCTTAAATATTTATGTTAATGAGAACAGAAAGGAAAAACAAATTATTTTAAACATCTAACTTAAGTTTTTAAAGCCCTGGTTGTTTTTAAACCCAATCTTCAGGCCAGGCATGGTGGCTTACTCCTGTCATCCCAGCACTTTGGGAGGCAGACGTGGGCGGAGGATCACCTGAGGTCAGGCATTTGAGACCAGCCTGGCTAAGATGGTGAAACCCCATCTCTACCAAAACAAACAAACAAATTAGCCAGATGTGGTTGCTGCACCTGTAGTTCCAGCTACTTGGAAGACTGGGTGAGGCAGGAGAATTCTTTTTTTTTTTTGAGAGGGAGTCCCGCACTGTCACCCAGGCTGGAGTGCAGTGCAGGGGCACGATCTTGGCTCACTGCAAGCTCTGCCTCCTGGGTTCACGCCGTAGGAGAATCGTTTGAACCTAGGAGGTGGAGGTTGCAGTGAGCCAAGATTGCGCCAACCTGGGCGACAAGGGCAAAACTCCGTCTCAAAAAATAAAAAATAAATAAATTAATTAACCCAATCTTCAACCGTAATGTGTTATTTTAAAATAAATCCATGGTGGTATAATTGGTGTACAACTAACTGCTCGTACTTAAAATGTGCAGTTTTGTGACTTGCGACTTGTGTAGCCACCTGTGAAACCATCACCACAGTCAAGATAATGGACATACATATCCATCACCCTTCCCAAAAGTTTTCTCGGGTGCTTTTGTAATCCTTTCCTCTTGCCTCTCCCACTCCTGTTCCCAGTCACTGATCAGCTTCTTGTCAATGTAGATTGGTTTGCATGTTCTAGAATTCTAAACAAATAACAACATATATATTGTTTTTGTCTAGCTTCTTTCACTCAGCACAATGACTTTGAGATTCACTGAAATTTTTACAGTTGTAATAATATGACATCTGGAATGCACATCGAAATTATTGGAAGGAGAGAATGCATGAGTGGAAGTCAAGATGAACTAAGGTTGGCTGTAAATTGATGAGTATTGAAGCTGGACCATGGACAGAAGAGATTCATTATACTATTCTGGCTACTTATATAAATGTTTCAAATTTTCCATTAAGGAAATGTTCTAAAAAATACTTCTGCTACGCCTTGCCCCTTTTATGCTATTTTATGTCACACTGCTATAAGGTTTGTCATGAATTTTTATTTCTTGCTGTTATTCAAAATAATCATCCTTGATTTTCCTCTTTGAGGCTTTAAAATCCACTTTTTTTTTTTTTTTTTCCTGGCAGGACCTCAGAAAAGTGGATCAATGTTACTAAAAACAAAACAAAACCAGTCCTCTATTTCAATGTCCCCAACCCTTCTGGCGCCAGGGACTGGTTTCGTGGAAGACAATTTGTTCCATGGACGAGGAGGCAAGGGTGTCAAATGCATTTATTTTACATAACTCTCTAAACAGTTTCCATTAAGGACAATCAGTGTTCTCCATACTATTAGTAGCAATAGGATATCTATATCTATATCTATATCTCTCTATATATATCTCCCCTATTACTATATATATATGTGTATATATATAACCTAAACAAAATTTCTAAAACAAGAGTTTTTTCATTTTAAAAGTGAAACTGTTCCATCTCACATCTTCAGCCACTAGATTCTCATAAGGGGTGCACAACCAAATCCCTCGAATGCGCTGTTCACAATAGTTTGTGCTCCTGTGAGAATCTAATGCCACTGCTGATCTGACAGGAGACAGAGCTCAAGTGGTAATACAAGCTCGCCTACCCATCACCTCCTGCTGTACGGCTCGGTTCCTAACAGGCCACGGACCTGTACTGGTCCATGGTCTGGGAATTGGGGACACCTGCTCTATTTAAGGTTTTTAAGCACCAGGTGCTAGAAATCATGAGTACCTCTGCCCAAGGGAGGAAATGTTTGAGCAGACTGGATATTTTCTGTCCTCTAGACAATGGCATGTAAGATCTGCACCTGATGGCAAAGGCGTCTCTGAAGTGGATATATTTGCAGGGAACTGAGGCATCTGCTTGCAAACTTGGTAGTCTTGCTTCTCAGGTGAGGGAAGCACGAGAGAAGACTGTTGGCCAGAGGTCATGTAAATAGTTACTGTCAATCAAATCTAGTGATTTGAAGGAGGTAAATAGTGAACAATGAGTTCACTATTTGCAAGTGTTATTTTTCAATTAAAATGTTATTAAGGCTGGGTATAATGATCCACACTTGTAATCTTGGCACCTTGGGAGGCCAAGGCAGGCGGATCACTTGAGGTCAGGAGTTCGAGACCTGCCTGGTCAACATGGTGAAACCCCTCTCTACAAAAATACAAAAATTAGCCGGGCCTGATGGCGGGTGCCTGTAACCCCAGCTACTCAGGAGGCTGAGGGAGGATAATCGCTTGAACCGGGAGGCAGAGTTTGCAGTGAGCTAAGATCATGCCACCACACTCCAGCCTGGGCGACAGAGTGAGACTCCATCTCAAAAAAAAGAAAGAAAGAAAAAAAAAGTTATTAAAAATAGTAAAATAAGACAACAAAAAGAAACAAACCAAAAATGTGCTCAAACTTCCTTTGGTGTTAATGAGAATTTGCCTGGTAAGGGGAGCTGGCCAGCTCTTTCTTTCATACTGAGCGGCTCTATGTGTGTTCTAGTTTCCTCCCTGAGAAAGGGAGACCTGAAATTTGCTTACAGGATTTCATGTATGCCAGACTCGGTTATTCCTAAGTAGGCTGCATTTATGGAATGATGGGTGTGGTAAACTGTAATATCTGTAGCTCTCAAGGAAGCCTTCTGGTGCTGTCCACTGAACTTGGCCACATGATTGACTGAGGGTATTAGCAGGAGGGATGCAAACAGAGGTCTGGGAAGTTCTCAAGCACAATAGGGCTTATCCTCTTGGACTGCTTGCTCCTGGAGCCAGCCGCCATGCTATAAGGAAGCCCAAGCTAGTAGCCACATGGAAAGATCAGGTGAATTGAACAAGAGGGCCCAGCCTTCCAGCCAGTTCCAGCAAGACCCTAGTCATGGGAGGGGAGCCATCCAGGATGTCCCAGCCATCTAACTGCAGACCCCATACAAGGGACACCCCATACAAGGTCAACAGAAGACATTTCCAGCTGAGGCCTAGTCAACCCATTGAATCAAGAGAAATAATAAAATGGTTGTTTTAAGACATATACAATCACATATATATCAATTCTTTTAGTTGTCTACTACCATGTTAGAAACCACTCCAATAAATGGTAGTGGACAACTGAAGGAGTTAATATATTTGTGATTGTATATGTCTTGAAAGTGAAAATCTGCACATGAGAGCTACAGGTTAGGAGAATTAGTTCTGAAAACAAAATTTCTACAACCACTAAGATAATTATTTTCACTCCACACAAGTCTAGATTTTAAAAATCCCTGTCACGCATAACTTTCCTGGAACACATCTATTGTGTAGTGGCGGCTGCCCAAGAGATGGCATGTGCCCAGGGATGCCCAGAGGAGAGGATGCTGGAAAGATGTGTGGATGACGGGCATTGGTTTGGGTTGATATGTCTGACTGTGGCTTGTCAGGATAGTAAAATGCCATGGTGGAGTTGACCCTATCCTGTTGAGCCTATTTTACCGTGGCTCAGTGAGTGGTTCAGGGCCATTCAGAGGAGACAAGGGGACTAGGTCCAGAGAGGAGCGGCTGTTGGCATTGCTGGCCCTGGAGCACGCCTATGGCAGGTCTGGGACATGTGACCTCTAGACACTGGCTTAGGGAATGAGCTAAGGAGCTGATGGGGGATGGGAAAAGCTTTACTTTAGTTGAGGTTGGAACCCCCACCTGGTGGGCCCGGTCCACAGCAGATGGCATAGTCACAGTAGGGTCCCAGTTACAAAAGGAAAAGCCAAAGTGAATGGAATAATTCCATGACAACTCTGCCTTTCTCTGCTTTGCAATCATTTCCTGTCTATATTCTTTTCCAAAGTGAGTGAAATTGTTCTAGCTCACCGCAGTGGGTGAAAACAGACCGCACCCACCATTTCCTGGGTGTGGGTGCCGTGGGCAGATGCCAGGAGGGATTTTAAAAGAAGCCATGCTATTTCAGGCCCTAGGATTTGCCATAATGCCAAGGCAGCAACATGTCTGCCCCTGCGAAAGTCCCACCATCCTGTCGCTGAGCTTCTGCCCACATTCATCTTAATCCGCCTTCCAGCACATCCCTTCATGAAGTCACTCTGGGGTCTTTCCCTTATGATTCCCATCACGGTGCAGGGGGTCCTGCCTCAGTCTAGGTACGGAGTTCTGACCCCCGTCCTGCCTGGCTGGTCATGTTCAAATCTCTAGTGTTTTGGTCTCATGGGCCAATGTCAAAGGTAGGCAGGGCAGGGATGTCATCATCACAGCTGCAGGCAAGTCTCACATTTGCCAAGAAGGTTCCAGATCTGCTCTGTCCCCAGAGATGACTGGCTCACAAATCTCAATAGAAAACCCAGGAAGAATGGTCGAGGCAGGCAAGCCAGCGCCCTCCCCTGCCCAGCGCACAGAGCTGGTGAACATCAGGAAAATGAGGTCATTCCAAAAAGAATGGAAGGCTATTTTGGGGAAAGTAAAGGCAAAACGGATGTCAGTAGACAAGCCAGGAAGACCTCTAGTTATGTATATATTTTCTCATTTTGGAGAGTTTTGTGGAGCTTGGAAGCAGGGCCCTATTTTTAGTGTCTATTGTGTGAGGCTATGGCAGGGATGTGTGAAGCTGCAGTTTTCTTCTGACAATGATTCCATTTTAAATAGGGAAAGAAGGTAATGAGGGCAAAAATAATAACCATTTTCAGGGCTCAAAATTCAGGGTGTTTGAAACAGAGTTTTCTAAAACGCCAGCCTAGTGGAAGAACCATTTTTCCTTCCTGCCTTTCATCCGAGAGCCTCCTAACAGATGCCTTGCGCTGGGGGAGGTGATGTGGCCTCCCCGCCTTCCTCCCTGTGCCCGCTTAGGGCCCAGCTGTCTGGTTTCCACTATTTAGCATGGGAAGGAGAGAGAGGAAGCAGCCTCCCACCATGGAGATTCTCAAATGTTGGTGGGCCTTGGAATACCGCAGGGCTGAATTAAATGCAGATTCCCTGGCCCCCGCTCCAGAGTGTCTGATTCCATTGGTCTAAGAGAGGCCTAGGAATCTGTATCTGGCTTTTTGTTTTTCCCACCTACTCTCTCCAAGGCATTGGGTTGTGGATGGTTCTTGCACTCTGTTTTGAGAAACCTACCTTGCAGCCAGTGCCACTAGAAACTGTACTCATGAGTTAATGAGCTTGAAGGAGTCTGAAATGTCTGGAATGAAAAGGCACTGATGTTTGGGTTGATGACCTGTGGCAAGGCCATGGCCTCCAGAGTCAGAATGAACTGGTGAGAAGTTGAGTCCTGCAGACTGTTCACTGGATGTCTGTGGCTGCTCTCAGAGCCCCAGCTAGTTAAAATGACCCTAACTCAAATAGCTCACCTGCCTCTTCCTCACCCTACACTGCACGACAGTAGAAAGGATTTTATTTCTCGTTTAAACATGGGAACAAAGATGCAGTTGCAGAGTGCCCTCCAGGGAGAAGCCCCACTGCAGTTTGGGGAAAGGCCTCCCTGAATGGAGAAAGGCACAGACACACCGTGGCTCCATAGGGTCGGCCCATCTGCTGGGGCTGGGCAAGGGGACAGTGCACACAAGAGCTGCCTGCACATAAGCGATATTTGTGGAGGTGGCGACACCAGCGGAAGGAAGGAAACACTGTCAGACTCAGAGTGAACCTGAATTAAGGGTTGGTGGAAATAGCTTCTGTTTGTTTGTTTGTTTTGAGACGGAGTCTCACTCTGTCACCCAGACTGGAGTGCAGTGGCGCGATCTTGGCTCACTGCAAGCTTCGCCTCCTGGGTTCATGCCATTCTCCTGCCTCAGCCTCCCGAGTAGCTGGGACTAATGCCCAGCTAATTTTTTTGTGTGTGTATTTTTAGTAGAGACGGGGTTTCACCATGTTAACCAGGATGGTCTAGATCTGCTGACCTCGTGATCTGCCTGCCTCGGCCTCCCAGAGTGCTGGGATTATAGGCATGAGCCACCGCAGCCGGCCGGAAATGGCTTCTTAGTATTAATATGCTACAGTTGCATCTCTGGCTACATCAAATGGAAGATCATGATTATCATCAGAAACAGGCCATTTCTTACCAAGTAAAACAAAAGTGATGATATTTTGGCCTCTTTCTGAGTAAGTGATGTACTGATTTCAGCCTGACAGCACCAAGCCTCCTCCTCCCCACAGTAACTGGGATGCCTTGGGTTTCCTGGAGGTCCCTGGTTTCCCATCCTTTATGGACTAAAATGGAAGGATGTCCAGATGCCCTCCAGTCATACTGAATCAGAATCTTTGGGGATGGGACCTAGATTCTGTCCTTTTAAAAGGCTTATAGGTGATTTGGGTACATAACAGGGTTGACTACCACCCGTTGTCATTGGTGGGCGCCCTTATTCATGGTCTCCACTCTGTGTGGGGGGATGGTATGCATTAGACAGGGCTTTTTAGAGGTCAGAGAAAAAAATCTAACTTAAGGTAATTTAGCCGAAAGGAGGACCTCTTGACTCCCATAATGAGAATATGTCAGGGCATAGTGCTGCCTTCTCACATGGCTGGAACCTGGGGCTCTAGGGGGCCTTCCAGATCTCTCCTTCTATCTCTCAGTTCTGATTTCCCCTCATTGACTTCATTCTTAGGCAGAATCCTTCTAGGGAGAAGACACAGATGATAACACAACATCACCAGAGAGTAATTCCAGAGACAGGAGTATTGCCGAAGGGGGTCACGTACCCCTCAACCCACAGCTGCACTATGGGGGAAGGATGCATTAATAACTGTCCAGGTTCTTCAGGTGCCCATTCCTGGTGTGGGCAAGATAGGACCACTCAGGTGGAGGAATGGATCTGCAAAGGAAAAGAAGCAGAGACCAAAGAGTTGGCATCTCCACCGCAGGCCAGAAGGCTCATGTTAATAGTCAACTTTTCCCTGAGCACTTGGTTCCTATGAATGTATCACGGACTTTAAAATAAGCACTTCATACACACTGCATGTTGAAATCCTTCTAACAATCTTACAAGATGTGCCTCTTGTCACCTTATTTTCCTAGAGGAGTAGAGAAGGCCTGGAGAGGTACAGTGCTTACTCAGTCTTGCCAGCCAGTTGCTGGTGGAGCTGGGGATTGAACCCAGGACTCCGATGCCACAATTGAGTAGTGCCTGCAGGACCAGTTTGAGCACAAGGCTCCCTCCTCCCCCAGCGCACCATGGGCCTCACTTTGGCTCCAGTGTGGCTGACCACTACCCCTTTCTTATTCTTTTGACTTAGGGGAGGATACCCTTCCCCCATTTGGAACCCCCAGAAGAGCATTACTATGCTGGGGACACTTCCCAGCAGTTTATGAACTCTGGCCCCCCTCCAGCAGGTCCACAGGTTAGGTAGCTGTGGGTTCGGCATTGGCTTTGCTTACAGACTGGAGCGCAGCACCAACAGCTGGGCCGTGGGCACCCTGACATCCACACACAAAGGAAATTCCTATGGAAGTAACGCTACAGAGGTTTTAAATTTGTATTTTATTTTCCATTACAAACACTATTCACAGGGTGAACTCCTCCTGGCCGCTTCCTTGTTCTTCACAGTCATGAGGGTTAAAAGTCTGGAGGCAGTGGCAAGGCATCAGGTGCCTTCTCCTGACTCTTCAGGAATCAAATGCAGCAGGGTCCCCAGGAGCCAGAGCCAGCACCTCACCATCCTCTTGTCTCCTTTCTTCCCATGGACCTGCACCTCCCTTGCATCTTTACCTGCCCCTCCCGCTGCCCTCCAGTGGTCCCCATCCTTCACTCAGAGGCAGCGCTATGATTTCTAAAGTGCATTATGTACTTTTATGATTTTGCCTTCCTGCTGTGGTATCAGGACTGAACTTTTATAATAAGACTATAAACACCCTTTTAAATCCTTTTTTGGGCTTTCACTTTTTATATTATACTGCATGCTTGTCTCTCTATGAAGAAACAAATCTTGCACCAAGGAGGGTGAGAAAATGAATTTCCTTTGTTGTTGCAGTGGTTCTTGCTGGAGGCACTGTGACTTGTAACGCAGGCATATTTCAACCCTCCTTCCCTCTCTCACAAGAAAAAGAAAATAAGTGCAAAATCCAAACCACAACCTTACGCCACAAGGATGTAAAATTAAAATGTCACCCATATGATGGCTCACCAGTAATCTGTCTGTGCCTGACATCTGCTTCATAAACTCTAAAATGAGTAACTGGGTGCTCCTGGGTGCTGTCCATAACTGTGTCAGGCAGAGAGAGGCAATAAATATGCAGAGAGGTTTTAAATGGGAAAATTGTTGATGAATGTGGAGGAAGAGAGGAGGATTGTATAACACATGGCGGGCACACAACCAAGACAACATTTTACCCTAGCAATGCATCATTTTTATGATTGGGATGATATTTAATAGTAATATAAGACCTTTAGGGAAAAGAACAGAATAATATTAAAGCCTGTCTCTCTGGGTCTTAATCTGTTTAGTGTTGCTGTAAAGAAATACCTGAATCCAAGTAATTCATAAAGAAAAGTGGTTTATTTGGCTCATGGTTCTGCAGGCTGTACAGGAAGCATGTGCAGCATCTGCTTCTGGGGAGGGCTTCAGGTTGCTTCCATTCCTGCTGGAAGCCAAAGCAGCACTGGGTGCAGAGATCACACGGTGAGAGAGGAAGCATGAGAGACGGGGAAGGTACCAGGCTCTTTTTAACAACCAGGTCACCCTGGATTGAACGAGTGAGAAGTTACTCACCCTCCCCCAAGGGGGGACATTAATCTATTCATGAGGGCTCCACCTCTCCATGAACCAAACGCCTCCCACGAGGCTCCATCTCCAACATTGGGATCAAATTTCAACATGATTTGGAGGGGACAAACATCTCAACTATAGCACCATGGGAAGTTTTTTTCCCAGAAAAGTGACAATCAGAAGTTTAGTTCTCTATGGGGCTGATCTGCGCTGTGGTGCGATTCACCTCTGGTTAGAAACTCCATTGGTGACATCATCACTAACAGCTCCCATAGCCTTAATCGGTGCAATCATTTTGGGACAGGAGAGAGGGATGTATGAGCTTCCCTCTACTGTATCAAAATATTTCATTGGAGGAGTGTATCAAAAAAGTTCCATTTTGAACAGACTGATTTTAAAGTACCCAAAAGTTTTCCCACCTCCAGGAAGAAATGTCTGGTGGGCAGTTTGAAATGTGGGGTCCAGACGCCACTGCATTTGAGAATCGGAGATTCTGATCATACTCCAAGCTGTAAGAGAGAGGAAGCACTTTCTTCTAGAGGCTCTAGAAAGAGGAGATGTGTGGAATTTGGGGAGGATGGTGCCATTGAGAGCAGTTGGAGGAAGAGGAAAAAGCAGTTAGAGAAGGAGAACCAGGATAGAGGTACCTTGGAGAATACGGGAGGCCAGAGATGCAAAAAGAAGTGCTCAGTCAGATGCTGTTGAGGATTTGAATATAGTAAAAACCGAGGAGAGAACCCTGAACCCAGGAGTTTGGAGCTGGCTGTGATTTTGCAGAGGGTGTTTGGCAGAGGCACCATCTGAGGTCAGAATCCATACGGCACTGGCTGAAGAGGAGGAGGAGGAGATGAAGAAGTACCAAAGATCCTTACAAGAAATGTGTGGATGAAGAGAAGGAGTGGGATGGCTGAGGTTCATTGGAAAGAAAATACTGACAGATGATGGTACAGGGATGGAAGGGCCCAGACTCCACGGGCAGGGGAGGCAACACAGCCAAGGGGTGGGAGCTTCCACAGTTGCAAGAAGAGGGTGATAATTGATGGAGGTGGAGCAGGTGCCTCTTTCTGTTCAACTTTTCCTGTTTCTTGTGAAGGTCTCAGGTTCTTAGGCCACATTTCCAAGGTTTATGCCCAAGGCTACTTGTGCTTCCCCTCCCTGCAGCAGGTTCTGTGAAAGTGAAGCAGCTCTCAAGGCCATGGCCTGGAGATGGAAAATCCTGCTGGAAGTGGGCATCAGAGGGTTCCTTCTTCTCTTCCACACCGATGCTTTTTGCCTGCTCAGAAGTCTCTGTCACACACAGACACATGGTTTTCTCACGCTCAGAAAGGCAGGTAGGGAGGCATCTGCCTGTCTTCCTCCAGATGAAGAAGAGGTGAGGTGTCTCTGCTGAGAGGGATGCAGCAAGACTGAGAACAGCAGCAAGGTGAATGGGAAAGCCAGTCCATCGAGGAAGTCTAAGGAGGAAACGAGAGGAGGAGGAGGAGCAGGAGGCAGAGGAGGAGGAGGAGGCGGAGGAGGAGGAGGAGGAGGAGGAGGAGGACGACGACGACGAGGAGGAGAAGAGTTTGGGGTCTGTGGGACATGGAAAAGTAGATTTTGCCTGATCCCACCCTTGAGGGGAGGCCAGTTGTGTAGACTGACAGGGCTGAGCCAGGGCCAAGCAGGGAAGCTGGTTAACCAGTGGAGAGAGGGTGATACAGCCTGAGGGAGAAACCCAGTGGAGAGAAGATCAAGGTTGAGCCACAAAAACCTGACTCTCTGTTCTTACTCAAGGGTGAAGGATGTCCAAGATGGAGGTCAGACACCAAGTGGAATTAGAACCAGTGGTGGTTGAGAAGCCATGTCTGACTAGAGATATAGAGCCCAGATGTTGAAAGTAGACCTCAGCCTCTCAAAGATCCCTCTTCTAAAATGCTGCTTTAATAGTGTGGAGGGGGAATAGTGAGGTGGACAGGTTCAGTGGGATTGAGGAGGCAGGAGGCTAAGAGGTCATGATGAGAGGAAATGTCAGATGAGGAGTAGTTCCTGCTGACAATGAGATCCAGGAGGGAGCTGAGGTGGAGGGAATGGACCTTGGAATGGGAGACCCAGGCATGGTAGGGCTGGGGTGTCAGACGGACATCTGGTGAGAACATTGGTGTGTGAAGAGAAAGCCTTGGAATCAGTGATCAAAAACCTAAAAGAATGAATCGGAGACTTAGAAATTGTCCAATGCTGGGAGTAAAACTCATAAAGGATTGGATGCCACAAAGCGGTTGGTTTGGAGAAGAGGCCATTGAAAAATGGTGCTGGAGAGGAGAGAGCTTCAACTGGGTCAGGGTCATCCCCTCTCCAGCAAAGTGTCTCTGGCCATTGGTCTGGGTATCCTACACCTAGGCTTTAGAGTCTTTCAATGTGATCACGAACCCAGTTCATAAATCACCCTTAGTCTTCAGGAGTCTTGCCAAGGAAAGACTCTGTGAAGGCCTTGCTGACAGTGCCAGGCACGGCCAGAGAAGATTTGGCTTTTGGGTGAATGTGGCTGGGTCAGGCATTCACTGTACTTTCAGGACTCTAGATGTAAATTGCGATCCCCTGTATTAGTTTGTTAGGGCTGCCTTAATAACGTACCACAAACTAGAAGGCTTAAGGAACAGAGATTTAGCCTCTCACAGTTCTGGAGGCTGGAAGTCCAAGACCAAGGTGTTAGCAGAGTTGGTTCCTTCTGATGTCTTTGAAGGAAAGATCTGTTTCAGGCTTCTCTACTTGGCTTGTAGATGGGTGTTGTCCCTGTGTATGTGTTTCTGTGTTCAAATTTCCCCCTTTGATAGGAACGCCAGTCATGCTGATTTGGGGGTCACCCTAATGACCTTGTTTTAGCTTGATTACCTCTATAAAGACCCTATCTCCAAATTAGGTCCCATTTTGAGATACTGGGTGTTAGAACTTCACCATACTAATGGAAAGGCGGCATGATTCAACCCATAACATTGCCCTCCATAGCAAGATTTTGTCACATTTAAACATTCATCCTCCTAGGGTTGTCTGTTTTACAAAAATGAGTTTTCACAGTTGCCTGATTTATAACCCTGCTTGTTTGGAAGGTAAGAGCAAGACGTCACTTTCCAAAAGGAATATGATAAAACTGCACACTGTTCATAGATCAGGAGAATGGAGGCTCCTGAGGCTCCCAGCTCCATTTTCAGGCCCTGAGCCACCCGCAGCCACCAGGGTGACCCCAGGAGCAGATGGAAACGTGAAGAGTATGAAGAACTCTCTGCTGTCTGCATCCCTCCACCCCCAGCTTGTCTGAGACTCAAATATCTGAAGAGGCTGGCATATTGGAGCCAGCTCAGGCCGTCCATCTCAGGGATCAGACAAGGCCAATGAGGTTCCAGACAGGACACTTCAGTCTCATTGGGACCATCTCATTCAGAGCATTTCAGTAACATCTGAGGAAGTTAGGAGATTCTCATTGAAAACTGACCCAGTCAAATTCCTTGGGTCTGGAGTCTGGGACCGGAGGCCCCTCAGTACCAGGCTTGTTTCAGGACCAACAAACTGCCCAGAGCACGAATTGGGCAGCCTCCCGAGCCAGAGTAGGCTCTGAGACTCCAGTGTAGCCACATGGTAGAAGATGATTTACGGACAGAAAAACGCAAGTGACCTACAGAAAACAGAAGCGAGGTACCGAAACAGTCGGATTGGCTACATGTTGGCTTTTGCCTTATTTGAACACAGTTTCAACAGTTGGCTACATGTGATTGGCCAAAACTCAGTGACTGGCACGAGTGTAGGCTACGGTCTGTTTACACCTCCGCTTGTTACAGTTCACGATGTACAGAGAAACATTTAGGCCGAACTTAAAATATGTAAGGAGGCAGCTTTTGGGTGAACGTGATTTAACAGATCTTTCTTCTGTTTTAATATAGGCATTTATGGCTATTAATTTTACTACCTTAGTTGCAGTTCATAAATCTGGTTGTGTTGTATTTTTGTTTTCATTCATCTCAAAGTATTTTCTAATTACCCTTGTGATTTCATCTTTGACTCATTGGTTATTTCAGCAAGGCATTGTTTAATTTCCACATATTTAGGTATTTCTCTAATGTCTTGCAGTTAATTTCTAACTTAACTCCATTGTGGTCTGAGATCATACTTTGTGTGATTTCAATTAATTTAAGCTATTTAAGTTTCAATTAACTTAAGTTTAATTTAAGTTTACTGGTTTTATGGCGTAGCTTATGATCTATCTAGGAGAATGTTCCATGTGCACTTGAGAAAAATGTACATTCTGTTGTTGCTGGGTAGTGTTTTCTGCAGATATCTGTTAGGTTTGCTTGGTCAATAGTGCTGTTGGAGCTTTCTAATTCCTTAACATCCATGTTCCATAGAGCATCTATGGTGTTCTATCCATTACGGAAAGCGGACTGTGGAAGTCTGCAGGTATTGAGTTGTCTGTTTTGCCCTTTAATTTAATTTGATGTGTTTCATGTATTTTGCGGCTCTGTTGTTAAGTATGAAATGTTGTTTTTTATTTTCCTGATAAATTGACCCTTTTATTATTTAAAAAAAAAAAGTCTTTTTTTTAGCCCTAGTAACATTTTAAAAAAATGTTTTAGGGTCTATTTTATCTGACATCAGTATAGCAACTCCTATTATCCTATGACTGCTATTTGCATGGTATATCTTTTTTCCCTGGTTTTATTTTCAATCGCTTTTTATATATTATCTTATATATAACTCCTGTCTTTTAAAGAGGCTGAGAAAAGAATGGAGAACAAGTATATATTTAGCAACTTTCTTATTTACCACTTTTGTGTCTCTTTATGTCTTCCTGTGAATTTGAATTACCATCTTGTGTCATTTGTTTAATATAATTTTGTATCCCCCCCTAACTTCCTTTGTGTTGTTACTGGTAAACATATTACATTTCTGTAAGTCATAAATTCAACAATACAATAATATATGCTGTTTTATACAATTGCTTTTAAATCAGTATAGAGAAGAAATATGCAATTATCTTATCTTTTAGAATTACTGACATAATTATTACATAATTACTTGATGCTACACAAACATTCACTGGTGCACTCTGTTTCCTTGTGTGGATTAGAATTATTCTCAGCCACTTGAAACATGAAAACATATCACTTGTTTTCAGGCTGAGGGACTTCCTTTAGTATTTCTTGAAAGGTAGGTCTGCTAGCAATGAATTTTTTGTTTCTGTCAATCTGGGAATGCCTTTGTTTTGCCTTCAATTTTTAAAGACAGTTTGGCTGGATATAAGATACTTAGGAGAATTTTTGTTTTGTTTTGTTTTTCTTTCTTACCCCACCTTCTGGCCTCAATGTTTCTCATGAGAATTCAGATCAATCTTATTGAGGATCCCTTGTATGTGATGTATCGTTTTTCTCTTGCTGCTTTCAATTCTTACCTTTGGCTTTCAATATTTTAACTATGTGTCTGTATGTACGTTTCTTTGTGTTTATTCTACTTAGGCTTTATTGAGATTTACATACATATAGATTAATAATTTTAATCAAACTTGAGACAATTTCAGCCATTAATTCTTGGAATATATTTTCTGTGTCTCTTTTTTTCTTCTTCTCCTTCTCCTTCTTTGAGATGGAGTCTCGCTCTGTTGCCCAGGCTGGAGTGCAGAGGCATGATCTTGGCTCACTGAAACCTCCACCTCCCAGGTTCAAGTAATTCTCCTGCCTCAGCCTCCCAAGTAGCTGGGATTACAAGCACATGCCACCATGCCCAGCTAATTGTTGTATTTTTAGTAGAGATGGGGTTTCACCATGTTGGCCAGGCTGGTCTTGAACTCCTGACCTCAAACAATCCAACCGCGTCAGCCTCCCAAAGTGCTAGGATTACTGGCGTGAGCCACTGCACCCGGCCTATTTTCTGTCTCTTTTTATGTCCTCTACTTCAGAGACTCTCCTTGCACATATACATTGACACTTAATTGCATCCTACTTTTTCCTGAGGCTCTGTTCATCTTTCTTCATTGTTTTTCTATCTGTTCTTCACACTGCATAATCTCGGTTGGTCTATTTCATATTTATTTAATTTTCCGTGTGTCAGCACAAATATTATTGAGCCCCTCTAGTGAAATTTTCATTTTTGTCATAGTACTTTTCAACTCTAGAATTTCCTTCTCCTTTTCTTCTTAAATTGCCCCTATTAGGATGGTGACTCCTTTTCCTGCCTGTAAACTAAAAATAAAATCCTAAGCCTCCCAATTAACTGAATGAAGCTCCTCTTGGCCGAAGGAACCCCAGAAAAACCTTCAAAACTGAATTCCTAGCCATGACAGGAAGGGAGGTTGGACACACCTCATTATGCCCCACTCCCTTTTGGAGTTTAGGCAAAGATGGCCTGGCATATATGTTAAAATAGAGACCATAAGACTGACAGAACAGATTCTTTGTGGTTATACAATACCAAATCATAAACAAGACCTAAGGCCATATAAGGGAAAAGTTAAGCCTATAAACTATAAAATCTCATTAAATGTTGGAATTTTTTTTGAGAAGGAGTCTCACTCTGTTGCCCAGGCTGGAGTGCAATGTCGCAATCACAGCTCACTGCATCTTCCACCTCCCAGGTTCAAGCGATTCTCCTGCCTCAGCCTCCTGAGTAGCTGGGACTACAGGTGTGTGCCACCACGCCTGGCTAATTTTTGTATTTTTAGTAGAGAAGGGTTTTGCCATGTTGGCCAGACCGGTCTCGAACTCCTGACATCAGGTGATCCGCCTGCTTTGGCCTCCCTAAGTGCTGGGATTACAGGTGTGAGCCACCACACCCAGCCTAAATTTTTTTTTTTTAATTAACCTGATACAGTGTGGCTTACTTTCCAACTTCACTGTAGTATAGCATCACATGACCTACAGAAGACCTCCTTATTGTAATGCAAGCATTCCTTTGCACTGACTTCAAGTCTTTAGACAAAGCTTAACTCTTTCAACCAATTGTCAATAAGACCTAAGGCCCACCCATGACTTATAATCCCCTGCTTTGAGATGTCCTGCTTTCTCAGGCCAAACCAATGTATATCTTCCATATATTGATTTATAAACTTACTTACGATTCCTGTCTCCCTAAAGTGTATAAAACCAAACGGTGAAGTGACTGCCTCAGGACCGCTTACTCAAGGCTTCTTAGGTTTATGTTTTCTCCAGGCTGTGGTCACTTATATTGGCTCAGAATAAACCTCTTTAAAATATTTTACAGAGTTTGGTTTTTCCATTAACATGCCTGATGATCCCTTGGTACAAGAAGCCAATATGCCCTGGAAAGAGCTATAACTTATAATTCAGTGAGCCTCTCTTTGTATTCCCCTGAAAGTATTCTTTTTTGGAAACCAAGACCCGTAAACACCCACAATTCAGATATGCCAGGATGGGATGCACACATTTGTCATATGAGGATACTCCCACTGCTACCCATTTGGTTACCAATCCATGTGTCTACCTACTGAGCACACGTGACACTGAATTAGAGTATCCCCTGCATCCTGGAAGGTGACACACCATCCTCACACCAGTGCCTAAGCTGTGCCTACAACAGGCCATTTAAATAGTTTGGATGTTTGTCTTGCATGTTTTCACTCACAGGTGGGAACTGAACAATGAGATCACTTGGACACAGGATGGGGAACATCACGCACCGGGGCCTGTAGTGGGGTGGGGGGTGGAGGGGAGGAATGGCATTAGGAAATATACCTAATGTAAATGACGAGTTAATGGGTGCAGCACACCAACATGACACATGTATACATATGTAACAAATATGCACGTTGTGCACATGTACCCTAGAACTTAAAGTATAATTTTAAAAAATAGTTTGGATGTTTGTCCCTTCCAAATCTCATGTTGAAATGTGATCCCCAATGTTGGAGGTGGGGCCTAGTCGGAGGTGTTTGGGTCATGGGGGCTGGCCTTATGAATGGCTTGGTGACCTCCCAGTGGTAGTGAGTGAGTTCTCGCCAACATGAAAGCTGGTTATTTAAAGAGCCTGGCATCTTTCTTGCTCCCTCTCATTCCATGTGCTACACTGGTTCTCCCTGCCTTCCACAGTGAGTAAAAGCTTTCTGAGGCCTTACCAGAAGCAGATGCTGGCACCATGCTTCTTGTACAGTCTGAAGAACCATGAGCCAAAGAAACTTCTTTTCTTTATAAAATTACCCAGTCTCAGGTATTCCTTTATAGCAATGCAAAATGGACTAACACAGAGACCACTCCATCACTCCATCAGGTGGGCAGTTTTTGGATGGAGTTTAAATGTGATATAATAGAATGCCCATTAAAAATAATTTCTATCTTTTTTTTTTTTTTTTTGAGACGGAGTCTCACTCTGTCGCCCGGGCTGGAGTGCAGTGGCGCAATCTCGGCTCACTGCAAGCTCCGCCTCCCGGGTTCACGCCATTCTCCTGCCTCAGCCTCCTGAGTAGCGGGGACTACAGGCGCCCACTACAACACCCGGCTAATTTTGTTTTGTATTTTTAGCAAAGACAGGGTTTCACCATGTTAGCCAGGATGGTCTCGATCTCCTGACCTCGTGATCCACCTGCCTCGGCTTCCCAAAGTGCTGGGATTACAGGCGTGAGCCACCGTGCCCGGCCTCTGTCTCTTTATTGAAATTCTCTTTTTAGTGAGGCATTGTTGTCATACTCTCCTTTAATACTTTAGACAAAATGTCCTTTATTTCACTGGACATATTTATAATAGCTGACTTGAAATCTTTGTCTAGGAAGTTCAACATCTGGGCCTCCTCAAAGACAATTTTGTTGATTGCTCTTATTCCTGAACTGGGATCATATTATCCTGTTTGGAAAGTCCTATAACTTTCACATGCTTCAGAATTATTTTGTTGAAAACTTGGTATTTTAGATAATAGATTATAGTGATCTGGATACTAATTCTCTTCCTTCTCCCACTCCCCACCATTGCCACCTGAATTGATGTCATTGTTGCTTTCTTGGTCATTTATTCATTTGTTTAGTGACTTGGCTGAACTAACTCTGTGAAGTCTGTTTTCTATGCATTGCACATCCTCTAATATCCTTGCTCCAGTTGTTTTGCTTTATCTTTTAGCCTAGCTACTTAGGGGTTGCTCAAGGGCATGATAACACAGTTATTGGTGAGAGGTTGTGCTTAAGTCCTCTCAATCTGTTAGATTTTTTAACCCTTTACTGTATGTGTGACTTGGAGGCTACTATCAGTTCAAGGAGTGTATGCTTTGCCCCATGCTCAGCCAAGGAGTAGTAGTTTGGATGTTCCCTTCTCATCACTGCTGAGAAGGCCTAATCTTGGGTGCACATACAGTCATCCAGACTGCCAGATGCACATGTGATTTTATTTCTAATCCTAGTTTCCTAGGAGTTTCCCTTGGATAGAGAAATTTGTTCAGCCAGTGCTTGGTCAGGGTTTGTGATTAGGTTCGTTGTGAAGCTTCTGCACATTGGACGATGGGTTTGTGTGCAGCCTTGAGTGGTTTTAGTCTGCCTCACACTTTGCTCTGATTACTCCTGAATGGATGCATCCTAGTCCATGCCTTCCCAACCCCCAGGGTTAGTTGTGATCTCAGGAGAGCTCTTTTTGATTGTCTCTTTCGTGTGTTCTCATGATTAGATTTCTGGTTGCTTTGCTATTTTGCTTATTGCAACCAGTATCACAAATCTGGAGGGGCCTTTTAATTGTTCTCCACCAAGATCCCCATTGTTTCTCGTAAAGGTCTGACATGATATCCTCCATGATCTGCTCCAAATAAAGTCAGTCTTCTCAGGCAGAGCTTCAGAGCTCTTTGTCCTTCAGGCACCCCCTGAGCAGAACCTCAGCACCACTGCACAGGAGCTGGGGGGTGAGGAATGTCTAGCTGCCTATTTTTCCTAGAGAGACACCTCTGCTCTGCCAGTGTCACTGGAGAAAGGGTGGTGGACCCTGATATTCTTGGATTGCCCCTCCAGGTGTGCAACTTCCAGCCTTGGAGAAAGCTGTGGCTGTACCTGGTGTAAGAGCTTCTACCCCATGAGTAGGGGCTGGACCGAGTGGAAGGAGCCTCAGACTCGTCGCCACACCCACCAGGAGCTGGAGTTGAGCTCTTGCAACATGGGAGCAGCAGTGGTGGGGAGTGGGTTAGAAATGCCAGTGGTTGCCCTTCCTGGGGTCCGAATGTAGCCCTGTTAGGCACCTGGGACAAAGGGAGCCCTCATCTTCTGATCTGTGCTGGCTTGGACAGAGCACCGGAAGTAGAGCTTTCCTAAGAGGGAGTTTGCAGGGAGAGTGGGGAGGGAGTATGTCGTGGCTCCAATACCACAGCCTTTAACTGTCCTTACTGGCATTTAGTAGATTTCTTGAATATATAAATTTTCTGCATGTCTTTCTGGCAGTTTTTGGAGACTTTTAAATAATTGTTGTTCTTGTTGTTTTTAAATCTTCTCTTGTTCACTGGCTGTTTTGTTGGGAAGAGGGGCGTGGATCTCCTTATCCTTCCTGGGAAGTTTCCAGGTTCTGCCTTTTGCATTATTTTCAGACTATTCCCCCCTCCCCCAGTTGGACATAACCCTGTTTCTATTTAAAGGGCCTTCACTAGGATCAACTCTGGGACAAGTCAAGGTGAATGTCACAGTGAGTCACATCCTGGGGCTGCACTTTTCTTGTCTAACCTCTTTTGACTTGCTTTGAGGATAAGGCAAGAGAAACACAGGCATGGCTCAGGTTTTACAGCCAAGTTTCTTGCTTGCTTTTTAATGCTTTAGCGTGGTGAGGTGGTTAAGAGCAGCAACTCAAGCTGGTTTGACAGGGTTCACCTCCGACTTGACCACGGGTTTGCTGTAGGGCCTTGAGCAAACCACTTCCAACTCCCTGGATTCCATGTCCTTGCTACAGACAGACGAGGAGGGCAGATATGATGGTGACTCTCCCCATTTTGTTAATGGAACAGAGGCTCAAAATGTCACTTGTGCTGCCCCAGAGTCACAAAGTTATAGATGGAGTAGCAGAAATTAAATCTAGCCTTGCTGAGCCTGAACTATTCTGGCTGGCATTCTGAAGAATATCCCAAGAAGGTCTTGGTCTTGCATGGAAGATGAGGACCCTGAAAAGTCAAGTCGCTGGCCTGAGGTCACAATGGCAGCTGGTGGTGGATCTAGGCCAAGCTCAAGTCCCATGGCAACCAGTGTGGTGTTCTTTATGGAAAGGACATTGTCTCCCCAAGGGGCTCTGGGTCTGGAGAGGTGGCTGGATTGTGAGTTTCTTAGGGGAAAGGTTGGCAGGGGGAAGAGTTGAGGATTCTAGTGATCCCAGGCCCCAGGAGAATAGACACCCAAGGGGTCTAGAAGGCTTCTAGTGTCATGGTCCAGCACTTGGGCTCTGGTGTCAGATAACTGAGTCCATATCCTCCTTGCACTTCTGCTTCCCAGTTGTGTGATTTTTAACAAATTACTAGACTTTTCTGACCCTGACGCTACCCACCTGTGAAGTGGATATATACAAAGTACCTAACACAGAGCTCAGCATCTGGTTAGCTCTTCTGTTTAGTTGAAGTCAATCCACAATCATGTGCTGGGGACCTGCTGTGTATTAGAGCCCTTGTTAGGTAACAAAGACTCAGTGGACAGGAAAGACATGGTCACTGCTCTCATGCAAAGTGGCTAGGAAGCTGGGTGGGGAACTCTGGCAGTAAGTAGGTAGCTATGAGCATGGTGAGCATTACAACAGAGAAAGTGGAAGATGCTGTGGATTTTATGGGACTAGACCTTCCTCCCAGTCCGGGGGTCAGGGCTGTCCTCCCTGAGGCAGTCGGAAGGGGGAGTTGAAGGAAGAGTTGCACTTGGTATTGGGAGGGGGCCTGGCCCTTGAGTAGCAGCTGCAGCCCCTCCAGGCAGAACCAGGCACCGGCGGCTACATTTAGCAGAGGCCATGGTGGATAGTGGTCCCCAGCAGCAGTGCTCGGTGCAGCAGGGGTTTCTGTCCTCAGTCTCCTGACAGCCCCCATCAATGAGGTGCATATTCCACTCCTGGCAAAGCTCTCAATTTGCAAGTTTTCTGTCATTGTCCACAAAGCAAAGGATTTTTCATTTATTTGAGAAAAATGGCTGCTCCAAGTGATGTAACAGACCCAGTTAGCACTACCCTGAGTGGAAAATGTAGCTCAAGACTTCCCTTGTTTGTTTCTTGGAGGCAGGTTGACTGGTCTCTTGTCTTTAAAAAGACTCTTTAGAGAGCTTATTGTCTAAGAGAGGGGCTTGTAGGCAACCATCCAGGAAGTTCTATGGGGGTATTCCAGGGATACGTGTGCGTGTGTGTGTGTGTGTGTGTGTGTGTGTGTGTGTGAGAGAGAGAGAGAGAGAGAGAGAGAGAGAGAGAAACCAATGTAACATCTTTACATCTTTGCCCCTGGCCCCCATCATGCCTGGTCACAGGAATGACCTACTTTAATTATTGGAGGGTATGGAACCAAAAGGGATCCCAGAGGCAAATATCTCTTTAATGGTAGTTGCAGCTAAAAATGAAAGCAACCCTCAGATCTGACAGGGACAGACACCCAGTTATTTACAAGACATTCCACTGAACCTGGTCCACCTCCTCTCTAGACCTGGCACAGAGATTGCCTGATGACTCTAGACTGCGGTCTGATGAAAGAGGAGGCCCCAAAGACCCAGGCTTTGAGGGAGATTTAAGAATTAAGAGAGGACTCCCTGTCTCTGTGCCTCAGTTTCATCATCTGTAAAAAATAGAAGAGTATCTATCACAATGAGTTGGTATTAAGATGAAATGAGTCAATACAACTAGAGTGCTTATTAGAGTGCCTGGCACATAGTGAGCACTTGATAAATGCTATTGTTAGTTTGTTGTTGTCGTTATTGTTTTGCTGTAGTCATTATGCCAACCTTTACCCTCTCCCCTCCTTGCCATTAATACTATCAAGCTTAGAGGCATAGGGACGGGGGTCAGTGGCTTTCATCCGAGCAAGCACAGCACGAAAAGGCCAATCCAGGTAGGAAGGATCACACAGACTGAGCCTCCTTGGAGTCTGTAATGACAACACCTTGTAGCCTCTAACTAGCTCTAAGCCCAGAACAGAAGCTAAGACATTTGCACCCTCAAAACATATCCCTGAGCTCAGAGCTCAGACACTACTGGGTCTGCGTAGAGATATGTGAAGCACCACAGTGGCCATCCACAGGGAAACAGAGAGAGTAACACTGGAGGCTGGGAGCCACAAGAGCAAGCACCTTGCTATTGGAAGAAACAGGAGATAAACTGAGTTCACACTTGAATCTCTAAACTCCTGACAGTAAATTTTGTTTTGATTTATACCCTGCAGTTTTTAGCATCAGACTTAGCTCTCCCACCTGACTCAGAACATTTTGATTTATAAATTGGAAAATAAATGGGTTTGCACATCCTGGGCCTGTCTTGCAAATCACTCCAATAAATTCTTCATCAGTGGCTCTCAGCTCTTAGCCACTTCACCTGCATTTGGGCTGCTCTGTGAATTAGAGGCGAATAAATCATATTTGAAAGAGCTCAATTCCTACCGCTACATTCTGTTCCTTTGTCTCTCCTGGATGTGCGGACTGTGTATTTTGTTAAAATTAGTTGGGGAGGATGTAGTCTGTTTGACAGGTCAGGCTTTCTTGCTGGAATCTGCTCCTTACCCAGAATGCTGAGCCTCTTCTCACACACTAACCACTGCCCCAACTTTGGACCTTGTTCCCTCTTGAGCCCCTCTCAGCCTGTCCTTCTTTCTTTTGCAGCGGACCACCCTCCCTGCTGTTCCAGCAGAGGCCTACTTTGCAATATTCTTGGGGAGCAAATCTCAGCTTCAACAGACTTTGCCTCCCAGCCTTTGAGAACAGCAGGCTTTGTGGATGGTTACCTAGGTATACATCTTCCCCTAAATAACTCTCAGGACCCAAGCTTTCCAGCATTTCGTCACTTTTTAAAAATGTTGTTCCCTTTTTTCGATGTATTCAACATTTTATTTTACTTATTTTATTTTTTATTTTCCATAGGTTTTGGGGGGAACAGGTGGTATTTAGTTACATGAGTAAGTTCTTTAGTGGTGATTTTTGAGATTTTGGTGCATCCATCACCCGAGCAGTATACACTGAACCCAATTTGTAGTCTTTTATCTCTCACCCGCTTTCCACCCTTTCCCCGAGTCCCCAAAGTCCATTGCCCAAATACTTTGGCATAAATTTAACAAAAGATGCACAAGAGCTCCACACTGAAAGCCTCAAAACATCACTGAGAGAAATTAAACAATACCTAAATAAATGGAGATAATATGTTCATGGATTGGAAAGTTCAAGATTATTTGAGATGTCATTTCTCTCTAACCTAGTAGTTTTTTGTTTTTGTTTGGCAGAAGTTGATGAACCAAGTCTATAATTCATATGGAAATCAAAAGGGCCTAAAATAGCGAGAACAATTTTAGAAATAAGTTGGAGGGTATATATTACTTGATTTTAAGACTTACTATAAAGCTACAGAATTGAAATGGTATGATAGTAACATATAAATTGACAAATAGACAAATGAAGCCAAATATAATCCAGATATAGACAAATGCATATATGGTCAACTGATTTTTAACAACAGAAAAGCAATGTAATAGGGAAAGGAAATTTTTTATTAAACGGTGCTAAAACTGAACATTTATGTGGTGGGGATAACCTGGATCCCTACCACACATCATATACAAAACCTATTAAAAGTGGATTGCAGATCTAAATATAAATAATAAAACTGTAAGACTTCTAGAATAAAGCATAGAAGAATATCATGACCTTGGGATAGGCAAAGATATGTTGAAATTGAATGTCATCAAAACGAAAAACTTCTGCTCCAAAAAAAGCACCATAGACTGGAGAAAATAGTCCCAATCCATATATCTGACAAAAGTACTGTTTCTAGTATATATAAAGAACTTCTATGACTCAATATTAAAAAAAAAAAAAACTCTATTTTTTTTAAAGAAGCAAAAGTCTTGAACAGATACTTTACAAAGAAAGATATACAGATGGTCAATAAACATGTGAAAACTGTTCAACATCTTTAGTCATCAGGGAAGTGCAAATTAAACCATAGTGACATACCACTACTTACCCACTATAATGGCTATAATTACCAAGCCTTACAACACTGGTTACTGGAGAAAAGGCAGAGCAACTGGGACTTTCATTCATGACTGATGGGAGTGTAAGATGATTAAACTACTTTGGGAAACTCTTTGACAGTTTCTTACAAAAGTTAAACATATATTTCTCTTATGCTCCACCAAATTCCATTTCTAGGTATTATATCAAGAGAAATAAAAACATATGTCCACATACAAAAAAAGACAAGCACAGAATGTTCATACCAGTTTTATTCATTATAGTCAAAAACTAGAAACAATTGAAATGTCCATCAAATGAATGAATGATATCTAGAATGTTCATACAAAGCAAAAGTACTCAGTGATAAATGGAATAAACTACAAATAGACTCAACAAAATGCATAAATCTCAAAGCATTATGGTGAACGAAAGAAGCCAGATACAAAAAAGTATATTCTATGTGATTTCATTTATATGTAGTTCTAAAACAGGCACAACCAATCTATGGTGATTGTCAATCAGTGACTGTCTTAGTCTATTATGATTGCTACATAACAGAATACCACACATTGGTTGGCTTACAAACAGAAACTTATTTCTCATCGTTCTAGAGGCTGGGAAGTCCAAAATCAAAGTGCTGGCAGATTCTGTGTCTGACGAGATCCTGCTTCCTGGTGCATAGATGGCACCTTCTCTCTGTGTTCTCACATGGAGCAAGGGGGTGAAGGACCTCATAACTTTATCACCTCCCAAAGGCCTCACCTCCTCTATCACTTTGGGGATTATGTTTTAATACATAACTGTGTGGGGTCGGGGGAGGGGGACATAGATATTCTGTCTATAGCCTTGATGCTTTTTGTGGGCAGAATAGACAGATACAAGTTTACTTTCTTGTAAACTACTCCTGCTCTGAAACTTGCCTTGGTTTCTTATTTTGTCTAACACTTTCCTTTTCTGTAGTATTCTTATATGACTTTGGTATCCAGGTAAATTGAGTTACAGAATATTTACCCTTTTATTTTCTAAAAAAATTTTGTGTAAAATCTTATTTATACATGTAAATGATGTGTTATTTCATCCTTAGAGTCTTGATATAATTGAAACATGAAGCCATATGAGTGTGGAGTTTTCTTTGAAGGAAAGCTTTTAGTTACAAGTTCAATGTCTTTAGAAAATAAGGGGAAATTTGATTCTTCTATTTCTTTTTAGTTCAGTTTAATTGTATGTCTTTCAAGGAATTTATTAATTTTATATATTTAAAATATCAATATATTTATATTGAATTTGTTGGTATAAATTTCCCATAATATTCTCTATTTTTTTAATGCCTGTAGGATTTATAGTGATGGCTCCTCACGTTCCTGAGATTGGCAATTTTTCTCTCTCTCTTTTGAAATGAGTCTTGTTATGGAGTTACCAATATTATTAATATTTTTTTAAAAAAACAACTTTTTATGTTATTGATTTTCCTATTATGTTCTTTTCCTATTTTTATAAATTTTTTCTACTTTTTTTCTGTTAAATATTCTTTTTCCCCCTAACTTCTTGATGTAGCATCTTATACTGTCAGTTTTAAACCCCTTTTTCTCATATAATTATTTAATATTATATATTTCTCTCTAAGCATTCCTTTAGCTGCATGCCACAAATTTTAATATTCAGTATTTTATTATTTATTTTAAAATGTTTCTAATTTCCCTTGTGACTTCTTCTTTGACATATAGAATATTGAGAAATATGTAGCTTCACTTCCAAATATTTGGAGATTTAGGATATTATTTTAATATTAATCTTCAATTTCATTCTGTTGTGGTCAAGGAAGATGATCCTTATGATTTCAACACTTTAAAATGTATCAAGACTTTTAAAATAACCCCATATATCATCCATCTTAGTGAATGTTTCATGTGTGCCTGAAATGAATGTGTATGGAGTCAGACATTGTGTTCTATAAATGCCAATTAAATGTTGACATTGTTGTTTAAATTTGTCTTTTTTCTATTAATTATTCACAGATGAGTATAAACATATATAACTATGATTTTGAATTTGTCTATTTCTCTCTTTAGTGTTGTCCATTTTTTTCTGAAGGTATTCTGATGCTCTTTTATTAAGAGTATACACAAATAGGATTATTATGTCTCTTGATGAATTGACCCTTTTATCATCTTTTTATGTCTAGTCATAGTTTTTGAAGTTTGCCTTGACATATTATATTACGTATAAGTGACTTATATTAACAACTACTCATGTTTTCTTATAATTGGTGATTGAAAGATATATTTTTCTCTATCTTTTACTTTTAATTCCTCTGTACCTTTGGTTTTAAAGTGTGTGTCTAGTAAATAGCATATGATCATATCTCTTTTTATCCAGTCTGACAAGCTCCACTTTTTAATTGAAATGTTTAACCAACTTTCCTACTTGTTTTCTATTTATCCCATCCATTCTTTGGTTGTTCCACCCTCTTTCCTCCCTTCTTTTGAATTAATTGAATAAATTTTAGTATTTCATTATATCTACTCTTTGGGTTGACTTTGGGTTTTGTAATGGTTTCACTAGAGATTAAAATATATATCCTTAACTTATCCCAGTCAGTCTTTAGTTAGTATTATACTTCACGTAAAACATAAAATTCAATAATAATATTTTTCCATTTATATCCTTCCCATCTTTGTGCTATTTTTCCTAAATTTTAATTCTAAATATTCTACCAACCCCATTGTATATTCTTAATTTTTTTCATTTCTCTTCAGTCAAATGAATTTTCTTTAACATTTCTGGTAGTACAGTGTATCAACAAATTTTTTCAGCTTCTGTTTATTTTGAAAATCTCTTTCAGCTTCTGTTTATTTTGAAAATAAAGTGAAAGTTGTATTTGCTGGAAGAATTCTAGATTCATTTTTTTTCTCATTAGCACTTTAAAGATGCCTTTCCAATTTCAGTTACTCTTACTGTTCTCCTCCATACATTGTGTCTCATTTCTCTGACTAATTTAAAAATTTTCTGTCTTTGGTGTTCCGACATTTTACTGAGATATCCCGAAACGTAGTCTTTTATTGTTTATAATACCCAGGATTTGTTGAATTCATTGAATCTGAACTTGTTAGTTTGACATATTCCATTGAATCTGGAAAAAATTGTCATTATATTTTCAATATTTTTTTGCTATAAAATCTCTTGCTTCTCCGAGACTGTAATTACACACAATAAAAATATTAACTTATCTGTTGAGAGTTCTGTTTCTTATATCCACATTTTCTTTATAAATCCTTGAACAAATACGTAACAGCCCTTTAAGATTTCTTGTCTGTTAATTCCATTATCTGTGTCATCTTGGTAGCTGTTTCTATCAGTTGTTTTCCCCAGTATTAGATCATATTTCCTGCTTCTTTATTTTTGTGGTGAATTTTTGTTGTGTGCTCTACATTGTGAACGCAATATTGTTGAGGGCCTGAATTAAATTTTCTTCCTTGAAAGAATGTTGAGATTTATTTTGGCAGGAAGTTAATTTACTAGCAAAACAGGTTGGTTTTAGGCTTTGGTAGGTCAGGCTACAGTAGCCCCTACTTTGGGGCATAGCTTTTCCGCAATCTTAACTGAATACCTAGAATTCTTCCATCTGTAGCAAGGTTTCTTCCCTCTGGCTGATCAGACCTCCAAAGTTTCCAAGCACTGTGCCTTCTCTGGAATCTTCAGGAATTTCTCAGTTCCTAGTAGTTGTTCTGTCTCAGGCCTTGTGGAATTTCATGTTTACACATGTAGTTTAGTATTTGTTCATAGACTCAAGACGTCATTATACAAATTTCTGGGTAACGGGTTTCTTGGTATTTCTCTTCTTTGGCATCCTCTCTCTCAAACTCCAGCTGCCTTATCAGCACAGAACTAATACTTTTTCTCCACTCAGGCAGAATGCTGCTGTTTAGCTCAGTTCCACTTTCATGTCACAATTTAGAATATGCTCTCAGGCAGGAATCTGGCATAAATGTGACATCATTCCATGTGTTCTTCTTTCAAGGGCCACAGTCCCACACTATCTGTTGCACAATAGCTGAAAAGAGTTGCTTCCATTTTTCTCCCAGTTTTGTAGTTGTTTATGGTGAGACTGTAAGTCTGATACCCTACATTGCTTCATGGACTGACTGGAAGCCTCCAGTGGTCTCCCCATTTTACAGCTGGGAATGTGGAGGCTTAGTGACCTCTTCTGTTTTGCCCAGTCAAGATCACTCAAGCGGTGGGTGTCAGAATGCTGACCAGAGCCCTGATTTTTACCTCTCCTTTTAGATCTCTCTCTGCCACGTTTCATGTTATGTCAGAGCATGGGGGTCCCAGAAGTGAGATTCTCCTGTTCTTGTCCCTGCTGTGTCCTGTGCTCATGCTTCAATCTTTTGGAGACTTTTAGATAGCAAAGTGTACCAGCCGGGGTTCTGGGTCTGCCAGGCCTCGGTGGTAATCAGATCATCCACTTAGCAGCTGATTGACCTTAGTGGCGTTTCTTCATATTCATAGCCCCATTCGTTTTCTTTAACAGGAGGATAAAAACACTCACTGTTGGAGGGGTTTGCAGCGATCAAATGTTCCATATTCAGAACGTGCCTGCTGTAGAGGTTTGCTCCACAGAGGTGAGCACATCACAGTCTGACTCTGGGAACTGAGGGCGGGTGACTGACAAATGCTCTGCTTTCTCTCTCCATGCACGTGGCAAGCTTGAGTTATTTTGTTTATTAAAGCATTTTGTGGTAATGGCCCTCGATGAGTCTCAGGTGTTATTAATATCTCTGAATCACTATGCAGTTCTATAAATACCTTTCCCTCCTCTAGCTATGTTATTTTTTCCCCTTACCTTATGAAAATGTAAGTCAGCAACGAAATTATGAATTACTGGCTCCCTTATCCTCTGTTCTGTAATTAAGGAAGTGCTAGGTAAGAAAGCACGTGTTGGGGAAGGTGGATGGCAGTCAGAGCCCATGCTGGAGGCTGCCTGCCTGCCTGCCTCCAAGGTGCCAACAAGATAGTCAGCTGTGGAAACTCTGCAGGAGCAGAGCCAGGTACCGAAACACAAAAGGTCATAATCAGTCTCTGTCCATGAGGAGTTTTCCCTTTGTGCTTTAGTCTTGTCACAAGCCAGTTTTCCAAGCTGGCGAGCATTTTGTTTCAGTCTGGAGCATTTTACCTGCATCTCTTTTTGGCTTATCCATAAACTCCTATTACAGTCAACCAGCCACCCATTCCCATCATCCACCATATCTAGTTTTTAAGTGAGTATGTGGGCCTTCTGCAGAATTTGGCCCTTTACACAGATCTAACCATTTAGAACCAAGAGAAAGATCTTCACTGGGAAAATCTGTCTCTCATCCCACTGGTTTTTAAAAGATTCTGTATGATGGAGGGGGAAAATGTTATTAGGAAGGGAAAAGCCATAGTTTCTAATAAAGAAACTTGGCATTGTTTTCTTCAATCCACATAACGACTTCTGATTTAGTTACTTTAGATTCTTAGAAAGAGAGAACTGGGAGCCATAACAGGAGACTGTGAAGAGAAGTTGTAAGCAGCCTGCTTCAGGGGCTGCCTTTAAACATGGAAGGTTTTAGAATTAAATAAACAGTAGTTCAGATATAACTCTGCCTGCATTAGCTCTGAACATAAGCAAATGAATTTAGCTTTCTAATCCTCAGTTTTCTTATCTGCAAAATGGGAATAAGAACAGTTGTCAGATAGAGGCCATTAAATGACAAGGTATGGTTGATGCGGATGCCTAGTAAGTGATTGTTAGAATAATTACTATTTTGTTTTTGTTTGGGTTTTTTGAGGCACAGTCTCACTCTGTTGCCCAGGCTGGAGTGCAGTGGCATAATCTCAGCTCACTGCAACCTCTGCCTCCTGGGTTCCAGTGATCCTCCTGCCCCAGCCTCCTGAGTAGCTGGGATTGCAGGCACACACCACTACACCTGGCTAATTTTTGTAGTTTTAGTAGAGACGGGGTTTCACCGTGTTGGCCAGGCTGGTCTCAAATTCTGGCCTCAAGTGATCCATCTGCCTCAGCCTCCCAAAGTGCTGGGATTACAGGCATGAGCCACCACATCGGCCTATGGTAATTATTGTTGCCATGAGGAGGCTTGACCTGCAGAGTCTGAGTGAAGTCTGTTTTACGTTAGGTTTGGGGAGGTTCCTCTTTCACTTTTTTGGACCACTTCAAATGTTATGTCCCTCCCTGCTTGACATTTGAGGCCGTGAATAGCAGTGCTCCTTGGGACTGCTGGATACTGCTAACAGCATCTGTCTCTCCCTGTGAATCCGTTCCTTGGAGCAAACAAGGAACCCTGACACTCAGCCGCCTGGTCACTGCCAGGGAAAGTTCTATGCTATTTTCCTTTCCGTTTTTTAGATTAGAAACCTAGGAATCCTCTGTTTGTCTTGATCATTTTCCTCTTCCCCATCTAAGCTGCCATTAGTCCTATCCCTTCTCCATAGCTTTAGAAGCTCCCTTTGCATCCCCTGTGGTCACCCTACTTTGGGCCTCAGCACATCTCGCCTGGACAGCTGCAGGAGCCTCTGGTGGGCTTCCTCTGCCTCTAGTTAGGGTTGCCTCTTGCCTTTCACTGGCTTCTGGATTCTTCATGATGACGGAGACCTTGCAATGCCTCCTTAGTGCAGCAACTGTCACAGTGACATCGCCAGGCCACCTGCTCCAGTCACCTGGGTGCTGCTTAAGCAGGTGCCTACCCAGACCCCACTCCTTCCCTACTGAATCAGAATCTTTGTGGCAAGGGCCCAAGCATGTGCATTTTAATCAACTTTAATCAACTTTCTCAGATGATCCCTATATTCGCTTTTTTTTTTTTTTTTTCCTCCCCGAGATGCAGTCTCGCTCTGTAGCCCAGACTGGAGTGCAGTGGTGAGATTTTGGCTCACTGCAACCTCCGCCTCCTGGGTTCCAGTTCAAGCAATTCTCCTGCCTCAGCCTCCTGAGTAGCTGGGATTACAGGAATGCGCCACCATGCCCAGTTAATTTTTGTATTTTTAGTAGGATGGGGTTTCACCATGTTGGTCAGGCTGGTCTTGAACTCCTGACCTCATGATCCGCCTGCCTCGGCCTCCCAAAGTGCAGGGATTATAGGCGTGAGTATATTCTTATATTACATACTGAGTTTGAGAATGACTGTCCTACTGCTGAACATCTAGTCTGGCTTTGGAGGCTTTGTAAGACCTGACTCGCTCTTCAAACCCTACTGATCTCCCCCTGAGCCCTCTGAGCAGATGCTCTGGTTGACCTACCCAAGTCTTCTCCAGCTTCAATCCTTCTTTTCCTACTGGCAGAGCGTGAATTCCCACAGTTAAGGCTAAAAATGCCAGATACACACTTTTTCTCTTTTTTTTTTTTTTTTTTTTTTTTTTTTTGAGACGGAGTCTTGCTCTGTGCCCCAGGCTGGAGTGCAGTAGCGCGATCTCGGCTCACTGCAAGCTCCGCCCCCCCGGGTTCACGCCATTCTCCTGCCTCAGCCTCCCGAGTAGCTGGGACTACAGGCGCCCGCCACCTCGCCCGGCTAATTTTCTTGTATTTTTAGTAGAGACGGGGTTTCACCATGTTAGCCAGGATGGTCTCGATCTCCTGACCTCGTGATCCGCCCGTCTCGGCCTCCCAAAGTGCTGGGATTACAGGCTTGAGCCACCGCGCCCGGCCGATACACACTTTTTCAGCCTTCTTTGCAGGGAGGGGTGGGCAGGCCCCCCATTTCTGGTCAATGAGGAGAGGCCTTCTGTTAAGGGGGGGTTCTGATACCCACCCCCCCAACAATCAAAAGAGAGACACCTATTCATGTCTTAGCGTCTGCCACTCCCTTGCTTCCTGCAATTGGATGTTGTTGAGTGGTTATGACTGGAGCTGCAGTGACTGTCCTGTGGCCTGAGGTGACAAATCTGTGGATGAAAAGCCACCATGCTGGCAGGTGATGGGATGGAAGATGACTGGACCTGTGGCCCTCGATGGCACTGCTGAGCTATTGCACTAGCGGAGCCCAGCTGACCCAGGCCTCCCATTATGGGCCGTCACAGGACACCGTCAGGGGGCAGGCCACGGCTGGTCTGGTTCACTCTTTCTTGTGACTGATTCGTTCTTCGTGGTCAGGATGGAGTCCTCCCTGGCCGCCACTTATTCCAGGTTTCTGCAGACCTCAGGCTTCAGCTTCTCATATCCAACTCTTGATACCCATTCATTTTTCTCTGGGCTTCTCCAAATTGTGTACACTCTTTAAGGACCAGTTTGTATCGACTTTCCTCTTCTATAAATCTTTGCATATGGCAATAGGCTACACTAACTTCTACTTTAAGTACTGATTTGTTTTCTATTCTGTGACAATTCATCTTCCTTCCCATCTAGATTTTAAGCACCTTATACCACCTTTGTTTCACTGCATCTCCCAGGATAGTGATGGGATAAATAGGTGCCCAATAAATCACTGATAATTGATGGTGTGATTGATCGCCAATCTAGGACAACGACAACTGAAGCAACATTTTAGGTCTTCATTGATTTGCTTTGCAATTTCTTTCACAGATGACTGGAACAAAAATCTTCAGTTAGGGCCAGTTCAAAGTTTTCATGACTCAAAATATTGCATTCAAGATTGGTATTTTATTAACCAGAGTTGATCAGTTCTGTTCTTGAGATCCGTATAGATCTCCAGAGAAAGAGAAAGGAAAATACTATTGGATGGAGAAAAATTACTAAAATAGGAACAAGAACAATAAAACAACATGAACACTAGCTGGTAAAGACCCTGCACAAAAAGGACCTAAAAGAAATCAGTTGAAGACAGACCAGAGATGGGGGGGTCTTCTGTCCTCCACTCCCCTCTTCAACCATCCCCTCTGCAATTTCCCACACAGCATGCAAAGTTCAAGGAAGTCTGTTTAAAAGACTTGTGAACTTTATAGGGTAAATGCATTCTACTTATACATTTAAATCGTGGGAGTTTCAAGATAGCTCAAAATACTTGCTAATTTTCTAACTGGGGTCTGAGTTTTCTGGTTCTTACTGAGTGAACTTTTCGTGCCTACTTATATTCTGTTACCTGAGGCAAGGGTCATCTTGCTATGCTTTTATATCTTTTTCTTAATTCTCGCCACATGTTGTGTCTCTTAGATCCAGATTTCAGTTTTAAATTTGGAACCGGGGGAAGGGAGCTCACATTTATTGTGGGCCTACCATTTGCCAGCACTTTATATAAGAATCACATTTCATCCTTCCAGCAGCCGTGTGAGGTGGATAATATTGTTCTCATTTTATGGATGAGAAAACTGAGGCTCCGAGAGGTTAAATACCCAGCACGAAGCAACGCTGGGGTTAATCCCCTTGGTAGAAACTTTTCAGTTCTCACGGCTCACATAGGCTCAGCAAAAGAGTGGTTTCCTGATTCCCACAACTGAGAGATGTCGGTAGTCCCGACCCAGCAGGACCTGGAGGCTGAGACGCTGTCATCGGGACCTGGCCTGGATCTGTTTCATGCTCCCTCTGTCCCCAGGTGGGCTCTTTCTTACCTCGTAAAGTGCAGAAGGCTCCCAGTACTCCCAGTTGACATCTCACATTCTCAGCTATCCCAGCAGGAAGAGGACTTCTCTCAGTGTTCCACTAAAGGTCCAGAATGGAAGCTCACTGGCCCGGCTTAGACACCGTGTGCTGTGGTTTAGTGTTTATGCTCCCGTCCAAATTTATATACTAAAACTTCACCCACTATGTGAGGGTATTTAGGGGCAGGGCCTCTTGAAAGGTGAGTGTCATGAGGGTTGAGGGTTGAGCACTCATGAATGGGATCAGTGCCCTTATAAAAGAGGCCACTGTGAACTCCCTTCCCTCTTTTCGCTATGTGAGAACACAGTGAAAGGACAGCCGTCTATGAACCAGGAATCAGGCCCTCACCAACACTAAATCTGCCAACAGCTTGATCCTTAGGCTTCCCAGCCTCCGAAATTGTGAGAAATCACTTTCTGTAGTTTCTAAGCTGGCCAGCATATGGATTCTGACATAGCAACCCAAGTGACTCAGACACCTTGCTTACCCCGGAATGCTCACTCCCCCAGTCGGAGAGCGGAGTAGACAGTGCTCCTGAGCCTCAGGGCCTGAATAGGGGTGGCGTTGTCTCTGAAGTCAAGTCTGAGGGGGTGTTTCTGGTAGGAGGGGAAGGGATGGTGGAAAGACAGAATGCTGCTCAGCCCTGAGTGGGGATGCACAGGACCAGCCCGGCTGTCCCTCGACCCAGGAGCAGGTTCTAACCACAGAGCCCTTCTCTGTCCTAACCCTGTACAATCTCCAAGTTGTCAGGTGGGAAGAACGGAAAGGAGATCTTTATTCCTGCCGTACAGAGGCCTCATAGCTCGTGGCATATGTATGTGGATTGGTGCTAGAGAACACAGAACGGAAATTAGGGGGACTCAGAAAGTGTGGGGGAGGAAACGCACACATAGGATGCTTCTTCTCTGCCTCCTCCTGTGTTAGAATTGAGGCTCCAGGAAGTCTCCACATGATAGGGCCGCTCCTGAGCCCCCGTCCCGGCCCACTCTTCTCCCCTGACCCGAGCTCTGACCTAAGGACATGGTCCTCCTTGAGGAAGCGCATTACAGGCAGACCCATCAGGCCTACCGCCAGCTCTGAGGCACCTTCTCTTAGTCCTTCCTCTACACAGATTGTTGGCCACCATATTTCACCCAGGCTACAGTGGAAGAGCCCTCGGGCTCTGGAGCCTATGACCTGAGTGAGTGTCTCCTCTCAATACCAGCACTCAACTCTTGACCTCAGGCTAGTTACTTAACCTCTCTGTGCCTCAGTTTGCCTTATCTGTAAATAAATTGAGGTAGGTGAAGCCTTTAGCACAGTGCCGGGGGCATATGCAGTGTGAAATAAATGTTAGCTGTTATTATTATTACTTCCTCTGGGCATGGTGAAAATTTAATGAGCTAATGCACAGAAAGCACTCAGAACAATGACCAGTATGGAAGTTCATGCTTAGTCAATAGTTGTTGCTGTTATCCCTTAGAAATCAGCAGGACATACAAACTGTCACTTCCCGGCCAGGCTCACAACCTTAGCTGTCCATTCAATCAATCTGATGAATTTTTAAAATATACTCATGTCTGAGCCTCACCCTAGCTCAGTGGGTCTCAGCTCTGGAGCTAGTTGCAATCACTCGGGGAGCTTTAATAGCTATGGATAGCTAAGCTTCATTCCCAGAAACTCTCACAGAAATGGTCTGTATTGTCCCAGTCACTGAAATGTGTCAAAGCTTCCCAGAGAGTGGCCAGAGCTGAGAACCCTGCTGTAGGAGGATCTAACTGGAAGAGAGGGCATCATAGGTAATATAATAGTGACATCATAGGTGGCAGAGGAAATGCCCGATGGCTCTGAGACTAGCAGAGAAGTGCAGGCAACTCTGAGGGTCCCAGACATGGTCCCTCGAGGACCTCCTGATGGGTATTGAGCCAAGGAGCAGCCAGTGGTGATTACAGACTCCAACCAAAGGCTGGGCCCCTCCAGGGTAAGCAGAGCCCTGCTCAGCCAGCTCCTGCAAATATCAATCCTGCAGGAAGAATGGTGGGGAGAAGACACTGTTCCAACCAACTGACCTGCTGGATTGGAGGATCTAGAAACCTACACCGGACTCTGGCCAAGATAAAATGCTTCAAGGTTCCTGGATACGCTGCACATGGATGAGGGCTGTGTCTTTTTATTCACTGATTTGTGCCTATAGAAAAGCCTTACTACAAGGCAGGCACGGTGCCAGGCGAGCAACATAAACTCAGCCTCTGCCTTCGTGGGCCTGACCATCTAGTGAGGCATGTGGATGTGCACACTTGGAGGCCCATAGGGGTACCAGGTTTATGGGGTGTAGATGCTGCTCACTGAGCTGGTAGCAGGGTGGGACCACTAGGTTTGGAGCAGGGTAGGTGCTTGGGGGGCAGGGACTCTAAGTAGACTCATTTGTCTTTGCATCTCTAACATGGTAGCTGCCTTCTTTGGCCACATGTTCAAATCTCCTAGGGAGCCCTTAAAAACGACTGAAGCCCAGTCCCCCACCCCTACACATTCTGCATTCTTTGACTTGAGGGTGAGGTCTGAGAATGTGAATTTAAACTTTATCCTCTGAGTGGACATAGCTGGGCTCTGGACAAGTGCTGTAATGCTTAGCATAGAGCCTGAATGACAGAAGGACTCCACGTGGCATATGAATCCTGGACAGGGAAGTCCTAGTTATGGGGGTTGGGGGTGCTAGCTGGCCCTCCAACCCCTCTAACCTTCTGGGATGCTTCCTGGAGGGGCACGGATCTGGCATTAAGAGTTGAGGGAGAATAGAGAACAGCTAGGGGCCCGGGGCAAGAGGCAGGGCTCCCATTCCTGTGGGCTTGCCAATTTTGAACAAATTTGCCAGGCAGGCCTCTCTTGAACTCTCGGATGCACAAGGAAGGGAAGGTTCAGAATCAGATGATGTCCTTCCCCACTGAGCTCAGCCAGGGCTGGCCTTGCTAACCAAGGACTCTGCACCCCATGGCCTTGCTCCCCTGTAACCTACTCAAAGACCCTGATGGGACCCTCAGGCTTAGAAACAGGAGGTGGGTCTTGAGGGCCACTGGAACACCTGGAGGAACAAATGAATGAGCTCATTCTTCAAGCGAACGCAGGGCCGGGGCAGAAGCTACCGTCTGCCAGCTGCGTCTCTCTGAGCAGCGCCTCTCTGAAGATTCAGACTGTTCCCATGGTAATTTGAGTCAAATCGTGGGGGAAGCAGCTCATCACTGCATGGTCAGTTAGACATAAAATGTGTTTTAAAATAATTTTCTTTGACTACATCTGTTATCAAAAATCACACCCACCTCCGGAGTATACATTGCAATTTTTAAAAGTGAAAATTGAGGAAAAGTGCATTCTTATCAAAATAGCCCCCTCTTTTTTTCTCCCCCTCTCTCTGCCTTGAAGCCATCAAATTGATTCAGCTTAAGGCTAAATATAGGGATGACTAACAATGATTTCCACAAGAGCTTTAGAAATCGCTTGTAAGCGAGCAAACGGAAAATAGATCGTCCCACAACCACATCAACCAATGTCTGAGACAACGGCCTAAATCCAGATGCTGAACTGAAATGAAAAGGAATGCTCTGTCCCTTGGCTGGCCCGGCAGATGCAAGGCCCCAGCAGAAGGGGAGATGTTCACAGCGCCCAGTACCCTCAAGGCAGGTCTGGCTGGCTGCTGTTTGGAGATGTTCCCTGGGAGGGGCTGAGGGGTTGCAGTGAGAAGCCCATTCATTCTGCTGTTGGTCCCAGACTGGGTTTTCTGGAAATCAAGTACTTTGTGAGCCCTGGCTCTAGGTATCACAGCAAATGAGACCCTTTGCATGTTTTGCATCTCTGAGGAGGCCTGGAGTTTTGGAAATAACAGGTCAGAGAGGAAAGGCGAGCTGCTGGCCCAGGATGCTGCAGAAGGGGTCTGGTCAAGAATCACGACCAAAACAGCTCCTGTTGACAGGAGAGGCTCCTCTTCATCAACTCCCCCTATTAACCTTTGCAGAACACCATGACTGCTCGGGCCTGGCAGGCAGTTTTAGTACCATCCTGATGCCTGGGCAAGAGAGGATCCTCCCTCAGCCCTGTGTCCCTGAGGGCCCCACTCCCCACCCCACAGGGTAAGAGGTCCAGGGCTCACTGGGATGTGTCCACCTAGCGTTCTTGCTTCACCTTCTAGACCAGGGTTTGCAAACGACTCCTGGGCCACTAGTTTCCATTCAACTCATAAACTAAGAATGGTTTTTATATTTTTAAATGGTTGTAAAAACATCAAAGGAAGAATGATATGCGAAAATTACATGGAATTTAAATTTTGGTGTCCATAAGTAAAGTTTTCCTGGAACATTGCCATGTTCATTTGTTTGCATAACATCTATGCTGTTTTCACCACAAAACGGCAGACTTGAGTAGTTACGACAGAGACCGTATGGCCTGCAAAGCCTGAAATATTTATCATGTGGTCATTTGTAGAAATACTTGCCAGTCCTGGGCCTAGACCATTCTCAGTGCACCTGGGACCCCAGCGTTCCCTGCCCACAGGGCCCCAAGCCCCTTCCATCGCAGGACGGGTTTTCTGGGTTTTCTTCTTGAGGATGGCCAAGGGGCAACTGTTTGTAGGGGGTGTAGAAGGAGCTTCCACAGTACTTGCCAGGCCCCTTGGTGTGCGAGAAGTGGGCGTGACAAGAGGAATGAGGTATAACTGGGCTGGGGCCTCAGAGCTGGCCATCTCTGACTACCCTATTCTAGCATGGAGCCCTATAGAGTCCAAGAATTCAATGTTAAAATCTGGCCTTCTGGGTTTGTCAGGAGAGGAAGGCAGACTATATTTTGTTAGAGTTAACTTGATTTTTTTTTTTTTTTTTTTGAGACAGAGCCTCGCTCTGTCACCCAGGCTGAAGTGCAGTGGCACAATCTTGGCTCACTGCAACCTCTGCCTCTTGGGTTCAAGCGATTTCTCCGGCCTCAGCCTCCTGAATAACTGGGATTACAGGTGCACGCCATCACACCTGGTTAATTTTTGTATTTTTAGTAGAGACAGGGTTTCACCATGTTGGCCAGGCTGATCTTGAACTCCTGACCCCAAGTGATCCACCCACCTCAGCCTCCCAAAGCGCTGCGACCACAGGCATGAGCGACCGCGTCTGGCCAAGTGAGCTTGATTTGTAAGTTTCAAATGTTCAGCAGCATGGCATGTGGGACTCCATTTGTGCTCGTGCCCTGGAGCTTAATGTGTTAGGGGATTCTCTAGACCATTCCCTTCTTACCCTACCAGTTGAGATGCCCTTCACCCAGAATCACAGGGATTCCTCCCAAACCCACTCTGCCAGATGTATGTGCTATCACACTTACACAATTTAACTCAGCACTTACAAATTAATGAAACATGAATGTGAAAATGACAGTTTTTTGTTGAAAAGACCCGAGAAAGATGAGTCTCTGGAAACCAATGGCATTGACATAGGTGTGGGCAGGACAAGTTTATACGTTTGGGAGAAAAATTGAATATTCATACAACTCTTGCATCGTATATGCCTATAAACCTTTGCTCCATTTTTAGAATCAAAACTGCACATCATAGCCTGTTTATCACACTCGCAATTTGTATAAGAAAGAAGACTTAAAGTTCCTGCAGAAAGACAAGGTACAAGCCAGGGCCTTGACCCTCCATCAAAAGATAGGCAAATCAGTGTGCATTTATGCGTTTTACATGAAATAATTTTAATATCTTTATCATTGTTTATAATTCCCTACTTAATATTTTTGATTAACACTTAAGTTAATAATTCCATATGGACAATTCTATAGACGATGCCATCTTATGCCATAATGGCGAACACAATTCAGCCCATAAGGAACATTGTGCTGAAAGGTACTGAAGGCTTACAGACATTATTTCATTTAATTCTCACAGGTCTCATGTGGCAGATGCCCCTACAGCCCTCAAGCTATAGGTAATGCAACTATAAGTCGGTGTGGTGGTGGTACACCTGTAGTCCCAGCAATTCTGGAGGCTGAAGGGGGAGGATCACTTGAGCCCAGGAGTCCGAGGCTGCAATGCACTCCAGCCTAGGTGACAGGAGTGAGACCTTGTCTCTTAAAAAAAAAAAAAAAAAAAAAAAAATTAAAAGATAATACAACTAAAACTCAGAGAGGGTAAGTCACTTGCCCAAAATCACACAGCTAGTAAGTGAGCAGAGACTTGAATGCAAGTTAGCCCTGACTCTGAACTCGTGAGCTTCACAGCTGTGCCATCCTCCACACGGCAGGCTTCCCCCAATACGTGCAGAAGAAATGAACAAATGAATAACCCCTAATCAGCAGCTCCTGCTAACTGGGTTCTGGTTCTCTGCGGGAGTCAGTGTGCTGAGTGGGAAAAGACAAAGCTACAGGCAAGATATGGCATAAGAGCGTCAATTCTCCTGAGAGCAATCAATAGAAAACTCTTAGAATGTTTAAGTGAGGCCAGGCACAGTGGCCCACTCCTGTAATACCACTACTTTGGGAGGCCAAGACGGGCGGATCACCTGAGGTGAGGAGTTTGAGACCAGCTTGGCCAAAAACGCTATCTCTACTAAAATTACAAAAATTAGCCAGACATGGTGGGGTGCACCTGTAATCCCAGCTACTCGTGAGGCTGAGGCTGGAGAATCACTTGAACCTGGGAGGCAGAGGTTGCAGTGAGCCAAGATGGTGCCACTGCACTCCAGCCTGGATGACAGAGCTAGACTCTATCTCAAAAAAAAAAAAAAAAAAAAAGTTTAAGTAAATTTGTACATATCATGGAATGAGATGCAAAACATTGCATGACTTCTAAATAGAAACTAGAAGACATCAAAGAAACTCTTAGGTTCTGCCCTGCATTTGCCTACATCCCTGTACCCTCTGGAGTTCGCCGTCGTCCTGGGCTCCTCAAAGGAGATTTTGAGACACACAGTCCCATGAAGTACCAAAGAGGATATCCTCAGGGTCGGGGAGGAGAAGAAAGGTGAGGCGAGAAGGCTTGTTTGAGCCTTACATAGCACTGCCGGGTTGTATCTGGACACCAGGCAGAGGGTTTGTGGGACAGGGTGCTAGAAAAAGCTGTGGCCAGGCCCTGAAATTGCCTCATAGTGCAAAGCAGGAGGGTGGAGAGGTGGGGAATTCATTCTGGGCATATAGGAGGGCACATACTCGGTAGCCAGAGCCCGTGGGGAGCTAGAAAGGACAGAAGGCTGCTGAGATGCAAGCCTCTATTGAGGCCGCATCATGATCGTGCTGAATGGGAAGAAAAGTGTTCTCCTGGCAAAGACTGAATAACACCTCTGCTTAGGAAAGTGACCTAAGGGCAGATCATTACCTCCAGGGGCCTGGGGCAGCCCTCTCCCCTAAGCCCTGGGCAGAAGGGCCCACGTTCCTGTGCTTCCCTAGAAAGCCCTGTGATGGCTCATTTTACAAGTCCACTTGACTGGCCATGGGGTGCACGGATTAAACGTTACTTCCGGGTGTGTCTGTGAGGGTGTTTCTGGGTGAGACTGGCATTAGAACTGAGGGACTGAGAAAGCAGATCGCCCTTCTCAACGTCGGTGGGCATTGTCCAATCTGTTGAGGGTCTGAATAGAGTAAAAAGGCAGAGGAAGGAGGAACTGACCCTTTTCCCCTGCCTCATTGCTTGATCTGGGACATCTCATTTGGTCTTCTCTTGTTCTCAGACTGGGAATCTCGCCATCGGTTCCCCTGGTTCTCAGACCCTGGGCTTGAGCTGAATTACACCATGGCTTTCTGTTTCTCTGGGGAATGCTGACTCATACAAGCTATCTCAACTTGGGCATTACTGAGGCTGTAGGGTGACGGTCAGCCCTGAAACTGCACTTGTCTGTGCACTGTTATGGGGAGCAGATCCACAAGGTCACATAATCCCCCAAAAGGTGAAGACCTGTTGCCTTGAGGAGCCCCAAGGAGAAAAGCCAGGCTTGAGGGTTTTAGGCAAACCAGCCACAGAGCCCTGAACTCTTATCTTCACAGGGCACTGATTCCAGCCTCTCCCACCGACAGAAACTGTTGGGTTTATGATTTACCTAAGTGTCCTGATTAGGACTGAATTGATCAAGGCAAAGGAGTATTTAAGGAATGAAACCTGAACTGCTCTGCAAGGTGAGGATTAGGAATATCTTATACTTTCCTGCAGCTGGAGCTTGTGTGAAGTTAATTATTGCATATAACAGCATTATAAAGTTTGGAGAAAGAGCATGGGGCTCCAAGAAGTATTGTCCTCAAAGTCACAGAACTGATGACCTCAGACAGAAGCCACCCATTAACCACCGGACCTTGGACAAGTTGCTGTCTTCAGGATTCAGTGTCCTCATCTATAAAATGGGATTAATAGGGTTGTTGTGGACATTCAATCATATAATGTGGATATTCAATGTGTAAAGAGTTTACAGAGTGACAGATGAAGTCACTGCTTGATAACTGTTAGTTTTTATTATACTACTGATAATAACTTTATTCAATGTTTCTGTCAGTGGTAGTTGGGGAAAGGAGAAATAATAGAAGGTACTATTAGAACCAAGCCTACAATTGATATGTAACTTGTAGCTTGCCCTGCTGAGCAAAAAGGCGTAAGGATAACAGTTCTTCCAAGGGCCCCTTCTGGGCCCCTCCTCACATGCACTATCTGAATTGCTTCTCTCAACAACCCATCCTGTGGTTGAGGAAGCTGAGACTCACAGAGATTAACTAATTTTCCCAACTCATTCCTCAGTTTGGAAAAGTGGAGGCAGGACATTAATTGGACTCTGTCATAAATCACTGGGCTCTGTCTCTGGAGCAGGGGTGTGTCTGGACCACAGAACATGGGCAGAGAGGGCCCGCTCCTTCATCAGTGATGAGTTGTGTCAGGTGAGAGAACTCTTGAATGCACAGTTCACAAGACTCAATTCCCCTTCTCTCCTTATTAGAAGCTTCCTCTGAAATCTACACCTTGCCAAGATGCAGAGCTAGAAAGTTCATAAATCAGAGAATCGCGGAGTGGCAAACTGCAAAAAAGGAAGTGACACTTCCCCGGGGGGGTGGAGATGCTGTTTGTGAACAAAAACGTGAGAGGGACTTGGCTCCATATCTGCAAAGAGGCAGGTGTGCTTCTGCAGGGGGCCTGCGCCGGACCGCGTCTGCAACTGTTGTTACCTATCCATTGCTACACAAGCTCGGCTTTGGCCCCACAGTACACGCCTACTCTGTCCCCCAGCCTCATCACTCCCAGCTGTGTCTGCTCACTGCCTCCTGTCACCCCGAGTATGCAATTCAGACTCAGGGCCCTTGAGGCCCTCCTGTCTGGGACTGACCATTCTCCCTCCTCTTCCCAAACTACTTGCACCAGCCACATCAGCTTCCAGAGCTCTGCTGCGAAACACAGCGTGCTCCTGCCTCAAGGCTTTGCTCAGGTGTTCCCTCTGCTATAGGGCTCTTTCCCCACTTCTTTAAAGAGCTGATTCCATCCCATGGCTCAGATTTCATCTCAGCTCTGAGCTCTTCAGAGTCCTTCCCTGACCTCCGAAATTATACTCTGAAGCCAATCACCATGACACTGACCTTTGTCATTTTCTTCACAAAGCCTTCAAAATCTTCACCTGCAACTCTTTCATTATTTCTTCGTCCTCTGCCAGAAGGTAAACTTCCAGAGACAGAAGTCAGCCTGTCCTGATCACTAGGCTCTCCAGAGTTAGAACAGCGCCTGGGTCGAGTGAGAAGCGCCTGAATTCTCACGAGTCGGCATTTGAATCCACAAAGGAAGCCGAGCTCTGGCCGCTCAGCATGTGAGCCTCGGTGGGTGCACAAGGCGGTGACTCTGGCTTCTGGGCAGCCGCCATCGCTCTGGTCCATGCTCAAGGCGTCTCCTCAAGTTGCTACTTAGGCTGTTGCTTTACCAAGACAGTGAGGAGGATGGGCAGGAGAGGCTGTTGATGTTTCTTGAGTTTTGATTTTTTTTTTTTTTTTTGATTCTGAGGAACTAGATACAGTCTTGCATTGTTGAATGATGGGGATATGTTCTAAGAAATGCATTGCTAGGAGATTTCATCATTGTGTGAACATCATAGAGTGTACTTGCACAATCCTAGATAGGACAGCCTACAACACACGTAGGCTATGTGTATGGTCTATTGCTCCTAGGTTACAAACCTGCACAGCATATTACTGGACTGAATACTGTAGGCAATTGCAACACTATGGTAAGTATTTGTGTATTTAAACATAGCTAAGCATATAAAAAGTACAGCAAAAATAAGTATAAAAGATAAAAAATTGCCAGGTGTGGTGGCTCATACCTGTAATCCCAGCACTTTGGGAGGCTGAGGCAGGTGGATCACTTGAGGTCAGGAGTTCGAGACCAGCCTGGGCAACATGGTGAAACCCCGTCTCTAGTAAAAATACAAAAATATTAGCTGGGCATGGTGGTGGGCGCCTATAATCCTAGCTACTTGGGAGGCTGACACAGGAGAATCGCTTGAACCTGGGAGGTGGAGGTTGCAGTGAGCACTGAACTTTAGCCTGGGTGACAGAGTAAGACTCCACCTCAAAAAAAAAAAAAAAAGATAAAAAATGGTCCACCTGTATAGGGCACTTACCATAAATGGAGCTTGCAGGACTGGAAGTTGCTCTGGGTGAGTCAGTGAGTGCTGTGTGGGTATGAAGGCCTAACACATCACTGTGCGCTACTATAGACTTTATCAATACTACACACAGGGGCTACACTAAATACATTTAAAAATATTTTTCTTGAACTATAAATTTTTTTTTTTTTTTTTTTTTTTTTTTGAGACGGAGTCTCGCTCTGTCGCCCAGGCTGGAGTGCAGTGGCCGGATCTCAGCTCACTGCAAGCTCCGCCTCCCGGGTTCAGGCCATTCTCCTGCCTCAGCCTCCAGAGTAGCTGGGACTACAGGCGCCCACCACCTCGCCCGACTAGTTTTTTGTATTTTTTAGTAGAGACGGGGTTTCACCGTGTTAGCCAGGATGGTCTCGATCTCCTGACCTCGTGATCCGCCCGTCTCGGCCTCCCAAAGTGCTGGGATTACAGGCTTGAGCCACCGCGCCCGGCCTTGAACTATAAATTAACCTTAACTTACTGTAACTTTTTTACTTTATAAAATTTTTAACTTTTTTAACTTCTTGACTCTTTTGTAGTAACATTTAGCTTAAAACACAAACACATACAGCTGTATAAAAATGTTTTCTATCCTTATTCTATAAACCTTTTTATATTTTTAAAACTTTTTCCTTTTAAGTGATTTTGCTAAAAGCTGGGACACAAACACATCCATTAACCTAGGCCCACACAGGGTCAGGGTCACCTGTATCACCTCCATATCTTGTCCCACCGAAAAGCCTTCAGGGGCACGCATGGAACTGTCATCTCCTATGACAGCAGTGCCTTCTGGAAAACCTCCTAACGGACTTCCCGAGGCTCTTTTACAGTTAACATTTTTTTTCATAAGTAGAAGTACCCTCTAAAATAATGATAAATAGTGTAATATAGCCAAATCGTAAATCAGTAATAATCATTTATCATCACCAAGTATTATATACTGTAAGTGTACGTGCTAGACTTTTATACAAATGGCCACACAGTGGGTTTGTTTACCCAGCACCCCTGCAAATGCATACTGCATTGGCATGTTATGATGGCTGTGATGTGACTAGCCTATAGGAACTTTCCATCTCCATTATCTTACGGGATCACTGTTGTATGTGCAGTCCACCATTGACCAAAACCTTGATATGTGGCACATGACTCCATCATCATCTGTAATTACCCAAATGTACACCCAGTAGCCCTCATCCCAACCTTGGCCTATTAGTTCATGTGAGATGGGAAATGATGCAGAATGGAACGGTGACTGGCTAATGAGCCAGGTTCCAACTCCACTTTTAGGTGCTGGGTGACCCTGAATAACCACAGCGCATCTGAGCCTTGGTCTCCTATTTGTAAGATGGTTGAGTTTGTGGTTTTGGGAGTCAGACAGACCTGATTAGCCCACTCAGTGAGTTGGGCAACTTCCCTAGTTCTCTGTCCTGGTTTCCTCATGTATGACATGGAAATCTTAAAACCATCTCAGAGGGTGGTCATCAAGATGAAATGAGATAGAGCTTGTAAGTTTCATAGTTGTGTGCCAGGCACAGAACTCAGTGATTGTTGGGTGTTGATTGCCATTTGGTACTGCCTTTACTGCTATGACCACTGACAACCAGGCAGAGAATGTGGCTGTCATCTCCTGACATAACAAGTAAACCCTCACTATCTACATCATCCTTTACCTGAGTGGTTCTCTGAGTGTGGTCCCCAGACCAGCACTCTCAGCATCACCTGGAAACATGTCAGAAATACACATTTTCAGGCCCCATTCTGGACCTACCAACTCAGAAACTCTGGAGGTAGGTGGGGACCAGCCATCTTTAGCAAGTCACGTCCAGGTGATTCTTCATAGAATTCTGCATTAGCCCCAGCAGGCTGAGAACCACAGTGTTAGCCCCAATCTTCCTAACCCTAACTTCACATTAGAGCCACCTGATGCGCTTTACCAGCATGCTAATACCTGGCTCCACCTGAGGAGACTGGGAGCCCCAATCTTCCTAACCCTAACTTCACACTAGAGCCACCTGATGCGCTTTACCAGCACGCTAATACCTGGCTCCACCTGAGGAGATTGGGATTTAGCTGGGCTGGAAAGGGACTCCCAGTAAAATAGAACCAGCAGGGTGTGAGTGTGAGTGTGTAAACTAGGACACACACACACACAGACAGAAACAGACAGAGGTTTTGATCTAAAGAACTGGCTTATGCGATTGTGGGGCCTAGTAAATCCCGTATCTGCCAGGCAGACCAGCAAGCTGGAGACTCAGGGAAGAGCTGGCACTGCAGCTCGAGTTGGAGGCAGTCCGGAGACAGAATGTCCTGTTTCTTGGGAAACCTCAGTCTTTTTCCCAAGGCCTTCAACTGATTAGAAGAGGCCCACCCACCCACATTATGGAGAGTCATCCGCCTTACTCAACGTCTACTGATTTTAATGTTAATCTCTTCTAAAATATACCTTCACAGCAACATCTCAATGGTGGTGAACCCAGTGTCTGGGTGCCGTGGCCTGGCCAAGTTGACACACTAAAGGAACCACCTGGGCTGGGCAGCAGGGAAGCAAGGCCGTGGAGGCCTCCCTCCTGGCTCACATTCTTTCTGAACGAGGTCAACGAAACAAAGAGGCCGCCCCCTCCCAGGCCACATCTCACGCAGCCCCCGCTCCTCTCCTCACTGTCACTGCTGACAACCTGCGCAGCACCCTTGTTTGGGGGTTTTCACCCTGAAGGTGTCTTCCCAGCTTCTCCCTGGGAGCGCTCAGCCTTGTGTGACCCGCTACCCTCAGCTCTGCTTTGAGGGTACTGCAGGCCCCCTCTCAGGTCATGTGTGGATGGATAGAAACAGACACAGGACTAACCTGCACATGGAAGAGGGGAACCGGAATGAAGAGCTCCAGGAGCAGCACAGATAGAACGCCCTGCGTGGTGCCGTAGGTGGCGGGCGCCCTGCGTGGCGCCTGAGGTGGTGCGCCCTGCGTGGTGCCGTAGGTGGCGTGCGCCCTGCGTGGCGCCTGAGGTGGTGCGCCCTGCGTGGCGCCGTAGGTGGCGTGCGCCCTGCGTGGTGCCGCAGGTGGGGCGCGCCCTGACGTGGCGCCAGTAATAGAGCGCCCACAGCAAAGCCACCGAGCCAGGCGCCTTAGACCCCCGCAGAACCTTCTTCACAAGCCTTTCTGTGTCTCCTTGCTCCTCAGCGTATTCTTGTGTACGTCAGGTTAGCCTTTTTCCTGGCTTCGGGATGAGGGCAGGCAGGGGAATTTAGGCTGCTGTTATAGGAGTCACAGAGGCAGCCTGAAGGTGATGGAAAGTCTGGGAAACACTCCCTGAGGAAAGCTTTGGGTGAAGCAGGTGCTGAAACGGGGTGGCCCTGCCCCACTGGGGCTGAGGCATCGCTTCTAGGACATCTGAGGTCATCGGGTGACGGTGACAAGATGGACAGGGATGGACTTCCACGCTGGCCTGGGTACTGCTCTCACAAGTTGCCCTTGGAATGAGCACGGAGAAGGAGCAGTGTGCTTTGTTTTTCAGAATGTACACGGGTTTCGTTTAAAGGGCTGCCCTTTGATGAGATGATGTCCTGCTGACTTTAGGAAAGGAGACGGTCATGAGAGTAATCGTAGCTGATGGGGTTCAGGGTGTTTTTTTTTTTCTTTAACGCTCTTATATGACATTAAAAAAAATTGTCAGCCCTTTGTTGGTTCTCCAGTTTGGAGGGAAGAGCAGTGAACGTTAGGGTCCTTACAATCCGAAAGCCGGGCAAACCACTGATCTAGGTTCTAGAACCTTCACCTGGAGTGATTTCACTGATTGCTGTTTTTAAAGAAGGATCTTGGGGTTTAATTCCTTTGCATCTTTTCTCAACCTTGAGCACTTGAGCTAGCCAACTCCTGAAGGCCAGGGTAAAGAGAAGGCCTGCCTTGCTATCATGGCACCATCACACACAGCAATAGGAAGTGGCGAAGAACCCGCAGCCTGGCAGGTGCTGGGCAGACTGTGAATAAGGCACCATTACACACCACCCAGAGTTACCTCTGGGTAACTCACACGGCAAAGAAAAACACACAGTGACCACTACCCTACTCTGTTTTTTTCTGCGATTTCGTCACAGGCTCTTTTTATACAATTTAGGAACAGAAATATCCAGGTTCCTGTCCTTGTGAGGAAGCCATTCATGTAGTTGGGCATCCTCAGCCTGATCATTAGGTTATCTCTGCTTCCCCCGTCCAATGCAATAATCAGGTCAGGATGGGCACAGACCCACGCTGGGCCAGTCAGATCACACCTTGGGGCTTCTGTTTTAAGGTTTGGGAATAGACACACTTTCTGTTTCATGGGGTGCAGTAGCCCTGAGGACTGTGTAAGCCTAGAGCCGCTAGTGGCCTCCTTTGCTACCCTGTGGTGTGAGCCTGCTGGGTAGTAAAGAAAACATAGACGAAAGAGCTGAGAGTGGAGTGAGAGAGCTTTGGTATCTTTGTTTGAATCTCTACCTTCCATCATGCCTAAAGCTACCTGCACTCTGGGACTTCCCAGTATATTTCCTTAAAGCGGTTTGAGTCTAGTTTTGATCATTTGTACTCCAAAATATTCCTGAAAAACGCTCCCTAACATTTTATGCTCTTTCTACCAAAACTCAGAAGCCCTTTGCATGAGTGTCATTGGAAATCCACTGACCCAAATGCCATAGGCTGAGCTTAAGCCATTATCCTTAACACGTTCAATTCCATCTAAGAAATTCTTAGGGACCTGAAATCAATCAGGGACCAACTCTAGGACCAGCTTGGGGCCATCATGGCTGTGAAGAGAACAGCCCGACTTTATTAATTTGTTCTGATGAGCAACTTCCTACTGAACTAATTTGGACCTATATGGGCAATTTATTTAACTCCATGAGCTTCTGTTTCTACATCTGTAAGATGAGGGATAGAAGTAGCAGTATTGAAGGCTTGTTCAGTTTTGTTCAATTCAGTTCAGTCTCTTTCCAAACAGCCCAGGTCGACACAGCTCATCCAGTTCCACTCCCATGCGCGAGAGCCTCAAGTGACTTAAACTGTACTTAGACAGTCTCTTTCCTCACCTAATCATGGCTCAGGCTGGGCCAATCACACTCCCTTTCCAAGGAACTGGGCACTGTGTTGCGGGAGTTCTACTCTAGGGAAACCAGGATGTATCATGTGAGAGGCCCAGTGAATGGAGCAAAGGAGTAGGGAAAAGCAGAGAGACGTGTAAGGACAGGGTCCCACACCTTTGAGACCCAGGAGATCTCCCACTTTGGGACCCAGGAGGTATCTTGACATATGTCCACTAAAGAGCCCTTTGGGCCTCTAGCTAGCTGGAGAGGTTTCTTTTTATTACTCCTAAAAAACAGCAGCCAATCCCTGAAGACAGTTCTTAGCTGAAAATCAGTTCCTATTTCCATGTGGTCCTGTGGAAGCTCCAGTCCACCCCTCTGTGAAAAGGGCTATCAAAGTTGCTTCACCTCAGAGGATTAGAGCTCAGTTGGGGTAATAGATGTGGAAAGGGATCTTAGAAGACAATAATTTCCCGTAGGAACAATTGGAATTTATTGGACCCGCTTACTCTTCTTTTAAGGTTTTGTACCAACAGGCGAGCATCACATGCCTCTCCTCATGATCTCTACACAGATATTACTTCTTGAGGTTACTTGCAAGGAGCCAGCCAGCTGGCCAGAGCCAGCTCAGGAGACTGAACTGGGTGTAGGATGACGGATGGTTCAAAGAGGCCCTTTTCTGATGCAGAATGTCCTTGCTACTAGCCTGAAATTCCATAATTACAGGTTGATTTCCTTATGACTTGAAAACACACTTGAATTAAAATGCAGACTAGGCAAAGTGTCCTTAGATTTGACACCAAAATCATAGCCCACAAAAGGAAAGATGATATATTAGCCTGCTTAGGCTGCCATCACAAAATACCATGGACTAGGTGGCTGAAACAACAGCAATGTATTTTCTCACAGTTCTATAGGCTGGAGGTCCAAGATGAAGGTCTGATAGGGTTCAGCTTCCGGTGAGGGCTCTCTTCCTAGCTGGTAGACAGCTGCTTTCTCACAGTGTCCTCGTGTGAGAGACTCTCTCACATGAGAGAGAGAGAGTCTCTCTTCTTCTTTTTTTTTTTTTATAATTTATTCATTGATTTTTTTCTTAAATAAAATGAATTAACATCCATTATAAAAACTTTAAATCTACAGTAGGGTAAAAATAAACTATAAAACCTCCTTTTCAATCCCCTCATTTACTTCTACTCCACGGAATTAACGATTGTTAATATTTTCTTGTTTATCCTTTCAGAACTCCATTTATTGGTGAGAATGGTGTCATATAAATTGTCTTAGCCAGTTGTGATGGCTCATGCCTGGATTCACAGCATTTCTGGAGGCCAAGGTGGGAAGATCACTTGAGGGCAGGAGTTCGAGGCCAGCCTTGGCAATACAGAGAGACCCCATCTCGTATGTGTTTTCTTATGCTTTCTCTTGGATATATGTTTGATGTATTTCTTCTTCTTTTTACAAAACCATTGACTTATCTGTTTATGTGTCATGCCAAATTCAAATAAGAGTGATAGACTCTCTTGTATTGTGGGCACCTGTTTAACTTAAACTTTGCCCAGAGATTGTCCATGAAGGATTTGCTGACTAATCTTTTCTTGGGATACTGTTTCTCATTTCCTTTTTCCTTTTTTTTTTTTTTCCCTGTTCATCTTCCAGCTCCTTTTCATCTTCCTCTTCTTTTTCTCACTCTCTTTTTCTGCCTGCTTCTCCTCCTCCTCCTCTACATTTCTGCTTTCCCTTTTGTTCATCTTCACTGCAGTTTCCATTTGATTGTTCTAGATTTTGATCCCAAGGCATAGCTGGTTGTTTCTGTATAAAAAGATTTGAATTATCAGAGGCTTCTGAAGTATCAGGATCTCTCTCCACACTGAAAAAGTTTCTTCTCCCACTTCCTGGACACTGTCCTTTCCTGGACTTCCTCAAAGTCAATGGCTGGTCTTTCAAAGCTTTCTTTGTTGCTCCTCTTTCTCCTGTCTCTATTCTTCTTGTAAGAGCACCAGCCCTATGGGATTAAAGTCCTACCCTTATGACCTCATTTAACCTTTATCACCTCCTCTCAGGCCAAAACAGAGTCACACTGAGTCTCATTGGGAGTTAGAAAATTCAACATAGGAATTTTTGAAGGACACAATTCAGTTCATAGCAGATTGATATATTCAACCTTATCTAAATTTAAAACTTTTGCTCAGCAAAAGACCTGTAAGGAGGACGAAAAGACATGCTATAGACTGAGAGAAAAGATTTGCAACCTATATATCTAACAGAGAACTTGTATATTAAATATATGAATCTCACAAAACTCAACAGTAAAACAAATTCCAATTAAAATATGGGCAACAATTCTGAACAAAATTTTAGCCAATTGAATGTAACAATGTATAAATCCCATGACCACATGGCATTTATTCCACATATGTACAGCTAGCTCAATGCTTGATAGTCAATGTGATTCACCATATCAACAGGCCAAAGAAGAAAAATATGATCACATCCATTGACATTGAAAAACATTTGACAACTTCAACACCCATCAATGATTAAAGGCACTCAGTACATTAGGAATAAAGGGGAACTTGCTTGATCTCATAAAGAGCATCTGTATAAACCTAAAGCTAACGTCATACTCAATGGTGAAAGATTGAATGCTGTCCTTCTAAGACGGGAACAAGATAAGGATGCCTGCCCTCACCACTCTTATTCAACAATGTGCTGGAAGTTTTAGTCATTGCATTAAGGGAAGAAAAAGAAATAAAAGTCATTTAGAGTAAAAAAGAAGATAGAAGTGTCTTTATTTGCAGACAATATGGTTGAAATCCCAAGGAATCTGCAAAACAAAACAAATCTTCATAGGACAAATAATTGAGCTCAGTAAGATCACAGGATACAAGATCAACACACAAACATCAATTGCATTTCTATATACTGACAATGAACAAGTGGAAACCAAAATTTAAAAATGCAGCACAATTAATAATTGCCCAAAGAAATGGAAATAGTTATCAAACAGATCAAACAAAACATACACGGTATCCTTATGCTGAAATTACAAAGTGCTGATGAAAGAAACCAAAGAAGACCTAAATATTTAGGGAGATGCCAGCTGTGGTGGCTCACGCCTGTAATCCCTGAACTTTGGGAGGCTGAGGCAGGAGGATCACTTGAGCTTAGGAGTTTGAGACCAGCCTGGGCAAGATAGACCTCGTCTTTACTAAAAATATATTTTTTTAAAAATTAGCTAGCCATGGTGGCGTGTGCCTATAGTCCCAGTTACTCAGGAGGGTGAGGTGGCAGGATTGCTTGAGCCTGGGATGTCAAAGCTGCAGTGAGTCATGATCGTGCCACTGCACTCCAGCCTGGACAACAGATTGAGAGCCTGTCTCAGAAAAAGAGAAGAAATTGATAAATTGAAACTTATCAAACTTAAAAGCTTTTCTTGTAAAAGCTTATGTTAAGAGGACAAAAAGACAAGCTACAGATTGGGAAAAATTATTTGAAAATCACATGTTAGACAAAGGACTTGTATCTAGAATATGTAACAATTCTCTAAACTCAACAATCCAATTAGAAAATGGGCAAAAGACATGTAACAGACATTTCACTGAAGAGGATGTCCAGATGGGAAACAAGCATGTGAAAAGATATTCAACATCATTAGCCATTAGAAAAATACCAAATAAAAGTACAAGGTAGCATTACATACCTACCAGAATGGCTAAAATAAAATATAGTGATAACACCAAATGCTGCTGAGAATGCAGAAAAATCAGACCACTTATACACTGCTGGTGGAAATAAAAAATAGTACAGCCATTCTAAAAAATAGCTTGTCAGTTTTTTGGTTTTTGTTTTGGTTAGTTTTTTTTGTTTGTTTGTTTGTTTTTTTGTTTTTTTTTTTTTGAGACAGTGTGGCTCTGTCACCCAGGCTGGAGTGCAGTGGCACAATCTCGGCTCATTGCAAGCTCCGCCTCCCAGGTTCACGCCATTCTCCTGCCTCAGCCTCCTGAGTAGCTGGGACTACAGGTACCCGCCACCACGTCTGGCTAATTTTTTGTATTTTTAGTAGAGACGGGGTTTCACCATGTCAGCCAGGATGGTCTCGATCTCGTGACCTCGTGATCCGCCCGCCTTGGCCTCCCAAAGTGCTGGGATTACAGGCGTGAGCCACCGCGCCGGGCCTTGGTTTGGTTTTTTTGAGACAGGTTCTCACTCTGTCCACCAGACTGGAGTGCAGTGGAACCATCATGGCTCACTGCAGCCTCAACCTCCTGGGCTCAAGCAATCCTCCTGCTTCAGCCGCCCAAGTAGCTGGGACTACAGATGTGTGTTACCATGTCCAGCTAACTCTTGTATTTTGTTTGGGTAGGAACAGTATTTTGCCATGTTGCACAGGATGGTCTTGAACTCCTGGGCTCAAGCGATCTGCCTGTCTCGGGATCCCAAAGTGCTGGGATTACAGGCATGAGCCACTGTGCCTGGCTATCAGTTTCTTTTAAAACTAAAAATGAACTTATTTAGCAATTACATTCTTGGGCCTCTATCCCAGAGAAATTTTCATTTCAAAATCTTGGGTTTTTAACAAAAATTTATACACAGTGTTCATAGAAGCTTTATTTGTTATAGCCAAAAAAGCTGGAGACGACCAAAATGCCCTCTAATAATGTATTAAACTGTACTACATCCATACCGTGAGACACCATTCAGCAATACAAGGGAGAAACTACTGATACCCGCGGCAAGTTGGATGGATCTCAGTGTAGTCATGCTGAGTGAAAAGAGCCAATCTCAAAAAGTTACCTATCGTATGATTCTGTGCATACAATATTTTTGAAATAGTAAAATTGCAGAGCTGGAGAACAGATTCGCAGCTGTCAGGGATTTGGCAAGATGAGAGGGGAGGAGAAGGCCATGGCTAAAACAGGATAGCATAAGGGATCCTTGTATTCTATATTCTGACTGTGGTGGTGGTCATACGAACTCACATTTCATAGAACTAAGTATACACACACACACATGCACAACTGCATGCATGTAAAGGTGGTGAAATTCTAAGATCAATGTACTGCATCAATGCCAGTTTCCTAATTCTGCTATTTACTATAGTAATGCAAGACGTTACCACTGGGGAAACCGGGTGAAGTGTGTATTGCTTCCTTTTTTTTCTCTCTCTCTTTTCTTTTTTTGAGATAGAGTCTTGCTCTCTCACCCAGGCTGGAGTGCAGTGGTGCGATCTCGGCTCACTGCAACCTTCCCCTCCCGGGTTCAAGTGATTCTCCTGCCTCAGCCTCCTCAGTAGCTGGGATTACAGGTGTGCACCACCACATCCGGCTAATTTTTGTAATTTTAGTAGAGATGGGGTTTCACCATGTTGGCTAGGGTGGTCTCCAGCTCCCGACCTTGTGATCCACCCGCCTTGGCCTCCCAAAGTGCTGGGATTACAGGCGTGAGCCACGGTGCCCAGCCATGTTGCTTCTTATCACTGCATGTAGATCTACAATCCTCTCAAAAATAAAAAGTTTTTTTTAATGTGGTTTCCCCTAGAAAAGAAAATTCCATATAAGTGTACAGGTTCCTTTCCACATCCATTATCCCAACTGCTTCCATTCCTGGGAGGTCAAGCAGTCTTGTTCGCCCATTTTGCAAGAGAAAACTAGGACCAAAATGGTCAATATGGCCAAGGAAAGATCATATTCTTGGTCCTGTGACTGGCTCTGTTCAATAGCTGTAGATAGAGCATTATTATCCCTATTTTACCTATGAGAAAACTGAGTCTCAGAAATAGGACGTGTCCAAATTTATATACTTAGAGTATGAAACAGAGCTCTTTTGATTGTAAACTATAGAAACTAAACCCAAGCTGGATTAAGGCAAAAAGGTGGCATTGGCTCAGGTAATGGAAAGTCTATGAGTTTCAGGCACAGCTTGACCCAAGTACTAAAACCATGTAATTGGGATTCCACCTCTCAATTTTAGCCCTGCTTTCTTTCGCATTGATTTTATTCCTAGGCAGCCTTTTCCCAAATGATGGCAAAGATATTTTACATTCCACCAACTTAGCAAACCATGAAAAGAGTCCCTCTTCCAATACCTCCAGAAAGGTCCTAAATTGATTCTGACTTTTCTGGCTTGTTACATACCCAGGAATACGTACAGTTGTTAATTGGCCTGGTCCAGGTCACATGCCCACCCTCGACCTGAATTATCTGAACCGAGAGTAGGGAGGATTGGTTCTACAAGGGAGGCTGAGCACACAGAAAACACACCTGCGTGGGCTCCCACGAGAACCCACAGGTAAATCGGAGGGCTTCCTACAAAGGGCCTGGATAGAGAGCAGCTGTGAACAGTAGCTTAGCTTTCCTTTGATGTTGGCCACCTGTCCTGCCAACCACTCCCTCAATGCTCACCTCTTGCCACTTTGGCAGGAGCCAAGGGGCCCCCTCTAAGTTGCACAGCAATCTGAGCATGGAACAAGGGGCTGGAATTTGAAGTTGCTCTTAGAAACCAGCCAGTATTTCTTTCTCGAAGACACCATAGACCCGTCTGCTTTGCAGAGTAATGAGAAGACACGTGTTAATAAAGGCGAACATTTGCAACTTGCCTACTAGAGACAGCTGAGGGTAAACACCGAATGGGATGCTCCCTTATTATTATCTACGCCTTGCCAGGCCACTTAGGAGGATGCCAAGAGCCCACAGTATTTCATCTCCAGCTCCGACTTCATCAGAGCCAAGTCCTCATCGCCCTATAGTCTTGCCAGCCGAGTGGGCAGTGCCAGCCCCTGCCGTGGGAGGGGATGTCCAGTGCATGGTGCCCCTGTTCCAAGGGGCACCCTCCGGACCTGCTGTCCCTGCAGAACTAGTGAGGGTAGCTCTGTTTCTGCTGAGGGCCTACTGGGGACCACATACCCTTTCCTGGGTGTGCTTTTGTCTGTTCCCAGAAGCACCACTCATCCATCGTCCTCACTTTAATCTCCTTCTTCAGTTGACATATTTAAAATTAATGAGGAATTTTTTCTCATCCAACTCTCTGGTTAGGGCAGTGAGCCTATTTCTCCCCCTCAAATGAATCTTCTAGGTAAAATAATGGAAAAATATGTTTTTCTCTCCTACCCCGGCCCTACTTTTAATGTCTTTGGCAGCCCCGAACAGAGCCACTATATAAAAAATCAGACACTTTATTGCTCAGTAATTAGCCCAAGCTAGCCCAGGCAGACAGTTTGCGGGTGGAGAGAAGAAGAGATGGATGAGGAAGAGGTGCCCAGGGATGTGGTAGGTGCTTGTGTGTAATGAGCTTTTGAACAATTTCCTCTGCTGGATTTCTGTGGGCAAAAGGTGTCCCTGAGTAGGCTGTGCCAAGTTACTTCCCGAAGATGTGAGCGTTAAAAAACATTTTTTCCTCAATCTCATGGTGTTATGGTCTGAATGTTTGTGCCCTCCCTGCCAAACTCTTGGTTGAAATCCTCACCCCCAAGGTGATGGTGTTTGGAGGTGGGGCTTTGGGAGGCAATTAGGTCATGAGGATGGAGCCCTCATGAATAGGATTAGTGCCCTTAAAAGAGACTGCAGAGAGCATTCTTGGTCTCTTTGCATTGTGTTAAGGCACAAAGAAGCTGTGGCTGGATGTGGTGGCTCACACCTGTAATCCCAGCACTTTGAGAAGCCAAGATGGGCGGATCACCTGAGGTCGGGAGTTCAAGATCAGCCTGGCCAACATGTTGAAACCTCGTCTCTACTGAAAATACAAAAATTAGCTGGGCATGGTGGCATGTGCCTGTAATCCCAGCTACTCCGGAGGCTGTGGCAGGAGAATCGCTTGAACCCAGGAGGCAGAGGTTGCAGTGAGCTGAGCTGGTGCCACTGCACTCCAGCCTGGGCGACAGAGCAAGACTCCCTCGCAAAGTGAAAAAAAAAAAAAAAAAAGAAGGGCTGGGCACAGTGGCTTATGCCTGTAATCCTAGCACTTTGGGAGGCCGAGGCAGGTGGATCACCTGAGGCCGGGAGTTTGATACCAGCCTGACCAATATGGTGTAACCCTGTCTCTACTAAAAATACAAAGTTAACCAGGCGTGGTGGCACATGCCTGTAATCCCAGCTACTGAGGAGGCTGAGGCAGGAGAATTGCTTGAACCTGGGAGGCGAGGATCGCAGTGAGCTGAGATCACGCTGTTGCACCCTAGCCAGGGCAACAAGAATGAAATTCCCTCTCAAAAAAAAAGAGAGAGAGAAGCTGTCAGTCTGCAACCCAGCACATAGCAGGTGTTCAGAAAGATGTGTTGAACTGAGCTGATGCAGGGTGAATACAGACACAGCTCACACATGAAGCCAGGTGAGCCTTGGCCCAGGCATGCCCTCTGGAAGAGGTGGGGGATAAATGAGAGGATACTGCCCCCCTGTTCCTATCAAGAAAGGGTTCCTGGAGCAGATGCAGCTTGACTCCGTTTGGGAGCACTCTGGACACTTCTGTACTTCTGCTGGACCACCACAGGAGGAGAAGCAGGCTTACCTGTCCTCTGTCCTCCCTCCCACCTTCTTTTGTGCTAAGTCCTCCAATCGTCAAGGCCTGATGTTCTGTTGGTGACCACTCTGTCTCTGCTGGTTAAAAAGCCGGTTCTCAAAAGGACTGTCCAGTGTGGCTGACCTTCACTCAGCAAGGTCTGTGACTCCCAGGTAAGAAGCCACTGGCGGAGTATCCAGGGGCCAAGGGCTGATGCGTTTCTCCTCATCCACCTCACTCTGATCCCAGATGCCAGTTAGCCCAGGAGAGGTTCCTGAACACAACCCCGATGGAAGCAAACATAAGTTCTCAATGCCTAAGGGATGGATGTGGCAAATCTGGCCTCAGAACCTAAACCAAGCAGGGAAGTAACAGCAGCAATTCTGAGGCTGGGAAGACCGGCTTGGGAAAGTTGCAAGCACTGAAGCATTTTCAATTCTTAAAATGCAGCAGCACCCCATTGCCCCACCCTGAGCAGAGGAAAAGGCAATCAATTCTTCTGTGGCAAAAACGAAATAAAGTGCTCAGCTGATTAAAACTGCTGTTGCAGGAAGAAGCCAGCCCTCTGAGATGGTTTTGCCAGAAAAACACAGGATGCCCAGTTAAATTTGGATTGTAGATAAACTAGAAAACAATCTTTAAGTATAAGTATGTCCCCTGAAATACTGGGGACATACTTATACTAAAAATTATTGCTTACTTAGCTGAAATTCAAATATAACTGGGCCTCCTCTACTTTGCCTGGCAACCCTGCTGTGATAGGTAGAGGCTGCTGCTGAATCTCTGCTGTGTGTTCTGTTCACAGGTGGTGGGCAGTACAGAGGAGGATGAAGAGGCGTGGTCCACCACAACAGGTTACCCAGAGAGGCTGCAGAGAGTTTAAAAGGAAGGAGAGGGATCACCAGACCATGAAGTAGGTACAAAGGCATTCCTGTCCAAAATACTGAAGACTTGGGAACAGCATAAATGTTTCACATCAGGAAAATGGTTTGAAATGATGGTATATTTATATGATGGAATATCAGGCAGACACTAGATAGTATGTTTGGGAGGAAACTTCAAAAACTTTGAAAAAAAAATGCCCACCTTGTCTGTCTCTGAAGAGCCCTGAGCTCCCTGGACCCACACAGTTGGGCAATGAGGGCTTTTATCCTGTAGTTACTCCTGAAGATGAGTCCAGGCCTTTAAAGTTGGCTCTGCAGGTTCACATCTCAGTTCTGTGGCTTCCTAGCTGTGCCGTCTTCGAAAAGTTATCTTTCTGTGCCTCAATCGTCGCATCCCTAAATGGGGCCAATATGGGCCAACCTCATAGGGTTCCTGTGAGGATCAGGATGTGATAAACACTCAGGACAATGCCTGGGACATGGTAATAGCTTGGTGCAATAGCATCAGCTCAGTGTGCGTTAGCTGTGATTTCTCCCATTTCCCACAAGGAGGCTAAAGGACAAAACCGTGGAGAAAGTACAGGCATACCTGGAAGATACTGAGGCTTCAGGTCCAGACCACTGCAATCAAGTGAGTCAGACAAGTTTCTGTTTCCCAGTTATGTTAAACGCATGAAAGTTATGTTTACACTATACTGTGGTTTATTAAGTATGCGATAGCATTATGTCTAGAAAACCAGTCTAAATACCTTAACTTTAAAAGAAACCTTATTGCTAAAAATTGCTAGTGATCAAGTGAGCCTTCAGCCAGTCATAATCTTTTTGCTTGTGGACAGTCTTCCCTCAATGTTGATGGCTGCTGATTGATCAGGGTGGTGGTTGATTAATTTGTGGGTCACTGTGGCAATTTCTTAACATAAGACAACAATGAACTTTACTGTATCCATTGGCTCTTCCTGTTGCGAAAAATTTCTCTGTAGCATGTGATGCTGTTTGAGAGCATTTTATCCACAGAATAACTTTTTTTTTCCCCAAAAAATAGGGCTCAATACTCTCAAACTCTGCTGCTGCCTTAGTAATTAAGTTTAGGAATATTCTGAATACTTTGTTGAATTTCAACAATGTTCACAGCATCTTCACCAGGAGTAGATTCTATCTCAAGAAACCACTTTCTTTGTTCAATAAGAAGCTACTCTTCATTCATTCAAGTTTTATCAAGAAGTTGCAGCAATTCAGTCACATCTTCAGACTCCACTTCTAATTCTAGTTCTCTGGTGTTTTCTTGCTATTTCTACCACATCTGCAGTTATTTCCTCCACTGAAGTCTTGAACCCCTCAAAGTCATCTATTGTTTCGAACTCCTATTAATGTTGTGGGGTTTGTTTGTTTGTTTGTTTGTTTGTTTGTTTGTTTTTGAGATAACAAGGCCTCCCTCTGTTGCCCAGGCTGGTCTCAAACTCCTGGGCTCAAGCAGCCCTCTCACCTCAGTCTCACAAAGTGTTAGGATCCACCATGCCTGGCCAGTGTTGATATTTTCACCTTCTCTCATGAACCACAAATGTTCTTAATGGTATCCAGAGTGATGAATGTTTTCCAAATTTTCAGTTTACTTTGCCTAGATCCATCAGAGGAATCATTATTTATGGCAACTACAGCCTTATGAAATGAATTTCTTAAATAAGATTTCGAAGTTGAAACGACTCCTTGATCTTATGAGTTGCAAAATGGATGGTGTGTTAGCAGGCATGAAAACAACATTAATCTCCTTTGACGTCTCCATTGGAGCTCTTGGGTAACCAGGTCTATTGTCAATAAGCCATAATGTTGTGAAAAGAATCTCTTTTTCTGAGCAGTAACTCTTAAGAGTGGACTCAAAAAATTCAGTAAACCATGCTGTAAACAGATGTGCTGTCAACCAGGCTTTGTTATTCCACTTATAAAACATTGAGTAGAGTTCACATAATTCTTTTCTTTTTTTTTTCTTTTTTTTTTTTAATTTTTTACAGCAGAAAGTAAAGGCTAAGAGTTAACATCATTCTTAAGGCCCCTAGCATTTTGGGAATGGTAAATGTGCATTGACTTCAACTTAAAGTCACCAGCTGCATTAGCCTCTAACAAGAGAGTCATCCCATCCTTTGAAGCTTTGAAGCCAGGCATTGACTTCTCTCTAGCTCTGAAAAACGTAGACAGTGTCTTACTCCAACAGAAGGCCATTGCGTCTACATTGAAAATCTGTTGTTGAGTGTAACCACCTTCATCAATATCTCAGTTTGATCTTCTGGATAACTTGCTACAGCTTCTACATCAGCACTTGCTGCTGCTTCTGTACTTTTCTGTTAGAAAGAAAGCTTCTTTCCTTAAACCTCATGAACTGATCTCTGCTAACTTTCAACTTTTCTCCTGCAGCTTCCTCATCTCTGTCAGCCTTCACAGAACTGAAGAGAGTTAGGGCCTTGCCCTGGATTAGGTTTCAGCTTAAGGGAATGTTGTGACTGGTTTGATCCTTTATCCAGACGATTCATGCTTTCTCCATATCAGCAATAAGGCTAATAATAAGGTTTCACTTTTTTTTTTTAATCTTCATGTGTTCCTTGGAGTAGTACCTTTCATTTTCTTCAAGAACTTTTCTTTTGCACTCACAATTGACTGGTGCAAGAGTCATAGCTTTCAGCCTGTCTTGGCTTTCAATATGCCTTCCTCATTAAACTTAATAATTCCTAGCTTTTAATTTAAAGTAAGAGACATGTGACCCTTTCTTTCACTCATTTAGAGGCCATTGTAGGGTTATTAACTGGCCTAATTTCAATATCATTGTGTCTCAGGGAATAGGGAGGGCCAAGAAGAGGGAGAGAGATGGGAGAACAGCCAGCTAGTGGATATTTTTCTTTTCTCTCTCTACCACCTTAAGACAAACTTTTGTTAGGTTACCTTTCCAGCCCTAATCTACCAGGTTGGGAGCTGTGCAGGGCTGGGCTTTCAGGAGGCAGAATAGAGAGCTTTTCATTGCAGTGCGGTAGAAGGTCACTGGCTATGTCTTCTGGCCCCAAACACCACACATCGTCCACCTCTCCGACACCTGCCAGTTTCAGCACCTGAAAGGTGATAATTTCCAATTTATTTCACAGGGTCTTGAAAGATGGGTCATTTGTAGAACCTCAAGTGGCCCAATGGGGGCTAATTGGCAGCTGGGTTGTGCATGGTACTTAGGTAAGTGTAGGGGAGCAGAAGTACCCAGAGGTTCATACAATAGGTGTGTTAGTCTTAGGTTTTAAGAAACTGAGCTGTACTGTGGTTGCTTGAGTAAGCTGTGTTTATTATAAGGGCAGCTCTGGAGTAAAGGATGGAATATAGATGACATGCACAAACTTCAAAGGGACCCCAGAAGTATTTTTACAGTCAGGCCTCATGGGAATAGGAAAGTGATCCAGGAAGGGTAGTCTTAGGGTGATCATCACCTCAGCAGCAGGAGCCCTCTGATGCCCTTAGCCCTTACCTTTACTCAGCTCTTAAGGGTCTTTCTTCCATTGCCCGTATTGAAGCAGGAAATTTTCCCTGACCCCTTCGTGGATGGGAACCAGAGTGCAGGCACTGGAGCTAGCCAGCTGCTTTGGTGCCACTGAACTCCACTCTCTTGAACCCATTGTACTCAACCCCTCATGGAGGGAGCATGCAGGTGAGTGGGTGTGGGAGCCAGGGTGAGTCTTTTGGGTGCCAGCAGAAGCAAAACTCCATGTAGGCCTTGCAGCAGCATCTAGCAGGGAATATCCATGACCCCCAAAGACCCAGAAGGAGTGTTACAGTCAGCGCTCTTTCAGCTTTGCTGTCTATGGACAATTTAAGGGTTAACAACTCAGTGAGCCCTCTGCCTTTTCACTTGAGGTGGCTGCTTTCTGCCAGTGAGGGCAGAGGGTCAGTGTGACAATCTTTTGCCTCCGCACCTATGGTACCCGAGCTTTTGTTCACTGTCCAGGAAAAATCGGATTGTACAAATGAATTAAAGGTTGGTGAATGCAAAAGATTTTATTGCCGATGAAAGTGGCTCTCAGCAGGAAGGGGAGCTGGAAGGGGGATGGAGTGGGAACGTGATCTTCCCCTGGAGTCCAGCCATCCCCAGCCAGACTCCTGTCTGAAGCAATGCCATCAAGCCATCCCTCTGAAGTCAAACTGCTTCTCCCTGACGTCCAACTGTAATCTCTGACATCCTGCACTTCTCCTCTTCTCCTCTCTGCCAGTGCAGCCTAGGGTTTTTATGGGCAGAAGATAGGAGACAGGGCAGGCCATGGGTGGTTTTGGAAAGTGCAACATTTGAGCAGGAAAACAAGAATGCATGTTCTCACTTTGGGCTGTGGTTCCAGGCTTGGGGGTGGGACCCTCACTGGGGACCCACCCTCTTCTGCCCAGAATTTCCCTTCCTCCTGTCCGTATCACTCTGACTGCTTGCAACCTACTCTTTCTCTTTTCTCTACCTCCTGGCCTCTGCTAGTTACAGCCTCTGCCTATTCACAGATTCTCCAGCTCATGGCTTCTGAGTATTACTTCTCTCTGATGGAGGTTGAGTTTATTTTCCCATGACCAAGCACTCAATTGCCCCTCTCTGTTTCATATTTATACTGCCTAAGGAATGAGTCTGCAGAATAGGCACTGGCCCTGCTGTCTATCCACTGTCCAATCAGCTGTGGCCATGTGGTCACATGATCATGGTTCTAACATGGCAGCTCACGGTGGGAGGAACTCATGGGAAGAGGACTATGGGAGAGGCAGGCACCCCAAGGCTTGTCCTGCCCACATCAGAGAGATGAAAAAGAGGGGGTATGACTGTGCCAATAACAAATTTTCTCTATTTTATAGATTGGCTGCTGGGGGAGGGTCTGGTAAAATGAAATGAGACACTGAGTTCTGTCATGGAACTTTATTTTCAATAATTAGGCTTTATTTTAAAGAATCCTTAGAGTTCAACCCACAAACGCCAGAGAGCCAAGGGGCACTGTTTGAAAAAAAAATAACACTAGGTCAAATCTGACCCTCTAACCTTGTAGCCAGGCTGCTTTTTTCATTTTTCACAAGTCAGACACATCTTTGGGGACAGTAGTAAGAACACAAGGAAGTGATCCCAAGTCCCCTAGACGCTTCAGCATCATCTGGCCAGTGAGGGTAGTATTTTTTGCCCTAACTCTCTAGGCACTACTAAGTTAAAGAGGTACAGGACGTATCATGTAGCTGGCTCATCTCTGAGGTAGTCTTCCAGCTGCCTTGATCTTGTCTTGGGCATGTCTGCTGGGTTCTATAACTTAATACGGTAAGTCATTTTAACAGGTAAACAGTGGAGTTTTTTGGTTTGGGGGTTGGGGGATTGGAAGAGAAGGAGAATGAATGTACCAAAGACATCTAAAGGGAAAGAATCCAAAAGAGAAAAGGGAATATTTATCCACTTAACATTTACATTAAAAAAAAATGTAGTTTTCTTTAAAACACTTAGCTTAACTATCAGAACAGAAATGTGCTTATGAGGTAATTCACATGAAAGAGGCAATGACTGATGGCTTAAGGATAATATATACTCACGTAGTAGGAGTAAGTGTCACACACTGTTCCAAGTGCTTTATCTGTATCAAGTCATTGGTCTCCACAATCTTATGAGGGAGGTACAATTTTTATTCCATTTTACATATAAGAAAACTGAGGCCCAGAACCATTAATTCACTTGCCCAAGGTCTTGCAGGTAGCAAGTGGCAGAGGTGGTGGCATTTAAATCCTGACAGTCTAACTCTCAGAGTTTAGGCTCTGAATTACAATGTTCTCAAAGGAAATTTAAAACTATATGGAATTGAATGAAAATGGTAACACAACATATTAAATTGGATGGGATGCAGCCAGTATTTCTCCAGCATGCATTATGTCTGAGTGGTTTTAAGTCCATTACCTCTATGAGGCAGGGTCACCTGAGGACACCCATGCTCAGAGAGGTCAGGTACTGACACAAGGTCACACAGGTAGGAGATGGAAGAACCAAGATAAGAACAGAGGTCTAGTTCCAAAATCTGCCATCTACTCATTAGTTCTTCCTGTGCACAAGTGATACCTTTCAAGGTACATTTGCACTTTGATGGAAGATAATCCATCAACTCAAGAAATAATCATTGATGGTGGAAAATCTAGAAATAATTTAGCTTGTGGAAGTGTGTCTTCCAAGCATCCCTGAAATTATAGCTCACAATTCGCTGTTTCCTAAGTCAGCTCTGCTAGAAGGTGACAGGATCTGAGCTCTGCTTGGGCAGTTTTCTTTCTGCCTCTTCCCTCAGGCATCCCCTGTGGGAGGAAGGAGGAGCTCAAGGTCAGGAGAGCACTGTTCCCTGGGAGGTAAGTGCAGCACTCAGCCGCATTGACTCCAGCTGGCATCCTTCAGTGCGGGAGGCCTCATCATCTATCCCTGCAGGGCTTTGTTCCCTGCAGGCCTCTGAATGTGAGATCCAGCCTCTTTGGATTTCTGGGGCAATTTTTGCTTTACCTTTTCACCTGACCCTTTGGTTTAAAAACACAATAAGGAGTGGGAATTATTAGCATTGGAGTTAAAGAATGCTGGCTTTTAGGACCTGTTTTTTTCTGGTCAAGCTGAGAGAGGAAATCAAAGCTTCCATTCTTCTCCCTGGAAACAGAACTTACAGAAGTGTGCCTTATTACATCATTGTTGATAAAAAGCAAGTGAGAAATACTTGAGAATGTGAAAAATCACAGAGTAACTGTGTGTGCATTCTACAGGGTAAAATCAATGGATGACATCCTTCCTGAGACTTAAGATGGTCCGGTCCAAGTTAAGAAGAGGGGGTTAGATGGAGATGCCAGGAATTGATGAAACTCTGTGTGCAAAGCACAGCACAGTTAGTGCCAAGAGGAGGAGGTGGTCCTCTCACCTCCGAGGACTTCAGAAGGCTGGTTGGCCTGGGGAATGCCAAATACTCAGTAGTGCCTCTGTTTCCTAATTGGCCAAAATGTGAAAAAGTAAATGGGCTCAAATAAATATTAATGAAGTGTTGACTATGTACTACATTGCAAAACAGCCTTTGTGGTTAGGAAGTTGACTTTGCAAAAATTATGGCAGTAAAAAATCTGACATAGTTCGCCTCATCTTGCTTCTGCTCTCCAAGCTGTCCTTGGTCATTCCTGGGCATAGGACAAGCTAACTTTCGGAGGAATTTAGTTTATAGTTTACATTTAAAGCAAAGGTGATAATAGCCTTTCCCCAAACTAAACCACCTTTGTAAACTAATGAAAGGCCACAAGGTTAGGATTATGAGAGGGGCCTGAATTCCGACAAGACAGGCATAGTTTCTATAATTCCTTACTGCTCAGGGATCATGTGGCCAGAGGTCACAAGATTTGTGACTTTTCCAATTGCTTCTATAAATAACATTGCTCTTGTAGAACTTAAGATTGGTTTTTGAGATATCTTTCAGACTGACCCCACCAGGACTCATGACTCATGGCTCAACAGGTCTTGTGGCCCCCACGCAGAGGCACACTCAGTGCACGAGGACCATTTTCCACACCCTTGTGATTTCATCCCCAACCAATCAGCAGCAGCCATTCCCTAGCCCCCTGTCCACAAAATTATCCAAAAAACCTTAATAGCCAAGCCTTTGAAGAGACTGATTTGAGCGATAACTCCTGTTCTCCCACGTGGGTCAGCCTCACGCCGGTTAAACTCTTTCCCTATTGCAATGCCACGACCTCAGTGAACTGATTGTGTCTGCACCTTGGGCAGGAAGAACCAGTCAGGTGACTGCAGTTAGACAAACGAGAAGTTAATCTGTGGGTCTTTCACTGACCAACAATGACTTCATCTCTTTGAGCCTCAGTTTCCTCATTTATAAAATGGTGCTCATAGCAACTGTACCTGAATGTAACAAGCCCAGGGCCTGAACTCTGATACCCACCAAGGAAACACAAATAGGCAAGTCAGAAATCTTCTTTTATAACAAAGCAAGGAGGGGAATGCACCAGCCATCCCTAGCAGGGCTTTCTAAAACTCTCCTCAAAGTTGTATTCCGCAGGATACCGGCTCTCTCTCCACTCCCCACCAGCCCCTGCCACACTCTCAAATATTTTCTTCTTCCTGAGCTCTCCATGCCCTTTGTTCTATAGATCAACGTGACTTGTAGCTCAATGTGTTCTGTAGATTAATATTCAGATGTCTCTGGTACTGCACCCCACGCTCTGCAGCACATCAGTAGGGTGCGGCTGAGTTGAGGGTTACACAGAATAATAACTTTTTTTTTTGATACACAATCATGCCATAGGTTGACATGATGATTAAAGAAACCACAGATGCAAAAAGCCACTAACAATAAACCTAAAATGTGGGGCAGGCTCAGTAAAAGTTCATTTCCTTCCTCCTCCCGCAGACACGAAGATCAAACGTATCTGAGAGGTTTTGGAAATTGAGCACACAGTAGGGCCCTATTCTGATGAAAGTGCTGATCCGATGCTGAGATAAGAAGTAGCAAAGTGATGGTCTAACCCCACTTGGGAGTGCGATCAGCTATCCTTCCATGGGCCAACTCCCAGGGTGGGATGGGGTCTCCCCTCCTGAAGGGACGGAGGAGAGAAGGGGAGCAGGGGTGGTCTAAGGCTAAACCTGTGAAAGGAATGGTGATCTCAGAGCGGGTGGGGTTAAGACACTGATCTGTGGGCTAAAAAAAAAAAAAAAAAGATACCTCAGGAGAGTCGGTTAGCAGGAACCTATCCTCACTTGTAGCTGGAAAACAGTCTGGTTGGGGCTATTTGGTCTCTTCGAAGTCAACTAAAAACACACAAGAGACCAGGCACAGTGGTTCATGCCTGTAATCCCAGCACTTTGGGAGGCCGTGGCAGGAGTATGACTTGAGCCCAGGAGTTCAAGACCAGCCTAGGCAACATAGTAAGAGCTTGTCTCTCCACTCCCCGCTGGCAAAAAAAAAAAAAAAAAAGACCTGGGTGTGGTGGTACATGCCTGTGGTTCCAGCTGCTCAGGAGGCTGAGGATGCAGTGAGTCATGATCACGTCACTGCACTCCAGCCTGGGTGGCAGAGCCAGACCCTCTCCCAAAAATAAATAAAATAAAAAATAATAAAAATATATATTTTTATTGAATGAAAATGATAACACATGCGTGTGTGTGTGTGTGTATATATATATATATAAAATGACTCCTTCCTTTTTTTCCTAATATTTTCCCTAATTACACAACAGAACAAACCAAGAAGAAACAAGGTCAAACTTTCTAGAAGGCCTGGATCCTTTCTCCATGAGGAAGATAAAATCATGCAGCCCCTTAGGGTTTCAGTCAGTGATCCTGTTATAGGCTGAATGTTGTCCCCCAACAAATTCACCTGGTGAAGTCCTAAGCCCCAGTACCCACCGATTGTGACTGTATGTGGAGACTGGGTCCTGAAAGAGGTGGTTAAGGTAAAATGAGGTCACAAGGGTGGGTCCTAATCCAGTATGACTGATCTCCCTATGAGAACATGAAGATGGCCGTCTGCGAGCCAAGGAGAGGGGCCTCAGAAGAAACCAGTCCTGCTGACACCTTGATGTTGAACTTCCAGCCTCCAGAATTGTGGGAGAAATAAATGTTTAAACTGCCCTGCCTGGCACCCTGTCATGGCAGCCCTAGCAAACTAGTCCAGCTGCACTTCTCTGCGTGGAGACCTCTGGTCCCAGGGCAGATGTTCCAGCTCCTCCTTTTCCCTCCTGTGCCCTGCTATTCCCCTACCAGTTGGCTCCTCCTGCCTGCTGGCTCTGCAGTGGCACCAATACCGAGGCAGGGGTCAGCAAGGGTGTGCTCTGGGTACGCCTGGCCCCAGAGACCTGAAGCTGGCCCAGGAGGGTCAGGAATGGGCACAGCGCTGGGGAGAGGACAAAGCTGGAGTCAGCTTGTACCTACCTTGTACCTACCACACGAGCACTGTGGGCAGGCGGCCGTCAGGGGTAGTCTCGCTGTATTTGAATGAGACCTGCTGCGTTTGCCGAGCCAGGAGACAGGCCCTGACTTCCCTGAGCTTCCAGGAAGTTGAAGCGTGGAAAGAGGTCATTTTCCTTGACCCAGCTTGGGGAGCCGAGGTCTGCATATGCCTCCCCCCTCCGGAGGAGACAGAAGCCCTTGGAAGACTCAGCTCCCTCAGTCAGGAAGAGAACCTGGTGCCTCCCAGAGGTGAGCACAGGTGTGGGAATAAGCAAGTTGAATCTGACTTAGAGGCCTAATATTTACTTTCCATCCTTATTCAACCCCCCCAACCTCTATCCCCCAGGGTGGCACAAGAACCAGGCAGCTTTTAAAGTGGCAGAAAATAGGGGTGAGGCCACAGCCCTTCAGGTCCTGGAGTTGCCTCTGAGGAGCTCATTATCTCCATGCACGGGGTCCTTTACAGGCGGGGAGACTGCTGCTTCCAGGCCACAGGGACCAGGGCCCTCAGATGATGCTGGCAGCCACAAGGGCTGGGGTCATGCCCCCGGAGGACACAGTGTTTCTCCTCTGAGGATCTATCCTCATGAGAGTCTCTAACCTATTCTTTTCCAGAACTAGGTGCTCGCTCGCTCTCGTGCTCGCTCTCTCCTTAGAGAAGCTTAGGGTTCCAGAAAAACAAAAGCCAGGGGGGCAGGGTAAAGTCAAGCAAACTGCTTGCTGAAAAATTGGGTATGAGAAATTGGAGCTGAAATGCAATCATTCTGCCATACCTGCTACACACAGCTTTGCTTCCCGGCCCTAGTCATGGGCTGAGGAAGACTCAGGGTCCAGCTCAATCTCAGCAGCCTTGTAGCTGACCTCAAGGCCACCGAATTGCATCTCCCTGAATGCAGGGACCGTGTCTTGCTTATCACCATAGCTACCATTTATCGAGAGCGTTCTCTCTCAATGTGTGAAGTGGTTTCATATCAGTTATCACTAACCCTCACCACACTGAAGTCAGATGTTATTATCATCTTTTAACAGGAATGGAAATTAGGGTTCAAGAAGGTGACTTGCCTAGGACTTCATAGCCCATAGCTGCCGGAGGTGGGATTTGAACTCGTCTGCGAGGTTCGACATCACCCCAGCCCAGTGCCTGCTCCTGACAGAGACTCAGCAAGTGCAGCTCTGCATGTTCCCCCCATCACGGAGGCCTGCTTGGGGCAAAAATGTTGCTGAAGAAAGGTGGCTGATAGTTTGGAGAGAAGAGACGCTTATTCATGCAATTCCCAAGAATCCCATCTCCAGCTTAGAAGGACACCTTTTCTGATTTCCCATTCAAAGGGACTGACATACGCTCAGGGGCTGAGGCAGCAGCTGTTTTCCCTGTGCACAGACTGGAGAGCGGTGTGTGAGTGAAGTCTGCGGCCACTTCTCTCCTCCCCCGAGCCTTCTGGGGTTTGGGTTTATGACTCCAGAGGCGGAGAAGCCTGTTCCCTTTCTGTGCGGATCCCGTCATGGACAGAGTCTGTTTTAGAAGAGCATTTTTAGATGGCAGTGAACGTTCCAGACCCCAAAGCATTCTCTTTGCAGCACCGTCTAGCTTGGGTGGGGATCGGGTGGGTTTGTGAACACGTGTGTGCGTGCGAGTGTGAGTGTGTGCACGTGTGTGTCAGCCTCTCTGTCTGGTTCTGCTGCTAGCCACCTCTGTGATATCCTGACTGTGTAGCCGGGGCATCATCCAGCCGTAGGAATCTTCAGCAAACCTGCAGTTCAGACGAACGCCCTTGTTTTGGCCCTGAGAAGAAAGTCTGTTGAGTCTGAGGGCTTCAGAGTCATTCTCTCAAGGCATTCGTTCAGCTTTGTTTCCCCTGCTGCTACCCTCTCTGAAGTCGTTATTACTCATTAGGTATATTGCACATAGAGGAAAAGTAGGTCAAGGATTAAAAAAAAAAAAAAGAAAAAAAAATCATCTCTGGGAGAAGCACAAGTATTGTGTAAAGCTATTTTGAACTTGCGTGAGATTTTTCAAGGGGAAAATGTTTTGTGCAGGGATGGCTGCTGTCACAGCCGACTTACCAATGAATGCCCATGTCTGGGCCTTTCATACGCTAATCACGTGCCCTTAGAATTCCATTTTGAAATGATCATTCTGCCCAGTGGGGTGAGCGGCCTCTCAATCCAGGTTCTATACAATATAGGCCACCTCGAGGATCCTCCATGGAACGGAACAAGAGAATCCTGAGAAATCTCTGTAAAGGAACAGAAAGAATGAGAGAGAAAAATGTGAGTCTGACCACCGGGTGCCTGGGACCTATGTGCCACCCAGGTTTGGAGCAAGGCTGCGGGGCAGATGATGTCCAGGAGAGCCTCAGAAAGTCCGGGCTCTAGAAAAAAACCACATTCCAGCTCACTCTGCTCTGAACTGCATCTGCTCTGTGCTGAAAGCTTTGTTGCTGCCGTGAATATATTTAGGGGGAATAAAATGTGCAGTATCAAAGCGACTGGCTTGGAATGGGCTGGATGCATCTTAGGCTCTGCAGGGGGAAAAGGCCTCTAGCTAGCAGTTGACAGAAGGGGGAAGGCAGTGAGGACTGGGCCCACCCACGGGAGTCTGGGCATGACGCGGGTCCTGGTTCCCAGGCTGCCCTGTGGGAATATGCTCCATGGGCTGGGGCTGCTGTGCTGGCTGCTTTTGCCCCCAGGGGGTCACCACGCTGGGCTTCTCCATGCTGGGCTATCATGATAATGCCCAGGGTTTACGGGTTTACGGGCATTATCTCGCACAGTATTGTTTTGCTCCCTTTCACAAAGAAAGGAAGGAAAAGAGAGGCAGGAGGAGAGAGAGGAAGCCAGACAAGCGTTCAGCTCTGCTAGTCGTTCCTTGCCTGGGTTAGGCTTCCCTGGAAAGTAGCCCACATTGTCTCGTACCTTCTTCATCTGACAGCCAGGTGCTCCTACTGGGAGCATACCTGTAGTAGGCCATCGCTGTGCCAGTTGACTGAGAAAGCAGTGTCCCTGCTTTTCTGGAAACTTCCATACAACACAATTCCCGATGGAAAGCATTTAACAATTATGGGTGGGGCTGTGATCAAAAAGTAAACTCTAGAAAACGTTAACAGCTAAGCTGGGCGTGGTGGCTCACACCTGTAATCTCAGCACTTTAGGAGGCCAAGGCATGCAGATCACCTGAGGTCAGGAGTTCGACACCAACCTGGCCAACATGGCAAAACCCCTGTCTCTACTAAAAATACAAATTTTTATTAGCCAGTAGTGGTGGCACGCACCTGTAATCCCAGCTACTCGGAAGGCTGAGGCAGGAGAATCACTTGAACCTGGGAGGGGGAAGTTGCAGTGAGCTGAGATTGCACCAGTGCACTCCAGCCTGGGCAACAGAGTGAGACTCTGTCTCAAATTAAAAAACAACAAAAAAAGGTAATAGCAAGTGGTTACAGCCCATGACTCTTTAATCATTTTAAATAGTAAAAGTGTATGGAAACTCTTATAATATTAGAGCTAAAATGCACCTTAGGGATGATTTAATGCACTTTTTCAAATGATAAACAAGATCCAGATAATTATGTCAAATATTTACAGTAACCCATCTTATTGGTGCCAGTTTGAGAATAGAACCCACATTTGCGAATAATCTCAACACCTTCCGTTTCACCTCACTTTTCAAAGGTCCTTGAGAAGGGTATTTGTACACTGCCTGCAAGGTAGTTGCAATGGCTATAAAGTCTTCTTATTGCATAAATAGAATTCTACTCTATCTGTGTTAACCTAGCTAAACTTAATGTGCTTGTGATAAAACTCACCAACTAAACATGTAAAAACAGTCGTTACTTTTCCTTCTTTGTGTTCATTTGGTGGGTTTGGGGGAAATGATTTAGATAGCCAATGTCTCAGAATTGCTGTCCAGTCCAGGGAGACTAAATTGGTGATTTCTTTTTCTCTCGACGAATGTTCCTATAACAGGCAGTGACTTTTAAAATCATTCTGGAGATGATTCCCTTCTAAAAGTAGCTGTTATATTCTTTAAACATTTGCATTCATTGGTTGGTGAAATGGGAACCTTGACAGTTCTGGGGAAGACGAGCCAGATAATCCATAATGGCATGGTAACCCCTTGGCAGAGAGGGGAGGGCTGCAGGGATGCTGGATCTGTGTGGGCAGCAGTGAGCAGTGGTGGCCCCTGAGAACTGGAGAGTAGAATGGGGCAGAGCCCGGGAGGATGGTGCCAGTGATTCTGGGGGCCAGAGAAGCTCACATCTGTTTAATGCAGACTGTGGCAGCTTCCTCCTGCTCCTCTCCTACAGTTGCATTAGTTCCTCCTTAGTTCATGCAGAGATGCCTTTGATTTCTAGGCATCATTCCCCTCTCACTTTCCATGCTGGAAATGTGGCTTTGCTACCAAGGTAGCCTTAACTAGAGGGGGCGTCTAAACTTTCAAACTGTTTCACTCTGGCCTCCACCCTTACCTCTCCATCAAAATTGCTCTAGCCGATGACTGCTATGTAGCCTAATCCAGTGGAAACTTTTCAGTGTTCATCCTACATGACTTTTCAACAGCCTTTGGCATGGCTGTCCATGCTCTCCTTCTTGAAATACTCTCCTCTGTTGTTTCTGAAATACTCACTCCCAGCCCTTCTGCAAACCTGTCCCTCCTTTTCTATTGCCAGCAGCTCCTCCACTACAATGTTTAAATGTTGAGGTTCCTCAAGGCTTGCTCCTAGATTATCTTCTCTTCTCACCACGTTCTTGCTCTTTAAGGGAATTGCCTTCCCTACCCAGAAATACCAAGGAATAGGGGGAGTACAGGTTGGGGGACACCACCCACTGAAAGAAACTCAATTTCCACGACAAGGGAAAGCCCTTCTTCCCACTCAGGCAGCATCTTCAGGGACCAATGGGATATCCAGCAGCACCAGAGAAGCCAAGCAGACCAAAGGCTCTGAAAATTAAACTGACATTGGAACCAGAGTCCATAAGGTAAGGCGAGATGCATGTGCTAAACCTAAATAGGGTAACTGACTGCTAATATGAAATATTTATATAGGACCCAGACTCTCGTGACATAACAGACAAGATATCCAAGATATAATTAAAAACTCACCATTCATGCCAAGAACCAAAATAAAAAATCTCAACTCAAAGGAGCAAAGACAGGCAGCTGACACCAACACCAAGATGAATCAGATTTGAGATTATCTGACAAGGATTTTAAAGTAGCATCATAAAATGCTTCAAGTTATAAATTATCTTAAAACGAATGAAAAAATTAAAAATCTGAGGGAAAAAATAGAAGTTATAAAAAAGAACCAGATGAAAATGTAGAACTGAAAAAATACAATAACAGATTTTTTAACTTACTGTATGAACTCAATAGTAGAGTGAAGATGAGAGATGATATATGTGAACTTGAAGACAAAAAAAATAGAATTCACTAAATCTGAAAAACAATGAGAAAATTGACTGAAAAAAAGACCAGAGACTCAGAGACCTTTGGGACAATAAGAGAGGACCTGACATTCCTACCATTGGAGTTCCAGACGTGAGCCACTGTGCCCAACCCTCAAACAATTTTAAAGAATTGAAATCATATAGTGTGATACCCAGCCATAATGGAATCAAACAAGAAATCAGTAATAGAAAAACAACAGGAAAATAGCAAGCAAGGAGTAATTGAATAACATACTTATAAATAATCTGTGGGTTGAAAGAAAGCCTACAAGGAAATTTTTAAAGATACATAGAACTGAAAGAAAATGAAAATACAACCTATGAAAATCTGTGGAATGCAGTTAAAGCAGTACTGTGAGGAAATTTTTGGCAATAATGTTATATTACACAAGAAGAATATCTGAAATTAATAATCTAAGTTCCTACCTCAAGAACCTAGAAAAAGAAGAACAAAATAAACCCAACACAAGCAAAAGAAAGAAAATAAGTATGAGTGGAAATCAATGAAATTGAAAATAGAAAAAGAAAAGAATAGATAAAATTGATAATGAAAACTGGTTCTTTAGAATCAATCAATAAAATTGATGAACCTCTAACAAGACTGACAAAAATATAATGAGAGGAGACACAAATCACCAGTGTCGGGAATGAAATGGGATGTATCTCTATAGTTTCTGCAACCATCTCAAAGATAACAAGGGAATACTATGAATAACATTAAACTCACATATTTGACAACTTAAAAGAAGTGGACTAATTCCTTGAAACTACAAACCACCAAGTCACCCAAGATGAAATTGACAGTCAGAATAACCCTATAACCATGGAGGAAATTAAATTAGTAAATGAAAAGCTCTTAAGATAGAAATCTCTTAGGCTAGGCTCACATGGTTTCACTGGAGAAATCTACCAAACATTTAAATAAGAATTAACACCAATTTTACACGATCTCCTCCAGTAAGTAAAACAGGAGAGAACATTTAAAAACTCATTTTATGTGGTCTGTATTACCCTAATACAAACACCGAGAAAAGACAGTACAAAGATTACAGACCGACAAGTCACAGGAAGTTAGATGTTAAATTCTCAACCAGAGATCCACAAACCTCCTCCAATAATGTATAAAAAGAATTATATACCATAAACAAGTGTGATTTCTATCAGATATGCAAGGCTATTTTGACATTCAAAAACTAATTGAAAGTTAGGCATCACATCAACAAGCTAAAGTAGAACTATATCAATTGACATACAAAGAAAAGCAATTGACAAAAATCTAATTTTATTCATAATAAAAATTTCAGCAAGTTAGGAATGGAGGGGAATTTCCTCAACTGACAAAGGATACCTACAAAAAAAAAAAAAAAAATCCGCAAAATCCTACTTGATTGGGAAAGACTGAATGCTTTCCTCCTAAGATCAAAAACAAGGTAATGCCCATTCTTACCACCCTTATTCAACATAGTACTGGAAGTTATAACCAATGAAGTCTCAGTAAAGACAAGACATAAAATACATACACATAGAAAACAGAGAACTAGAACTATATTCACAGGTGATATGATTGTCTCTGTAGAAAATCCCCAGGAATCTATGAAAACGTGTTTAGAACTAATAAGTGAGTTCAGCAGCGTCACAGGATACAAGATTAACAAAAATGAATTTCATTTCTATATGCTAACTATAAAAATGTGAAAACTGCAATAAAAAAATATAATACTGGCCGGGCGCGGTGGCTCAAGCCTGTAATCCCAGCACTTTGGGAGGCTGAGACGGGCGGATCACAAGGTCAGGATATCGAGACCATCATGGCGAACACGATGAAACCCCGTCTGTACTAAAAATACATAAAAAACTAGCCGGGCGAGGTGGCGGGCGCCTGTAGTCCCAGCTACTTGGGAGGCTGAGACAGGAGAATGGCGTAAACCCGGGAGGCGGAGCTTGCAGTGAGCTGAGATCCAGCCACTGCACTCCAGCCTGGGGCAACAGAGCGAGACTCCGTCTCAAAAAAAAAAAAACAAAACAAAAATACAATACTATTTACAGTCACTCGTAAGAAGATGAATAGTTAGGTGTTCTCTTAACAAAACATGTACAAGATATTTATACTGGAAATTATAAAATGTTGATGAAAGAAATTTTAAAAAGCCTAAATAAATGGAGAGGCCTACTTACTGTGTTCATAGATTGGAAAACTCAACATAATAAATATGTCCATTTTCCCTAAATTGATCTGTAGGTTTAAAGCAATTGCTATCAAAATCCCAGGAAAGTTTTCTGTAGATATTGACAAACTTAGTCTAAAGTATGTATGGTAAACCACAGGCTCTAGAATAGTTAAAATGATTCTGACAAATAAAAATACAGTGAAAGGACTCATTCTGCCCATTATTAAGACTTCTATGTAACTATAGGTAATCAAGATAGCATTGTATTACAGAGGGGTGGACCATAGATCAATGGAATAATAAACTCAGAAACAAACCCACACAAATACATGCCCATCTGATTTTTCACAAGGTACAAAGGCAATTCAATAAAGGATGGATTGCCTTTTCAACAGATAATGCTGAAGCAATAGGACTCTTGTAGGCTAAACAAGTGAATTATGACCTAAACCTCACACTTTATACAAAATTAACTCAATTTGGATCATAGAGTTAAATGTAAAATGCAAAACTATAAAACTGTTAGAAAAACATATGGGCGAAAGTCTTTAAAAAGTAGGACTGTGCAAAAAGTTCTTAGACTTGACACCAAAAGCATGATCTATAAAAGGAAAAAATTGACAAATTGGACCTCACCAAAGATAAAAACTTTTGCTCTGTGAGAGCTCATGTTATGAGGATGAAAAGATAAGCTATAGACTGGGAGAAAATATTTGCAAACCACATATTCAACAAAGGACTAGTATCTAGAATATATAAAGAATGCTCAAAACTCAACAGTAAATACCAAACAATCCCATTTAAAAATGGGCAAAAGACATACACAGACATTTCACCAAAGAGGATATATGGATGGCAAATAAGCACATGGGAAGATATTCAACATTGTTAGCCATTAGAGAATTTCAAATTAAAATCACAGTGAGGCCGGGAGTAGTGGCTCATGTCTGTAATCCCAGCACTTTGGAAGGCCAAGGTGGGTGGATCCCTTGAGGTCAGGAGTTCAAGACCAGCCTGGCCAACATGGTGAAACCTCGTCTCTACTAAAATACAAAAATTAGCTGGGCATGGTGGCATGTGCCTGTAATCCCAGCTACCCAGGTGGCTGAGGCATGAGAATCACTTGAACCCAGGAGGCGGAGGTTGCAGTGAGCCAAGATCGTGCCACCACACTCCAGCCTGGGCAACAGAGTGAGACTATCTCAAAAAAAAAAAAAAAAACCGTACTGAGATATCACTACACACTTATCACAATGACTAAAAAAATAGCAACAATACCAAAAGCTGGCAAGGATGAGGAGAATCTGGATTGCTCACACACTGTTGGTGAGAATGTAAAATGGCACTCTGGAAAACAATTTGGAAGTCTCTTATAAAACTAAACCTGCAGGCCAGGCTTGGTGATTCATGCCTGTAATCTCAACACTTTGGGAAGCTGATGTGGGAGGATCACTTGAGGCCAGGAGTTCAAGACCAGCCTGAGCAACATAAGAAGACCCTGTCTCTGAAAAAGATAAAATAAAAATAAAAATTAGATGGGCATGGTGGTGTATGCCTGAAGTCCTAGCTACTCAGGAGGATGAGGCGGGAGGATCACTTGAATCCATGAGTTCAGTGCCATAGTGAGCTGTGATTGGACCACTGCACTCCAGCCTAGGTGACAGAGCAAGACCCTGTCTCTAAAAAAACTAAACTAAACATGCAACATGCAACTACTATAAGCGCATTGGCATACGCTGCCCACACACGCACTGCCATTGTGACACACACACACATCACACGCACAACTGCAAACACTGTATTCTTACTACAGGAGTCCTGAGTGATGGTTCTCATGGCAACAACCAGAGAGTCACTTCCCATGTGTCCTCTGGATGTGATGCATCACATCCAAATCACTGGACGTGACACAGGCTTGCAATCCAACTTCTTCCGAGCGTGTGCTTCTTTCTCGTGTTCATCCTTCAGCTTATCATTAAGCTCACTGCGGCTACAATTTGATAAATGATGAACGTTGTTTAGTCTTCAAGGGCCCTGTATTGTGCTAATCTATAACTCTAGATGAAAAATGAATGCATTCAATTCCGTTAACCGAATGTTGAGCATTTTCTATCTACAAGGCAATAATAGGGGTTTCTAGAGGAAACAAAGATGAATCATGGTGCCTGTTCTCAGGCAGCTGACAATGGCACAGGGAAGGTCTTTGTGTCTATTCTATAGCAGAAGACTGGCTTTGGAATGAGCTGTTAGTGGGTATTGATATGGCATCTTAGGACCTTGGGAGAGTTGACTTCCTGGCTGGCATCCAACACCCAGGGGTGCCACTCAACTCTGTACAGAAGGTTTATAGGAAGAACTGTGGGCTACAATGGTTAAGAGCCTGCTGGTGGGCCGGGTGGGTGGCTCACACCTGTAATCTCAACACTTTGGGAGACTGAGGCAGGTGGATAACTTGAGTTCAGGAATTCGAGACCAGCCTGGCCAACATGGTGAAACTCTGTCTCTATTAAAAATACAAAAATTAGCCAGGCAGGGTGGTGGTCACCTGTAATCCCAGCTACTTGGGAGGCTGAGTTAGGAGAATCACTTGAACCTGGGAGGCGGAGGTTGTGGTGAACTGAGATCACACCACTGCACTCCAGCCTGGGTGACAGAGCCAGACTCTGTCTCAAAAAAAAAAAAAAAAAAAAAAAAAAAAAGCTAAAAACAAGAGCCTCCTGGCCAAGTCAGCCTGTGTCATTCCAGTCCTGGCTTCCCTACTCACCAGCAGGTAAACTTGGGCTAGTTCCTCATCTTTAAAATTAGGAAAATAATATCAACCACTGAGGGCTGGTGTGGGGAATAAAAGGCAATGCATGTGACCTACTTAGCACACAGCCTGGCATGTAGTAAGTGCTGCACAAATACCGGCTACTATCATTTGAGCAGGTAGGATAAAAAAGATGAATAAGGCATGGAGCCTCTTCTTGAGATGCTCTCAGTCCCACGGGAGTGATAGACATGCGTGCAGAGGGATTGTTGGGCAGTGCAGAAGAGAAAATATGGGCCTCACTCAGGAGGCTGCAGACAGCGAGCCACTAACAGATGCCTGCTAGTCATTGCAGTGCCTTTCACCCATGCCTGGGGCAGGTTTCATTCACAGCGTGACCAGCTTCTGCACTGGCCAGGGACACGTGCAGTGCAGGCTGAGCACGCTGAGGGCCTCCGTTCACCTCCCTCCATTCGCCTCCCTCTGTTCATCTCCCATCGCTGGTTCAGCATTGCCCTTGGCTATTTGCAAAGCTGCAGAAGGAGCTCTTCTCTAGGATGTTTTTCTCCACTAGACCCCATGACAGATGTGGTCCCAGGAGAAGGAGTTGTTGAGGAGCCATCATTATCACACGCCCCACCACTTCATGCACAAATGCAAGGAGCTAGCTTATTGCTTACCATTGTTGGTGTGAGAACAGTGTTATTTCGGTTGGTGTTTCTTACCTCAAGGAAGGATCCCCATTTCCTGCACCAGGGGGTGTCTGGGAGGCAGAGCGATTGCATCTTGCAGCTCAAAGTATCATTTTCCTGCTTGCTTTGAGTCAGCTTTGTGGGGTGCTGTGACACAGAAATGTGCCTTCCACAGACTCATTTGTCCTGTGGTCCAGGCTGCTTCTCAGATGAAAACCTCTCTGGGACCCTTAACCTTGGCAGAACCTGGTGTGTTTCGTGCTAGTGCCCAACAGTTATTCAGTGTCCTTTGCACAGAGAACTACGTGGGGATAGAAAATAAATCACACCTTAAAATATGAGGTGAAAATTCTTACAACTGTCTATTGGAAGTTCTAGGACGTTTTGTCTACATATGGTAATAGCGAGTTATTTTTCAGAAGGAGTAACCATGGAGTAGAAAGGCACGCCATTTGTTTGCTTTCTTGACTAATGTCGTTTGTACAGGAAGCCTGGTGGGTGGCAGAGAGGGGAATCTGAGGCCTCCATGAAGCCCTCCCATCCCCAGGGCCAGGGGCAGAAACTGCAGGTAAAACAGTCATGAGAAAATTGCAGCTTATGTTTTGCAACCTGCAGTCTAGAAAGGGGATGAGAATAAGAACCAGGATAATTACCGAGGAAATCTGCAAGACATCTGCCGAAGAAACACAGAAGTCAAGACAGGAGGAGTCAGCTACTCAGGAGGCTGATGAGGGAGGATCGCTTGAGCCCAGGAGCTTGAGGCCACAGTGAGCTAGGACTGCACCACTGCACTCTAGCCTGGGTGACAGGGAGAGATCTTGTCCCAGAAAAGAAAGAAAAGAAAAAAAGGAAGGAGGGAAGGAACGGAGGGAGGGAGGGAGGGAGGGAGAGAAGGAAGGTATGAGAAGATACTGCTGTGGGCCAGAGACCTGCCCAGAGCGCAGGCCCTGCAGGCAGAGTTGGGGGGTGTCCCTGTGTGCCCAGAGGAGGCTTACAGTGCAGGGGGTGGGGTGGAGCGGGCTCAGAGCCAAGCCAGCTGTGACCCTCAGGGCTCTCCTCTCTGACTCAGGAGCATGCAGGAGGTGGGCCTGGGTCCCCTCCTGCCCCAGGTGGAAAATTCACCATTCCAGGGAGTGTACTCTTCTCCCAAGGCCCTGGGTTCGAGACCCGGATCATCTTCCCCAGGTTTGCAGGGAGAGTTCTGGTGGACAGCAGCTCCCTTTTTCCCTTTAGCCAAAGTCGCCAGGTCTAGAGACTCCTTTGCTGATCAAAAAGTCACCCCAGCAGCATCAAAGTAGGGTTAGGACGACAGCTCGGACTCAGGTGAGGCAGGGCCTCCCCACCCTGAACATCACTGGAGCCAAGTGTCGCCAGCCTTCTCCCCTCTCTGCTGCGGACTGAGCCCAGGAGACAACCTTGCTCCAAGTGCCATGTTGTCTAACTCCTGGGACACTGTGGGTCTTCCTCAACCTGTCCTGGAAACATCACCAAACTGCTTACCTTGTTTCAGTCCAAACCCCATTCTTCCTTAGAATGTTCTCTGTTCATTTAAAATAAAATGTAAAACATCCTCCTGCTGCACATGGTACAGTTGGAGAATTAAAAGGAGGCACCTGAAGTGGCTGGGATAGGGACAGCGCCAGAGACCGTGCTACAGGAGAGATGGCTGGTGGAACCAGGCAGTGAGAAGACTGAGGGCCTGGCATGTGCCTGGCAGCCTCAGAACTGGTGGGTGCCTGCGTGCACTTCCAAGGGCCAGAGCAGGGCCACAGGTGGCCACTGAGGGGAGAGGAATAGATGCTGGTACCACCTAAGTGGGCCTTGAGCCTATAGGCAGGTTCCCACAGCCTAGATGTGGGAAGGCTATGCAGACACGATGCCAGGCTGGGAAGACGCGTGCAGGAAACGTGGGAATGGAAAGGGGTACAGCTCCATCCAGCAGCTGAGCCGAATCTACTCTGGGGCTGGACAGAACCTGCAGGCCCCGGCCCGCCTCAAAGCTCCAGCACAATAGACGGGAAGGGACCCACCTGCACACCCCGAGGCACGCTCCACACCTTGAACTTGGTGGAGCTGGGCATTCAGGCTCTTGGTTGGGGATTCGGGGCAGGGATTCCTGCTCTGAGCAAGAGGTTGAGCTGAATAAGCCTCCAAGCTCCCTCCGTACTCTGAAAGGCTGCGTTAAGCGGTGTTTCACCCAGCTGTCCTTTGGTAAGCTCCATGCGATGTGCATAGACCCTATATCTTTCCTCCAAATGTGGGCACCCAAACGCACATACACTCTTCTCTTGTTCGGTGCCACAGGTTTCTGCAGCTGCGTAACTCCAGAGGGACCCTTCCAGCCCCATCTTTTGCTCTTCCCGCAGCCCCACTTTAAAGCCTGACTTTCCTCAGGTGTGTACCAGGGTAATCCTGTTCCCTGGGATGCAACTGCCTTGACTCCAGCTTCCTCACCCAGGGTTTCCACCAGCCACTGCCCTGGCTCTGGGAGCCCTGGCCTCTCAGGGGCCGGGTACATGTCCTTTCTGTTCAGGTCTGCATGGTGACCCACTGACCTACTTTCAGAACTGCTTGGCATCACTCAGCATCCTCGCCTGTCCTCCACGGATCTGTGATGTTTAGATTCTGTGACAGGAAACATGAGAGTAACGGCCCTGCAGATAAAAATATAACACACCAAAGGTGCTCACAGCCGCCAGGCTGGCTCTGTTTAATTGCACACACATCATTCATCATGAGAGATGTGACAAATTTGTCTTTATTTTTCCCCAGCTTACGGCTCTGTGCTCTCTCATGCATGTTCATGAGGTATACTTCTCCTTATCCTATTTTCATATTTAAATGAAAACAAATTGGCTCATTTACCGGGAGACTCTCAGCTTGATAGAGATTGAAAAAGTGTGTGTGTGTGCACGTGTGTGTGTGTGGAGTGTTGTATTTGTTTTCCCTCAAAGGGTTAGGAAAGTATGGATTGAATGGATCGTTCAGAAAGAAAGACATTTTCAGAATGTCTTCAATCATCTGCACAAAACAGAGCCTGAAATAGCTCCGGGAAAAGCTCGCAGATAATACAGCAATCACGACAAAACTAAATCAACACGGTAGTTGGTTGCAAATGTCACAGCATCGCATATTATTTCTACCTGCACAGAGAACTGCAACCAATTGTGGAATGGCTTCCTCCTGCCTGTGTTCATGGGTTTGGAGGAAGAGGATTGGAACATGGAGCGGGCCCCAGGTCGGGGAGGAGGGAGAGGCAGGTGCGCGTGGATGGAAGGAAGCCCTTTGTACAGGGTGGAAGGAGAAGGAGAGGTGGATCACCCTGAGCACGTCCTGTAGGAGGATGTAAAAGGCAGGAGCCCAAGTAGGGAGAGACCACCTCCGCACTGCATATAATTCCCCCTTTAACATATTGTTCTTTTTTAATTCCCCGAGTAATGCACAGACCCCTGATACAGGAGGGCAAAGAGTATGCTTCCTTTACCCCTCCCCGCCCAATCCCAATCCATAGTCCTTTAGGTGTGTGTTTCTCCAGAACCCTCCGTGCACCCCATGTCTGCTGCTGAGTCCGTCTGTCTCTGTCACCCATGTGGGTATCTACTGCCTCCGTGAGTGGTGTCTGCAGCAGTTGTTAGCAAGGATCACTCCCTCTTCCCCAAAGCTCTGAGTTGGGTTCCAGCTTCTACATCTGCCTCTTCAGGCTCTCCTGCCTCACCCCATGGTCCTCCAACTGCCACGCTGGGTCCTCCTCATACGAGTGACCTCTAAAGGAGCGAATAATCATGGCTCTCCCCTCATGGATTCCTCCAGCACCACAGCTCTACATAATGTTTAGAAGAAGACGGTTGTCTTCTCAGTTGTCAGAGGGAGCTAAGCATTGGGTACCGAGGACTCCTAGAGAGCGGAGGTGAGGAAGGGTTGAAAACCACCTCTTGGGAACTATGCTCACCACCTGAGTGGTGGGATCATTTGTACCCCAAACCTCAGCATCATGCAATAAACCCTTTTAACAAACCTTCACACGTATTCCCTGAATCTAAAATAAAAGCTGAAATTATTTTTTTAAAAAGAATATGACTCTCAAATATATTCCTCCAGCCTGAAGCTGGACCACCAACCGCCCACCTGACACCTCAGTCTGAATCAGCCGTGCAAACTGGTTCAAAGCAGAGCCCTTGACTTTGCCTCTGCCAAGCCTGCTCCTCTCCTAGTTCCGCTTAGCAAAGTCATCACCATTTACCGGCCAAATACTGGTAATCTTCTTTGGTTCCTCTCTTTTGTTGCCGCCATCTGAACCACCAGCAAATCCTGGGGGTTCTACCCTCAAAGTCCACCCAGAGCCTGCTGGCTTCTCACCACCCCACCCCTACTACAATGGTTCAAACACAACTCCACTTCCCCCAAACCACTGCAATCCCCACTGGACTGCTCTCCTTGCTTCAAACCACCCAGAAGCAATGATTTTTGGAATAGACAGACTGAGCTTTTAAAAATCAAAGCAGGGATGCATGCCCCTGCTCCAAGCCCTCCAACAGCTCCCTGTCTTCTTAGAATAAAACCCAGTGGTGCTGCATGGACCACCAGTCCCATCCTCGGCCCTGTTTTCTGGCTTGGCTCCAGCAGCACTGACTCCCAGGGAGGAGATTCTGTTTTGTTCATTGCTCTATCCCCGATGGGTAGCAGACTCATATTATTTCTCTCTCGTGCTGTCTTTACACACACGCACACACAAACACACACACACACACGCACGCCCCACACACATTTGTTAATTACATGAATTAATTTTTACTTTATTTTTCAAACTTAACTGTCATTTAGATTTTTTTTATTTTGTTATGCAATATCCATCTCTTTATAACTGTTGCGTAGTTTTCTATGGATTTACTATAATTTATTTACTCTTTAATGATACAAAATTGTGTTGGTTTATTTTCATTAGAGTGATTAACAAATAAAGTGAAAGAATTGAGGAGAGAAGTCCAGATCCTTATGTAGGGAGCCCAAGAAAGGGTTTCAGGGTGTCTGGAGTCCCCCATAGTGTAAGCGAGACTGTCTAGGTGCTTGAATATGGAAATGCTTGGTTCTGGGGAACACTGGTTTTCACCCTTCTGAAAGTTATAGATCACTGGATCAGGATACTCACTTAAATTAACCCAGGCTAGCCGCTACGCTGACCCTGCCAACCCCTAGCCAGGAAAACGATCTAATTAAGGAGAAAGCTGCTGTCCGTTCAGAGGCTTTGTGGCAGTGTGTTCTGGGTGAAGGTGTTGGAGCCTGGATGGGGAGACCTGCTCCTACCTCCTAATGATCTACAGCAGCCTGCAGACCTTTGCAGGCCTCCATGCCCCTTCTGACCACGGGCCCAAGGAGATCTGGCTACCTCCAGATAGCACGTGGGAAATGCCTTTATAACAGCAAATTGCCATCAAGTGGAACTTGCTGTTTTGTTTTTCTGACTTCCCAATTGCTCTGTCTCTTAATCCCATACTAATGACGGGGTAAAAAGGGATGAAGGAAAAATATAAAACGAGGTCACAGTGAGATGACGTTGATGACAGTAGCAATCAGCTCTTTAAGATGCAAAAAGTCGCCTAAAATTCTTCCCAACCAGAGCGGATGCCTCCCAGCCCCTCGCCATTGCAGAAGGATGTGTGAACTGTGCTGTTCGGGCTGCTTTCTGGCTCTTCTGCATGCACCACAAGTTCTTGCTGTAGCCCTGGCATCTCTCAAAGCAGCAGGAAGGAGTACGACGGCCTGCCGTTGGGGGAAAAGGAGGTGATGTTCCATACAAAGCCTTGAGCCACAGATCCCCCAACTGGCCCTTGAGGAGCAGGTCATACCCACTGGCCGGTCGAGCAGGAGGCCCTGCCCATCCATTCCCTGCCAGCTTCAGGGGTCTGACCATAGCTGAGTCCTGGCTTTTACCAGAGACTTAAGAATATGGGTGGCATCCAATTCTCCAGCCCACTGTCGAATATCTCAAGGAAGTTTCTTGACAAATGAGTGACTTTGAGGCTTTGAGGCAGAAAGATACAGCAAGCAGTCAAATGTGAAGATGTGTTTTGATTATATGTTAAAGTTAATACTGTGTTATAAATCTAACATAGCATAATGATCAAAGGCATGGACTTAAAGCCAGGTAGCCTGAGTAAGGATCCTATCTCCACTCTGATTATCTGTGCTCTTAGAGGAATTTTTAAATTGATCTGTGCTTGAGTTTCTTCACCTATAAAATGTCAATAAGAAAACCAGGAAGTGGGCCCTTATGAGACACCGAGTCTGCCGGCACCTTGATCTTGGGTTTCCCAGCCTCCAGAACAGTGAGCAATAAATTTCTGCTTTTTTTTTTTTTTTTTTTTTTGGAGATGGAGTCTTGCTCTTGTTGCCCAGGCTGAAGTGCAATAGCATGATCTCAGCTCACTGCAACCTCCACCTCCTGGGTTCAAGCGATTCTCCTGCATCAGCCCCCCAAGTAACTGAGATTACAGGTGCCTGCCACCACGCCCAGCTAAGTTTTGTATTTTTAACAGAGATGGGGTTTCGCCATGTTGGCCAGGCTGATCTCGAACTCCTGACCTCACGATCTGCCCACCTCAGACTCCCAAAGTGCTGGGATTACAGGCATGAGCCACCGCACCCAGCAAAATTTCTGCTTTTTTAGGCTACCTAAGCTAAGACAGATAGCAACTCTCAGTGGTGGAGGCTGCGAGCAGTTATCCCTTCTCCGTAACAGCAGAGTTGTGGCCTGGCAGGTGCTGGCCGGCTACGCCAGGTTTCCCAGCACCCCCTGAAGCATGGTCACGTGGCTATGTCCTCTCCCATGGAATATGAGTGCAAGTGACTTGTGCCATGTCCAAGCTGGGCCTCAAAAGAGCTGGCATACTACCTCAACACCCTTGTTCTCTGTTTCTGATGGCTTGAGCAGCAGTGACCAGAGTGGCTTTGCAAGCCACCTATAAACAATGGCCATCACCTTAACCTTGTTGCCTGCCAACTTGGGACAATGAAATCATCACATAAAAGAAAAGTAATCTTCAGACTGCTTAGAGCCACTGCACTGATGAGTCACTTTCTTAAAGCAGTTATTGTTATCCTCACTAAAACCTGACAGAGGTATTGAGAGCATTCAATGAGTGAGTAAACACAAAGCACATAGAGTCAACACTGTATATGTGGTCGCTAATGGCACTGATGCAGAAAATAATAAAACATCATCATGTAATTAGGAAGGAACTGCTTGTGTAAAAAATTACATGGCGTATTTCAAAGCTATGTAGCAATGAGGTTTGCATGCTGTGGAGTTTTCTATAATCCGGCCCATTGTGCAGGGCCATCGTCCAGGTAATCTGGAATTGACAGGCCATACGAAATAGAAAAGCACATTGTGTTAGGTCATTCTTGCATTGCTATAAAGAAACACCGGAGACTGAGTAATTTCTAAAGAAAAGAGGTTTAATTGGCTCATGGTTCTGCAGGCCGTACAGGAAGCAAGGTGCTAACATCTGCTCAGCTTCTGGGAGGCCTCGGGAAGCTTCCAATCACACTGGAAGATGAAGGGGGAGTAGGCGTGTCACATGACCAGAGCAGGAGCAAGAGGGGTGGGAGAGGTGCTACACACTTTTAAATGACCAGATCTTGTGAGAATTCCCTCACTATCGCAAAGACAGCACCAACGGGATGGTGCTAAACCATTCATGAGAATTCCACCCCCATGATCCAATCACTTCCCACCAGGTCCCACTTCCAACACTGGGACTTACACTTCAGTATGAGATTTGAGTGGGGAAACAGAGCCAAACCATATCACATACAAAATCATAGATGGTATTGCTGGTTAGAAGAATTCTTTATCATGAGTAAAACAGTGTATGTTGCTCAGAGAGTTCTCAAGAAGAGTGATTAGAATCTTGTGTCAAAAGGACAGGAACGGCTGGACACGGTGGCTCACACCTGTAATCCCAGCACTTTTAGAGGCCGAGGCCAGGAGTTTGAGACCAGCTGGGCAACATGGTGAAACCCCATCTCTACCAAAACTACAATAATTAGCTGGGTGCCTGTAATCCCAGTTTCTCGGGAGGCTGAGGCAGGAGAATCGCTTGAACCCAGAAGGCAGAGGTCGCAGTGAGCCTAGATCGTGCCACTGCACTCCAGCCTGGGCAACTGAGTGAGACTCTGTCTCAAAAAAAAAAAGAACAGGAATGGAAATGACCATGACTATGACCATGCTGGTTGGTTTTTTCCATACCTAGAAATCCATGTGTAGAAGATGGACACACCAACCCTTTTGAATTTGATGGTGGTGTTTCTTTGTGTGTTGTTTTCTGGGTTTTTCTGCTGTTCCATTGACACTTCGATTAGTGCATTTGCAGAACATCTGGGAGTCTGTGGCCACTGTAGAGCACACAGCCTCCACAGCTGTCACCCTGGGATGCGTGCCTCCCCGTGCCTGGTTACTGGAAAGAGGAGGAATGCCACAGGCAGAGGGCAGCCGGGAGAAGTCTGCCCCAGAGTGACAGCACATGGACTGCAGAACGATGGAGTTGCCAGGGGCCTTTTGTCTTCATAAGTGCAAGGCATTGCTCCAGCTTAGCTGCATGACAGCCTATGCAGGGATAGTTGCCTCTGCTGTCAGTCAACACTCACAGACATGTGGCGCCCACACAGGGCCACTGTGGTCAGCTGCATTGATCCTTGCTTTGGACAAGAATAACAATTGCCAGAACTATTTCTAGCTCCTGGCTGGGAACACTGACAAGGAACTCCTACTCTCCAGCCATGGAACTGAGCTAGAGACAGACAGCTCAGGGACCGAACCCGAGGAGGCAGGAGGACAGCCGTGCTCTTTCTTCCTAATTGCATGATGATGCTCAACATCCGGAAAGTGCTCTGACTCAGGGCAGCAAAGTAATCCTGTCTGAGTATGAAGCGAGACAAAGTCCCCCATGGGCAGGCAGCTATGGGGGAGACAGGGTGGCCTTTGGGACTGTGAGTCCTTCGTATGAGCCTTTCTGGGCAGTTTGTTTCCTGTGTATGAGAGACAGAGAGAGAGAGAGAGAGAGAGAGAAAGAGAGAGAGAGAGAGAAAACACTAAGTTCTATCAAAGGAAATCATAAAATGTGAAAATTAATTTTTCCCTCTAAGAGAGAAGCTTTGGGGTTTATGACTCATAGGAATGGTGTGATATGCAAGAAGGAGTCCGTGCTAGCACTGGCCTTGGAGCTCAGGAAGGAGCTGTGAGAATCGCAGCATGCCCCACAGGTATCTGAGAGGTGTCGGAGAGTCAGTGTGGCATCAGGGCCATGAGCAAGGCCCTGATGCAGAGGCGCAGAAGTGGGTCTGGATCCTGGGACCTGGGGCAGGAGGTACAGATGGGGGAGTTGGCAGCAAGATGAGAACTTGGTGGGAGCCCAGTTGCTTGACTGAGCCACAGGGCAGGGCAGGATGCGTGGGACACTGAGTCCCCAGCCTCTAAGCTGGGAGCTCCTCAAGAGTTCCTTGACTCAGGCCAGTGACAGCCACAGGCTGCACTGCAGGTGCAGGTCAGTGGGAGGTACGGAGACAGGGCTAAAGGGAGGGTGACCTGGCAGGTTCCATGTGAGATCTACAGTGTCAATCTGGACACTTGGTGTGGATAAAACGCAGCAATGCGTCAGGTCGTCATTGCTCATGCGTGGGTTTTCTGATGGGGCCCCCCGGTACCCAGCTTCCCATATGCTTCTGACAGCACATTGCATAAAGCCATTGGAAGCAGTGCCCTGGTTTGTGGTTCCAACAAGAACTGGTTTCCCCAAAAGTAGGTCAAGAGCTCCTGAGAAACTTGCGGACTCTGACTTTGATTTTTCCATCTTCAAGTTGAAAGAATAAGTTCATTGCAAGAAAAAAAAAATTGATTTTTTTTCTTCTTTTTTTTGAAATTTGAAACATAGTTGGCATGATGGGAAATAAAAACTGACAAAGTCAGGGAAACCCCAGTTGTGGCCTAGCAAGCCCCCAGCCACCGTTTGGCCAGACCCCATGGCCATGGCTGGTTCTTCGGCTGCAGTGGGGCAGGGGCCTCCCTGGATACAGAGAAGACCATGAGACCTAATGAGCAGGTGAGTGGCTCTGTGGGCTGCCACCCTGCTCCCAATCCCACTTATCATGGCCACAGTGAATCTGTCATTGAAACGGACTTTCAACGCCAGTCACAAGAACAGTCTATTATCTCAGTGAACGTCAGACACCTCCTGGAAAATTGCACAGATTTCTTTATGTCTCTTTGCTAGAAGGAGGAAACGAGGAAACTCCAGCAAGAAAGAAGGCATCATTTTTTCAACAATCACACATAACGTGAGTATGAGCCACCCAGAAAGCTGAGATCTTTAAGAACTGGGAACACATCTTATATCTTTTGCATCCTGGGCAGTGTTTATACCAGGACCTTGTCCATCATCAGTTCTCAATGAATGGCTGTTGAACAAATGAGTGAGTGAACAAGTCATGAGTCTTCCTACTCTGGCATCACAGTGTCCACCTGGGAGGCTCTGCAGGCTGAGGTTAGGAGTACAGCACAGGGAGCAACCCCAGCCTGGCTCTCACCACCCTCGGTGGGCACCTGCTCTCATTGCCTGGCTAGCATCTGCTATGCCTTCTTTTCGCAATGGTACCTGGATTTCCACTGATGTTCTCTCTCTTTCCTTTCCTCAACTCATCTGATTCAGGTGGACCTGATGGCCCAGGCTCCAGTGGACATGCGGCCTAACCTGGAAAATCATAGAATCAAGTGAATGACTTATCATGCTTTGGATTCTGGAGGCAAAAATCCCATCAAAAACTAAGCTAAGGACATGAATAGACAATTCTCAAAAGACGATATACAAACGGCCAGCAAACATATGAAAAAAAGCTCAACATCACTAATGATCAGGGAAATGCAAATCAAAACCACAATGTGATGCCACCTGACTCCTGCAAGAATGACCATAATCAAAAAATCAAACAACAGTAGATGTTGGCGTGGATGTGGTGATCAGGGAACACTTTCACCCTGCAGGTGGGAATGTAAACTGGCACAGCCACTATGGAAAATGGTGTGGAGGTTCCTTAAAGAACTAAAAGTAGAATTACTATTTGATCCAGCAATCCCACTACTGGGTATCTACCCAGAGGAAAAGAAGTCATTATATGAAAAAGATACTTACACACGCATGTGTATAGCAGCACAATTTACAATTGCAAAAATATGGAACAAATCAAATGCCCATCAATCAACGAGTGGATAAAGAAACAGTGGTGTGTGTGTGTGTGTGTGTGTGTGTGTGTATATGATGGAATACTATGCAGCCATAAAAAGGAATGAATTAATGGCTTTACCTGGATGAGATTGGAAACTATTATTCTGAGTGAAGTAACTCAGGAATGGAAAACCAAACATCATATGTTCTCACTGATATGTGGGAGCTAAGCTATGAGGATGCAAAGGCATAAGAATGATAGAATGGACTTTGGAGACTTGTGGGGAAAAGTGGGGGGTAGCAAGAGATAAAAGACTACAAGTAGGGTGCAATGTATACTGCTCTGGTGATGGGTGCACCAAAATCTCACAAATCGCCATTAAAAACTTACTCATCTAGCCAAATACCACTTGTACCCCAACAACTTATGGAAAAAGTAAAATAATAAAAAGAGAAAGCCAGGCACAGTGGCTCATGCCTGTAATCCCAGCACTTTGGGAGGCCAAGACAGGTGGATCACCTGAGGTCAGGCGTTCAAGACCAGCCTGGCCAACATGGTGAAACCTTGTCTCCGCTAAAAATACAAAAATTTAGATGGGCGTGGTGGCAGGAGCGTGTAATCCCAGCTACTTGGGAGGCTGAGGCATGAGAATCACTTGAACCTGCAAGGCGGAGGTTTCACTGAGCCGAGATCATGCCATTGCACTCCAGTCCAGGCAACAAGAGGGGGGGAAAAAAAAAGAGAGAGAAAGAAAAGTAAGCTAAGAGATGCCAAATAAATAAACATATAGCAGCTATAATCTCAACACCCTAAATAAACAGTTAACATTTTAGTGGATTCAGAAAGAGGGAGGAAGGGAGGGAGGGAGGGAGGGAGGGAGGGAGGGAGGGAGGGAGGGAGGGAGGGAGGGAGGAAGGAAGGAAGGAAGGAAGGAAGGAAGGAAGGAAGGAAGGAAGGAAGGAAGGAAGGAAGGAAGGAAGGAAGGAAATGATTTTATCCAAGTAAGCCCAGTGGCAATATTCATAATAAACTGCCTTTAGTGGCCTGGTCTCTCCTTGAAAATGCTGGCAGATGACTGTGGTCAGGTTACCTTGTCCTTTGGCATCAGAGAACATATATACAGACGACTAATTGGAAAAAAATTAGATTCCATCTTAGGCCAATAAAACTTCAACAGGAACAAGCACCCCTTCGATCTGATGGCTGGACCCAGCTCAGCTACAGTGAGATGCATTTCTAAGTTTGCAAAGAATCAGAGTGGAATTTATAATGCAGCTTGGGAGCTCATATTTCAAACACCTATATTAATGCAAACAAAAGGAAAGAAGCCTCATCCACAGCTTGTCAACGTGCCGACTTTGGAATGAGGTTCTCAGAAAGTCCGTGATTCTTTCGCCTTGAGTCTCTCCATTTCTGACCAGGTCCTAAGCTTTTGGCTGGGGCAGTGTCAACAGTCGAGTTCAGTTCCCTCCCAACTGGACTTGGTCTGTGTTGGCTGTGTGGTCTGAAAGACCTTCATAAGTGACCGTGCAGGGATGTGGTCATCTGCATTTGTCTATAAGAACTTGTGGGCTGGGCGCGGTGGCTCAAGCCTGTAATCCCAGGACTTTGGGAGGCTGAGACGGGCGGATCATGAGGTCAGGAGATCGAGACCATCCTGGCTAACCCGGTGAAACCCCATCTCTACTAAAAAACACAAAAAACTAGCTGGGGGAGGTGGCGGGCGCCTGTAGTCCCAGCTACTCGGGAGGCTGAGGCAAGAGAATGGCGTAAACCTGGGAGGCAGAGTTTGCAGTGAGCTGAGATCCGGCCACTGCACTCCAACCTGGATGACAGAGCGAGACTCCGTCTCAAAAAAAAAAAAAAAAAAAGAACTTGCCAAGGTTGACCACCCTCAGAGGCAGGACCAGGCACCAAGCCAGGCCCATCAGATTCTCTCGGTCTACCAGAAGCTGCTTTCATTCCAGGGCAATGTGAGGACCTGGGCAGCTTCTCTGCTAGGCTGCATGGAAGGACAACGGGATCATCTTCTGAAACGAGCCCTGGTTTCAACAAAAACTTGTGTGATGCATCGAAGCCACTTAAGGGCCACATGAGCTTGTCATGTGACTGTTACAGAAAGGCAACCTGATGCGGGGATGGGATGCTCTGCACCCCTGGGCTTGGGCATGGTGAGAAGGACCTTGTGACAGTCACCTCAGTGTACGGTCACCTCAGGGTGCGGTCTCCACAGAGGGGATTCCACCCTAAGGGGCCCTCAGATAGCAGAAAACAATAGAAACTATTTTCACTCCTAGGAAATGTTTCAAAAATGAACATGGATGCAGAATTGGGTTCTATCATTCTTGGCGGAGAGCCAATCTTTTGGATTTGCCAAACTCACGGGTAAAACGCTGCCAGTTTGGGTCTCACAGATACTCATGGAAACCAAAAGATGATACAATGTGGGATTTTCCCCAGTAATTTCTTTCTTCTTTTATCGCTCAGGAAGTTCTTCCGTGTGTGTGTGTGTGTGTATGTGTGTGTGTTTGTGTGTGTGAGAGAGAGACAGATCGAGTCTTACTCTGTCGCCCATGCTGGAGTGCAGTGGCGTGATCTTGGCTCACTGTAACCTCTACCTCCCGGGTTCAAGCAGTTCTCCTGCCTCAGAATCCCAAGTAGCTGGGACTACAGGCATGTGTCACCACACCCAACTAATTTTTTTTTTTTTTTTTTGTATTCTTAGTAGAGACAGGGTTTCACCATGTTGGCCAGGCTGATCTCGAACTCCTGACCTCAAATGATCCACCTGCCTCGGCCTCCCAAAGTGCTGGAATTACAGGCGTGAGCTGCCACACTGGGCCTTGGAAGTTCTCTTTATACCAACGTTAGTCTGCTTTTGAAATGAGGTTGGGGGCAGTGAGGGTGCCAGAGTGTCACAGCTTAACCATTGACAAAGCAAAGAGCTCACCAGGATTCTGACTTCCAGGCTGTCCTGCTCCACCAAGGACATGGCCCCATGCCCTGCACACATCATTTGTGCTCAGAAGAGATGTGATGGGTAGATGATGGCAGGCTCCTCCCCTGCCCAGGTGAAAACCCGGAACACTGCCTGATTATGACTATAACTCTGGAGTACACAAAGTTGACACCTGCTTTTCTTTCATTCCAAATGTCCCTTTCAAAAAGCAGTTTCTTCTCTATGAAGCCTTTTTAACTTTGTCCAAGGAATTCTAAGAACCAATCGCTGTCTGTACACCCTTCCCTATAATCTTGTCCCCTAACCCCGCACCGTGCTTTATTCCAGAGAGTATTTAAAGCAGCTGTCACCCTTAGCTCCTTTCCATAATTGTGACCGGCTCTACATGACTGGTGCTGGTAAGTGAGTCAGGGCTTGTCACATGCTGCTTTTGAGAGCACCAGCAGAAGACACAGGGCAAGGTTTGTTGTCCCGGCATAGGTGACCGCCTGAAGGACACAGAGAGATGGAGTGAGCGCTCTCCAGGCAGAGGACAGAAACATGAACATACCATGCACAGGCTCCAGGGGAGGTGTGGGGGAGGTCTCAGGATGCCTGCCTGTCTCTGTGCTTTCGCGTTGCCCATTACGTAGCCACACACATCCTGCACAGCCTGCCTTTGCTTCCTCTGACTCTGCGCTCTGAGCCATAGGAGAGCTGCTGCCCGCCCTTCCACATCCAGGGAAAGGTGAAGCCCTCCACGAAGGCGCAGCTCTGAAGATGCTCAGAAGACACCGCTCCCAAGACCTGCTGGAGGCGCAGAGCCAGGGGACTGCAGGGCTCTGAGGGGCTCGCAGAAATGTTTTCATTTTAATTTGCTTCGATTAAGAAGAAAAAATGAGCATCACAGTAATGAATACAAAATAATGCATTCTGCCTGGATTATTTTCATCTTTGTACCAACTCTGTCATAAAGTGGAATTTTTAATCATGTTTTATGGAGGAAGGGCCCATAAAGGCAAAGGTTGCCAGGGGCTCCTGAAAGCCACCTGAGGCCGTGAGGACCCGGACTCTCCTGACAACGGGAAATCCTCAGGGTCCGGAAAGCCAGACCGTGGAAGTGCTTTGTCCCCTCTTCACTCCCTCCCATGTGCCCAAGGACACAATGTGTACCTGAGACAGTGGCAAGACAGCCCACTCCACTGAGGGCACGTTGAGGGGAAGAGGCACGGACCCCACATCAAATGTCCAGAGAAGCCTGTGGAACACCGTCGGAGCCCTGGCCGCACATGTGCAGAGGCACCCGGGACCAGGCTGGGATGGCATGGACGACCTCGCCCCTAGTCCTCATGCGCATCCCGCCCTCCTCTGGGTGACATTGTTGAGCACCTACTCTGCACACGACGAGAAGGACCCCTGTCCTCTAGGGCCTCCCTGCTGGGGCGGGACAGAGCAGCACGCAGGCCAGGGCCAAGCCCTGTGATGCGAGCAACCAGGGCAGGCCAGGAGCCCTAAGCGCAGGGGCAGGAACTTTCCAGAAAACAGCCCCCGGGGCCCAAGGCGAAAAGGAGCATAAGAGTGATGCAATTGGGTTTGTACTTTAGAGCCATCACGGTGTGGTCTGCCAAGAATCTATCGCAAGGGGACAAAACTGGAAGCAGGAAGGCAATTAGAAAACCAGCAGTAGGCCAGGCGCGGTGGCTCACGCCTGTAATCCCAGCACTTTGGGAGACCGGGGTGGGTGGATCACCTGAGGTCAGGAGTTTGAGAACAGCCTGGCCAACATTGCAACACCCCGTCTCTACTAAAAATACAAAAATTAGCTGGATGTGATGGCTCGTACCTGTAGTCCCATCTACTCTGGAGGCTGAGGCAGGAGAATCACTTGAACCCGGGAGGTGGAGGAGCTGAGATTGTACCACTGCACTCCAGCCTGGGTAACAGTGAGACTCCGTCAAAAGGAAGGAAGGAAGGAAGGAAGGAAGGAAGGAAGGAAGGAAGGAAGGAAGGAAGGAAGGAAGGAAGGAAGGAAGGAAGGAAGGAAGGAAGGAAGGAAGGAGGGAGGGAGGGAGGGAGGGAGGGAGGGAGGGAGGGAGGGAGGGAAGGAAGGAAGGAAGGAAGGAGAGAGAGGAAAGAAGAAAGAAAGAGAGAAAGAAAGAAAAGAAAGAGAGAGAGAGAAGGAGGGAGAGAGGAAGGAAAGAAGGAAGGAGGAGGGAGGGAGGAAGGAAGGTGAAGGAAGAAAGGAGGAAAGGAAGGAGGAAAAGAGGGAGGAAGGGAGGAAGGGGAAGGAAGGAAGGAAGGAAAAAGGAAGGAGAAAGAAAGAAGGAAACAAACAAACCAGCACTAAAGCAGGAAGAACTGAGGATGGAGTGGGTTTGGAGGTGTGGGGCTGGCGAGGAGCCAAGGACCCAGGGAGATGTGCCTGAGATCTCAGCCCCAGGATAGGACTCAGACTCCTGGGCCTTCAGGAGGATGTGGCCCCTCCTGGGAAGGCACAGGGAGGCAGGGGGGTGGGAGGGATTGAGGGGTAGGCTCCACCTGGGGAGTTTCTCGCAAGCGAAGGCTCTGGTTTGGGGGTGCTTACCTGGTCCCCTTATTGCTGGAAGCGCTCAGAATGGATCTTCTGGGCTCTGATCACATGCGACTGTTTTTTTTTTTTTTTTTTTTTTTTAGATGAAGTTTCACTCTTGTTGCCCAGGCTGGAGTGCTTGGTGAGATCTCGGCTCACTGGAACCTCCACCTCCCAGGTTCAAGCAATTATCCTGCCTTAACCTTCTAAGTAGCTGAGATTACAGACACCTGCCACCACGCCCAGCTAATTTTTGTATTTTTAGTAGAGACAGGATTTCATCATGTTGATCAGGCTGGTCTCAGGTGATCCTCCCAACGTGCTGGGATTACAGGTGTGAGCCACCGCGCCCGGCCACATACTGCTTTTTTACCATGTGTTGAGAGGAAGTTTGCACACAATGGCTTCCCAAGCCCCTCTACAGAAAGTTTGGATCCTAAGACCACTAGGAGAAGCAGTGGGCTTCCTGCAGGAAGGCCGTCCCAGGATTTCCCCCAGGGCTGGCGTGCCCAGCACCTCAGGTCTCAGCCCCCACACCCACTGCCTGCCCTGCAGCCATCTGGCCCCAGGCTAGAAAGTGCTGAGCTCCCAGCGCAGTACCCACAGAGGCCATGGGGCATGAGACGGGCGGGAAAGGGGGCAGGGTGGGAAGCAGTGGGCACAGAGCTGTGACAGAAAGGGGAGTGACTGGGAAGGTGGCGAGGAGACTTGGTTTCCAGCGCTGGTAAACCTGTGCAACCTTGGGCAAGCCACTGCCCCTTTCTGAGCCTCTGTCCTCAACCCCTGCCGGAGGGAAGATTGTCCTGGTCCCCTGGGCCTGCAGCAGGCAGACACTCAGAGTCTAGAGGATCCTGGACCACAGCATTCACAGGCTCTCACATCTACATCTGTGTCCTCCAGCACAGAGCTTCCTGGCTGTGGGGTGAAAGCTCCTCCCCTAACCTGCCTCACCCCTTTCCCACCCATCTGGCGCACAGGACCCTACAGCCTCAGTGGGTCTTGACTTCAGCCAGACCCTCCCACTGCCAGGTGGGGAGCCCCAGCTTCCAGCCCCAGCCTCCCTCCCAGCACAGCCCTCTCCAGGGCGCAGGTCCAGAGGGGTGGCTCGGTGCCATCTAAATGCCTGCAGAATGAGCAGAACCTGCACCTCGGCCACCTTCCCTGCCTCCTCATCACATGTTTCCATCTTCTAGGAGCTGCCGTGGAGATGAAACCGGCATCCCCGGGGCCCTGTGTCCAAAGCCTATGGGCTTTTTTTTTCTTTTCTTTTCTTTTTTTTTTTTTTTTTTTTTTTGAGACGGAGTCTCGCTCTGCCACCCAGGCTGGAGTGCAGTGGCCGGATCTCAGCTCACTGCAAGCTCCGCCTCCCGGGTTCACGCCATTCTCCTGCCTCAGCCTCCCGAGTAGCTGGGACTACAGGCGCCGCCACCTCGCCCGGCTAGTTTTTTGTATTTTTTAAAGTAGAGACGGGGTTTCACCGTGTCAGCCAGGATGGTCTCGATCTCCTGACCTCGTGATCCGCCCGTCTCGGCCTCCCAAAGTGCTGGGATTACAGGCTTGAGCCACCGCGCCCGGCCTTTTTTTTTTTTTTTTTTTTGAGACAGCGTCTCACTCTGTCACTCAGGCTGGAGTGCAGTGGCGCGATCTCAGCTCACTGCAACCTCCGCCTCCCGGATTCAAGCAATTCTCCTACCTCAGCCTCCCAGGTAGTTGGGATTACAGGCATGAGCCACCACATCCAGCTAATTTTTGTCTTTTTAATAGAGGCAGGGTTTCACCATGTTGGCCAGACCAGTCTCGAACTCCTGATCTCAGGTGATCCATCCACCTCGGCGTCCCAAAGTTCTGGGATTGCAGGCATGAGCCACCGTGCCCGGCCACTTTTCTTACTTTGTAAACAAGACTCTCACCTTGGCAGTGTGAGCTTTCAGCCTGGGCTCCCCACCTGGGGGCAGAGGGGGCTGCCCTCCGTAGAGGGGGGCCGCCCTCCGTAGAGGGGGGCCTGTGCCTTCCTCCACACATGGAAGTAACAAGACTCAGAATTAGCGGTCGTGGTCAAAAGAAGTCCTCCACACAGGCAATGGCCCAGAGATGTTGCCATGGTAAATGGGGCATCCAGAGAACAACGGGTGCTCCAGGAATCGCCAGCATTGAGACGGATGCTAGTGCCCGTGCTGGCAGGGCACACACGACACACCCAACTTCATTTGGCCCCACCAGCACAAGGGAGCTAAGGCCCTCCGGACTCCCAAATATACTTTATGTGCTCAAGGTTCCAAGGCCACCACGAGGATTCTCAGGGCTGTTGCTTATTTGTGAACTTAGGAGACAGGGGAAGGAACAGACAAAACTTGGTGCTTGGCAGCCGTCTTCTGATACATGAAATTACATTGCCCATCTCCAAGAGAGCAGCGGTGAAAGGCAGAGGCCCTTGCACCTAGGAATGTATTGTCCGTTGGGGAGACAAGGGTAAAGAGGCTTTAATTGCCAAGTGGCAGGTGAAGTCTTGAGCAGTGCGGACCTGGGTCCTCATGGGGTCAGCACATCCCCTGGTAATTCTCTCCACCTGCTCCTGCCAGACTGATCCAGCCACCCGTGTGTCCCACAGGCTGATTGGCGACTGCCTGTATAGTCGCCAGCTGGTAATTATATTGAGATCACCTTCACCTAGGAAGGCATACCATCCCCGTTTTCCATGAGGGGAGACTGAAGTTCAGGAAATCTAGGTAACCCCACACAGTCAGGGGGCAGGACCCAGATCCACAATCAGGCTCATCCGATTCCTAAGCCCAGGAGGCACAGGAGATAAGACTGGCATAAAGAACGTGGTCTCAGAGAAGGCAGGTTTTAGTGGGCACACAGGCGATGAATATTCCAAGCAAGAAGATAAAGCAAAGAAATGGTTTAAAGAATTAAATTCCTCATGACAAACGTTTTGCCATTTGTTTGAGTCAAGTTGGGTAATCTCTGTTCTAGACTTATTTCTGCTACTGAAATTCCCTGGATCGCTTAACTTCTCTGAAATTTAATTCCCTCCCTTGCAAAATGGGACATGCTTACGCCACAGAGACGTTGCCACGAAGGCATTTTCAGGGGGTTAAGACACCGCCTAAGTACAGGATGTCATTGTTGGAGAGATTAAGGGTGACTAATGAGTTATGAGCAATTTGTGTGGGAGCTGACCCGGAGCTGCTCAGAAAGAGGGTGCATGGAAAAGCCTCTGGGGACGCTGCTCCCCTCCCTGGTGTATTGCAAGCTCGTTATCCATCCTCTTCCTCAAAGAGGTTTCTTCTGGCTGCGGAAGGATGCACAGACCCCAGGCACGGATCCCTGCTGGATCGCGCCCTCGCGTGGCCGCTTCCTTGCATGACAGCTCGGCCTGCAGGTGTCGGGTTAGTGGAGGATGATTCCAGAGCTGGAGGCCCGCGCGCTGGGGGCAAATGTTGTGACAGGGGCATGGACTGGCTAGGCAGCGTGCTCCCCAAGGCCGTGTCCACCTCAGCACCCACCCTGTGGCTCCCTGTCCCCTCCTTCCACCGACCCCGGGACCTCACTGCCCCCAAACTCTTGATGCATGCGGCCCAGTGGGCCTCTGAGAGGGGAAAGAATTTTATTATTTCTCTTTCTCCCTCTGTGTTCACAGAATATAACTATTGCTTCTGTAAAGTTATCCAAATAATGAAAAGAATACAAAATAGAGTGTTCAGGAAAAATTTACCCAATAGGCTACCACCCAAAAATAATTTCTTAAAAAATAATATTTTGGGAGTATAATTCCAGAGGTTCACCAAACCTATATGCAAAAGAATAGATTTAGGGAAATAATTTTTAATATATAAAATGGCATTTTTGTGCACAGCGTTTTGAAAAGCAAAAGCATACAATTCGGTTTCATTGAACTTATAAGAAAAGAAAGTTGGGTGCAGTGGGATGTGCCTGTAATCCCAGATACTCCAGAGGCTGAGATGGGAGGAACCTGAGCCCAGGAGTTTCAGAACTGCCTGGGCAACATAGTGAGACTCTCAAAAACAAATATTTTTTAAAAAGAAAACAAAATTTAAAAGACTGGCAAATTTCAAATGAATTCTTTTGTTTTAAGCTGATATCATTGTTATTTCCTCCTCTTCTTCTTCTTCTTCTTCTTCTTCTTCTTCTTCTTCTTCTTCTTCTTCTTCTTCTTCTTCTTCTTCTTCTTCTCCTCCTCCTCCTCCTCCTCCTCCTCCTCCTCCTCCTCCTCTTCCTCCTCCTCCTCCTTCTTCTTCTTCTTTTTTTCTTTGAGACAAGGTCTCACTCTGTCACTCTGTCACCCAGGCTGGATGGAGTGCAGTGACACAATCTCACCTCACTGCAACCTCTGCCTCCCCAGCTCAAGTAATTTTTGTGCCTCAGCTTCCCCAGTAGCTGGAATTACAGGCGTGCACCACCATGCCAGTTATTTTTTTGTATTTTTAGTAGAGACAGGCTTTCACGATGTTGGCTAGCCTGGTGATCCACCCATCTCAGCATCCCAAAGTGCTGGGATTACAGGCATGAGCCACCGCACACAGCCTGATATTATTGTATTTATTCTTACAAAGTATTTCAAACATATGAAAAGTAGAGTGAATAATGAAACGGCCTTACAACTACTTTCAACAAATCTGAACATGCCCTTGGGTTGAGAAGCTTTTCTTTTTTTTAATAAAAATGTTCATGGAAAAGACACTAATTAATGGAGGTATACTTGTAGGCAGGATTTCCCAACCAGCCGGATTCTGTTCCATGATGCTAGAACCTGGACACTCAACGTCTATCCCCACAGTCCAGCTACGGCCAGCACCACCTGAGCACAGGGCTCTGAAGCACTTTCCATTCATTGTCTCTTGTGCTTGTGGGTACTTAGAAGGTGCACAGTATTATCATTCCTGCTGTGGAGAAATGAAGGCCTGGAGAGCAAAAGCTGTTTGCTCAGCTTGGGATGTAAGTTCAGGTCTGTTGGGCATCAGAGCCTGGGCACTGGAGATCATTTCTGAAATGACGCAGGGGCTACATGTAAGGTCCCAGGTACTTATGCTGACGAAAAACAAAAAATCTGGATGGAGGAAGATTTCAAGAGTCAGTGACCTCAAAGCCCCATTATCTCCAGCAAAATGAGAGGAAATTCTGTCCTATCTTCCTGACTTTCTTGAGAGAAGTTGGTTTGGGAAACTTCCTCTGCCATCGGAAGTGGGATTGAGAGAAACATCTTTCAGAAGATGATGGAAGCTCAGCCTGGCTGGGCCACCTGCGGGTGTCTCTAGAATCATACCATTACCATTCACTCAAGACCCACTGGACTATGAATCCTGGATATTAACTACGAATGAGGGGTTTTTTAATTGAAAATTCAAAAAGAATCACAGGAATAATTTAGTTTTTTTGCAATAACTACTGAGATTAAGAAGCAACCGTACATATGTGCCTCTTGAGAGCTTGGTGCTCAAAGACAGGTGGCAGGAGCTAAGGGTCAAGCTGAGGGTGGTCTGGCTGCCAGTCCTAATGGCACAGGGGCAGTGAGATGGGCCAGTCTGACACCATGTACACTGGGACCCCCATACCTGCCACCTCCAGCCACAGCCTGCCTCCCACAGCTTTGCCCTGATCAACAGGGCCCCAAAGGACCTGTGTGAGAGTTCTATCAGTCAGGGTGCAGACTAGGCCCCTGGGTAAGTCCCACTGCCACTGGGGGTTACCTGGTCTCAGCTCCTGACCAGGACTCTGGTCCAACCCAACGCTATCTTCCAGGCCCCTACCTGAACAGGCCAACTGCCTCCCTGCCTCAAACCTGCTCTCAGCCCTCCTCTGTTAGGAAACAGCGGCCAGGGCAAACAAGGTAATCGTTGTAGTCATACTGATGGTATGAAAACTTAGAAATTTGAACTTTAGGCTGGGCCTGGTGGCTCACGCCTGTAATCCCAGCACTTTGGGAGGCCAAGGTGGGTGGATCACTTGAGGTCAGGAGTTCCAGACCAGCCTGAGCAACATGGAGAAACCCTGTCTCTACTAAAAATAAAAAAAAATTAGCTGGTCGTGGTGGCGCATGCCTGTAATCCCAGCTACTCGGGAGGCTGAGGCAACAGAATCGCTTGAACCCGGGAGGCAAAGGTTGTGGTGAGCCGAGATCATGCCATTGAACTCCAGCCTGGGCAACAAGAGCAAAACTCCATCTCAAAAAAATAAAAAGAAAAAGAAATCTGAACTTTAAACTGCAACAAATATCCAGACGATACACAGAAACCATACAGTCAGCACAAGCATTAATATTACAGCATTGTAGGGAGAAGTCAAGGAAACTTAGGCAAATGAAATAAACATCAGAAACTCAGGAAAATAAGACAAAACAAAAACTAGTTCAAAACAAAGATAAATGAAGGAAAAATAAACAGACAGCAAAGTGTTAAGGGTCTTTAATATGCAGGAATGCCTCAATGTTAACAAATGGATAAAGAACAGGTAATTCTTCAAAAGACACGCAAACCTCTGCCAAAGCCTCTGGACAAGTTGTAAAAGCTCCGTCCTCAACAAGAACAAAATCTGGGCCAGCCTTCAGGCTGACTTTCCTGGGAGAAAGTATAACCTGGGTTTGTTTTTGTTTGTTTGTTTTACCTATCCTCACTCTTCAAAACTTACCTTAGAAGGCTCCTCGCTCTGGAAGCTGCTCCCCATCCCTCCAGGGTAAGCAGGCGCTCCTCCTAGGTGCCTCCACCGGACTTTGGCCCCTCCTCTCAGTACTCACTGTGGATTTCTCCCCACCGGGTCCAGAAGCTCAGCCAGGGCAGGATCCCCAGCACCAGAACATGTGTGTCATGCAGAAGACACTCAACAGATGCTTTTTAAAACATTGCATGTGTGCATGCATGAAGATGAATACAGTAAATGCATAATTTGTAACCATGAACCAACATTTTACTTGACTCGCCATGACACCTAGTGGTGACTAACCTCCATTGCAGACAAGACAAAATCAGCCATCACCGCGATGGGTGCTTGTGTTTTCCTTTGTTCCTGCAAATGCCTTCTGAGCACCAACTATGTGCCATGTGCGGGGACCCTGTGCATGCAGAGGACCGTTGGGTGAGTTGGTCAGTCCCTGTCCTCCAGGGGTGTATGGGCAAGATACACCCACTGCCGCTCACCACCACATAGTGTCAGCATTCAAGTTAATCTCACACCATGGTAGGGAGAAGTAAAGGAAACTTAGGCCAACTGTCAAATCATTTGGAGAAATGAGAAAGGCAACCTCTGAGGGAGGTGGAAACTCTTCCTGTTGCATGGAACTACCTCCTAACAACAGCCTGTTTGTCATCCCCTTTAACGCTAACTCAGGTTCCAAGAACCGGAATATTGTCTCAATTTCACTCCTGGCTTCAGCAAAGATAGACAAAAGTCAACACCTAAAGCCACGATAGCTTCCCTGATTCCTCCACCTCTGCAGAGAAAGGAGGCTGGGGAGGGAGACACATCTAGTCCTGCCTTCAGCTTCTATTTTTTCCAGTCTCCTCTTCCCCTACCTCTCCAACCAAGTGGTAAAAAGTAAATCCTGATTGGACGGCCATTTGGGAAGCAAAATAGATTTCCTGGATTTCTTATACTAAAATTATAACAGAGCAAATGAAAACAGTACAAAGCCAGAATAAAACATAGGTGACTGTTTTTTTCTCCTGGGCTTAGGTAAATTCTAGTTACTACCAGAAGCTAGAATGGAAAATATGGAAACATTTAACTTTGTAACCCTTCTATATGGCAAAAAAATAAAAAATAAAAATAAATAACCTAGTTCAAAACCAAGAAAAACGGAGGGAAAACAACAGTAGACACACAACAAAGTGCTACTATTTTTAAGATGCAATGAACAGCCGGGCGCGGCCGCTCACGCCTGTAATCCCAGCACTTTGGGAGACAGAGGCGGGCAGATCACAAGGTCAGGAGATCGAGACCATCCTGGCTAACATGGTGAAACCCCAGTCTCTACTAAAAATACAAAAATTAGCTGGGCATGGTGGCGGGGGCCTGTGGTCCCAACTTTTCAGGAGGCTGAGGCAGGAGAATGGCGTGAACCTGGGAGGTGGAGCTTGCAGTGAGCCAAGATCGTGCCACTGCACTCCAGCCTGGGCGACAGAGCGAGGCTCCACCTCAAAAAAAAAAATAGTAATAAAAAATACAAAAATTAGCCGGGCATGGTGGTGGGCACCTGTAATCTCAGCTACTCAGGAGGCTGAGGCAGGAGAATCGCTTGAACCTGGGAGGCAGAGGTTGGTATGAGCTGAGATTGCACCACTGCACTCCAGCCTGGGCAACAGAGTGAGACTGTGTCCCAAAAAAAAAAGAAAAATATAGTAGATGCATATGCCTTTTACCCAGCAAGTCCGTTTCTAGAAATATATATTCTAGAAATACATTCTAAGAAAATAATTTGCCAAATGCATTCAGATACATGTTCATCAAAGCATGGCATGTGTGTGTGTATATATGTATACATTTATACACACACACGTATTTATATATTATAGAAATAATTTGTCATTCATTAGAGTAAAAGAATAATTTTCAGATGTGAGCCAAAATTGATAGCCAAAATTGAACTATCAATTCTGATAGGCTGATCATACAGAATACCAGATAGTCATTAGACATAGTAATGTAACTCTACATTTATTATCATTAAAAAAAGGCTCAGAATATACTGCTGAGCTTTGACAACAGCAACAAAAAAGCACTATCTATAAATCTGCATGAAGATGGTAGTTTGAAAGGATATTCACCAAAACGTTAGCAGTGCTTTATCTGTGGGTGGCTGGATTTAGACTAACGTTTACTTTCTTCATACATTTAAACAAATTTTATATGGCAAGAATGTGTTGTTTTAAAATGAGAAAAACACGAACTGTTTTCATTAAAAGAAAAAAATTAACCCTGCCTTTCAGATATGTCCAACTCAGCTACTACATTTGACTATTGAGGCAAAAAATACAGAAACTGTATAACGTTCCTCATGAGAACAACAGGAAAGCTACATTCTGAGAATCAAGGTGAGCTACGTGGTTCTTATTTTCCTTTGGAAAGACACAGTTCTTTCAAGTACCCCTAATAAGGTTGATGGCTCCTAAGAACGATCTGTAACAATATACGGTATAAACACTCAAAACCTGAAAGGGGCCGTCTGCGGAGGCTTTGAGTTTTTTGTGTCACAGGCTCTGACCGAGCTTCCCTGCCTGGGGTAGACTCTTCCTAAGGCTCGCTTCTACGGTAAATGTAATTACACTTTAATGCTATTCATCGCATTCTGTCACTTTTTCCATTGCTCCTATTTTTAACGCGCACAATGGGAACATTTGTCCTCTGATTCACTGAGCGGTTTTAGGCCAGGAGTCTGGCTTTTAAAATGACAGTACCCTTAATCCTATCGCTGACGTTTCAAATGAAATAACAGCCTGTAATTAAAACAATGGCGCACAGGCAGCCTCCGTGGGATAAGAATAGCAACTCTGCATGGAATTCAGGTAATGGGATTTATCAGCAGCTGTGCCAGGAGGCAGGGATGGAGAAGCAGGCTCTGGTCCTGGTAGTGTGGCCTTTGCAAGTCACTTCAAAGTCCTGAGCGGCAGTCCCTATGAAACAGGCATGAGTTCTTAGAGCCCTTTCAGTTAGGCCTACCCAGCAGAGTGAACAAAGTCAGCCTGAGACTTCTGCTCCTCTGGAAGAACCCCGGCGGCCTGCTCATTCCAGCAATGCACATGGGACATCCAAAGCTGCTGGGGCCATTGGGACCCCCGTCAGAGCAAATGTCATGGAGAAGTGGGCTCTATGTCCTCTCCCCCTGAGTCTCAGCCAACTTGTGCCAGCTTCAACTTCTAGAGTGTAGTGGGTGTGATGCTCTGTGATGTCCCAGGCTAGGTCACAAAAGGCCACATACCCTCTTGAGCTCTTCACTTGCTTACTCTTGGGACACTCCATCTTGGAATCTAGCTCCTGTGACCTGCAGAGCCAGAGACATGAGGAAGGGGTGTACAGGTGCACCAGCCAACAATCCCAGCCGAGCTAAGCCTTCCAGCCACCTCAGCCTGGCTCCAGACATAGCGGGATGACTCAGCCTCAGCCACCTGAGTATCTCCCAGCATTTTGTTTATTTGTTTATTTTGTTTTTTGTTTTTTGGGGTTTTTTTTTTGTTTTTTTGTTTTTGAGACAGGGTCTCCCTCTGTCACCCAGGCTGGAGTGCAGTGGCGTGATCTCAGCTCTCTGCAACCTCAATCTCCCAGATTCAAGAAATTCTCCTGCTTTAGCCTCCCAAGAAGCTGGGATTACAGGCGTGCACCACCATGCCCTGCAGATTTTTTTTTTTTTTCTTAGTAGAGATGGGGTTTCATCATATTGGCCACACCAGTCTCGAACTCCTGGCCTCAGGTGATCCGCCCACTTTGGCCTCCCAAAGTGCTGGGATTACAGGTGTGAACCACCCTGCCCAGCTCTCGCCCAGTGTTTTGAGCCTCCCTTGTTGAGGCCCCAGACATTGTGGAGCAAAGGCAAGCCCCGGCCACATGGGTCATGGAATTTGGGAGCATGACCCAAAGGGTGGTTGCTCATGCCCCTAGGTTTGTGATGGGTTGCTGGGTAGCAAAAGCAGCTGGAACTCCAGATCTGACGTAAGAGTTTACGTAATAAGCACTTATTTAGCTTGCTGTGTACAATACCCTGTCCTAAACAAAATGTAAATATTAATTTGTGTTATAATTAAAATTAATCTCTATAACAGGTCTGTGAGGTCCATACTATTACTGTCTATATGTTTTAGGTAAAGACACTGAAACTCAGAAAAGTTAGGTAACTTGCCCAAAGTCACACAGCTACAAAGTTGGAAAGACAGCATTCAAACTGAGGCCACAGAATGCATGCCCCCTTTTTTTTTTTTTTTTTTTTTGACAGAGTCTTGCTCTGTCCCCCAGGCTAGAGTGCAGTGGCACGATTTCAGCTGACTGCAGTCTCTGCCTCCTGGGTTTAAGCAATTCTCCGCCTCAGCCTCCTGAATAGCTGGGACTACAGGTGCCCGCCACCACACCGCCACCACACCCGGCTAATTGTTTTTTGGTATTTTTTAGTAGAGGCAGGGTTTCACCATGCTGGCCAGGCTGGTCTCGAACACCTGACCTCAGGGGATCTGCCCGCCCTCAGCCTCCCAGAATGCTGGGATTACAGGCGTGAGCCACCATGCCCAGCCCAATGCATGCTCTTAAACATCTTGGCAAGTACTTTGCTTCTGCTCAAATCTTTATGCATCGACTCCACCTACAGCCTCTGGTAACCACCCAGGATTCTTTGTTTCTTTCTGCCTTGCCTTGATAGGAAGTGATTGGGGGCTCCAGGGAAATCCATCTATTTTGCATATATTGAGAAAAAATCTAATAAAAAGGTACCATCTCCCTAGGAAAGGGCAAGTTCATTATGCATCTTTCAGACCAGCCTCCTGATGACTTCTGGTCCTGACCTGATTTCTTGGAGGCCCCAGGCAGGGGCTAATTTACATCTTTGCAGCCATGCATGCAACCAGAGATTGCTTCTTCAGCAGCACGCTCCCACTTAGCAGTCGTTTTCTTTGGGTACACTTTGAGTTCCCAAGTTTTTGTGAGCTTACTCAGCAGGCCTGCTGTCTCCAGGAGAGGACACTGCATGCTAGTAGCCTTCAAGAGCCTTGGGCAGCTCTTAGGGGCTGGATGTGTCTGCTTCTGTAAACATTCATACACACCCACTGGCACATCCTAATCAATCAAGTACAGTGCTTTGTGGCCTTCTAGCAGAAACTCTTTTTTCTAACTCTACTTCCGCCATTTAAAAGTTTTTCCTAGAGCCATGGGGTCAGATCCTGATTGGAGTGCCCTTAGATCATGTACAAATCACTTACAAAAGTCTCCTCCACTCTAGATACGTAAAAATCCTTCCCACCGGGCGTGGTGGCTCGTGCCTGTAATTCCAGCACTTTGGGAGGCTGAGGCGGGCGGATCACACGGTCAGGAGATAGAGACCATGCTAGCCAACATGGTGAAACCCCGTCTCTACTAAAAAACAAAAAATTAGCCAGGCATGGTGGCAGGCGCCTGTAGTCCCAGCTACTTGGGAGGCTGAGGCAGGGGAATCGCTTGAACCCGGGAGGCAGAGGTTGCAGTGAGCCGAGATCGCACCACTGCACTCCAGCCTGGCCACAGAGGGAGACTTTGTCAAAATAAAAAAATAAATAAATAAAATAAAATTTAAAAAATCCTTCCCTTTGGTTGATCTTTATTTTCATTTTCTTTTTTTTATTTTTTTGAGATGGGCTTTCACTCTGTTGCCCAGGCTGAAGTGCAATGGCAGGATCACAGCTCACTGCAGCCTCAACCTCCCCAGGCTCAGGTCATCCTCCCACCTCGGCCTCCTGAATAGCAGGGACTGTAGGCATGTACCACCATGCTGGCTAATTTTTGTATTTGTTTTTTGTAGAGACAGGGTTTCACCATGTTGCCCAGGTTGGTCTCAAACTCTTGAGCTTAAGCAATCTGTCTGCCTTGGTCTCACAAACTGCTAGGATTATAGGTATAAGCCATTGTGCCAGGCCCAGTTGGTCTTTTTTAAACAAATAAAAGTCTGAATAAAAATGATGTAGCTTCTTACCACCTACTGTTCTACCTGCAGAATAAGAGAAACAAACATTAATTTAAACGTAATTGCCAAGAGAGGGCCTTCAAACATCATTGATTCTTCCTTCCTTCCATCCCTCCCTTCCTTGCCCCTTTTTTTCCTTAAATTATGTGCTTACCAGTTTTAGGGTAGGAACTGTGAGAAGTCACAAATACAGGAGAACACTGGGAAAATTCTGGGAGGAAATTGCATCTATGTGATAGAAGCCACCGCTCTATAAATCATCTCAAGCCCATCCTGCACGACGCAGAATTCATTTTGAAGAGATTCCCTCCCTATGTATCACTTGCCCACTGAAGCATAAAAACATATCCACTAACATAAAGTTAATTCTCCCCAAACTTCTCACGGCCCAGATTATGCTTGGCGGAATATAAGCCACTGGATCTGCCGAGGCACGTTAGGGAAGGTGAAGCAAGGAGGGTGGGAGGGAGTCCTCAAGTTCAGAGACTTCCATTCTGCTTCATGGCCTGCGCCTCTCTGGTTCTGTTTTTCTCATACTCATTCTAGCCCCACGAGAAGTGGAAAATGTACCTTGAACGCCAGTGACCTTCATCCACTCTCTTTGAATGTGGTCACATGCTGCCTCTATGGGCTGGACATTATTCTAAAATAATTTGCCTCTTGGAATCCCCGAGGATAAAAAGAGTAACTCAGACACAACACAGCTCAGCACGTGGGCAAACATGGCTCCAAACGCCTCTTTCCATGTAACTTAGAGGGTGGGTCCATTACACGAGTTTATGAATACTCTGAGGTAACCCGGTTGAGTGTGATGCAGTAGAGGTTGTAGATTTTAAAGAGGCAAAGAACCCAGAATTTAATACAGGTGGAGGAGAGTTGTCTGGAAAGTGATAAAGGTCCCGCTGTGACAGCACAAAGCCCTCCTCTGCTTTATACTGCAAGACTCACCTCTGGCTAAGAGACCACAAAGGTAAAAGGATGATCTAGAGGAGGAGATGAGTGTTTTTTAACATCCTAAGAAAACTGTGAGAGTACTATTAGAGAAAATAGATTATACAGGGAGGATGGTGTAATGGTGGAAACATAAGAGGAAGAAAAGTATATGACATTCTCTAAATAAGAGCATTAAAAAATGTCATTTAAGAGTCTCCCCAAATTGTCCTAAAAACCTACCTTAAGAGTTATGAGTCGGCCAGGCGCGGTGGCTCAAGCCTGTAATCCCAGCACTTTGGGAGGCCGAGACGGGCGGATCACGAGGTCAGGAGATCGAGACCATCCTGGCGAACACCGTGAAACCCCGTCTCTACTAAAAAAAAAATACAAAAAACTAGCCGGGCGAGGTGGCGGGCGCCTGTAGTCCCAGCTACACAGGAGGCTGAGGCAGGAGAATGGCGTGAACCTGGGAGGCGGAGCTTGCAGTGAGCCGAGATCCGGCCACTGCACTCCAGCCTGGGCGACAGAGCGAGACTCCGTCTCAAAAAAAAAAAAAAAAAAAAAAAAAACAAAAAAACCCAAAAAAACCCAGTATTCTCTGGATGTAAAACCTGCCTATAAGACCTTTTACGGCCAGATGCAGGGACTCATGCTTGTAATCTCAGCACTTTGGGAGGCTAAGATGGGTGGATTAACTGAGGTCAAGAGTTTGAGACCAGCTTGGCCAACATGGCGAAATCCCATCTCTATTAAAAATACAAAAATTAGCAGAGTGCAGTGGTGTGCACCTGTAATCCCAGCTACCTGCAAGTCTGAGGCAGGAAATTTGCTTGAACCCAGGAGAGAGAGGTTACAGTGAGCCGAGATTGCGCCACTGCACTCCAGCCTGGGCGATTGGCGCTCCAGCTTGGGCGACAGAGCGAGATTCCGTCTCAAATACATAAATAAATAAATAAAAGTTGCAAGTTTTTCTGTAACATTTGCTAAAAGACAAAGGATTGATTTGTTAATTACTCAACTTTTTATTAACTATAATTTTCATGTAAAACATGTAGATGTATTTTGCAATGTTTCTTTAAATTTTTCTAATTGTCATCTCAGAGTTACTTACCAAAGAAAAGTATTGGTTTTTAATTTTTCTTTAAAAAGTTGTATTTTATATATATTCCAGGGATATTAACAGCCTTTTTCTTCTCAGGAAGTTAGTATATTCAATATTTTAAATGTCAATAAATAGATTCAGAGAGTTGAAGATCTGCCTTCAAAATTGAAAGCTACAAGGGTCAAGTTAAAATAACCTAACATACTTTCATCCATTGTGGGATAAAACTACAACATTTCGTGGGTTCTAAGCATCCTCCCTTCATTATTAATATCTCTGAGGTCAGTGTGCATCTTATGGTTACTGTGGCAGGTGGCAGCTGTGATCAGGTTGTCACAGGCCGGGCACGGTGGCTCACGCCTGAATCCCAGCACTTTGGGAGGCCAAGGCGGGTGGATCACAAGGTCAGGAGATCAAGACCATCCTGGTCAATGTGGTGAAACTCTGTCTCTACTAAAAATACAAAAATTAGCTGGGCGTGACGATGCATGCCTGTAATCCCAGCTACTCAGGAGGCTGAGGCAGGAGAATGACTTGAACCAGGAAATCAGAGGTTGCAGGGAGCCAAGATAGTATCACTGCGCTCCAGCCTGGCGACAGAGCGAGACTCCATCTCAAAAAAATAAAATAGAATAAAAAGTTGTCACTGCATGCCACCTTCTGGTGGGATCAAGAAAGCACCAGCATCAAAACTAGCAGAAAAGACACGAGAGCTGGACTCTTAATGCAAGGACATTTTTAGGAATACCTTCACCAACTTACAGGAAGACCTCGTGTTATTGCACGTTACATATACGGTATTTTTTTTTTTTGCAAATTGAAGGGTTGTGGCAACCCTGAATCAAGCAGGTCTATCAGGGCCATTTTTCCAACAGCTTGTGCTCACTTCATGTCTCTGTCACATTTTGATAATTCTTGCACTATTTCCAACTTTTTCATTATTGTTATATCTGTTAGGATGATCTGATCAGTGATCTTCCATGTTACTGTTGCAATGGTTTGGGGCGCCACAAACCACGCCTATAGAAGATAAACAGACTTACTCGATACATGTTGTGTGTTCTGGCTGCGGCACAGATGGGCTGTTTCCCTCTCTCTCTCTCTCCCTCTCCTTGAGCCTCCCTATTGCCTGACACACAGCAGTTTTGAAATTAGGCTAATTGGTAACCCTACAACGACCTCCAAGTGTTCAAGTGAAAGGAAGTATTGGACATCTCTCACTTTAAATCACGATTTAGAAATGATTAAGCTGGCTGGGCGCGGTGGCTCAAGCCTGTAATCCCAGCACTTTGGGAGGCCGAGACGGGCGGATCCTGAGGTCAGGAGATCGAGACCATCCTGGCTAACACGGTGAAACCCCGTCTCTACTAAAAAATACCAAAAAAAAGGCCGGGCGCGGTGGCTCAAGCCTGTAATCCCAGCACTTTGGGAGGCCGAGACGGGCGGATCACGAGGTCAGGAGTTCGAGACCATCCTGGCTAACAAGGTGAAACCCCGTCTCTACTAAAAAATACAAAAAACTAGCCGGGCGAGGTGGCGGGTGCCTGTAGTCCCGGCTACTCGGGAGGCTGAGGCAGGAGAATGGCGTAAAAACCCGGGAGGCAGAGCTTGCAGTGAGCTGAGATCCGGCCACTGCACTCCAGCCTGGGCGACAGAGCGAGACTCCGTCTCAAAAAAAAAAAAAAAAAAACTAGCCGGGCGAGGTGGCGGGCACCTGTAGTCCCAGCTACTCGGGAGGCTGAGGCAGGAGAATGGCGTAAACCTGGGAGGCGGAGCTTGCAGTGAGCTGAGATTCGGCCACTGCACTCCAGTCTGGGTGACAGAGCGAGACTCCGTCTCAAAAAAAAAAAAAAAAAAAGAAATGATTAAGCTTTGTAAGAAAGGCATGTCAACAGCTGAAACAGGCTCAAAGCTAGGCCTCTTGCACCAAACAGTCAGCCACGTTGTAAATACAAAGGTTAAGTGATTGCAGGAAATTAAAAGTGCTACTCCAGTGAACACGTGACGGATAAGAAAGCAAGCAGTCTTATTGCTGATATGGAGAAAGTTTTAGTGGTCTGGATAGAAAATCAAACTAGCCACAAGATTTCTTTAATCAAAGCCTAATCCACAGCAAGGCTCTAACTCTCTCCAATTCTATGAAGTCTGAGAGGTGAGAAAGCTGCAAATGAAATGTTTGAAGGTAGCAGAAGTTGGTTCGTGAAGTTTAGGGAAAGAAGCCATCTCGGCTGGGCATGGTGGCTTGCACCTGTAATCCCAGCACTTTGGGAGGCCTTGGTGAAGTCATGAGTTTGAGATCAGCCTGACCAACATGGAGAAACCTTGTCTCTACTAATAATACAAAATTAGCTGGGTGTGGTGGCGGGCACCTGTAATTCCAGCTACTCTGGAGGCTGAGGCAGGAGAATCACTTGAACCCAGGAGCCAGAGATTGCAGTGAGCTGAGATCATACCACTGCACTCCAGCCTGGGAGACAGAGTGAAACTGTCTTACATAAATAAATAAATAAATAAGCCATCTCCATAACACAAAAGTGCAAGGTAAAGCAGCAAGGTAAAGTGCTGATGTGGAAGCTATAGCGAGTTATCCAGAAGATCTAGCTAAGGTCATTGATGAAGGTGGTTACATTACACAACAGATACTCAGTGTACATGAAACAGCCTTCTGTAGGAAGAAGACACTATATAGGACTTGCATAGCTAAAGAGGAGAAGTCAATGCCTTGCTTCGAACTTCAAAGGACATACTCTTTTATTTGGAGACAAATTCTCTTGTTAGCAGCTAATGCAGCTACTAACTTTAAGTTGAAACCAATGCTCATCGACCATTCCAAAAATCCCAGGGCCCTTAAGAATTAGGTGAAATGTACTCTGCTTGTGCTCTATAAATGGAAAACCAAAGCCCGGATAATAGTGTATCTGTTTACAGCATAGTTTACAAAATATTTGAAGCCCTACTGCTCAGGATAAAAAGATTCCTTTCAAAGTAGTACTGCTTGTTGACGGTGCACTGGTTACCGAAGAGTTCTGAAGGAGATGTACAAGGAGATGAATGCTGTATTCATGCCTGCCAACACAACATCCATTCAGCAGCACAGGGTCAAGGAGCAATTCTGATGTTCAAGTCTTATCATTTAAGACATTTATTTCATAAGGCTATAGTTGCCATGGATAGTGTTTCCTCTGATGTGTCTGGGCAAAGTAAATTGAAAACTTTCTAGAAAGGATTCTTCATTATATATATATTTTTGGATATATATATATGTGTGTGTATATATATATATATATTTGGATATGGAGTCTCTCTTTGTCACCCAGGCTGGAGTGCAGTGGTATGATCTCGGCTCACTGCAACCTCCGCCTCCGGGTTTCAACCAATTTTCCTGCCTCAGCCACGTGAGTAGCTGGGATTAGAGGTGCCCACCGCCACGCCTGGCTAGTTTTTGTATTTTTAGTAGAGACGAGGTTTCGCCATGTTGGCCAAGCCGGTCTCGAACTCCTGACCTCAACTGATCTGTACTGATCTGTCTGCCTCGGCCTCCCAAAGTTCTGGGATTACAGACGTGAGCCACCGTGCCCAGCCAGATTCATCATTCTAAATGCCATGAGGACACTCGTGATTGATGGGAGGAGGTCAAAACGTCAACATCAACAGGAGTGTGAAATAAGTTGATACCAATCCTCCTGAATGACTTTGAGGGATTCGAGACTTCAGTAGAGGCAGTCACTGCAGATGTGGTGGAAACAGCAAGAGAACTCGAGTTAGAAGTGGAGCCTGAGGATGGGACTGAATTGCTACAATCTCATGATCAAACTTTAACAAACAGGAAGTTGCTTTTTACGGATGAGCCGAGGAAGTAGTTTCTTGAGAGATGGAATGTACTCCTGTCGAAGATGCTGTGAGCATTGCTGAAATGACACATTCCGCTGTTGAATATTCCGTAAATGTACTTGATAAAGCAGCAGCAGGGTTCGAGAGGATTCATCCAATTTTGAAAGAAGATCTACTGTGACCAAAATTCTATCAAACAGCCTTTCGTGCTACAGAGAAATCTGTCATGAAAGGAATCAACGAGGAAAACTTCATTGTTGTCTATTTTAAGAAATTGCCCCAGCCACCTCAACGTTCAGCAGCCACCACCCTGATCAGTCAGCAGCCATCAACAGTGAGGCAAGGGCTGGGTGCAGTGGCTCATGCCCGTAATCCCAGCATTTTGGAAGGCCGAAGTGGGCAGACTGCCTGAGGTCAGGAGTTCAAGACCAGCCTGGCCAAAATGGCAAAACCCCATGTCTACAAAAAATAAAAATAAAAATTTGCCACGCATGGTAGTGCGCACCTGTAGTCCCCGCTACTCGGGAGGATGAGGTGGGAGAATCGCTTGAGCCCGGGAAGTTGAGGTTGCACGTGAGCTGAGATCGTGCCACTGAACTACAGCCTGGGTGACAGAGGAAGATTCTGTCCCCCACCCCTCAACCACGCCACGTATACACACAAATTGAGGCGAGACCCTCTACCAAAAAAAAATTACAACTTGCTGAAGGCAAGATGATTGTTAGCCTTTTTAAATCAATAATGTGTTTTTTAGTTAGGGTATACACTTTTTTACACACATTTAATAGTCTACAGTAATCATATAATGTAAACATATTTGTCACACATACTGAGAAACCTAAAACTTTGTGTGACTTGCTTTATTGTAATAATGAGTCTGGGACTGAGCCTGCAATCTCTCTCTTATGCCTGTATTTTACCTTTAAAAAAAAGTATGCACAAGAGGGATATGTAACAAAAATCTACACTCCATTTTGCCCTAGCAAGATCTTTTAAACATATAAAATAGAACCAAGGGAGCAGTGTGAAGAGGAGGCGAGAACGACTCCCCGACCGACCGAGCCCACGTGCTGCTGCATCCTGGCCCAGCGTCTGTGTCCTGCCACTGTTGCTGCCGTCACCACCATGCCCAAGAGAAGGGCTGAAGGAGATGCTAAAGGAGATAAAGCCAAGGTGAACGACGAACCACAGAGAAGATCCGCGAGGTTGTCTGCTAAACCTGCTCCTCCAAAGCCACAGCCCAAGCCTAAAAAGGCCTCTGCAAAGAAGGGAGAGAAGGTACCCAAAGGAAAAAGGGAAAAGCGGACGCTGGCAAGGAGGGGAATAACCCTGCAGAAAACGGAGATGCCAAAACAGAGCAGGCACAGAAAGCTGAAGCTGCTGCAGATGCCAAGTATAGTGTGTGCATTTTTGATAACTGTGTACTTCTGGTGACTGTACAGTTTGAAATACTATTTTTTACCATGGTTTATAAAAATGCAGAATTTTGTTGTTGTTGTTGTTGTTTTTAAGCTGTGTTGTTAGCACACAGAACACTTCATTGTTGCTTTTGGGGGAAGGGGCACATGTCACTAGTAGGATGTCTCCGAAGCTGGATTAATGTGGGGAAAACACCTTTCCCTTCTAGTTTTGGGAGACTTCCTCTGGGCTCCCAGGAGGAGGGAGTCCCTGACTTTGACACACACGGCCACCTTGGCACAAAAGCCTTGTGGTGTGGAAAAAAATTCGTTTTTATGTCCTCTTCTCCCTTTCCATCTTTCAGCATACACTTAACCCCCTTAAGCCCAGACATCTGTTGGGACCTGACCCCTAGTCATTGGCTACCAGTGTGTCAGGCAATCCGGACTTTCCAGTGGTGCCACTGAGATGGCACCTGTCAAAAGAGCAGTGGTTCCATCTCTAGATCGTGGATCTTCAGACACATTCTACCATTTTCATTTCACTTCCGGAAAGTCAGGGTCGGCTTGTGAAAAGTTGTGAAACAACATGCTAAATGTGAAATGTCAACCCTCACTCCACACTTCCCCTGTTCAGAGCATCAGCTGAAGACTTCATTGGGCTTTATAGTGGCTTTCCGATTTCTGGTAGTCCATTGAAGAAGGGAGTTTGAAAGTTGTTGTATACTGTTAACAATGGTCTACCCACGTCCTGCCTGAAGTATCATGATTGTTTATGGAAAGTATCTTTCATAAAGCTGCACACAGTTTGGCTGGAGAAAAAAATAAATAAAACCAAGCTTCATGCAGGTTCGGACTCATGCTGCACCACCAGCATCCACTCTGGGTCATCTGTGAAGTCATTCTCCAAGGCACAGACACTTGCTCAGCCTTGAGTAAGGACAGCCCAGAAGTGCAAGGCAGTGCACTCCCTTGGGGCACCCTCAAGTGGCGGAGGCCAGGGTTGGGTGATAAAGCAAGATCCTATCTGTGGGCGGACAACTCTGGGAGGTCATCTACATGCTGCTTAGAAGTCTCAAAGGGATTGAGTTTCCACTGCCACCAGCCCTGACCTCACATTCCCACCCTTCTGTCAGCTTTTCCCTTTCCCTGCCTGTCTCTCAAAGCCCTCATGCCTTCATCTTTGTTTTTTTGTTTTGTTTTGTTTTGAGACACAGAGTCTTGGTCTGTTACTCAGGCTGGAGTGCAGTGGTGCAAACTTGGCTCACTGCAACCTCCACCTTCCGGGTTCAAGGGATTCTCCTGCCTCAGCTTCCCAAGTAGCTAAGGCTATGGACGTGCGCCACCACACCCAGGTAACTTTTGTATTTTTTAGTAGAGATGGAGTTTCACTATATGTTGGACAGGCTGGTCTCGAACTTCTGACCTCGGGTGATCCGCCTGCCTCAGCCTCTCAAAATGCTGGGATTGCAGGCGTGAGCTACCACGCCCAGCCACACGCCTGCATCTTTGGATCTCCTCTTGAATAAACTGTACCCAAGTCCCCACTCAGGCTCTGCATCTGGGCAAACCCAAACTAACACCTATGTGTCCCTTTAGTTCTGGCACTTTACTATAGACACATGACAGTCAAGAACTGAGTATCACCTTTTCTTATAGGAGTTACAATTTCTTCTTCTTCTTCTTCTTTTTTTTTTTTTTTCGAGACAAAGTCTCTCTTTCTCAGCCAGGTTGGAGGGCAGAGGTGTGATCTCACCTCATTGCAACCTCCGCCTCCTGGGTTCAAGCTATTATCCTGCCTCAATCTCCCAAGTAGCTGGGATCACAGGTGTATGCCACCACACCTGGCTGCTTTTTGTATTTTTAGTAGAGACACGGTTTCGCCATGTTGGCCAGACTGGTCTCGAACTCCTGACCTCAAGTGATCCACCACTGCCTCAGCCTCCCAAAGTGCTGGGATTACAGGGGTGAGCCACTGTGCCTGGCACAATTTCCATTTTGATGTGATTCATGAACTGCCATATTTTAAAATAATTTTTTTTTTTTTTTTGAGACGGAGTCTCGCTCTGTCGCCGGGGCTGGAGTGCAGTTGCCGGATCTCGGCTCACTGCAAGCTCCGCCTCCCGGGTTTACGCCATTCTCCTGCCTCAGCCTCCTGTGTAGCTGGGACTACAGGCGCCCGCCACCTCGCCCGGCTAGTTTTTTGTATTTTTTTAGTAGAGACGGGGTTTCACCGTATTCGCCAGGATGGTCTCGATCTCCTGACCTCGTGATCCGCCCGTCTCGGCCTCCCAAAGTGCTGGGATTACAGGCTTGAGCCACCGCGCCCGGCCAATAAATTAATTTTTTTAGTATAGTTTTAGATTTGCAGAAAAATTCAGAAGCTAGTCCAGTGAGTGCTCATATATCCTGTATCAGTTTTCTCTCCTCTTAACATCTTACATAAGCATGGTACACCTGTCACAATTAATGAATCAGTATTGATACATAATGAGTAACTAAAGTCTACCTGCTTTCAGAGCTCTGTTGTTTCTGACTGAGGTTCTTTTTCTGCTCTAGGACCTTATCCAGGACACCACATTCCACTTACTAGTCAGGTCTCCTTAAGCATCTCTTGGCTATAAAAGTTTCTCAGATTTTCCTTGTTTTTGATGACCTTGATAGTTTTTCTGGTCAGCTATTCTTCAGTTTGGACTTGTCAGATGTTTTTGTTTTAATTGTGGTTTGCTTTTTTGGAGGAAGACCAAAGAAGTAAAGCATCATTTTCATTACATCACACCCAGGGTCCATACTACCAATATGACTCATCACTGTTGATTTTTACCTTGATCACCCAGCTGAGATAGTGTTAGGATTCTACACTGTAAAGATGCTCTTCCCAGCCGGGCACGGTGGCTCATGCCTGTAATCCTAAAACTTTGGGAAGCCAAGGTGGGTGAGTCATTTGAGGTAAGGAGTTCCAGACCAGCCTGGTCAACATGGTGAAACCCCATCTCTACTAAAAATTAAAAAAAAAAAATTAGCTGGGGGTGGTGTTGGGTGCCTGTAATCACAGCTACTGGGGAGGCTGAGGCAGGAGAATCACTTGAACCCAGGAGGCGGAGGTTGCAGTGAGCTGAGGTTAAGCCACTGCACTCCAACCTGGGCGACAGAGCAAGACTCCAACTCAAAAAAAAAAGGTACTCTTCCCACCTCCCTTTTCATACTGTACACTTTGGAAGGAAGTTACTGTGGACAACCACCCCTTCAAAAGTGGAATACTTTAAATACAGAGTATACATTATTTGGAATGTTGCCTGGGTGATGGTCTCTTCTCCTCCATTTATTTATTTATTTTCATTCATATATATATATGTGTGTGTTTTTTGTTTTTTTTTGAGAGGAAGTTTCGCTCTTGTCACCCAGGCTGGAGTGCAAAGGCGTGATCTCGGCTCACAGCAACCTCCGCCTCCCCGGCTCAAGCAATTCTCCTGCCTCAGTCTCCTGAGTAACTGGGATTACAGGCGTCTGCCACCACGCCTGGCTAATTTTTGTATTTTTAGTAGAGATGGGGTTTTACCATGTTGGCCAGGCTGGTCTTGAACTCCTGACCTCAGGTGATCCGCCTGCCTCGGCCTCCCAAAGTGCTGGGATTACAGGTGTGAGCCACCGTGCCTGGCAACTTATTTATTCAATCATTTCTTTATCAGTATGAACTCATAGACATGTACTTTATATTTTGGGTTATAATCCATTATTTATTTAGTTGCTCAAATTGTTCCAGCATTAGCCTTTGGGAGATCTGTCAGTTGGCTCCTGGACCTCTGACATACTCAAATCATTGTGGTTTTGTGTTTATTTTGTTCAGCAGTGTTTTGCTTTCTGGAAATACAAGATGCTCCAAGCTTATCCTGTGTGTTTCCTGCTCCAGTTTTAGAATCAGCCATTTCTTCGAAGAGCATTGGTTCCTTTTTTGGAGAATGAGAATAGAAATCAAGATCTGAGTAGCAGGTGTATTCTTTGCTACTGGGGTGTCATTCCTTTTTAAGCCTCCCTCAACTGACAGAACAAGGAAACGTGTGTATATACTACTCCATGCATATACATTACCTAAATATTTCTGTTCATAAGCATCTGTGTCTATATTAAACTAAACAGGAGTGGCCAGGCATGGTAGCTTATGCCCGTAATCCCAGCACTTTGGGAGGCAGAGGTAGGTGGATCACCTGAAATCAGGGGTTTGAGACCAGCCTGGCCAACATGGTGAAACCCTGTTTCTACCAAAAATACAAAAATTAGCCGGGCACAGTGGTGGGCACCTGTAATCCTAGCTACTTGGGAGGCTGAGGCAGGAGAATTGTTTGAACCAGGAGGTGGAGGTTGCAGTGAGTTGAGATCGCTCCACTGCACTCCAGCCGGGGTGACACAGTGAGACTCTGTCTCAAAGACAAAAACAAAAACAAAAATAAACAAAACAAAACCTAAACAGGAGTTCATGGTGATGACTCCAACTCTAATCTATTACCACATGGATTATTCTCACTTACACTCACCTTTGCCCCCCACTTATCTGTAGCCTCTCACACTAACAGTGACAAACCTGGCTCCCACCATCTGCCATCTATGTATTTAACTGTTCGATTCTCTGTGTATGTATAGCAGTGTTAAAACTGTTAATTCAAACCCATGTGATAAATGACTTTATCAACTAGAGACAGTGCTTGTGTACAGCCTCTTTTGCCCTTCCCCTCATGGATTCCACTCATTTCCAGTGCTGCTTAGATTAGCACATTTCCTGCAACCCCTTCTGTGAGGTTGTTTCATACGTTTGTAACGCACTTAGATTGTCTTGTCCCATTCTGCATTCATCCAGGGGGTCCCCAACCCTCTAAAGAATTTTTAAAAATTTGCATATATTAAGATTCACTCAGCTGGGCGCGGTGGCTCACGCCTGTAATCCCAGCACTTTGGGAGGCCCAGGTGGGTGGATCACAAGGTCAGGAAATCGAGACCATCCTGGCTAACACAGTGAAACCTCATCTCTACTAAAAATACAAAAAATCAGCTGGGCGTGGTGGCGGCGCCTGTAGTCCCAGCTACTCAGGAAGCTGAGGCAGGAGAATAGCGTGAACCCGGGAGGCGGAGCTTGCAGTGAGCCGAGATCACAACGCTGCACTCCAGCCTGGGCGACAGAGCGAGACTCCTTCTCAAAAAAAAAAAAAAAAAAAAAAAAAAAAAAAAAAAATCAGTCTTTGTGCCATTAAATTCTATGAGTTTTGACAAACCTCTGTTATCATCTCTCTACCATTATTGTATCATTCAGAATAGTTTGACTCCCTAAAAGTGCCATGTGCTTTACCTATTCAACCCTTCCACTCTCCCCTGAACCCCTGGCAACTACTGATCTTTTTAACGTCTCTATAGTTTTGCCTTTTCCAGAATGTTATGTCTTAGTCCATTTAGTGTTGCTAGAAAGAAATACCAGAGGCTGGGTGATTTATGAAGAGGTTTATCTGGCCCACAGTTCTGCAGGCTGTATGAGAAGCACGGCACCAGCATCTGCTCTGGCGAGGGCTTCAGCCTGCTTCCACTCATGGTGAAAGGTGAAAGGGCCCAATGTGCAAAGATCACAGGGCGAGAGAGTGGGGAGGGAGGCGCCAGGCTCTTTTTAACAACCAGCTGTCATGGAAATGAATAGAGTGAGTACTTGTTCCACTGCACATACCCCCTTCCCTTTCAGGGAGGGTGTGTTAGTCTGTTCTCACGTTGCTACAAAGAAATACCTGAGACTGGGTAATTTACAAAGAAAAGAAGTTTAATTGGCTCATAGTTCGGTTCTGCAGGCTGTACAGGAAGCATGATGCTGGCATCTGCTTCTGGGGAGGCCTCAGGAAGCTTCCAATCATGGCAGAAGGCAAAGGGGGAGTGAGGTGCCTCACATGGTGGGAGCAGGAGCAAGTGAGAGAGTGAAGGGAGAGGTGCTATGCACTTTCAAACAATCAGATCTTATAAGGACTCACTCACTATCAATTGTGAGGACAGTACCAAGAGGGATAGTGCTAAACCATTCATGAGAAATCCACCCTTGTGATACAATCAGCCCCTACCAGTCCCCAACTCCCACACTGGGGATTACAATTGAACATCATGGGATCTGGGTGGGGACACAGATCCAGACCATATCAGAGGGTATTAATCTATCCATGCAGGGTCCACCCCCGTGACTTAAATTCCTCGTACTGGGCCCCACTCCCAACACTGGGGTCAAGTTTCATCATGAGGATCGGGAGATAAATATCCACCTCCCCTTTCAGACTGGCTTATTTCACTTAACATCCATGGTGCTTTTTGTGGCTTGATAGCGCATTTCCTTTTGTTGCTGAAAAACATACCATTGTCCTGATATACCACGGTATGTTTATACATTCATCAATAGAGGAATGTTTTGATTGTTTCCAGTTTTGAGTGATAATGAATAAAGATGCTATAAACATTTGTGTGCAGGTTTTGTGTGAACATAAGTTTTCAAGTAGTTGGGGAAATACCTAGGAGCATGACTGCTGGATCATATGGTAAGACTATTGAGTGTTATGTATTTATATTTACTGTGATTACTGTTTTAGATTTCCCTCTAAAATCTTATGTTGGACTTTCTAAGACCTGCTTTTCTGTTTCTTTTTATCCTTCCATCTGGTCTTCTTTTGAATTAACTGAGATTTTTTTTCCCCCATTACTTTAAAAGTTACACACTCAAATTTTTTTTTTACTGTTACCTTGAATAAAATATTTTTAACATGCATAAGTTTGCCAACTTCTTGAATACTTTATAAAGGTCTAAGAATGCTTGAACTCCAATGTATCCTCCTTCAGCTTGTGTACTCTTTTGTCCTGTTTTTTAGTTGTATTTTGTTCTTTATGTCCCAAACAAGACATTCTTTGCGTTACTACGTGAAGTCAATGTTCATTCAGATTTCCACTCCCCTTTTTTAGGCCAACATGCTTTCTTGAACCTTAGAACTTTCATCAGTTCATCATCCTTCTGCACAAAGCAAATTCCCTTTTTTTGGAAAGGAGCTTCATTCTTATCACCCAGGCTGGAATGCAGTGGCGCAATCTCAGCTCACTGCAACCTCCACCTCCTGGGTCCAAGTGATTCTCCTGCCTCAGTCTGGGATTACAGGTTACAGATTACCTGGGACTACAGGTGCCCGCCACCACACCCGGCTAATTTTTGTACTTTTAGTAGAGATGAGGTTTCACCATGTTGGCCAGGCTGGTCTTGAACTCCTGACCTCAGGTGATCTGCCCATCTTGGCCTCCCAGAGTGCTGAGATTACAGGTGTGAGCCACAGCTCCTGGCTGCAAATTCCTTAACTTTCCTTTAGTGAATGTCCACTGGTGACAAACACATCTATTCTATGTCGGAAATGTCTATTTCATCCAGTTCATTCTAGTTCATTCCTACAGTACAGCTTCACTGGCTGTAAACAACTTTGGATTAACAGGTGCTTTTTCCCTTAAGCCATTGATGACACTATTCCACTGTCTTCTGGCTTTCCTTGCTGCTGTTGGGAGGTCAGTAAGCCTCATTGATACTATCTCATAGGTCGTCTGACTTTTGGCGCTGTCTTTACAAATTTCCCTGATATCCTGCAACTTCAGTATATATGGAGGTATGGATTTATTTTATTTAACTCACTTGGGATTTGTGTAAGTTTCCAAATATGCGAATCGGTGTCTTGCATCAATTCTGGAAAATGTCTTTATCTTTTCAAATACTTTCTACTTCCAGTTCTCTCCTAAATTTCTTTGAGACATGCCAGACCACCTCAGTCTTCTGCATCTTTTTCTTAAGCAAATTAACACAAGACCACTTTTTTTTTTGAGATGGCATCTCATTCCGTGCCCAGGTTGGAGTGCGATGGCACGATTATCTCAGCTCAGTGCAACCTCTGCCTCCCAGGTTCAAGCAATTCTCCTGCCTCAGCCTCCAGAGTAGCTGGGACTACAGGTGTGTACCACCACACCTGGCTAATTTTTGTATTTTTAGTAGACGGGCTTTCACCATGTTGGCCAGGCTGGTCTTGAACTCCTGACCTCAAGTGATCCGCCTGCCTCAGCCTCTCAAAGTGCTGGGATTACAGGTGTGAGCCACTGCACCCAGCCAGGATCACGTATTTTAATGTAACATTTGTATTTCCACCCATTTGTCCCTGTGCTTCGGGGGAATTGGTTCTGCTTTCTAGTTCATTAATTCGCTCTTCTGTTATTTTTTTAAGGAATTCATTTTTATATAAGGTACTGTTTTTTTTTTTACACATTTAGATAACATATAAAAAACATTCATCGTATATTTTATGTCTGAAAATTCCACTCTCCTGTCTTTGCAGGTCTGGCTGTGCTGTTTTCTGCTGGCTTTCATTCCGGATGCCTTATCTGTGGCATCCTGTGATTTTGTGGGTTTGTGATATTTTTACTAGAAGCTCATGTTCCTTGGAGCTTTATCGGTGGAGAGAGTTTGAGACTAAATCAAAGGTGTGTTCTAGCATAGATATGCAGTTGCTTTGGCCGTGAGCTCAGAGGTACTACCAGCCTAGCACACCATTTTTTTTTTTTTTTTTTTTTGAGACGGAGTCTCAGCTCACTTCAAGCTCCAAGCTCCGCCTCCCAGGTTCACGCCATTCTCCTGCCTCAGTCTCCGGAGCAGCTGGGACCACAGGTGCCCGCCACCACGCCCAGCTAATTTTTGTATTTTTAGTAGAGACAGGGTTTCACCGTGTTAGCCGGGATGGTCTCAATCTCCTGACCTCGTGATCCGCCTGCCTCGGCCTCCCAAAGTCCTGGGATTACAGGTGTGAGCCACCATACCCAGCCTTTTTTTTTTTTTGGTGGGGTTGGGGGCAAGCTGGAGTACAATGGTGTGATTTCTGCTCACTGCAACCTCTGCCTCCCAGGTTCAAGCGGTTCTCCTGCCTCAGCCTCCCAAGTAGCTGGGATTACAGGCGCCCACCACCACACCTAATTTTGTATTTTTAGTAGAGACGGGGTTTCACCATGTTGGCCAGACTAGTCTTGAACTCCTGACCTCAGGTGATCCTCCCTTCTCGGCTTCCCAAAGTGTTGGGATTACAGGCGTAAGCCACCACGCCCAGCCTAGGGCCTCTTTCAGAACCTGGTTTGAGAGGTTTTTAGACCTGATGTAGCATGAGAATTCGAACTACAAACCTGCATGAGAGAAGGCTTGTAGTTAGCATCTCAGGGACAACTATGTTCTCTTCCAACTAGTGCCAGTTTTCCCTCACTGAATGCAATCTTTTGGGATTCCCGCTGTTTGCAGGGAGACCTCCTATTCAGACCCCCCAACGTAGACACTCCCCAGGCTAACCCCCTGTCACCTGGGCCCCACAAGTCCGTCCTAACAGAAGCACAGCATCACTAAGATTTGGCTTGTGTCCCTAGGGGGAAAAGTGGAACACCCTCTTACCTTTCTGGAGTCCTGCTTTCACTTTGTTTTTGGCCTCTCAGAGTGTTTTCCTTTCTTACCAACTCAGTGAGACAGTTACGAACATAAAATTTAAAAATAAGTTTTATCCAACAGCTTGAGTCATCAGGTGCGTTGTTCAGTGTTCAAGTATTGGAAACCGAAGTCCAAAAGCCGGGCTCGTGAAGTTACTGAAAGGCAATGGTGACAGCTAGTGGCAGGGAATACAGGTACTCTTGTGCTATGTCAGGGTACTAGCATTGGGCAGTAGAAAGCTAGAATGAAGGTTTTGGTTGAGAGGTTTTCTTTGACAGGCGGTTTTGTCAGGAAATGCATCAGCTGCTACTAACAGAGACCAAGATGGAAGTTATGTCTTTCCTAATGACACAAGTCCAGAGAGGACAGTCAAGGGTGGGATACAGGGGCTCTACAACATCTTCGGGAATATTGTCCTTACTGCTTTGCCTCTCTATATAAATGCCTCATGGCCCACGTAGGCTGCAGTTGCACCCACACTTCCATCAGAAAGTAGAAGGACGGGGGTGAAGCCCACAAAGGGCACATGACAGTCGTCTGTCCCTTGTAGCAGCTTGCCCAGAGCTGAACTCCCAGCCAGCCACCCACAGCTCAAGAGACGCCGGGGTTTACTCTTTCAGCTGGTCCCATTGCCACTGGAGTGGGGGGTAGAATCCTGGATACTGGTGGGCAACCAGCAGCCTCTGCCACAGGACCTTAACACTGTTACTACCTGAAGGCCCCACGTCCAGGGAGAAGCAGAAGTCAAGATGGATGATTACTGGAGCAAAGAATGGGGTAGAGAATGTGGTCAAAAGCAGAGAGGGAGGGAGGGGACTTGGAAACAGCCACATCTTCACTTGACACTGAGACCCACCTGTCTCCAAGGTTGTATCTGTGAGTAACAGTTGGTTTCTGTAAGCAGGACAAAAGTACTTTTTTTTTTTTGAGACAAAGTTTCACTCTTGTTGCCCAGGCTGGAGTGCAGTGGTGCAATCTTGGCTCACTGCAATCTCCGCCTCCCAGATTCAAGCAATTCTCCTGCCTCAGCCTCCCAAGTAGCTGGGACTATAGTGAGCCACCATGCCCGGCTAATTTTTGTATTTAGTAGAGATGGGGTTTCACCATGTTGGTCAGGCTGGCCTGGAACTCCTGACCTCAGGTGATCCACCAGCCTCAGCCTCCCAAAGTGCTGGGATTACAGGCATGAGCCACCAAACCCGGCCCCTTTCATGGGAGCATGTTTCTCAGGCAGGCGCTGCAGTCACAACACTTGTTGCCTGCCATACGTAAAAAGTAGTTGGTCAAGATTTGGGATTACATGAGAAGGTTGAGTTTAAAGCTGGAGGTAATAAATGCAAAAAAAAAAAAAAAAAAACTTTTGGCCCTCCATCATGACAGAGGGACACCCTTCTAAATTGCCCTTCCATCTCTCTCATAGATGCCTTTCATAGCCAGCACAGCTATTTTTTTTTTTTTTGAGATGGAGTCTCACTCTGTCACCTAGGCTGGAGTGTTCAGTGGCGTGCTTGGCTCACTGTAACCTCCACCACCCAGGTTCAAGTGATGCTCCTGCCTCAGCCTCCCAAGTAGCTGGGATTACAGTCATTGTGCCACCATGCCCTGCTAATTTTTTGTATTTTTAGTAGAGATGGGGTTTCACCATGTTGGCCAGGCTGGTCTCAAACTCCTATCCTCAGGTGATCTGCCCATCTTGGCCCCACAAATTGCTGGGATTACAGGCATGGGCCACCTTGCCCAGTCCAGCGCAACTTTCTGAAGTCCTTCTGAACCACCAGGAAGCGGCTGTGCTGTCGGTCTCTGCAGAAGCAATGACTGTCCCTTCAGGGTGTGAGAAGGTGAAGTTAGGTGTGCAATGAAGGAGGTGTATGTCATCTATCCACATCCCTTCTCTCCTCCACAAAAGAAGGAAGTATTTGATTATATAATCTTATCAATTTCACTATTCCCAATCATTTATTATCCCAATTTTCTGGAATCATTTCCCACCAATCACTCAAGAAAGGGCTACCTAGGCAGGGCGCAGTGGCTCACAACTGTAATCCCAGCACTTTGGAAGGCTGAGGTGGGTCGATCACTTGAGCCCAGGAGTTCAAGACCAGGCAGCCAACATGGTCAAACTCCGTCTCAACATAAAATACAAAAAAAAAAAAAAAAATCGGCCTGGTATGATGGTACTCACCTGTAGTCCCAGCTACTCAGGAGGATGAGGTGGGAGAATCGCTTGAGCCCGGGAAGTTGAGGCTGCAGTGAGATGAGATCAAGCCACTGCATTCCAGCCTGGGCAACTAGAGACCCTGTCTCAAAAAAAAAAAAAAAAAAGTGGGGACGAGTGGGGGACTACCTAGCATCTGCTTAACCTTTCCCCACAACCCTTTCCTCCAAGCACAGAAGACAGCTTCCAGGTGTCCTTGTGTCCCCCCCAGTCACTGCTGTGTTCCTGCTGTGGAACTGGGGGGACTCAGTGCTTCAGCACCAAGTCTTTCACCTCTGTCACATCACTAATGTGCCAAAGGAATTAGAAAGATAATAGTATTACAGGGGAAGTCTCAAGAATTAATCAGGGCTCATCTGCCGATGCCACAGGCACCGGAGCTTTTGCTGCGCTCAAACTAAATGTCTTCATCTGCTGTGCAGGCTAAATTATGAGGCACAGCTTTCACACTTTGAAGTGGCAGAGCTAATAATTTAGAATTAGATCCTGTGTGGGCTTCAGTGGACTCAAGCTGTTATCTGTCACTGTGGACACTGCCCCATGTTCAAGCACCACCTTTTTTTCCTTGTAAATATGCACATTAAGGCTGTCAGGCAAACGCAGCATTCAACTTTCCACCTTTGTTCTTCCCTCAAGATCTCATGTCAGCTACCAAGACCAAAATCTAAGAAGGTGGCTCTCCTACAAACCCCACGGAACCAGCATCCAAGTAAGAGGACTGACCAAATTGGCTCCAACCCTGCCATTAAAATTCCATGAAGCACTTTCAAAGTACACCACCAGGGAATATGTTATTGGCAGTGCTGGCTCTTGCGTATGTGGGCCGGGTGCAGTGACTCATACCTGTAATCCACATTTTGGGAGGCGGAGATGGGAGGATTACTTGAGCCCATGAGTTCAAGACCAGCCTGGGCAACACAGGGAGAATCCATCTCTCTAAGAAGAAAAAAAGGAGGGGGGCAGGAATCCAAATATCTAAGACAGACACTTCTGACAGATAAAATGGGTCCAAGTTGCTTGTCATTCTTTGAATTAGAGCAAAAACAAATTTTAAAACATAATCGAAAAGAACTCCATGATGATTCTTATTTAAGATTCAAACCAGCACTACATCATTCAACACAAATATCAGAAAATATTTCCTCTAAATTGTTCAGTATCAATGTTTGTTAAGTGAGAAATACTAACAGGATCTGGTTCACAAAACATCTTGGTATATTGTTTTTCTCATGTCATATGGGTAATGTGCCAACAGCCTAACCATATTTGAGGGGGGCACATCTCACACACACGTGATCATGCTAATGAACCACAAAATGAGTTTATTGATTGAGATAGTTTATTTATGTGTATGCTTATATATTTCCAAAAATTAATTCAATGTCCTCTTACAGTAATTCAAAATTAGTTAACAGGGCAGGCACAGTGGTTCACACCTGTAATCCCAACACTTTGGGAAGACGAGTTTGGGGTTAGGAGTTTGAGACCAGCTCGGCCAACATGATGAAACTCTACTAAAAGTACAAAATCAGCCGGGCATGGTGGTGCACGTCTGTAATCCCATCTCCTCAGGAGGCTGAGGCAGGAAAATTGCTTGAACCAGGAGGCAGAGGCTGCAGTGAGCTGAGATTGTGCCACTGCACTCCAGCCTCAGCAACACAGCAAAGCTCTATCTCAAAAAAAAAATAGTTAACAGTCTGAGATTAACTATTTTAGCAAGGAAACACATTTAACCAAATATGGCAGTAAACTGGAACCTTTCCGTTATTGCTTCGATACGGGAATGTTTCACAAAAATTGTCTGTTTCTTCAATAAATACTAAGATTCTTTTGTCCTAGAGAGCATTCCTGTATTTTGAGTTAATAATCTCATTGCTCTCTTTATAAAATAAAAATAAACAATGTATCTATAAGGCTTAGTTTGCAATTTTCCACTGCATAATTTATTCACATTTAAAACTATTTTTATAGTTATATGTCAAAAAATAGTGACTAGGTTTTATGGCTTAAAATATAAACGAGGAAAACAGACATCTGCCATACAAATGGCTGGTTTTAATTTTTTTTAGAGGAAATACTCTAATTAAAAAAAAAGAGCTCCAAAATATTTAACAGAATTTCCAGCAATGATTATTTCTAAAATGTAAAGATTTGAAACGTAATTTATACAAAACTAAAAAACAGAAGGATTCATTCTTGCTTTTTCCTTTTTTAAAAAATCCAGACAATTTGTCACAAGAAAGTTCGGCATGTTGATAGCAGCTGTAGCCTCAGTCACCCTCGGAACTGCTGCCCCTCCTCATGAAGACAGAGCGCCGCACCGAGGACAGCAACACGTCTTCAATCGGCTTCTTGGGGTTTTCCTCCAGGTCCGTCATAATTGCTCCAGATTCAGACAGTTTCCATTCCAATTCTACGTGGTAAAGAAAAAGCAAATCACCTAAGGCACTGTGCTGCAAAGGTCTCCTCACCCTAAGGCCATCAAGCTAGTTTTTTCTAAGTAGAAAATATAATTATCAAAATTTGGCCCAGCACAATGTATCACACCTGTAATCCCAACACTTTGGGGGGCTAAGGCAGGAGGATCACTTAAGGCTAGGAGTTGAAGATCACCCTGGGCAATATAGGGAGACTCATCTCAAAAAATGTTTAAATTACCTGGGTACGCCAAGTGCTGTGGCTCACGCTTGTAATCCCAGCACTTGGGGAAGCCAACGCGGGTGGATTGCTTAAGCCCGGGAGTTCCAGACGGGCAACATGATGAAAAATCAGCCAGGCATGATGGCATGTGCCTGTGGTCCCAGCTACTTAGGAGGCTGGGGTGTAAGGATCACCTGAGCCTGGGAGGCAGAGGTTGCAGACAGCTAAGATCACACCACTGCACTCCAGCCTGGGCGACAGTGAGACTGTCTCAACAATAAAAATAAAAGTAAATAAAAATTCGCTGGGTACAGTGGTGGTGTGTGCCTATAATCCCAGCTCTTTGGGAGGCTGAAGTGGCAGGATCGCATGAGCCCAGGAGTTCAAGGCTGCAGTGAACCATGATCATGTCACTGCACTCCAGCCTACAAGACAGAGCAAGACCTTGTCTCAAAAATACAAAGAATAAACCTATCCTCTGATGACTACAATTTCCCAGTTTGGACAATTTCCCAGGAAGGAAATCAGCATGAAAAATTTGAAGGAAATAATTTCCACAGACCTGCTGGCAATCTAACCATTAAATCCAATTTTAATAAACTCTTCAGCCTCATGTCCAGTATCTCAATCTATTGGGGTCAAAGAATAAATGTATGGTGATACCCTAGAACTTACACATTTGTTCCAACTAATAAAAAAAAGTAAAGCACCAGATAATAAACAATCAGTAACTGAAGACTCAGCTCTAATACTTCACTCTTAAAATCAGTGAAATTCCTGTGGTCTGAGACCAAGTGAAGCAAAATCAAGTGATGTATTTGCCTACTTCAGAGAAGAGCCCAGGCAGAACCAAAGGACTACCCAAGAGATTCTACAACAAATGGCTTTGCTTAAAGAACATCAAGGCAGAGAGTTCTGCTAATTGGACACACGATTAAAATCTGAAAACCAGGCCGGGTGTGGTGGCTCACGCCTGTAATCCCAGCACTTTGGGAGGCCAAGGCCGGTGGATCATGAAGTCAGGAGATCGAGATCATCCTGGCTAAGACGGTCAAACCCCATCTCTACTAAAAATACAAAAAATTAGCCAGCCATGGTAGCGGGTGCCTTGAGATCGTGCCACTGCACTCCAGCCTGGGCGACAAAGCGAAGACTGTCTCAAAAAAAAAAAAAAAAAAAAAAAATCTGAAAACCAATTTTACTGAAGTCTTATCTTAATCTACTTTTCTGGAGACAGGCTCTCCCTCCTCACCCAGGCTAGAGTGCTATGGTGCAATCACAGCTCACTGTAACCTTGAACTCCTGGGTTCAAATGATCCTCCCGCCCACCTCCCTAGTAGCTGAGATTACAGGTGTGCACCACCACACCTGGCTAATTTCTTTTCTGTAGAGATGGGATCTCGCTATGTTGCCCAGGCTGGTCTCAAACTCCTGGCCTCATGTGATCCTCCAGCCTTAGCCTCCCAACGTGCTAGGATTACAGGCTTCAGCCAACGTGCTCAGTCGAATTTTACTTGTCTTATTAACTTAAAGTGATCCATGAAACAGAATAGAATGGTGATTACTGGGGGCACGAGTGGAAATGGGAGATGTTGGCCAAGGATACAAACTTTCAGTAATAAGACGGGTAAGTTCTGAAGACCTAATGTAGAACATGGTAACTCCAGTGAATAATAATGTATTGTATACCTGAAATTTGCGAGGAAAGTAGATCTTAAGGATTCTTACCACAGTAAGGGTAGCTATGTGAAATGATGAGTGGTTAATTAATTGGATTGTGGTAATCATTTCACATTGTACCTATATTAAATCTCCATGTTGTTTATCTTAAATATATACAATTGTTTTGGTCAATCATACCTCGGTCATGCTGGGTTAAAAAAAAAAAAGTGCTCCACAAAGATGAGTAACACCAGTTTTTGTAGCTCTAGGTACTTTGGTTGAATGTTATGCAAATTCAACCTGTTTCTTTTAAAAAAAAAAAAAAAAAAAAAAGACTTTGAATTCCTGACTTAAGAATTTATATTCGGCCGGACATGGTGGCTCAAGCCTATAATCCCAGAACTTCGGGAGGCGGCTGGATCACTTCTCACTTGAGGTCAGGAGTTCACAACCAGCCTGGGGAACATGGTGAAACCCCATCTCTACTAAAAATACAAAACTTAGCCAGCCATGGTGGCGCATGCCTGTAGTCCCAGCTACTTGGGAGGCTGAGACACGAGAATCGCTTGAACCCGGGAGGCAGAGGCTGGAGTGAGCCAAGATTACGCCACTGCACTCCAGCCTGGTTGACAGAGCAAGACCCTGTCTCAAAAATTTAAAAAAAAAAATCAATAAATAAAAAATATATATCTATCTTTATATATCCACACATACGTACATAAGGGTATTTAATGTTACTATTCACTTACAGAAAGCAATCATATGTAAGTTCACTAGACTTCAAGACATTTTTTTTTTAGAAATAAAGACAATTGCACACTTCTTTCTCCCCTCATGTTACACTCAAAAAAGGTCAAAATAAGATGCAAACATGTAGTTTGAAATGCTGTACACCTCTGAACACTGGATATGTAACTGATGTATCTCCTATATGTGTGTTTATGTGTGTTTGTATGTTTGTATATCTATACTTTCCCCAGCTGAATATCTTTTTTTTTTTTTGGAGACAGTTTCGCTCGTTACCCAGGCTGGAGTGCAATGGCACGATCTCGGCTAACTGCAACCTCTGCCTCCCAGGTTCAAGTGATTCTCCTGCCTCAGCCTTCCAAGTAGCTGGGATTATAGGTGCCTGCCACCACGCGGAGCTAATTTTCTGTATTTTCAGTAGAGACGGAGTTTCACTATGTTGGCCAGGCTGGTTTCAAACTCCTGACCTCAGGCAATCCACCCACCTCGGCCTCCCAAAGTGCTGGGATTACAGGCATGAGCCACCGCACCCGGCTGCCAGATGAGTATCTTAGTGGTACAGTATATAAAGTCATGTTTAAAAATGTTTTTCTAGTCAAGCATAGTTGGAAATATTATTTCAATAATTATATAAAGAGTTTCACTTGGCAAGAATGCCTCTGGGCTGAGGTTCTGTGCGGATATGTATTTTGATACCTCCATGTTTAACAGGTAAAAAGGAATTAAAAAACACAGTCGGGCACAGTGGCTCATGCCTGTAATCCCAGCACTTTGGGAGGCTGTGGTGGGCAGATCACAAGGTCAGGAGTTCAAGACCAGCCTGGCCAACATGGTGAAAACCTGTCTCTGCTAAAAATACAAAAATTAGCCAGGCGTGGTGATGGGCACCTGTAATCCCAGCTACTTGGGAGGTTGAGGCAGAACTGCTTGAAACCAAAAGGTGGAGGAGGTTCCAGTGAACTAAGCAAGATCACACCACTGCACTCCAGCCTGAGTGAAAGAGCAAAACTCCATCTCAAAAAAAAAAACCAAAAAACCCCACATCCTTCCGAGCTAACAGGCAGAATTAAATAAAATTTTAGTTAAATTTAAAAGCTGGCCGGGCGCAGTGGCTCACGCCTGTAATCCCAGCACTTTGGTAGGCCGAGGTGGGCGGATCACACGAGGTCAGGAGTTCAAGACTAGCCTGACCACATGGAGAAACCCCATCTCTACTAAAAATACAAAAAAATTAGCCGGGCATGTTGGCACATGCCTGTAATCCCAGCTACTAGGGAGGCTGAGGCAGGTGAATTGCTTGAACCTGGGGGGCTGAGATTGCAGTGAGTCGAGATCACATGATTACACTCCAGCCTGGGCAATAAGAGTGAAATTCCATTTCAAAAAATAAAAGCTACTAACTGGGCGCAGTGGCTCACGTCTGTAATCCCAGCACTTTGGGAGGCTGAAGCGGGTAGATGACTTGAGGCCAGGAGTTCGCGACCAGCCTGGCCAACATGGTAAAACCCCGTCTCCACTAAAAATAAAAAAATTAGCTGGGCGTGGTGGTAGGTGCCAGTAATCCCAGCTACTTGGAGGGCAGAGGCAGGAGAATCACATGAACCTGGGAGGCAGAGGTTGCAGTAAGGCGAGATCATACCATTGCACTCCAGCCTGGGTGACAGAGCAAGACTCAGTCTCAAAAAATAAATAAATAAATAAATAAATAAATAAGTAAATAAATTTAAAAGCTACTAAGATACTCAACTGAGAATATTTCTATAGAAAAATACAAATATATACATTAACATCTCCCTGTGTTCATGTGAATTAAAGCAAAAGTGAATGCTGTGATCTCAAGCTACAAAAACATCCAACTGTAGAGACAAAATATATTCCACACCAAAATAAAAAATGTTTATATTTAAGTCTATCATATCTTCCTTTAACTATGAATCCGTAGAGCCCAGTTCCTGTTTACGCAACTAAGATGAGATTAAATGTGCTTCTGTCCTCGTAACAGTCACTCATACACAGGCAGAAGTGAACTTGACCCACCATCGTAACAGGAGTCCAGGAAACAGATACTCTCTCCAACAGAAATGCGCCTCCCATCTCTCACAGCCCCGCCTGTCTCCCAGTGCCCTTACCATCTCTTGTCAGGTTCATGCCGCCAAACACCAGAGGACCAATAAACTGAGCCTTGATATCTCCTTCCAGGTAAACAAATATCGTGGGCAGATTCCTATCCGGATAATTGGGTATGCAGGTTGTTGAAAGGGCTTTGATAAATTTGACATCAGGAAACTTCCTGGCAAGTCCACTGAGGTGCTGATTTATCAGGGCACACAGGGGAATTCTGTAAAACACACATAGAAAACAGAAGCAATTATGATCCCACATTTATACAGAACAAAGCTCAATGACCCTTCTACCCTATGTAAAACCTTGTAACAGTTTCACAAGTAATTCTGCTGCTAGCCAAGATGAATTAACTTTGTTTTTTTGTTTTGTTTTGTTTTTTGACATAGGGTCTTGTTTGTCACCCAGGCTAAATGGAGTGAAGTGGTGTGATCTCGGCTCACAAGCAATCCTCCCACCTCAGCCGCCTAAGCAGCTGGGGGTACAGGCACACGCCACCATGCCCAGCTAAGTTTTCGGGTTTTTTTGTAAAGACAGGGTTTCGCCACGTTGCCCAGGCTGCTCTTAGACTCTTGAGCACAAGATCCAGCTGCAATGGCCTCCCAAAGTGCTGGGATTACAGGTGTAAGCCAACATGCCCAGCTGAATCAACGTTTTTTAAAAACTTCCTAATATGCTGAGGGATACTGAAGAACACAAATCCAAAGTCCAATTTATTTGACAAAACAAGTCAGAAAAACAGCTTCAATGTAAAAGATAATTGCTATACCTTTCTTATAAGGTGGAATGAGAAAACGCTGAAGGTTTAGAATGTATGTAATGTCAGAAAATGTTTCCTGCTTTTAAAGAAGTTCCTGGCCAGGTGCAGTGGCTCACGTCTGTAATCCCAGCACTTTGGGAGGCCAAGGTGAGTGGATCACGAGGTCAGGACTTCAAGACCAGTCTGGCCAAGATGGTGAAACCCCGTCTCTAATGAAAATACAAAAATTAGCTGGTGGCAGGTGCCTGTAATCCCAGCTACTTGGGAGGTGGAGGCAGGGGAATCACTTGAACCCAGGAGATGGAGGTTGCAGTGAGCCGAGATCATGCCACTGTACTTCAGCCTGGTCGACAGAGTGAGACTCCGTCTCAAAAAAAAAAAATCCCTAAATAAGCACTGGACTCTACAGTTTAAGACAAGACTGGAGAGCTGAGAAACATCAGAAGCCCTCAGTATCACACAGTTCAGGCAATTACTACTGTAAAAGCCAGCCTTGCCATCTATGAGATAAATTCATTACATAGAATGTTGAAATGTCAGAGTTTCTGTAAAGGAATAAATAACTTAGGAATTCCTTTTCGAAAACAGAAAAGCAGTCTCCATTGCTATACTTTAACAAAGGCATTCGTATTAGTCACAAATATTAATTTGAAAGTCTTAAGATAAAAAATTAAGTAATAAGGTTTGGGCAAACCAGCAATAAAAACACAAAAAACTCAGTATCAGAAAAAAAAAAAAAATTCTTTTTTTTTTTTGAGACAGAGTCTTGCTCTGTCGCCCAGGCTGGAGTGCAGTGGTATGATCTCGGCTCACTGCAAGCTCTGCCTCCCGGGTTCACACCATTCTCCTGCCTCAGCCTCCTGAGTAGCTGGGACTACAGGCGCCCACCAGCATGCCCGGCTAATTTTTTTTGTTTTTGTATTTTTAGTAGAGATGTGGTTTCATCGTGTTAGCCAGGATGGTCTCGATCTCCTGACCTCGTGATCCACCTGCCTCGGCCTCCCAAAGTGCTGGGATTACAGGTGTGAGCCACCACGCCTGGCCCAGAAAAAATTTTTTTAAACTCTCTGATATAGGTAAGGCCTGAGATCCTGAAGACATAAATTCAAATTAACATTTGATAGATGGAGTAGAAGATCAGCTCACCCTTGTTTGTAAAGGTGCAAGACGACCCACAAGCCCTCGCCAGCTTTGGTAACTTCTTGAACATAATCCTTCCCTGAGATCTCTAAAACTTCTCCAAATTTATTCTTCAGTTTAGTTGCTTTCCACTCAGCCAGTCTCTGCCGTCTGCACAAAACAAGGAGAGAAACATCTTACATCCGCACACAAACACGTGCACACACACATCTTCTAGAAGGCAATGCTTGTAAAAGCCCATGTTTATTTATCCGTCTCATAGCAAAAATCTAAGATCAGTTTGCTAAAATTCACAATATCATTATTTAACTATAGTCGCTCCCAAATGTTTCAGCTGAAAATTAATTTTTTGAAGGACACACATTTCTTTTTATTTTTTGAGACAGAGTCTGGCTCTGTCGCCCAGGCTGGAGAGCAGTGGCACAGTCTCAGCTCACTGCAACCTCCACTTCCCGGGCTCCTGAGTAGCTGGATCTATAGGCATTCGCCACCACACTCAGCTAATTTTTGTATTTGTAGAGACGGGGTTTCACAGGCTGGTCTCAAACTTCTGAGCTCAAGCAATCCGCCTGCCTCAGCCTCCCAAAGTGTTGGGACTACAGGTATGAGTCACCATGCTCAGCCCACACATTTTATTGCCACGCCAAAACAAAAAACAACAACAAAAAAAACCAGCCCTTCTGGGTGGCACTTACCTGTACATTTCAATAGCACGTTCATCCTCCTCATTAAACTCATCTTCATGATCCTCCAGCTCTTCCAAAGTCATATCTTCATATGTTTTCACTGAATTTAGTTACAACGGCAAAAAGCAAAAATTTAAAAAGATGAACAAACATTTTTCTTTTTTCCCCTCTCTTTTCTCCTAAAGATATGCACACACCACCAGATCCTTAGCCCACCTAAGCAAAAATTACTTAAGGCACCACACTACATTAGAAGCTGAGAGGCCGGGCCTGGTGGCTCACACCTGTAATCCCAATTTCTTGACTGACAGCATCTTCCCCAAGCCCTCAGATCCTCCTGCCCTCTCTTCTCCTACCCCACCCCACCCTGCCCCATGCTTTTTTTTTTTTTTTTTTTTTTTTTTGCGACAGTTTCACTCTTGTCATCCAGGCTGGAGTGCAATGGTGCGATCTCGACTCACTGAGAACCTCCGCCTTCCAGATTCAAGCAATTCTCCTGCCTCAGCCTCCTGAGGAGCTGGGATTACGGGCGTGTGCCACCATGCCCAGCTAATTTTTGTATCATTAATAGAGACAGGGTTTCACCATGTTGGCCAAGCTGGTCTTGAACTCCTGACCTCAAGTGATCTGCCCACCTCAAAGTGCTGGGATTATAGGAGTGAGCCACCGCCACACTTTGGAACCCTTGGCTGATTAAAATTCCCCAGGCTCAAACCTTTGACTACTTTCCTTCTTTATCCACACCCACTCCCTTGGTGATTGCATCTAATCTCATGGCGTTCAATGCTATCAATATGCTGACAAAGTATAGGCCTCCAGCCCAGACTTCTCTAATGTGGAGAAAAACATACTCAAGGGCCCTCTTAATGTGGTTATTTGTCTAACAGGGATCTCAAAGTGAATGCATCCCTTGGCTGGGTGCAGTGGCCTATAATCCCAGCTCTTTGGGAGGCCGAGGTGGGTGGATCACTTGAGGTCAGGAGTTTTAGACCAGCCTGGCCAACATGGTGAAACCTCACCTCTACTAAAAATACAAAAAAATTAGCCAGGCGTGGTGGCACATGTCTGTAATCCCAGCTACTCGGGAGGCTGCTACAGGAGAATTGCTTGAACCTGGGAGGTGGAGGTTGTAGTGAGCCAAGACTGCGCCACAGCACTCCAGCCTGGGTAAGAGAGCGAGACTCCATCTCAAAAAAAAAAAAAAAAAAAAAAGAGAAAATGTCCCTCCTCCGTTTAAACTTCCAAAAGCTTCCTGCCTCATTAGGTGTAAAGGCCAAGGTCCTTACTAGAAGCTACTGGGTCTGCTGAGGCTGCTCTGAACTCACTCTCCCACAGCACTTCCAGCCTCGTCAGGGATTCCCAGCCATGCCAGGGCCCACGTTTCACTCGCTCACATCGCCCCCTTCAGGAATACCCAGATGTCTTCTTCACCTCCTTCAGGTCAACAACTCCCTCAGGTCTATTCAAATGCGTTCTTCAGCTCCTTCAGGTCTTTACCCACATGCCAGCTTCACCTCCTTCAGGTCCACGCAAATGTCATCTCGGTGAGGCCCTCTCTGACCCTGCTTCTCCTCCAACCCTTTCGAGTCCCTTTTACTGCCTTATTTTCTTTATTGTTTACTGTCTGTCTCCCCTACTAGCATGTTGGTTCTCTGAGGGCAGAGAATTGTGTCTGGCTTATGCATAGCTACATCCCCAAACCCAGAAAAGCACCTGACAATGATAATCATGCAGTAACCACTCGCCGGATACTTTCTAATAAATCCTTCTCTAAATTAGCTCTAATGTGTCAGAGGACAAAAGTACTAGTCCCTGTGACCAATGCTTCTCAAACTATGACAAGCCTCAGAATCCTTTAAGGCACTTGTTTAAAATGCAGATTCCTGGGCCTCATTCCAGAGACTGCTTCAGTAAACACTAGGTGGGTGGGGTTACCAGCACTCCAAGGGACTCCAATTCAGACAGTATGACTGCCTGAGAAAACCCCCCTCAGACTCCCACACATTGCAAACATGCCTCCCCAAATGAAGCTATTTTTAGTTAATATCCTCAATGAAACCAGAGAATAAAGTATATGCTCAGGAAAAAACACAAATACTAAAATCTTGAACAAATTTCCATGACGTTATCAAAGGGAATCACAGACCAGAAAGCAGAAAGAAGTATTTTCTTCAGTTCTCATCTGACATGGACAAGGACTTGTGGGACACATATGAAGTCCCGTTAAGTCTGTGGCTCAGGAAGGTGAAGGCGAGAGATGCCCTGTGTCTCGTCTGAGGTCCCACACACACAGTGTCCATGCTGGCACTCCAACCTGTCTCCTGGCAGGGCAGTCAGAGGCTTAGGGAGCCATCTCCCAACCCAGACAGATGCAGAGGAAAGCCAGTGAACTTACCCACTGACTGCTGGAGGATGTGCTGCTCCTCATCTGACTCCTCTTCCAGTTCTTTCAGCCTTTCCTTCGGGGGTAAGATACCCTTTTTGCGTAAGATGTCATTCCACTCAGTGTCTGCGTTGGGGTCCTAGAAGAGCGGGACCAAGGTTACCATGAGTGCTAAGTCTAGCATGTAGGAGGCCACACTGGGCACGGGGCCAAATGGAAAAAGTGACAGGAAGGGAAGAATTCACACCACAGTCTGTGAACTATTTCTGAGAAAGTGTCAAAAGATCCACAGCCCCTGTTTCGTTCTTCCTGTCTACCCCTCCCTGAATGGAGGAGCTATTCTTGGGGTAAAAATTAGGATGGGATGTGCAGATCAGCATTAATACTGATACCAAGGCTCTGACGTGGAATGTGTTCAATATTTTTAATAATCACTGAGAGTGCCGGGCGCGGTGGCTCACGCCTGTAATCCCAGCACTTCGGAAGGCTGAGGTCAGGAGATCGAGACCACCCTGGCTAATAGTGTGTAACCCCCGTCTCTACTAAAAATACAAAAAATTAGCCGGGCGTGGTGGCGGGCACCTGTAGTCCCAGCTACTTGGGAGGCTGAGGCAGGAAAATGGTACGAACCCGGGAGGCGGAGCTTGCAGTGAGCCGAGATCGTGCCACTGCACTCCAGCCTGGGCAACAGAGCGAGACAGTCTCAAATAATAATAATAATAATAATGACTGAGAGTGACTCATTCAACAGATAAAATTTAAGTATCTACCACATGTAAATTACTGTACGCAATGGGGAAGAGTGGTGAATGCAAGAGTCACCTGTGTTACAGTCAAGAGGAAGACACAGGCAACAAAAGAGTGCATATGCAAACTATACATAGATAAAACTGTGGCAAGTGCAATGACAAACAAGCTGTTTTAGAGAATTACCCAGGCCGGAGCGGTGGCTGAAGCCTGTAATCCCAGTACTTTGGGAGGCCGAGACGGGCGGATCACAAGGTCAGGAGATCGAGACCATCCTGGCTAACACGGTGAAACCCCGTCTCTACTAAAAAATACAAAAAAAACTAGCCGGGCAAGGTGGCGGCGCCTGTAGTCCCAGCTACTGGGGAGGCTGAGGCAGGAGAATGGCGTGGACCCGGGAGGCGGAGCTTGCAGTGAGCTGAGATCCGGCCACTGCACTCCAGCCCGGGGACAGAGGGAGACTCTGTCTCAAAAAAAAAAAAAAAAAAAAAAGAATTACCCAGGACCCACATTCCACAGAGTAGACAGAGATGTTCCCTATAGAGGAGGTAACATTCCACCTGAGGGTGGGAAGCAACTTGTGACAGGAGTCTGGGGACTTAAAAATAATCTTGCAGGCCGGGCGTGGTCGCTCACGCCTGTAATCCCAGCACTTTGGGAGGCCAAGGTGGGCGGATCACGAGGTCAGGAGATGAGATCACCCTGGCTAACAGGATCATCTCTACTAAAAATACAAAAAACTAGCCAGGCGAGGTGGCGGGCGCCCGTAGTCCCAGCTACTCGGGAGGCTGAGGCAGGAGAATGGCATGAACCCGGGAGGCGGAGTTTGCAGTGAGCCGAGATCACGCCACCGCACTCCAGCCTGGGAGACAGAGCTAGACTCCGTCTCAAAATAATAATCATCATCATCATCATCCTCATCATCATCTTCCAGGCTGGGATCAGTGGCTCACGCCTGTAATCCCAGCTCTTCGGGAGGCCAAGGCAGGTAGAACATCTGAGGTCAGGAATTAAAGACCAGACTGGCCAATATAGTGAAACCCCATCTCCACCAAAAACACAAAAATTAGCCAGGTACGCGCCCGTAATCAAGAAAATCTTCCAGGCACAGCGGCCTGCGGCATGCGTAGGGCCCAAAAGCAAAGAGACTGTGACATTTTGAGGATCTCAGGCTGCAGATGAGGCTTGGCTGACAACTCTCTAACGGCCAAACCTGAGAGGAAAAGCTGAGACTTCTCAGAGTAGCTCATAAAATGCGGGGCACTCTTCTAAGCCCTTTTTCCTGTACCTTGTCACCGAATCTTCACAAGCCTAGGAGAGGCACGACATTTAGAGGCACTGCCGTGCTAGAACGGCTGGCCAAATCAGCCAGGATCAAAATCACCTTTGTGATCAATGTCACAAAGACTGATCTAAAAGTGGCTCTTGGATCCAGAACCCAGCTGCCCAAGCACCGGTTTGCATGGTGCAGCAAGAACACTGCTAATGGAGCTCAGGCTTGCTTTGGAATATGAAATCAGGAGCACTGTGAAAAGGGCACTGGGATAACTGGCCTCCAACCCTGACAATTCTGAGATATATCAAAATAAAAAATGAGGCCCGGCGCGGTGGCTCACGCCTGTAATCCCAGCACTTTGGGAGGCCGAGGCGGGCGGATCTCGTCAGGAAATCGAGACAATCCTGGCTAACACGGTGAAACCCCGTCTCTACTGAAAATACAAAAAATTAACCGGGTGTGGTGGCGGGCGCCTGTAGTCCCAGCTACTCGGGAGGCTGAGGCAGGAGAATGGCGTGAACCCCAGGAGACGGAGCTTGTAGTGAGCTGAGATCGCGCAACTGCACTCCAGCCTGGGCCACAGAGTGAGACTCCATCTCAAAAAAAAAAAAAAAAAAAAAAAAAGAGCAGAATCCTTTATACTGGGTGGTCAGGGAAGGCCTCAAGGAACCTGAAGGACAGGGGATGCAAAGGAGGCCAGGGCAGCCCTCAAGCTCCCACTTCACCATTTAGAGTGTCTAGGCCAGTAGAGGTGGCTCATCCTGTAATCCCAGCTCTTTGGAAGGATGAGGCTGGGCAATACAGGGAGACCCCATCTGTACAAAAAATTAGCCCAGAGTGGTGGGTGCACGCCTGTGGACCCAGCTACTTCGGAGGCTGACAAGGAAGGATGGCTTAGCCCCGGGAGGTCGAGGTTGCAGTGAGCTGTAACAGTGCCACTGCATTCCAATCTGGGCAACACAGCAAGATCCGGTCTCAAAAAAAAAAAAAAAAGGAAAGAAAGTAAGTGGCTCCTGGCAGATACGCCCTCCCCTCCAGACCCTAATGCCTCCCTCCCCAGCAAAACCCGCACCATCTCCTCTCCATCTGCCACTGAGCAGAGATTAGAATTTCTGACCACAGCGGGATCCTTGGACAGTGAAAAAATTTAGTTGGCATAGATTTTTGCCCACAATGGTGCCCATTTCCATGGTGTTTTCATTCATTCTCTTTAGGCTTTAACCAAATTCCGCTAGTAAATTGCAGCTACAGAAAAATAATTTTACCTATTTTAATTAAAAAAAAAAAAAAAACGAAACAGAGGGACCCTCGCGAGGAGTGGGGTCTGGAACCCGAGCGGTCAGATAGGGAGCGCGTCCCAACTGGACCCCAGAGCCCGGGGGAAGAGGGTGTAACTAAGCCCTGAGCAAGGGCTGCGCCGCTGCTTTACGTGGGGGAACCCTGGGCCGGACCCGCCGCTTCCTCTGCCCAGGTGTGCCTTAGAGGAGTTCAGCAGAGGAGGTAACTTTTGTCAGGCGGGATCTGGCAAGACCTTCACAAGCCCGGGTTGGGAGAGACCTGGAGGAGATGAGGTTTGGGGTACCTGGCACAGAGAAGCCGGGAAGCCCAGGCCGTGGGTCCTGGTGGGACCACGCCTGCCCTCCCGCACTGCGCCTGCGCGGGGCCTGGACGCGCCGGGCCTCCCTCGTGCCTGCAGCGCCGGAGTTTCCCACAGGGCGGGCGTCCACAGCCGGCCGGATCCCAATGAGACAAACGAACGGGCCGCAGCCCCCAGACCCGAGCCCCGTCCCAGCTCACCTGCATCTTGTTTCCAGTTGCTCAAGCCAGCTGTGCCGCGGCGCACCCACCACAGCTCCCTTTTGTGCACGCGCACAGCGCCGTCACGCCTCTTCGCCCAGCCCTGCCTCCGCCCCGCCCGGGGACGAGCTGAGGGGAGTAAGGGCGGAAGCAACGGCTTTGAGTCTGCGCCCGCTCTTGAAGGAGCCGGCACTGAAGCTATTCGCATGCGCGAGGTAGGGTCTGCCCACTGTCCCGCCTGGAGTGCACTTGACCTGGTGCTAATTCTGGTCGCTGCCTTATTAGGGCTGGTCTTCAGCCGAGGAGGGGTGGGGCTGGGTGGAGGAGGAGCCCTGGGCCGTGTGCCTTTTCCAGCTGCCTGCCCAAACCTGTAAAGGCGTCTTCCTCTGACTAGCCTAGCAAGTCAGAAATAGAAAATTGCCTCTAGGCCGGGCGCGGTGGCACACGCCTGTAATCCCACGCCGAGGCGGGCGGATCACTTGAGGTCAGGAGTTCGAGATCAGCCTGGCCAACATGGTGACGCCCCGTTTCTACGAAAAATACCAAAATATTAGTCGGCCGTGGTGGCGGTTGCCTGTAATCCCAGCTACTCGGGCGGCTGAGGCAGGAGAATTGCTTGAACGCGGGAGGCGAAGGTTGCCGTGAGCTGAGATGGCTCCACTGCACTCCAGCCTGGGTGACAGAGCGAGACTCCATCTCAAATTAATTAATTAATTAATTAAAATGATGCAGGGTCTTCTGGAATTCGCCCACGAGCACTTCAGTATTGGGAAAGGAAACTCATTAATAAGACATTGAGAGCCTACTGTGTACCGGGCACCATTCTAGGCTCCGCAGATGCAGCAGTGAGCAAAACACTAAAAGGTGAAAGTCATCTGCCGTGCCTGAGTATCAGGAGACCCATGTATGCAGGCACACAGGCACTGAGCAAAAAGCAGCAATCTGGCTTGTAAAATGCAGGTATTGGGCTCCAGAGCTTCTGCCCAGGCACACTCCGAGTTTCAGAGAGCGATGTTCCTACCTGGTATGGAAGGAAGCATCTTGCACACGTGGGCTAACTTGCTGCCTCCTGGCAACTAAGCGGACACAGATAGTAGAGACCCAGACACCTGTGAGATAGGCGCAGGGCTTCCAACTGTGGCTATGCATTAGAGTCACCTGGAAGCCCTCAAAAACTACGACTGTCTTGGGCCTCCATCCCCAGACAAATTAAATCGTTGGAAATGAGGCCTGGCACAGATATTTTCTTAAAGATCCTCAGGTGATGCTAAAGTGCACAATCGTTGATATAGAGTGAATCAAATGATTGCTTGAGAGCAAGTTTGTATTTAATTTATAAGGATCCTTAAGATTTTTCTAACTCATTTCAACTGAATTACAGGCCCTTTTAGGGATTTGTTTATTAATGTATCTGGCAGCACAATGTTTGTTGATGAATTTTCCTTGGGTCTCACCACCAAAATCAGGACTCAGACTAACTTTGAGTTTGATCCTGTGCTTCTTGCTCAGTCCTGCACAGCTACAGAGCGAGTGGTGTTTTGTCCTTTCCTCATCCCCAGCCTTTGCTCTTCCCTGAGGCCTGTTTTCCAGGACTCAACTATTCCACAGTTGCTTTTCCCCACATGATCCGGTCGGAGGCATTCCAACCGAAGCGACTCCATCTTGAATAGGGGATGGGGAAAATGAGGGTGAGACCTACTGGGCTGTATTCCCAGAAGGTTACACATGCTTAGTCACAGAATATTTACACTTAAGAGAAAAAATTAATAATGTTTACCAAACAGACCTAACACTTAACAGACCCGGGAAATGTCCTCGTGTCCTGAAAGATTTCTTTCTTTCTTTTGAGATGGAGTTTCACTCTTATTGCCCAAGTTGGAGTGCAATGGTGCCATCTCAGCTCATTGCAATTTCCACTTCCTGGGTTCAAGTGATTCTCCTGCCTCAGCCTCCTGAATAGCTGGGATTACAGGTGTGCACCACCACGCCTGGCTAATTTTTTTTTTTTTTTTTTTTTTGTATTTGTAGTAGAGACGGGGTTTCCCTATGTTAGCCAGGCTGGTCTCGAACTCCTGACCTCAGGTGATCCACCTGCCTTGGCATCCCAAAGTGCTGGGATTAAAGGCATGAGCCACCACACCTGGCTTTGTTTTGTTTTTTTTTTTTGAGAGAGTCTCACTTTGTTGCCCACCCTGGAGTGCAAAATGGTGAGATCTCAGCTCACTGCAGCCTCCACCTCCTGGGTTCAAGTGATTCTCCTGCCTCAGCTTCCCAAGTACCTGGGATTACAGGTGTGCACCACCATGCTGGGTTAATTTTTGTATTTTTAGTAGAGACAGGGTTTCGCCATTTTGGTCAGGCTGGTCTCCAACTCCTGAGCTCCGCCTCCCAAAGTGCTGGGATTACAGGCATGAGCCAGAATGCTGGGATTACAGGCGTAAACCAGAGTGATGGGATTACAGGTGTGAGCTACCACACCCGGCCAAGAACAAAAGTATTCTTAAAAGTTTTGTTTTAACAATAATATAGATTACTGGGAAAGGCAGTAGTTACTAAACCTGGCTCAATAGTCCTATAGACAGTTTTTGGATAAACATAGTCATTGACCCTTCTGCTGTTTTTTTGTTTTTTTTTTTTTTTTTTTTTTTTTTTTTTGAGACGGAGTCTCACTCTGTCGCCCGGGCCGGAGTACAGTGGCCAGATCTCAGCTCACTGCAAGCTCCGCCTTCCGGGTTTACGTCATTCTCCTGCCTCAGCCTCCCGAGTAGCTGGGACTATAGGCGCCCGCCACCTCGCCCGGCTAGTTTTTTTTTTTTTTGTATTTTTTTAGTAGAGACGGGGTTTCACTGTGTTAGCCAGGATGGTCTCGATCTCCTGGCCTCGTGATCCGCCCGTCTCGGCCTCCCAAAGTGCTGGGATTACAGGCTTGAGCCACCGCGCCCGGCCATCCCTTCTGCTGTTAAAGCTTGAAACTTGTATCTGTTTTATCTGAGTTTCTTCCTCAGGAAAGGACCTTCAGGCCTCTCAGAAAAATTATCAAAGAACTGAAATTCAACAGATCACCAGCACCAGATGCCTCCTTGCCCCTCCCTCCTCTGGTTTTCTTACACAGTGTTGCATTTCTTCCCTGCTATAGAAACCCCTAGTTTTAGTCAGGGAAATGGGTTCGAGACTGACCTCCTGTCTCGTCTCGTTGTCTCCTGGACTGCAGTGCCCAATTAAAGGCTTCTTCCTTGGCAATACATGTCATCTCAGTGACTGGCTTTTGTTGTGGCCAGCAGCAGGACCTAGACCTAACTCCTGGTGTTTTGGTAACAGTCACACAAAGTCCTTTGTCACAAGCCTCGGTAGTACAGCACGTGTGCCCATGATTTTCGCTGTTATATCTACACAAGCATTTACCTAAGGTGGATGCATTCCTCCTCTTGCTTTCCGGAATGCCCTTGTCTGTCTATGGAGTACCCGTTCTTTCATTCCTTTACTTTCTTAATAAGCTTGCTTTCACTTTACTCTGTGAACTTGTCCCAAATTCTTTCTTGCCAGAGATCCAAGAGCCTTCTCCTGGGGTCTAGGTTGGGACCCTCTTTCTGCTAACGTTAAATCCCTCTCCAGGGATTAACAAACCAAACGCCCACACCCTACTGCCCTATCAGCAGTTTGAAAGGTGTCCCTCTTACTTTTTTTTTTTTTTTTTTTTTTTTTAAGGCGTCTTGCTCTGTTACCCAGGCTGGAGTGCAGTGGGGCGATCTCGGCTCACTGCAAGCTCCGCCTCCCGGGTTCACGCCATTCTCCTGCCTCAGCCTCCCGAGTAGCTGGGACTACAGGCGCCCCCACCACGCCCGGCTAGTTTTTTGTATTTTTAGTAGAGACGGGGTTTCACCGTGTTAGCCTGGATGGTCTCAATCTCCTGACCTCGTGATCCGCCCGCCTCAGCCTCCCAAAGTGCTGGGATTACAGGCGTGAGCCACCGCGCCCGGCCCCATCCCTCTTACTTTTGTCAAAATTATTCTTTTGTTATTCTTTCCACCTGTGCTCCAAATCCTCTCACCTTCCTCAGGGACTTCTTCCATCTTTCCATCCTTCTTGGCTGTGGAGAAAATAATTACAGCTTATGAGAACAGATTAGAGACATACGAATTAGAAAAAATAAACTATTTCTATTTGTGGATGATATAGCATACCTGGAAAACTCAGGGGAACCGAGTCTTAAATTCATACTAACAATATGAGAATTCAGTAAAGGAGCAGGATATAAAATTAACATAAAAATAGTCTTCATCCGTGTTTACAATAACAAACTACAAGATATAATGGATTCCAATTACAATAACAACAGAAAAGAAAAAGCTCTTGGAAATAAAGAAGTAGGCAAAACCTGCATGAATTAAATTGAAAAACTTTTCTGAAGATACAAAAGTAGACCAGAACAAATGGACAAACATCCTTTATTTTTGGATAGTATGACTCAACATCATAGAGATGTCAATTTTCTCCAAGTCAATATGTAAAATTTAACACAATGTCACAAATCCAACAAATTATTTTTTGAGGCTAGGCAGCTTGACTCCAAAGTTTTTATCAAGAATAGCACAAGGCAGGAGGGAGAGCTAGCCCTACTAAACCTTAAAACAATGTGGTGTTAGTACATAAATAGACAAAGAGATCAAGAGAGCAGCATAGCAAGTTCAGAACAAGTCCAGAAATAGAGCCTAGTACATATAAACATTAGTGTATGCTTAGATGAGGTGACATCTCAATCTGCTGGGATGGACTTTAAATAAATGGTGTTGGGACAATTGGATAACCATTTGGAAATAGATAAAATTAGATACATACTTCACAGTGTATATCAGAATAAAAAGTAAAAACTAAAAGTACTAGGAGAACACATGGCATAATAAAAATGGAAAAAAACTTTGATTACTCAAAGTCTAAAAGAAATCAAATTAAAACAATGATAGATTCTATTACTTAGTTTTTTTGTATAGGAATAATGTATATAAGCATGCTGCCTTTTGTGTAAAAGGTGAAATAAAATACATTTATGTCGACCGGGCATGGTGGCTCATGCCTGTAATACCAATACTTTGGGAGGCCAAGGAGGCTGGATCACATGAGGTCAGGAGTTCAAGACCAGCCTGACCAACATGGTGAAACCCTGTCTCTACTAAAAATACAAAAAATTAGCCTGGCGTGGTGGCACATGCCTGTAATCCCAGCTACTGGGGAGGCTGAGGCAGGAGAATGAGGTGAACCCGGGAGGCGGAGCTCGCAGTGAGCTGAGATTGCACCTCTAGGAAAAGAAACAAAATGAAAATACAGTACAGCTTTTGATTTTAAGAGCAGTTTACTCTTTAGGCTTTTGTAGCTTTCATAAGGAGTGGTTCACCAACCTTGGTGTATGTAAAAATTACTTAGTGTTAAAAATGTAGATTCCAAGTCCTTTTCCCAGAGTTTCTGATTCTGCAGGTTGCTGGGGTACAGCCCAGCAACTGCCTCTTGGATATCTATTTCAGGTAATTCAGGTATTGGTGGTCTTTAGACCACATTATGTTTAATACTACTTCAGTGTTTCACTGGAATTCTATTTGATCTTTTAAAAATAGTCAAGACTATCATAAGCATTTTTCATGTCATTATATAACGTCAAGTAGAAAAAAGCAGGTATAAGTAGGAGATGTGATACAGTATTACTACAACACCTAAAACAGTCTCTCCTTCAAATGAAATCAGTATACAAAACATCACCTCACTGTGTCAAGATTTGTGGTGGACGATCATGGACCCATTTGTCCTCCTTCCCTATTTCCAACCAGCAGAACTGTACTAGGGGACTGCCATGGCAGTCTCACCTCCCCATGTACCCTTTCCCCACGACAGCCATTATTCCCCCTGGCAGCCATTATTCTACTTTCTGTCTCTGTAGATTTGCCTATCCTGTGCAAAATGGAATCATACATATGTGGCTTTTTGTATCTGGCTTCTTTGATTTAAAATCATGTTTTGAGGTTCACTCATGTTGCAGCATGTTTCAGTACTTCATTTCTTTTTATAGCCAAATGACATTCCATTGTCTGGATAGACCATGTTTTGCTTATCCATTTGTCAGCTGATGGGCATTTTGGCTGTTATGAATAATGCTGCTATGAACATTCACGTAAAAGTTTGTGTGTGAGGCCAGGCATGGTGCTTCACGTCTGTAATCCCAGCACTTTGGGAGGCCGAGGCAGGTGGATCACCTGAGGTCTGGAGTTCGAGACCAGCCTGGCCAACACAGTGAAAGCCTGTTTTACTAAAAATACAAAAATTAGCTGGGCGTGGTGGCTGGTGCCAAGATCGCCCCACTGCACTCCAGCCTGGGCGACAGAGCGAGACTCCATCTCAAAAAAAAAAAAAAAAAAAAGTTTTTGCGTGAATACATGTTTTTAATTCTTTTGGGTATATGCCTAGAAGTGGAATTGTTGGGTCATATGGTAATTCTGTGTAACTTTTTGAGGAGTGAAGGGGTGGCATACCCCTCCACACCTGTGGGCGTTTCTCGTTAGGTGGAATGAGAGACTTGAGAAAAGAAATGAGACACAGAGACAAAGTATAGAGAAGGAAAAAGTGGGCCCAGGGGACCGGCGCTCAGCATACAGAGGACCCACGCCGGCACCGGTCTCTGAGTTCCCTTAGTATTTATTGATAATTATCTTTACCATCTTAAAGAAAAGGAAGTGGCAGGATAATAGGATCATTGTGGGGAGAAAGTCAGCAGTAAGACATATGAATAAAGATCTCTGTGACATTAATAAGTTTAAGGAAAAGTGCTGTGCGTTGATATGCATATGTAAACATCTCCATAAACCTTTTTAGTGCATAAAGAGCAGCCTTGGACTAGCAAGTCCCACCTTCAGCCCTAAGGCGGTTTTCTCCTTTCTCAGTAAACGGAACATACAATCGGGTTTTATACCGAGATGTTCCATTGCCCAGGGACTGACAGGAGACAGATGCTTTTCTCTATCTCAACTGCCAACAACCGCCAAGAGGCCTTCTTTCCTCTTGTACTAGTCCTCCTCAGTACAGACCCTTCACGGGTGTCAGGCTGGGGGACGATCAGGTCTTTCCCATCCCACGAGGCCATGTTTCAGACTATCACATGGGGAGAAACCTTGGACAATACCTAGCTTTCCTAGGCAAAGGTCCCTGCGACCTTTGGCAGTGTACTTGTCCCTGGGTACTTGAGATTAAGAGAATGGTGATGACTTTTAACCAGCAAGCTGCCTTCAGGCACTTGTTTAATAAAGCACACCCTGCACAGCCCCAAATCTGTTAAACCTTGAGTCACCATAGCACATGTCTCTTGTAAGGACAAGGTTGGGGGTAGGGTCACAGATTAACAGCATCTCAAATACAGAACAAAATGGAGTCTCTTATGTCTACTTCTTTCTATATAGACACAGTAACAGTCTGATCTCTCTTTCTTTTCCCCACAGAGGAGTTTTGTTTCCTAAATCTGATGCCCCATTTTACATTCCCATCAACATTGTATCAGGGTTTCAATTTCTCCATGTCTGTGTCAGTACTGGTTACTGTCCATCTTTTTGAGTATAGCTGTCCTGGTGGGTGGGAAGTGGCATTTCATTATAGTTTTGATTTGCATTTCCTCACTGAATAATGATGCTGAGCATCTTTTCATGTGCTCAGTGGCCATATGAATGTCTTTTTTTAGAATAATGTCTTTTGCAATCTTTTGCCCATTTTAACATTGAGTTATTTGACTTTTCATATTGAATTATAAGAGTTTTGAGCCTCGGCAAGGCGCGGTGGCTCACGCCTGTAATCCCAGCACCTTTGGGAGGCCGAGGCAGGCAGATCACAAGGTCAGGAGTTCGAGACCAACCTGGCCAACATAGTGAAAACTCATCTCTATTAAAAATACAAAAAAATTAGCCGGGCATGGTGGCAGGTGCCTGTAATCCCAGCTACTTGGGAGGCTGAGACACATGCAAAAGAATAAAGTTGGATTCCTGCCTCAAACAGTACACAAAAACTAACTTAGATCACAATCCTAAAAGTAAGAGCTAAAGCTATAAAACTCTTAGAAGAAAATGTAGGTGTAAATATTTATGACCTTGGGTTAGGTAAGAGTTTCCTAGATATGATATTGAATGCGCAAGCAACAACAACAACAAAATTAGGTAAACTGCGGCCATACCACCCTGAATGTGCCCGGTCTCATCCAAAATTAGGTAAACTGGGGATCATCAAAATTAAAAGATTGGCTGGGCACAGTGGCTCACAGCTGTAATTCCAGCACTTTGAGTGGCCAAGGCGAGTGGATCACTTGAGGTCAGGAGTTCAAGACCAGCCTGGCTGACATGGTGAAACCCAGTATCTACTAAAAGTAAAATTAACTGGATGTGGTGGTGGATACCTGTAATCCCAGCGACTCGGGAGGCTGAGGCAGGATAATTACTTAAACCTGGGAGGTGGAGGCTGCAGTGAGCTGAGATTGCACCACTGCACTCCAGCCTGGGTGACAGAGCAAGACTGCATCTCAAAACACACCCACAAAATTAAAATATTTTGTGCTTCAAAGGAGAGAAATTGAAAAGAAATTCCACAAAATGGTAGAAAATTTTTGCAAATCATATATCTGATGAAGGACTAATATCCAGAATATATTTTAAAACTCTCTCTCCCTCTCTCTCTCTATATGTGTGTGTGTGTGTGTGTGTATATATATATATATTTTTAGCTCTACCTCCTGGGTTCATGCCATTCTCCTGCCTCAGCCTCCTGAGGCTGGGACTACAGGCACCCGCCACCACACCCGGCTAATTTTATTTTTAGTAGAGATCGGGTTTCACCATGTCAGTCAGGCTGGTCTTGAACTCCCGATCTCAAGTGATCCACTCGCCTCAGCCACCCAAAGTGCTGTAATTTTTTGTATTTTTAATATTTTTAGTAGAGACGGGGTTTCACCGTGTTAGCCAGGATGATCTCGATCTCTTGACCTCATGATCCGCCCGCCTCGGCCCCCCAAAGTGCTGGGATATGTATATATTTTTTGAGACAAGTGAAGTAACTCAGGAATGGAAAATCAAACATTGTGTATTCTCACTCATAAGTGGGAGCTAAGCTGTGAAGACCCAAAGAACAATACAATAGACTTTCGGGACTCAGGAGCAGGAGGCAGGTGAGGGATGAAAGACTACACATTGGGTACAGTGTAAACTGCTCGGGTGATGGGTGCACCAAAATCTCATAAATCACCACTAAAGAACTTATTCATGTAACCAAACACCACCTGTTCCCCCAAAACCTATTGAAATTAAATAAATACATACATACATGCAAGCCTTTAACAACCCTACAAGGTTCTGTGGAAGACAGTGTACCTGTCTCTATTATCGTGGCTTCCTTGGCCATTCCAACTGTGCATCCCAGCTGTCTTGCCCGTCTTTTTCCAGGGGTTCCTCCCTTGCGTGGTACTCTCTTTTGCTCTGAATCACATACTTGATTCTCTGTGCCAGCAAGCTCCCAGACCACTCTTCCACTTCAGCTCAATTATGACAATAATCTCTTCCTGGTTTTCCTTTTGCACCATGGTTCCCAACTCTAACAGACCCCCTGCCCCCTAGGTAACAAATATGTATGCCCTCCATCCTAATCTGAAATGAAGTCTAGAGATACCGTAATTACATGCAAAACATTTTTTTAAAAATCATCATACTGCTGCCGGGCACGGTGGCTCACACCTGTAATCCCAGCACTTTGGGAGGCCAAGGCAGGTGGATCACGAGATCGGGAATTCAAGACCAGCCTGGCCAACACAGTGAAACCCCATCTCTACTAAAAATACAAAAAATTAGCCAGGCGTGGTGGTGGGCACCTGTAATGCCAGCTACTTGGGAGGCTGAGGCAGGAGAATCACTTGAACCTGGGAGGCGGAGGTTGCAGTGAATGGAGATTGCACCACTGTATTCCAGCCTGGGCGACAGAGTGAGACTCTGTCAAAAAAAAAAAAAAAAAAAAAAAAAAAAAAAGGCAAAAAATCAACATACTGCCTTAACTATAAAGTAGAATGATAAATTTTCAGTATGGAAATCCTGTAGCACAACTATACTAGAATACACAATTAAGCCATCAGGAGATTATATAAATTTCTAAGGGAAAATACTCATTTTTCTTTACTTCAAATACTTTGAAATAAGAGCTAAATAAGCACATTTGTCTATACACAAGTAGAATCACTGTGACTACCACTGGTACTAATGCAGACTAACACTATGTTGCTTTGGTAACTGAAATATGACAGAATGACTTGATTTTCTAAAATAGTGAACAACTTGGTAAAATTCTAATCAAAGTACAATTTACCCACAATGTAAAAGAAAGTTGTTTTCCTAGAAAATTTGGTGTATACCTTGAAAAATTCAGTTAAAACTAGACAAAATTTATATTTAAATGTAAGCAGGCTTTACACCTAATAAAGGGTCTGTGTCTTATAGGACATTTAGCATCCTGACCTTTCCTGGCCAATGAATGCCAGCAGTACCCACCTGACCCCACCCATCACTGCAGCAACCAAAAAGGCCTCACTTACTTCCGGGATGCCCCCAGCATGGCCGTAGAAACACACGTAACCAATCTGACTAGTCTTGCTTTACATTTATGACCACACATCTCCAGCGGGCTCCCCAAACTCCATTTCCCTACTCTATTTACTCTCGCTCTGTCCTAAATAACTATTTTACACCTTCTCCTCTCTTCTCGAAATCCCAATGCCTCTCCCTCTCCCCATTCTCAGAAAAGAATCTCGAATATTAATACACAGAGAAAACCAAAGCACTCAGAAGGTCACCAGATCACCTCCCCATGCTGCAACCATCAGCTCCTCAGATCACCTTGCACTTGAACCCATTGACTGGACTGTCTTCCAGCCCTGTGCTTGTCCTGTCTGTGCTTCTGAGAAAGGGCAGCACCCTCTTTGCACACTGGAGTTCTCCCCTGTCTCTTTTTTTTTTTTTTTTTTTTTTGAGACGGAATCTTGCTTTGTTGAGACGGAATCCAGCCCAGGCTGGAGTGCAGTGGCGTGATCTCCGCTCACTGCAAGCTCTGCCTCCTGGGTTCATGTCATTCTCCTGCCTCAGCCTCCCAAGTAGCTGGGACTACAGGTGCTCGCCACCATGCCCGGCTAATTTTTTTGTATTTTTTTTAGTGGAGATGGGGTTTCACCGTGTTAGCCAGGATGGTCTCCATCTCCTGACCTCGTGATCAGCCCGCCTCAGCCTCCCAAAGTGCTGGGATTACAGGCATGAGCCACCTTGCCTGGCCTTTTTTTTTTTTTTTTTTTTTTAGACTGAATGTTGCTCTGTCACCAGGCTGGAGTACAGTGGCACAATCTCGGCTCACTGCAACCTCCGCCTCATGGGTTCAAGTGATTCTTGTGCCTCAGCCTCCCAAGTAACTGGGATTACAAGCACGCACCACTACACTCAGCTTAAGTTTTGTATTTTTAGTAGAGATGGGGTTTCACCATGTTGGCCAGGACGGTCTCGATCTCCTGACCTCGTGATCCACCCGCCTCAACTTCTTAAAGTGCTGGGATTAAAGGCGTGAGCCATTGCACCCACGCGCCCCTGTCTCTTTAATCACAGCTAAACTTTGTTCTAGCAATTCCTCCTCCCACTCCTGTGCCCGCTGTAGGTTTTCCCCTCTCTAGGAGATCATTCTCATCAACATACGAACATACTAAAATATTTTCAATGGTAAAGACAAAAAACCATTCCTTGATTTCACATTTCCTTGCAGCTACAGATGCATTCCTCCAGCCCCTTTCCAGCCCCTTTCCAGCAAGATCCCAGTGAGCTCATTGTCTGCACCTCCTCCCTCCCATTCTATTCAACTTATTTGAGTTAGGCTTTTGTTCACCCAATGATTAGGCCTTTGTTGAGGTCACTCTTGACCTCCACAATAGGAAATGCAATAACCCACTCTCTATGCACATCTTCCTCTACTCTCAGTGGACTTGCCGAGGTTGTGTGAAACCCTTTCTTTGCTTGGCTACCCAGACATCGTGTTCTCCTGATTTGCCCACCTCACTGGCTGGTCCTTTGCCCCCTTAGCTGGATCCATCTTCTCTTCCTAAACTGAACAATGGCTCAGTTCTTAGCCCCCTCCTCCGCCTACCAAGCTTGTCCAACCTGCCTGATTTTGTTGTTGCTGTTTTGTTTCGTTTTAGGGTTTTAGCAGCCTGAAACCATGGTTTTTAGTTTCCGTCTCTAGTGATAAGTGGAAAAAAAGGATGAGGAAGGGGCTTTACTGGCCCAACTGGAAAGAGAAACTAAGAACCCATGACTATATTCTCCCCTTTGGATACCGCTGATCCCTACACCCTCTTCTTGAGTGATCTCAATAGGCCCTATGGCTATAAGTGCCATCACTATGCTGAAGGCTTTGGAAATGGAGCCTCCACCCTTGGACTCTCCCTTGAACTCCAGACTCATAGACCCAACAGCCTACTTGGATGTCTGTCAGCTGTGTCAGTTTAACATGTCAGACATAGAGCTCAGGGAACTTCAACCCCGATCTACTCCCTCTAGTATTTCCATTCTGATAGCACTGGGCTCAGCCCAAATGCTTCAGTTTCTCTCATACCCCACATATAATCTGGCATTAAATTGTCCCCCTTCTCCCTCTCCCACCTGAATCATGCCACCTTCATTCTCTCACCCCTTATTCGCCTCCATGACCTAACCAAACACTAGCTGTAGGTTGACTTCAGGAGAGTTCATGAAATAGAAAGAAACGTCCTTAAATCCTCAATATTGACCCCTCCATGCATATCCTCCCCAAATGCACCACGAAACAAGAATGCCAGAACAGGCCGGGCGCGGTGGCTCACGCCTGTAATCCCAGCACTTTGGGAGGCCGAGACGGGCTGATCACAAGGTCAGGAGATCAAGACCATCCTGGCTAACACGGTGAAACCCCGTCTCTACTTAAAAAAAAATACAGGCCGGGCGCGGTGGCTCAAGCCTGTAATCCCAGCACTTTGGGAGGCCGAGACGGGCGGATCACGAGGTCAGGAGATCGAGACCATCCTGGGTAACACAGTGAAACCCCGTCTCTACTAAAAATACAAAAACTTAGCCGGGCGAGGTGGCAGGCGCCTGTAGTCCCAGCTACTCGGGAGGCTGAGGCAGGAGAATGGCGTGAACCCGGGAGGCAGAGCTTGCAGTGAGCTGAGATCCGGCCACTGCACTCCAGCCTGGGTGACAGAGCGAGACTCCGTCTCAAAAAAAAAAAAAAAAAAAAAAAAAATACAAAAAACTAGCCGGGCGAGGTGGCGGCGCCTGTAGTCCCAGCTACTCGGGAGGCTGAGGCAGGAGAATGGCGTGAACCCGGGAGGCGGAGCTTGCAGTGAGTCGAGATCTGACCACTGCACTCCAGCCTGGGTGACAGAGCGAGACTCCGTCTCAAAAACAGACAGAGCGAGACAAACAAACAAACAAACAAACAAAAGTCTGATCCCTGGCCGGGTGCGGTGGCTCATGCCTGTAATCCCAGCACTTTGGGAGGCCGAGGTGGGTGGATCACCTGAGGTAGGGTGTTCAAGACCAGCCTGGCCAACCTGGGGAAACCCCATCTCTACTAAAAATATGAATATCAGCTGGGCGTGGTCGCAGGCGCCTGTAATCCCAGCTACTTGGGAGGCTGAGTAACGAGAATCGCTTGAACCCGGGAGCTGGACATTGTAGTGAGCCAAGATTGTGCCACTGCACTCCTGCCTGGGCGACAAGAGCGAGACTCCATCTCAAAAAAAAAAAAAAAAAGTCTGATCCCCGAATGCTCAGAGAGACTGATTTGATTAATAATAAAACTCTGGTCGCCCACTCAGCTGGCTTTGCATGAAATACTCTTTCTATGTTGCAATTCCTGTCTTGAAAAATTGACTGTGTCTAGGCAGCGGACAGGGTGAACCCATTGGGCAGTTACATAATATCACATGACAGATAAAGAAGGTAATAAAAATATTTTACCCCAAAATATGTTTCTTTGCCATATTTTGAAATGACCTGCAAAGTCATTTTTTTGTGGGGGAAGATTGCATCTGTAAAGAATCTTTTTTTTTTTTTCTTTTTTTGAAATAGGGTCTTACTTTGTTACCCAGGCTGGAGTGCAGTGACACAATTCAGCTCACTGCAGCCTCGACTTCTGGGTTCAAGTGATCCTCCTGTCTCAGTCCCCCAAACAGCTGGGACTACAGGTGTGTGCCACCATGCCCAGCTACTTCTTGTATTTTTTGTAGAGATGGAGTTTCACCATGTTGCCCAGGCTGGTCTTGAACTCCTGAGCTCAAGTGATCCGCCTGCCTCCCAAAGTGCTATGATTACAGGCGTGAGCCACCATGCCCACCCAGGAATCTCTGTTGATATAACTAGATTGTTCCCCTTTCCAGGCCCTCCCAATCCTGGAGAGATGGACTGAAAGTCTAGTACTTTTAAGGGTCTGCATAGGAAACATTTGCCATCTATTGTGTCTAAGGACAGCATGACCCTGACCTCTGCAACTCCTTATCTTGATCCAGACACTTCTTTCTGTTGATTCCAGGTCTTTAGACAATAGCTTAACTCTTTCAACCAATTGCCAATCAGAAAATCTTTAAATCCACCTATGACCCTCCCCTCCCCCTACCCACTTAGACTTTGTCCTGCCTTTCTGGATGGAACCAATGCAATGTATACCCCATATGTATTGATTAGTGTCTTACTGTCTCCATAGAATGTATAAAAACCAAGCTGTAATCCAATCACCTTGGGCACAAGTTCTCTCGAGACTCTGCCTTGGGCTTTGGTCACTCATACTTGGCTCAGAATACACCTCCTTAAATATTTTACAGAGTCTGACTCTTTACGTTGACACCTGCAAGCCATCAAGGAAGTCAGGATTCGAGCATTAGCTGCCTCGTCCTTCTTGCCTGGTGCCCTGCAAATAACTATCTTCCTTTCTTCTGCTGCAAACCATAGTGCAGTTATCTGGTGTTACCGTACTGGGCAAGCGGACCCTGGTTAGGTTCTATATAACACTGGTCCTCTCCTTCTTTCAAAATATCATAGCTGACTCTACACTAGATGGATAAGAAATGCTATATTTTGCTTCCCTGCTTCTCAAAACGATAAGAAAGCTACAATTTTGAAAAGTTTGATAGAGTAGGCTGGGAAACACTGATGTCACGTTGCAGAAAAATCTAGGCTCTGAAATAACACCACGTCCCGCCCAACCCAACCCCACCCTAACTGTTTTTTCCTTATCTCTGATAGCTGAGCGATTACATCAGCAAAAGCAAAAGGATTTTCAAAATGAATGCTCCTCCCAAGAGCTCTCAGTGTACCAGGGCCGATTTGCAGTTTCCTTTGGGCTAGTTTCAGAAGCACTTGAGAAACGGCAACCATATTTCGAGAACCCGCTGTTTGGCTTTCAGTTATCAAGCAGTTGTGAATACCTGGTTGCCAAACTGCTATATCTGTCTGAAAATAATGTTTGTGAGAAGAAGAAAGCCTGAATCATGCTCTGCCACATCCAGCTAGAACCTGAATGCACGAGGATCTGAGCAAGCTCTTACAAGCTGTGACCATCTGTAAAATTGGGTGATGCCAAACATTCACCCTACTCTACTTCCCCAAACTATGGAGCCAAAACCCCACAACAATCTTTTGTCTTGCCAAGAGGTCCCCCAATAGAAAGTGGAAAACAGCCTGGCTTTACTTGGATCCTTTTCTACAAGGAGCTGAATCATCTTCAGAAAATTAATTAATTAATTAATTAATTAATTTTTTTTTTTTTTTGAGACGGAGTCTCGCTCTGTCGCCCAGGCTGGAGTGCAGTGGCCGAATCTCAGCTCACTGCAAGCTCCGCCTCCCGGGTTCACGCCATTCTCCTGCCTCAGCCTCCCGAGTAGCTGGGACTACAGGCGCCCGCCACCTCGCCCGGCTAGTTTTTTGTATTTTTTAGTAGAGACGGGGTTTCACCGTGTTAGCCAGGATGGTGTCGATCTCCTGACCTTGTAATCCACCCGCCTCGGCCTCCCAAAGTGCTGGGATTACAGGCTTGAGCCACCGTGCCTGGCCAAGAAAATTTAATATTAAAATATTAATACTTAAATTATATATATGTATGGTTTTTGTGATGGAGTCTATATTATTAACTACAAGCACGCACCACCATGCCCAACTAATTTTTGTATTTTTAGTAGAGACGAGGTTTCACAATGTTGGCCAGGCTGGTCTCGAACTCTTGACCTCATGATCTGCCCGCCTCAGCCTCCCAAAGTCCTGGGATTACAGGCGTGAGCCACCACTCCGGCCTTAATAATATTAAAAATCAACCCTTGTACACTGAGAGCTCTTGGGAGGCACATTCATTTTGAAAATCCTCTTGCTTTTTGCTGACATAATCACTCAGCTATCAGAGATAAGGGAAAACAGTTAGGGTGGGGTTGGGTTGGGTGGGACGTGGTGTTATTTCAGAGCCTAGATTTTTCTGCAATGTGACATCAGTGTTTCCCAGCCTACTCTATCAAACTTTTCAAAATTGTAGCTTTTTTATGGTTTTGAGAATCAGGGAAGCAAAATATAGCATTTCTTATCCATCTAGTGTTGAGTCAGCTATGATATTTTGAAAGAAGAATAGGACCAGTGTTATAAAATAATTGAAGCTTGTATCATGTTACAACAATTATTGTAATGTTGTATGAGTTATTAAGAAATTATTTTAGGCAGATGGAGAAGAAAAGGGGTCCTTGGGAAGTTGTTTCTTTTAAAGCAGCTCCAGAAATTTTTTTTTTTTTTTTTGAGACGGAGTCCTGTTCTGTCGCCCAGGTTGGAGTACAATGGCTCGATCTTGGCTCACTGCATCCTCTGCCTCCTGGGTTCAAGCAATTCTCCTGCCTCAGCCTCCCGAGTAGCTGGGATTACAGGCGCCCACCACCACGCCCTGCTAATTATTGTATTTTTAGTAGAGATGGGGTTTCGCCATCTTGGCCAGGCTGGTCTTGAATTCTTGACCTCGTGATCCACCCACCTCAGCCTCCCAAAGTGCTGGGATTACAGGTGTGAGCCACCACGCCCGGCTATTTTATAGGTAATAATTTAATTAACTGAAATTCTTACAGGTCTAATCTTGCTATTTGCTATGTAAGGCTATGGGGACACCCTTCTCTTTGAATGGAATTCTCTAAATCTGGAGACTGTGATTTAGATAAGTGGCATGTATTAGAGAAAACGTTTTAAAAGAGTTATTGGCCGGGCGCGGTGGCTCAAGCCTGTAATCCCAGCACTTTGGGAGGCCGAGACGGGCGGATCACGAGGTCAGGAGATCGAGACCATCCTGGCTAACGCGTTGAAAACCCGTCTCTACTAAAAATACAAAAAATTAGCTGGGTGTGGTGGTGGGCGCCTGTAGTCCCAGCTACGCGGGAGGCTGAGGCAGGAGAATGGCATGAACCCGGGAGACGGAGCTTGCAGTGAGCTGAGATTCGGCCACTGCACTCCAGCCTGGGTGACAGAGCAAGACTCCGTCTCAAAAATAAATAAATAAATAAATAAATAAATAAATAAAAGAGTTATTAATGTGATCCATCAAAGGGAGATTTTAGGCTGGATGCGGTGGTTCGCACCTTTGATCTCAGCACTTTGGAAGGCCGAGACAAGGAGGAAGAGGCGGTTAACTATGTGTTTGAGATGAACATAGCCTAGCTATTTCCCCGTGTGCCAACCACCTCAGACAAGGTTTTTAATCAATGGAAACTTAGTGCAAACATTTTCAATAAACTACATCCATTGCTTTGCTTTATATTTACATGTTGCCAGGAAAATTACTTAAGCATCTTTGTTCATTTGTTCTAGCATATGTAAAGATTCAAATAAAAAAATGTGGGGGCACACGTTCTCAGGATTTCCTGGGGCTGTGTCATGGGCCGTGGTCACTCATATGTGGCTCAGAATAAATCTATCCAAATATTTTACAGAGTTTGACTCTTTTTGTCAACAAGATCTGATGCTATCCCTAGGTAGAGAGCGTGGTGACTGAATTGAAGGCACACGGCTGCTCTCTGCTACTTGGTGGTTGGGAAAATCTCTGTAAACCAAAAATAAAATTGTAAGTCCCCCAACTGACGAATGGACTGCTCCTTTTGGCCAAGGGCACTCCAAAGTTCATCTGAAATTCTGGCTCAGGCCATAATAAGAAAGGGGGAGGATTGGGAATGCCTCATTACTCTCTCCTGCCATTGGAATTCAGGCACAGCTGACCAGCATTCACATTAAAACGGAGATCTTAGGACTGACCAAACAATACGTTATCAGTATGACAGACAGCAGGTCCTTAAAAGAAATGTGTTCAGCACCCTTCATGAAGGAATAAAACTCCAGTTGAACTAATCACATCAAAATTCAAAGCTTTTTGCAATATACTTAAATCTTATTTCTGTACTACTCAAAACAACAGTTAGTTTTTCTCCTAAGGGATTAAGATTAAAAAAAAAAACAAGAGCCGGGCGTGGTGGCTCATGCCTGTAATCCCAGCACTTTGGGAGGCTGAGGCCGGGGGATCCCTTGAGCTCAGGAGTTTGAGACCAGCCTGGGCAACATGGCGAAACCTCATCTCTGCAAAAAATACAAAAATCAGGCAGATGTAGTGGTGTGCGCCTGTAATCCCGTCTACTTGGGAGGCTGAGGTGGGAGAATCACCTGAGCCAGGCAGGTCAAGGTTTCAGTGAGCTATGATGGCACCACTGTATTCCAGCCTAGGCAACAGAGTGAGACCATGTCTCAGAAAATAAATAAATAAATAAATACATACATAAATAAATAAAATAAACAAAATCACTCATTTTCAAAACAAGGGTTTGTTGCTTCTGACATCTCTTCAAGTTAATAAAGTTCAGGGAGTCAGAAAGGGAGTGACACATTTCCTTGTCCTAACCAGCTGGGCCAAACAGCCAAAGGTTTGATCGGAGGCACTGCAGGGCCAAACTTTGTGACTTGTTGCATCAAGTCATCTCCATGGTCTGTGGGACACAGGGCGGCAGTGCTCTATGGAGTGGCTGGGTCTGAGTCAAGGTCAATGGCACCAAGTCGAAGCACTTGCGAACTGAGGGGAGCTGGTATTTGCGAAGGGTCCAGGGGTCTGAAGGAGGCAAGGGGAGGAATGAACTTTCTGAGCCAATGCACCAATGACTGCAGCAGCTTTTTCTGTGGTGTCCCTGGCCAATGACATTGGAACACCCAATGACAAGGAGCAGGGTGGCCAAAAGCATAACCAAAATCACTGAGACTATTCTCCCTCAAATTCTTAGATCTTGTGTAGGAAATAAATTAAAATCTAGAAATTTAAGAGAAAAATAGCAAGCATTAGAGCTGTCTTTCATCTTTGCATAATAACCCACCTAATCAATAGGAAGCTAGTCGAGTAAAATATTTTTATGTTCATTCACTTAGGGACCTAATGAATGCTATTGAGCTTAACATTTATTGAGCTTCTACCATGTTCTATACCCAGTGGTAGATGCTATGGGTCCAAAGATGAATGAAACACAAAAGTCCTACTTTCAAGGTACTCACTATTGAATAGGAAGACAAGTAAATGAATAAGTTTAATGAAACATTATGTAGAGTGTATAAGTTAGCACTTGCTGTGTAACAAACCCTTCGAAATTTAGTGGTTTAAAACAACCATTTTTATTTAACTCATGTTACTGAAGATTAGTTGGATAGTTCTGAGCCAGCTCAACTGATCTCTGCTGATTTCTCTTATGTATCTTATGGCCATTTGGCAGCTTGGCTGGTGGCTGGACTATTTCCTATGACCTCAGTCCCATATCTGGTAGTTGGTAGGCTCAACCAATAATATGAGAGTGGGTGACTGGGCCATGTGTCGCTCATCATCCAGCAGGCTAACCTGGATTTTTTCACATGGGAGGTGGAGGGTTCTGAAAAGCAACAAGAGACTAAGCCCAGGGCTCACGCACTTTGAAAGCGTCTTCTGTAACATATTTGATTTTTCATTGGCTAGAGCAAGTCACAGGACCTGCCCAGAATCCACGGTGGAGAGGGAGAGATCGGCCCAGAAGAAAGAGAATCATTTTCTGGCCCTCTTGGCACTCCCACCCATGGAGTGTCATGGAAATTTGTAGGGGGATAGAAATGAAGAAACCTATCCTGTTGGGGGTGGCAAGTGCAGGAGGCAGGAGGGATTTCATAGAAGAGGTGCTGCTATAGAAAGAGAGTGAAAGATCAGAGGTGCCAACCAGGCAGACACCAACAGTGCAGAGGGAGTGGGCACAGTGAGCAAAGGCACCAAGGCAGAAGGCTGTTATGTGCTTTTTAATCATACTCAGATGTGCTACATGTGAGGGGAACTCAGGGATGGTTGAAGACGTAGGGCAGGAAATGGGGAACCTCCTATGCCCTGCAACTGGAGATATTGAGGGTGGGCTAGCAGAAGACGTGTATGAACCAAATCTGAGTTTTATTTCTTTTTATTTTACTTTTATTTTATGTATTTATTTTTTTTGAGACAGAGTTTCACTCTTGTTGCCCAGGCTTGAGTGCAATGGCGCTATCTCGGCTTACTGCAACCTCTGCCTCCTGGGTTGAAGCAATTCTCCTGCCTCAACCTCCCAAGTAGCTGGTATTACAAGCGTGCACCACCATGCCCAGATAGTTTTTTGTTTGTTTGTTTGTTTTGTTTGTTTTGTATTTTTAGTAGAGACAGGGCTTCACCATGTTGGTCAGGCTGGTCTCAAACTCCTGACCTCAAGTGATCCACCCACCTCGGCCTCCCAGTGTTGGATTACAGGTGTGAGCCACCGAACCCAGCCAATTTATTGATTTATTTTTGAGACAGGATCTTGCTCTGTCACCCGGACTAGAGTAGAGTGGTGTGATCATGGCTCACTGCAGCCTCACTTCTCCTCGGGCTTAGGTGATCCTCCCAACTCAACTTCTTGAGTAGCTGGAACTACAGGTGTGTACCACCATGCCCAGATAAGTTTTGTATTTTTTATAGCGACAGGGGTCTCACTATGTTGCCCAGGCTGGTCTTCAACTCCTGGGGTCAAGCTAGCTGCCCACTTCAGCCTCCCAAAGTGCTAGGATTACAGGTGTAAACCACCATGCCCTGCCAAATCTGAGTTTTAAAAACATTTCATCTCATCAAATGACCAAAGACTTACAAATAAAGCAAACAAACAAAATTAATTTTCATCTTAAGATTAAAAACTGTGAGCGATTTGTGGAACTGTATTTCTAAGAGGGGATGAATGGATTAACAGAGATTGCAAGATCAGTTTAGTTTATACCATTTTTTATGTACCAAAATACTGGTACTTCATTATTTTATTTATTTATTTTGAGACGGAGTCTTGCTCTATTGCCCAGACTGGAGTGCAGTGGTGTAGTCTTGGTTCACTGCAACCTCTGCCTCCCGGGTTCAAATGATTCTCCTGCCTCAGCCTCCCGAGTAGCTGGAATTACAGGTGCCCGCCACCATGCCCAGCTAACTTTTTGTATTTTTAGTAGAGAAGGGTTTCACCGGTTGGCCAGACTGGTCTCAAACTCCTGAGCCCGTGATCCGCATGCCTCGGCCTCCCAAAGCGCTGGGATTACAGGCATGAGCCACCTTGCCTGGCCACAATATTGGTACTTTAAAAGATGCAATATTATTATTATTTCAGTTATGTTAAAAAAAAAAACTGAAACCTGATTTGCTTAAAAATTGAGACCAACTCAGAAGTTGCGTTAACATTTAGAATAAAAAGTTGGCCTTCATCCTTCTCAGCTCACATTTCTCCTGAGTAAAACCCTGCCTACATTTCTTTGTTTTTTTTTTTTTTTCTTTTTTTGAGACAGAGTTTTGCTCTGTCACCCAGGCTGGAGTGTAGTGGCGCCATCTCGGCTCACTGCATCCTCTGTCTCCTGGGTTCAAGCAATTCTCTGCCTCAGCCTCCCGAGTAGCTGGGATTAGAGGCACCCACCACCATGCCCAGGTAATTTTTTTTGTATTTTTAGTAGAGACGGGGTTTCACAATCTTGGCCAGGCTGATCTTGAACTCCTGACCTCATGATCCACCCACCTTGGCCTCCCACAGTGCTGAGATTACAGGCATGAGCCACCATGCCTGGTCAACCGTGCCTACATTTCTTGCTACTGAGGTAAATCATCCTTTTGTCCTCCAGGCCCATCTTGGACTTCTTATTTTTTTATTTTTTATTTTATTTTTTGAGATAGAGTCTTGCTCTGTAGCCCAGGGTGGAGTGCAATGGCACAATCTTGGCTCACTATTGGCTCACTACAACCTCCACCTCCCGGGTTCAAGGGATTCTCCTGCCTCAGCCTCTTGAGTAGCTGGGATTACAGGTGCCTGCCACCACCCCCAGGTAATCTTTGTATTTTTAGTAAAGATGGAGTTTCAGTATGTTGGCCAGGCTGGTCTCGAACTCCTGACCTCACCACCTTGGACTTCTTGAATGAGCTCCTGTAGAAGGTAGGGATGGGAAAGGGAGGAACATTAAGGCCAGGATATGGACCCAATGCTGGTTCTGCCTTGGAATCTGCCTACTTTTTTTTTTTTTTTTTGAGATGAAGCCTCTGTCACTCACACTGGAGTGGAGTGCAGTGGCGTGATCTCTGCTCACTGCAACCTCCGCCTCTGGAGTTCAAGCAATTCTCCTGCCTCAGCCTCCAGCGAGTAGCTGGGATTACAGGTGCCCACCACCACACTGGATAATTTTTGTATTTTTAGTAGAGATGGGGTTTCGCCATGTTGGCCAGGCTGGTCTCGAACTCCTGACCTCAAGTGATCCACCCACCTTGGCCTCCCAAAATGCTGGGATTATAGGCATGAGCCACTGTGCTGGGCCTTTTTTTTTTTTTTTTTTTTTTTTTACTTTAATGGATCAAATTAGAAATTCTACATGACATGTGCATTCCTTGACATAATAAAATTGATTCCATTGTGCTTTCAAATTTTCCCACATCCTTGTTGAATATTTTGACTTTGTACTTTATAACCTGCGGAGTTACAAGTATTGAACCAAGTCTTGATGTCTGAACAAATTTCAGAAATATATATTTATAGCTCTGGTTTTAAGAGAGAAAAAAGACAGAAATCTGTGGTATGAATGTCTTAAGGCATTCCATATGGCAATGGAATATGGAAAGGTGAGGAGGTAATTTGGGGAGGAGCAGTTCTTTACCCTGCTAAAATCTCACGATGGACATGGCTGCCTTCCTCTGAGGTCAGCCTGGCTATACTGATGATGCTCACAAAGAATCAAACTGACTCTGAGTGGTTACCAGACCACAGATATTTTCTTTCTTTTCTTTTATCTTTTTTTTTTTTTTTTGAGATGGAGTCTGGCTCACTGGAGTGCCATGGTGTGATCTCGGCTCACTGCAACCTCCACTTCCTGGGTTTAAGCGATTATCCTGCCTCAGCCTCCCAAGTAACTGGGATTACAGGCACTTGCCACCACACCCAGCTAATTTTTGTATTTTTAGTAGAGACAGGGTTTCACCATGTTGGCCAGGCTAGTCTCGAACTCCTGACTTCAGGGGATCCGCCCGCCTTGGTCCCCCAAAGTGCTGGGATTACAGGCGTGAGCCACCGTGCCCGGCCAACCACAGACATTTTCACCCTGTTTCTTGTTTGACCTCACAACAACCCAGTGGAGCAGGCAGGATTATCTCCAGTTTTCCCGATGAAAAGCTGAGGACCCCAGATCCAGCCGCCTAATCAAGTTACATAGAGAGCAAACGGCTGAAACCAGGGGTCCTGACTCACAGCTGTGTAGTCTCTGAAAAATGATTCAATTCTGAGTCAAATCTTGTTTCACTGCCCTTCCTGCTAGGAAGTCTGCTACACGTGGCGGAAGGGAGAGCTGTCACGTACAGGATTTGGCACGACTTTTGTGGTGGTCCCCACAATGGGGATGGTCTGGGAAGGACTCCTCCCCAACTGTCTTACCTGGTCCCTCTAAAGACCAAGATCCCGGGACCCTGGCATCGTGCTGGTTGAACGTAGAGGATACCGCAGGGTGCAAACTGATGCCTGGTGTGCTGCATAAGCCTCCAGCGGCGGCATCCTGGAATAGGTGCTAATGAAGGTTATGCCTCCAGGGTTAGAAATGGAAACATCCGGCCGGGCGAGGTGGCTCACGCCTGTAATCCCAGCACTTTGGGAGGCCGAGGTGATATAAAGAGGGTCATAAAACACTACTGAGTATTTGGGATTACAGGCTGGGATTACAGAGATCAGGAGTTCGAGACTAGCCAGGCCAACATGGTGAAATCCCGTGTCTACTAAAAATAACAAAAAATTAGCCAGGCGTGGTGGCAGACACCTGTAATCCCAGCTACTTGGAAGGCTGAGGCAGGAGAATCGCTTGAACCTGAGAGGCAGAGGTTGCGGTGAGCTGAGATCGCCCCACTGCACTGCAGCCCGGGCAATAAGAGTGAAACTTCATCTCAAAAAACAAAAACAAAAACAAAAACAAAAAAAACAAAGAAAAGAAAAACGTGATCTCAGTGAATGAAGCTTGTCTCCTCTTTGCCAGTCAATTAAAGCAGGAGGCTCTTGGTGATGGAGCTCTGCCCTGGTTTAAATGTTCTCATCTGTGAACCAAGTCTATGGCTGCTTTAGTTCTGGTAACAGACATGCTTTCTTGTTGGTGCAAAAATTAGTTTGAAAATTAAAAAGAGTGAAGATTTTAAAGCAATGCATGACAATATGAACAAGTTTCTTTGGTTGGTCGGAAAACAGGACACTCTTCTACTTAAATTTCTGAATTTTGACATTTTATGTAATGAACATGTGCCCTTCTTATAGTGAGAAATGGCTTATAACAAGCTAAAACTCCCCGTAATAGAGACATTACTAAGTAGTGTCAGCGACTACCAAGCAAAAGAAGGGGCTTCACTCTGCAAACTCAGCACCTGCAGGCAGCCTTCCCCCAAATATTCTCAGTAGTGATTTCCCAGTGTCCTTCAAGGAGTGTCAAGGCTGCACACTTGGAGACCCCCAACCCTTACTTTTCATCAATAGGTCTCTTTCAGCTATGTTAGCTCGGAAGTCTGTGAGTGGAGACTGGATTTTGCTCAGAACTGGAATCAAAGTTGATATGGTTTGCATCTGTGTTTCCACTTAGATCTCTGTTCAATTGTAATCCCCAATGTTGGAGGTGGAGCCTGGTGAAAGGTGATTGGATCCTGGGGGTGGACCCTTCATGAATGGTTTAGCACCACCCCTTTGGTGGTGTTCTCCTGAAGGAGTTCTCACGAGATCACGCTGTTTGAAAGTGCGTGGCACATCTCCCCTCTCTTTGCTCCTGCCGTAAAATATGCCTGCTTACCCTTCATCTTCCGCCATGATGGCAAGTTTCCCGAGGCCTCCCCAGCCATGCTTCCTGTACAGCCTGCAGAACCGTGAGCCAATTACACCTTTCTTCTTTTTTATTTTATTTTATTTTATTTTATTTTACTTTTTCTGAGATGAAGTTTCGCTCTTGTTGTCCGAGCTGGAGTGCAATGGCACGATCTCAGCTCACTGCAACCTCCGTCTCCCTGGATCAAGCGATTCGCCTGCTCAGCCTCTCTAGTAGCTGGGATTATAGGCGTGCCGCCACCACGCCCAGCTGATTTTTTTTGTATTTTTAGTAGATATGGGGTTTCACCATGTTGGTCAGGCTGGTCTCAAACTCCTAACCTCAGGTGATCCACCCACCTCGGCCTTCCAAAGTGCTGGGATTACAGGCGTGAGCCACTACACCCAGCCACCGTTTTTCTTTATAAATTACCCAGTCTTGGGTATTTTTTTTTTTTTTAATCGTAGCGCAAGAACAGACTAATACAAAAGTAGTTAGCCAAGTACTGCTCCGGCCCAAAGCACCCCCCATAGTACATCCTTTGAAAGAGGAAGGAGCCGTTCTGAGGCCCTCTGCTCTCCTCTGTCCGCAGCCACGCCCCACCTACCTGCCCACCCTGTTGCGGGGCTGGCCCCTGCTTCATGCTGGCAGCAACTCTCTCCAGTGAATCTGAAAACACTCCTGACAGCAGCTACCAATAAATGTCTGAACAGTATTTTCTAACAATGCTGCAAGCTCATTCCTCGCCTTGGAGTGAGGAGCCGAGAGAGCCCCAAAACCTGTTGAGAGTCAGGTGGAGGAGAAACAATGACTGCAAAATGCATTCTGTCAAGCAGAGTATCTAAGACGGAAGAGGGGCTCTCGATGGCTGGCCCAGCGGAGTAGCTCTCTGATGTGTTCTTTTGATGGGGGGCAGGGGGACGGTGGAGGGAAGTGAATTTAAAAGTGTCAGTTTGCTGAGAAGGGCTAAGTTTTCTCCTTGCAAGTATTTGTGGTACCTTCCCTGGCAGACAGCAGACTAGAACTAGCTTTGCAGGAGACCTAGCTTCTACAGAGCCCACAGCCCTGCTGCTAGTAGTGACCGGAGCCACTCCACCTAGGGGAGAAGCACTGAAGGCCTAGGACAGATGACTCATGGAAGGGAATGGCTGGGGGGCCCAGGAATGTGTTTTCCCCTGTGTCTTATAGGACCTGGTTGCCTTCTCACCTGGAGGCCTGTGCACACCTCCTCCTTGCACCTGCAGTGCTATATGATGATGATCTCTTTGTGCCTCTTAGTCTGGTAGCGCCTCAATAGCAGGGTTGTTTATCATCATGTCCCCAGCTGGCCCAAATGTTTACTGAAGGAGCCTGGCCTGACCTTGTCTACTTGTCTCCTCTGGTCACTTCCCTACAGGCCATGTCCCTTTGTGCAGAAGGATCTGGGAGCCAAGGGGAGTAGAGCCTCCCTGGCAGACCCACGTTTCCCTATGGCTGCATTCACAGCTACCTGAGGAGGGGCTGCTATGCACAGAGAGGGTATATGGAGGTGTTTGTCTGTGTGGCTGTCAAGCTGCAGTCCTCTCAGCCCAAGTGTTGGAGCCCACCAGCAAGGTGCCTCCCAAGCTAAGGAAAGCAAGGCCACCGTGTCCAAGATGAAGTCCAGTTGGCCATGTACAGCAACAAGGCACTCAACAGGCTGTGCCCCTTTGTGGCACCTCCATGTCTTCCCCCACATCCCTCTGGAGCTCATTCCCAATAAAGTGGTGAAGAATTTCAAGGCCCTGGCTTAGGAGGTCTGATCTGGGAGTGATTAAGCTCCCAGTCATGTGCAGGGTCACACAACCCCAATCTTAATTTAGGGTGCTGTGCTTTAAATAAGAATTACTGGATTTTAGAATGCCTTTTAATTGCAAGTATTTTTAGATTTGAATCTAAGACATTACTTTTATGTAAACCAAAAAGTATCTGAGACAAGTCTCAATCAATTTAGAAGTTTATTTTGCCAAGGTCGAGCAGGCGCCAGGTGACAAAGTGACAAGTCTGTGTCTTTCTCCAAAGATGATTTTGAGGGCTTCAATATTTAAAGGGGAAAGGGAAGGGCTTCAATATTTAAAGGGGAAAGGGAAGACATTGGAAAAAGAGAAATTATATGTATGTGTGTGTATATATATATATAGAGAGAGAGACAGAGTCTCACTCTGTCGCCCAGAATGGAGTGCAGTGGCACAATCCTGGCTCACTGCAACCTCCACCTCCTGGATTCAAGCGATTCTCCTGCCTCAGTCTCCCGCGTAGCTGGGACTACAGGTGTATGCCACCACACCTGGCTAATTTTCTGTAGTTTTGGTAGAGACAGGGTTTCACCATGTTAGCCAGGATGGTCTCGATCTGCTGACCTCGTGATCTGCCCACCTCAGCTTCCCAAAGTGCTGGGATTACAGGCGTGAGCCACTTCGCCCAGCCCAGAAATTTTTTTAATGGTGTGGGTAAGTAAGAGGCAAGCAGTTGCATTCTTTTGAGTCTTTGATCAACTGTTCCCATGTGAAAGTGTGTCCGGAGTTGGTTTCTTCCGGTGGGTTTGTGGTCTCGCTGACTTCCAAAATTAAGCTGCGGACCTTCACGGTGAGTGTTATAGCTCTTAAAGATGGCACGGACCCAAAGAGTGAGCAGTAGCAAGGTTTATTGTGAAGAGCAAAAGAACAAAGCCTCCACAGCTTGGGGGGTGACCTGAGCGGATTGCCGCTGCTGGCTGGGGGGTGGCCAGCTTTTATTCCCTTATTGGCCCTGCCCATGTTCCGTTTCTGTCCTATCAGAGTGTCCTTTTTTCCAATCCTCCATGTGATTGGCTACTTTTAGGATCCTGCTGATTGGTGTGTTTTACAGAACCCTGATTGGTGCATTTTACAGAGTGCTGATTGGTGCATTTTTACAATCCTCTTGCTAGCTACAGAGCGCTGACTGGTGCATTTTACAATCCTCTTGTAAGACAGAAAAGTTCACCAAGTCCCCACTCCACCCAGGAAGTCTAGCTGGCTTCATCTCTCAAAAGGAGGGTAGAGGAATTGTCACTTATGCATTCATCTAGCTCAGTGAATCTGCATTTCTACATAAGATAAAATAGAGGGCAGAAGAAGCAATCAGATATGCACGTGTCTCCGGTGAGCAGAAGGATGACTTTCTGTCCTGCACCTGTGAAAAGCAGCTGTGAATTTACATTGTCAGGGTGAAATTCAACATAACTGTTACAGGGTGAAGATCTTGGGGCCCACAAGGAATTTCCTAGTGGGTAAATTGTAAGGGAGGTGTGTAGCCTTTTATCTTTGTAAGTATCTTATTTAGGAACAAAATGGGAGGCAGATTTGTGTGACGCAGTTCCCAGCTTGAGTTTTCTGTTTGGCTTAGTGAGTTTGGGGTCCCAAGATTTATTTTTCTTTCACACTATCCTGTGATAAACCGGAAGACTCCTATTCTGTATTTTGCATTCCTTTCGAAGTGGAAACCCCCTGTGTGCATGCGAGACCAAGATTCTGTGGACACCATGACATAAGTCATGATGTCTATGTTGGTTATTCAAACTGGGGTGGTGCTAGATTTAATCATACAGTCCCTCTCAATGAGGCTGCTGGTAAGGTGCTGTTCCTCTAAGTCTATCTGGACTTAGCCTCCAGAGTTCAGGGAGCCAGCAGAGTCCTGCTTGCTGTCAGTGTCTCAATCTTGCCTTTGGTCAGTGTCTGACTCAGGATGTGTGACCATTCTTCAGTTTTGTCTGGTACCTAGCTCTTAAAGTCTTCTAAATATATGATAAATACGATATGGCTTATCACAGTGACCATGCAAAATAGCAGGTATTTTCATTTGACTGGATTTCTGCTCAGTACCTCACAGTTGAAGACCAAAAAATTGGGGGCTGGGAAAAACATATCAGGATCTTCCAAAACACAGGGCAGGGCTGGTCTCACCATGTGAGAAAGTCACCAAAATTATCTGTGAAGACTGTTGTTGACTCAAAGTTATACAAGGACAGAGGCCTGATTTGTCTGGTGTGTGTGTGTGTGTGTGTGTGTATGTGTGTGTGTGTGTGTGTGTGTGTGTGTGTGACAGAGTCTCGCTCTGTCGCCCAGGCTGGAATGCAGTGGCACAATCTGGGCTCATTGCAACATCTACCTTCCAGGTTCAAGCGATTTTTCTGCCTCAACCTCCCAAGTAGCTGGGATTACAGCTGCCTGCCACCACGCCCAGCTAATTTTTGTATTTTAGTAGAGACAGGGTTTCACCATGTTGGCCAGGCTGGTCTTGAACTCCTGACCTCAAGTAATCCCCCTGCCTCAGCCTCCCAAAGTGCTGGGATTACAGGAGTGAGCGACAGTGCCGAGCCTCGTCTGTTTTTTAGAATCTAGAATCCGCTCTGTAATAATGAACACAGGCTGCTTTGTCATGTCAAATGATTTTGGAAGCCTCACAAATGACTAAGATTCCATTATTGAGCCCTGGGAAATGAGTGTGAAGGCTTTGTTATGACTTAAAATATCAGAATGAGTCATGGTAGGATGGAGGGCAGGAAGGTAGAGATTCAGAAATTGTTACTGCAAAGTCAGTCTCCAAAGATGGCTCCGATCTCACCATATTCAACTGTTCATCACCAGCATCCGTCTCTCGTTAACCAACTTCCCTAGACTCCCAAGGACCACATTTATCAGAGCAATAATGAGCAGGGATAGATTCTGACTGCCCTTGGCCATGATGGTTTTGAGGGTACGGAGAAATGGAGTGGGACTTTTCTTATTGTCTAGGGATTGGCATATGAAGCCCAAACAAAGGTCATAGGTGAAATAAACTCATGTTCTCAAAAAATGATGGGTTGAGGCCAGACACCTCCCTTAAACTTTCTAAGATGTGGGTTAACTCTTTGCATCCTATTAGTTAGATGTCTGCTGACACAGGAGATGAGCAGGTTTGCCCTTGCGCCACCCTGAGCAGGGAACTGGAGCAGGCTGCTTGGCCATCATCTGGTTGGCAAGGAAAGAACAGTTTTCCAGGAGCCTGGACATAGCCAGGTTCGAATCCCTCTGTCTGGTGCATTCAAAGAGGGCTGCATGGTCTCTAGGGAGGGCCTCTGGCACTTGAGAGGCACTGAAGCTTCTGTTGGAGTGAAGAGTCGAATGGAGGAAGAAGGGGAACCAGCTCCTGGGGGCCGTGCAGTGGGATGCTCACCACACCCCTCCGAGGAACTTGCAGGTGTGCTGTTTCCTAAAGAGGACCAAGGCCGGGCTGGGAACTACTGGCAGAAAAAGCAGGAGAGGACACCAACTGTTGTAGACCAGGTAAGAAGTGCCTGCCCCTCCTCTTCCATTGTCCTTCCCAGGCCCCAACATCAGAGGAGTTAGGCTCTGACAGGGAGGAAGTGATGGTATCTCAGAACCAAGCCACCTTCTCCCCTTTCCTGAAGCACCTCCTCACCCCTGCGCTGGGAAAGGGAGGGTGTTTTGGGCTGAATTGCATGAATTGTATTCCCTTCAATTCACATGTTGAAGTCCGAACCCCTGGTACATCTGAATGTGATTGTATTTGGAGATAGGGCCTTTAAAGAAGTAATTAAGGTTAAATGAGGTCATTAGGGTGGGTCCTAATCCAGTGTGACTGGTGTCCTCATAAGAAGAGGAGTTAGGAGACAGACACACACAGGGAGAAGGCCGTGTAAACAGAGGGAGAAGGCGGCATCTACAAGCCAAGGAGAGAGCCCTCAGAAGGCCCCAACCCCACTGACACCTTGATCTTGGGCCTCCAGCCTCCAGAAGTGAGAAACCAATTTTCTCTTCTTTAGGCCACCCAGTCTGGGGTTCTTTGTTGTGGCAGCCCTCACACACTAATGCAGAGGGCATGAGATTTAGTTGGGCAAGAGTTTAAACCACACTGAGGTTTAGTAACTCAGCATGTCTAGAAAACTTAACGAGATCTGCCCACTAAAAGAGAGGAAAGGGGAATTACAGAAAGCACATTTAAAATCAATAATTGCCATTAAACAGTTTGAATTTTCAATCTTATGCTGTGTTTAGACTGCTCGCTCCACACACCGAGCCCAGCTCCCTCCTGGGACTTGAAGCAAATGTTGCTTTCTTTAAGATTGATGGGGAAGCTGGGTCTGCTATTTTCTACCAGCACTTTTGTGAGATGGCACAGATGGTGGCTTACGCCTGTAATCCCAGCTACTCAGGAGGCTGAGGCAGAAGAATCGCTTAAACCCGGGAGGCAGAGGTTGCAGTGAGCAGAGGCAGTGCCACTGCACTCCAGCCTAGGTGACAGAGTGAAACTGTCTCAAAAAAACAAACAAACAAAATCCATTGTAAAAACAGTCAGAGATCTGAAGAGACACTTCAGCAAATATGATATATACATGGCAGTGGCATATAAAAAGATGCTTAACATTATCTGGCATTATGGAATTGCAAGTTAAAACAACAATGAAATACTACTATACACCCATAAAAATGTCTACAAATCCGGCCAGGCGAGGTGGCTCACACCTTAATCCCAGCACTTTGGGAGGCAGAGGCAAGTGGATCACGAGGTCAGAAGATCAAGACCATCCTGGCCAACAAGGTGAAGCCCCGTCTCTACTAAAAATACAAAAATTAGCTGGGTGTGGTGGTACACACCTGTAGTTCCAGTTACTCGGGAGGCTGAGGAACTGCTTGAACCTGGGAGGTGGAGGTTGTAGTGAGCCGAGATTGTGCCATGCACTCCAGCCTGGGTGACACGGCGGGATTCTGTCTCAAAAAAAAAAAAAAAAGAATGTCTAAAATCCAAACAACTGACAGTACTAAATATTGGTGAAGATGTAAAACAATAGTAACACTCATTCATGGCTAGTTGGATTGTAAAATGGTACGGCCATTCTGGGAGGCAGCTTAACAGTTTCTTACAAAGTGAAACGTAATCCTATAATTTAGCAATCTCCAAAATGTTTACCCAACTGATTATGTTCACAAAAATTCTGCTTGTGAATGTTATAGCAACTTTATTCATAATTTCCAAAACCTAGAAGAAAGCATGATGTCCTTCAATAGGAGAATGGGTAAAAAGACTATGGTACATCAATACAATGGAATAGTATTTAGTAAAAAAAAGGGAAAAATAAAAGAGCTATCAAGCCACAAACCAACACATAAATTAAGTTAATTAAGCCAGTCTGAAAAGTCTGAATATGTTACGTTTCCAGTTATATGACATTCTGGAAAAGGCAAAACTATAGAGTCAGTAAAAAAAGATCAGTGTTTACCAGGGATTCAGGAAAGGTTGGGAAAGTGGAATAGAGAAATCAGAAAATTTTTAGGGCAGATAAACTATTATTATGAACATAATGATGGTGGAGATATGACTATACATATATTTATTTATCAAAAATATCAAAAAATACATACATATTTATTTATCGAAACTTTACTAAAGAAGGAATAAACTTTAGTGTATGCAAATTTAAAAACATCATTTAGTTGGTCAGGGATCTTAGGATGGAATAGAGACTGACAAAACAATTTAAGATGATGTGACAACTAAATGTAATATAGTATCCTGGATGGTATTCTGGACAGAAGAGGGACACTAGATAACAGCTTAATTTGGTTTTAGGGTTTTGAAGTATGGACTTTAGTTGATAATAGATCAATAGTGTTCATTAATTATAACAACTGTACCATATTAATGTAAGAGAATATAGGGGAGAATATAATATAAGAGAATAGGGGATATTGATGAGGGAAACTGGGTTAGAGTGTATGGAGGCTCTCTGTATTATCTCTACAACTCCTTTATAAGAATAAAACTCCTTGAAAATAAAAAGGTTTTTAAGAAAAAGTCCCCCCCCCCCCCCCACATACATACATATACATAGACATCTCACTTAAGAAGAGATATTCTGGCCAGGAGTGGTGGCGCACGCCTGTAATCCAGGCACTTTGGGAGGCTGAGGTGGGTGGATCACCTAAAGTCAGGAGTTCAAAACCAGCCTGGACAACATGTTAAAACCCCGTCTCTACTAAAAATACAATATTTAGCTGGGCATAGTGGCAGCCACCTGTAATCCCAGCTACTCAGGAGGCTGAGGCAGGAGACTCTCTTGAACCCGGGAGGCAGGGGTTGCAGTGAGCCGAGATCGTGCCATTGCACTCCAGCCTGGGTGACAAGAGTGAAACTTTGTCTAAAAAAATAAAATAAAATAAAATAAGAGAATATTCTCAGCCAGAACTTGAGAATGTGGAAAAAGCTACCTCTCTGACAGTTAGAGAGGATTAAAGGAGACATATTTAGTACCAGAATTAGGAATCTGATCAGCTCTTTTAAAAAATAAAGTAGAAGAGGCCGGGCATGATGGCTCACGCCTGTAATCCCAGCACTTTGGGAGGCGGAGGCAGGCGGATCACCCGAGGTCAGGAGTTCAAGACCAGTCTGGCCAACATGGCGAAACTCTGTCTCTACTAAAAATACAAAAATGAGCCGGAATTGGTGACAGGCACCTGTAATCCCAGCTACTCAGGAGGCTGAGGCAGGAGAATCGCTTGAACCCAGGAGGCGGAGGTTGCATTGAGCTGTGATTGCACCACTGCAGTTCATTCTGGGTGAGAGAGTGAGACTCTGTCTCCAAAAATAAAACAAACAAACAAATAAATAAATAAAATAAAATAAAGTAGAAGAAAAAATGTACAAAGCTTCTGCAGTTACTCGAGACCCATCAAATAATATCTGAAGTAGGAGAAATTCAATGGGATCCATTAAGGATAAGTGGAAGAGTTAAGATATGGATAACTATTACTTTTTATTGCTATATTTTATAATAAAAGTTACATCATAATATTAATCCTTTTATGTCCTTTAGAAGTGGATTCTGAGTTAATGTAACTATATGTAAGTATCAAGAAAATGATTAATGTAGTTTGGGCTTCATTAAGTAACTTGAAGAACATAATTTTTAGCACATTATGCAGATAGCACTTAACCAGAAAACAAAAGAAAATTTACTCTAGAATTAGTATGAATGAAATAAGTAAGAGTGTTAAAGAGAAAAATACCAGCCAGACACAGTGGCTCATGCCTGTAATCCCAGCACTTTGGGAGGCTGAGGCAGGTGGATCACCTGAGGTCAGGTGTTTGAGACCAGCCTGGCTAACACAGTGAAATCCGTCTCTACTAAAACTACAAAAATTAGCCAGGTGTGGTGGCACACACCTGTAATCCAAGCTACTTGGGAGGCTGAGACAGGAGAATCACTTGAATCCAGGAGGCGGAGGTTGCAGTGAGCTGAGATCATGCCACTGCACTCCAGCCTGGGCAACAGGGAAAGACTCCATCTCAAAAAAAGAAAAGAAGAGAACAAAGTGGAGGATTAATAAGTTTAGTGGTAGCATTCCATTTAAAGAAAACTAAAATTACCTGAAGATGACAAATTAAAAAGCTATTAAGAAGTACAATGGCACATTTAAAGCACATTTAAATATACACACACATATATACATATGCATATATACATATGACAAGTCTGAAATTGCTGCACCTGTGGGCACAAGAGGAATTATAAGTGCTCTAAAGGAAGTACTTCCCTTTTACATTTTTCCTGCCACCTCCACAGTACCTGGCTCCCAGACACAAAAGTTTCCCTCAAGTTTGCAAATGCAGCAGCTTTGTTGCTTCTCTTCATTTGACTCATTTTTGAACACTTCACAATTCATTAGCACATTCTTGCGAGACTGGGCAAGGTCAAGAAATCAATGAGACTCAGAATGCTTGTGTTTGCCGTTTGCTAAGACAAGAGCACACTCCTAGCATGGGAGAACATTTCACAGTGTGACATTCTCATGCATTTAGATTTACAGCTTACCTTCATGCTCCTGAATAAGCGTGCGAGTCTTCTGCATCTGAGCTACTTCCATTACAGATTTGAGAGAGTGAGTAATAGTTGAGCCAGGGCCTTAAGTTTGCACCAAACTCTTACGGATTTTGGTCAAACAAGACTGTACGTAAATTCATCAAGCAGTGTACATTTGAAATGGAGAGAATGGAGTTTATTCAATTAGTTGTATTTGTAAATGTTTTCTAGGCTAGCCTAAAAGTTCTTTGAACATATCCATTATGTTTATTCATAACATTTTATTCATTTTATTTAATGCAGATGTGGCCATTAGAGAAACATATGCTGAAAGGAGTAAAGTAGGTTAGGTCTGTGATATGGTTTGGCTTGTCCCCGCCCAAATATCATCTTGAATTGTAATCCCCATAATCCTCATGTGTCTGTAGAGAGACCTGGTGGGAGGTGATTGGATCATGGGGGCAGTTTCCTCCATGCTGTTCTTGTGATAGTGAGTTCTCATGAGATTTTTTTTTTTTTTTTTTTTTTTTGAGACCAAGTCTCACTCTGTTGCCCAGGCTGGAGTGCAGTGGCACAATCTCGTCTAACTGCAAGCACTGCCTCCTGGGTTCACGCCATTCTCCTGCCTCAGCCTCCCGAGTAGCTGGGACTACAGGCACCTGCCACCATGCCTGCTAATTTTTTTGTATTTTTAGTAGAGACGGGGTTTCACCATGTTAGCCAGGATGATCTCGATCTCCTGACCTCATGATCCGCCCATCTTGGCCTCCCAAAGTGCTGGGATTACAGGCATAAGCCATCACGCCCGGCCAAGATTTGATGGTTTTTAAGGGGCTCTTCCCCCTTCGCTTCTCACTCTTTGTCTCTTGCCACCATGTGAAGAAGGTCCTTGCTTCCTCTTCTGCCTTGATTGTAAGTTTCCTGAGGCCTCCACAGTCATGTGGATCTGTGAGTCAATTAAACCTCTTTCTGTGAGTCAATTAAACCTCTTTCATTATAAATTACCCAGTCTTGGATAGTATCTTTATAGCAGTGTGAAAATGGACTAATACGGTCTGATACCCAGGACTTCCCATCTCCTAAACATTAACATTTGAGTCAGTGGACTAGGAGAGACAGACCCACCCCGAATCTGGGTGGGCACCATCTAATAGCTGCCAGCACTGGCAGAATAAAGAAGGCAGAAGTTGGAAGGACTAGACTTGCTGAGTCATCCGGTCTTCATCTTTCTCCTATGCTGGAGTTTTCTGCCTCAAACATCAGACTCCAAGTTCTTCAGGTTTTAGCCTCTTGAACTTAACACCGGTGGTTTGCAGGCGCTCTCAGGCCTTTGGCCACAGACTGAAGGCTGCATTGTCGGCTTCCCTACTTTTGAGGTTTTTGGACTTGGACTGGCTTCCTCACTCCTTAGCTTGCAGATGGCCTCTAATGTGGGACTTCATCTTGTGATCGTGTGAGTCAATATTCCTTAATATACTTGTTATATATATGTATATGTATATGTTTGTATAGATATATCCTATTAGTTCTGTCCCTCTAGAGAACCCTGACAAGTACAATGTGTTCTTCAGTTCTGACTCTTCAAAGCATCTCATAGGTATTTTGACCTGTGGTAGGTAGTGTCACATGCTTATTGAGACAATAACCGCATGACATCCACCCCCTGGTGGAGTTTCATGTCAGATGCCTAGAAGGATTGGTTATGTCTACCTCTCAAAGTGAGATAGAGGCACACAGGCTAAGAGAGGTCAGACGGACTGCCCCCAGGCAGTGAGGCATTAGGAGTCGTGGTTAGGTGAACCCAGGGAGTTATGGGAGGTAAGATTTAGAAATGATTTGTGTTGTAATTGCAAGGCTCGGACAAGTGAGATGCGACACCAAAATTCTGCAGAAGTGTCTTTTATACCAGTGCTTCTCACCTTTAAATGGCCATGAGAATCATTTGAAGATTTTGTGAAAATTCAGACTCTGATTTCAGTAGATCTGTGTTGGGGATCAAGAATCTGGATTTCTGTTGTTGCTGCTTTGAGACAGATTCTCACCCTGTCGCCCAGGCTGGTGTGTACTGGTGCAATCATAGTTCACTGTAGCCTTGATCTCCCAGGCCCAAGAGATCCTTCCACCTCAGCCTCCCAAGTGGCTGAGACCAGGTGCATGCCACCACACTCGGCTAATTTTTAAATTTTTTGTAAAGAGGTCTCACTATGTTGCCCAGGCTGGTTTCAAACTCCTGGGCTCAAGTGGTTCACCTCCTCAGCTTCCCAAAGTGCTGGGATCACAGGTGTGAGCCACCACGCCTGGCCGAGATTCTGCATTTCAAACAAGCTCTGTGTTGATGCTGATGTTGCTGGTCCATGAACCTCACTTTGAGTAGCAAAGCTCTAAGTCAGTCTCCTCTCTTACAGGATGGGAGGCTCTAACATGAAGCCACTGTGGCGGCTAGTGCAGGCAGTTCACTGCAGTCTCACTCACCAGCTGAGCCGTGATGGTATTAACAGGCATGAAAGCCAGTGGTTCTCAGCCATGGATGCTCATTAAAATCTCCTCAGAGCTTTCAAATTCACCCATGGCCAGGTCCCAACCCCCAAACAATTCACTCCCGATTTCTGAGACCATCATAGTTTTTTAAAAGTCTCCCTCTCTTCCAAGCTATTTATGGTGACGTAATCCCCCTTCCTAGGGAATGATATAAAAATAAGGTGGATTCCATTCTAGCCAATGAGACACACAGCTGGGTAGTTTGGGGCAGGATTTTGTTGCAGGCAGCACAAGGGAGGAAAGATTTGTTCTTCAGGCCAATATTGTCCTGGCTGCTTTTGATGACGTTTTGCAAACCCAAGAGTTAAGTCTTGACCTGCTGAGGATGGAGGAGCCCAAAGCTGGGAAGATCCTGCATCTTTGAGGTTAACCTTCAGGGCTGCTCTTCTGTGAGACAACAATTGTCCATTGTGTTGGGGTTTCCACTACTACGCAGCCAAAAACATTTACCTGTTAGGCACTGCGCTGGACATTTTGTACATATCACTTATTCAATCTTCGCAATAGTCATTTAAGATGAGTATTATCATCCCCATTTTACAATAAAAAAATGCAGGCCAGAGAGAAATAAACTGTGTTACCATACAATATGGAATTTAATTGATATCATGTCTATGGGGAGGGCTCAGTATTTTCTTTTTCTTTTTTTCTTTTTTTTTTTTTTGAGATGGAGTCTCGCTCTATCGCCAGGCTGCAGTGCAGTGGTGTGATCTCAGCTCACTGCAACCTCCGCCTCCTGGGTTCAAGCAATTCTTCTGCCTCAGCCTCCCGAGTAGCTGGGACTACAGGCCCACCACGTCCAGCTAATTTTTTGTATTTTTAGTAGGGACGGGGTTTCACCATGTTGGCCAGGATGGTCTTGAACTCCTGACCTCAAGTGATCCCCACTCCTCGGCCTCCCAAAGTGCTGGGATTATGGGCATAAGCCACCGCACCCGACCAGGCTCAATATTTTCTTAATGGTGAAACCGTTGGATATACACAGTGTTTTTTTATGTATGCAAATCTCTTCTCTCATCAGGCCAAGGAGCAAGTCAACAGGCCTGAAGACCTTACCAGTAGGTCTCAACTTTGGATGCACATTAGAATCCCTTAGGGAATTTTTTAAAAATTCCAATTCTCAGGCTAGAGTTTTTAAAATATTGCTAGAAGTTTATCAATCTCAATGATTTTTTTTTTTTTTTTTTCAGGAGAGCCAGCTTTTTGTTTCACTGATTTTCTATGTTTTTCTGTTTTCAATTCCATGGATTTCTGGCCTAATCTTTAGTATTCCCTTCCTTCTGCTTGATTTGGGCTTATTTTTCTCTTCATTGCCTAGTTTCTTGAAGTAAAAACTGAAATTATTAATTTGAGATCTTTTTCTAATCTAAGCACTTAGTGTGCTAAATTTTTCTCTCAGCATTGCTTTACATACATCTCAGAAATTTTGATATATTGTGTTTTCATTTTCACTCAGTTCTATGTACTTTAAAAATTTTTATTTTTGTGTTTATTTTTTGAGACAGGGTCTTGCTCTGCCACCCAGGCTGGAGTGCAGTGGTGTGGCCTTGGCTCACTGCAGCCTTAACCTCCTGAGCTCAAGTGATCCTTCTGCCTCAGCCTCACATGTAGCTGGGACCACAGGCCCACACCACCACTTCCGGCTAATTTTTTGATTTTTTGTAGAGACGAGGTCTCACTTTGTTGCCTAGGGTGGTCTTGAACTCCTGGGTTCAATCAATCCTCCTGCTTCGACCTCCACGGATGCTGGAATTACAGGAGTGAGCTAACATGCCTTGCCTCTATATACTTTTTTATTTTCTTTGAAATTTTGTCTTTGGTCTTTGGACTATTAAGAGGTATGTTGTTGGCCGGGCGCGGTGGCTCAAGCCTGTAATCCCAGCACTTTGGGAGGCCGAGGCGGGTGGATCACGAGGTCAGGAGATCAAGACCATCCTGGCTAACATGGTGAAACCCCGTCTCTACTAAAAATACAAAAAACTAGCCGGGCGTGGTGGCGGGCGCCTGTAGTCCCAGCTACTCGGAGGCTGAAGCAGGAGAATGGCGTGAACCTGGGAGGCGGAGCTTGCAGTGAGCCGAGATCGCGCCGCTGCACTCCAGCCTGGGTGACACAGCGTGAGACTCCGTCTCAAAAAAAAAAAAAAAAAAAAAAAGAGGTATGTTGTTTAATTTTCAAGTGTTTGAAAATTTTTGTGTATGTTTTTCTATTATTTATTTCTAGTTTGATTCCATTATAGTCAGATAATTAATTCTGTATGATTTCATGTCTTTTAAATTTGTTCAGGTTTGTTTTAAGACTCAAAATATGGTCAGTCTTGATGAATATTTCATTTTTATTTTATTTATTTATTTATTTTTTTTGAGACAGAGTCTCGCTCTGTCGCCCAGGCTGGAGTGCAGTGGCTGGATCTCAGCTCACTGCAAGCTCGGCCTCCCGGGTTCATGCCATTCTCCTGTCTCAGCCTCCCGAGTAGCTGGGACTACAGGCGCCCGCCGCCTCGCCCGGCTAATTTTTTGTATTTTTTAGTAGAGACGGGGTTTCACCGTGGTAGCCAGGATGATCTCGATCTCCTGACCTCGTGATCCTCCCGTCTCGGCCTCCCAAAGTGCTGGGATTACAGGCTTGAGCCACCGCGCCCGGCCTTGATGAATATTTCATGAACATTTGAGAAATATGTGTTTCACACCCTGCTACTGTTGCATGGCATGTTCTATAAACATCAATTAGATTCTATTGATGATGTTTTTCAGTTTCCCTATATTCTTTTTTAAAATTTTTTTGTGCAAAACTATTGTATTTACAAAAGTGACACAAAAGTGAATTCAACAGTCAATGCACATGCATAGTTTATTCACATCTTCAACAACAAAAGGTATTTTAACTTTACAGAACTGAATAAGAATATTAGCTTCAACGGCAGCTGTTAAGCACTAGAGTCACATAAGTTACACCAGAATAGGCAAATATTGCCCAAGTAAAATTATACTGTTAAAGCCGAAACAGGTTTAAGGCCATTCAAGTTCAAGCACAGAGATAGAAATCTTTTGGAGCCCCATCTAGTTGTGTTTGAAATACGTGACCTTTCTTCTTTTTTTTTTTTTTTTTTTTTTGAGACAGAGTCTCGCTCTGTCGCCCAGGCTGGAGTGCAGTGGCCGGATCTCAGCTCACTGCAAGCTCCGCCTCCGGGGTTCACGCCATTCTCCTGCCTCAGCCTCCTGAGTAGCTGGGACTACAGGCGCCGCCACCTCGCCCGGCTAGTTTTTTGTATTTTTTTAGTAGAGACGGGGTTTCACCGTGTTAGCCAGGATGGTCTCGATCTCCCGACCTCGTGATCCGCCCGTCTCGGCCTCCCAGAGTGCTGGGATTACAGGCTTGAGCCACTGCGCCCGGCCTGTGACCTTCTAACTTGTGATCTTAAACTTCTGTTTTACAAAATCCAAAATATAGAAGAAATCAATATGATAGAGATTATATTAAATAAGAGTAACATACAAAGCTATAATTAAGATGAAGTAATGAAAGCCAAAACGTTAAAAATTTAAAACTTGCTTGTTACTTATTAGAACCAGTACTACACTAGGAGTTAGGTAAGATATGCAATTATTTTCAAGTAGATTACCTTCTTATGTTGCTCTAACACGTCCTCTTCTCCAGTGCACTGTTAAACTAATCAAAAACTCTACACATGTATATTCCACAATAGCAGCACACACTACTGCTACCTGCAAAGCTGTCAGTCTCAAATGACTGAGTGAATGAAAGGAAATAAAAAGTAGATAAGTAACATATTAAGGAGAAATGGGAATTAACAGATTCACGCAGTAATGGGAATTAGCAGATTCATGCAGTTAAGTTCTTTCAGTCAGCCAGCTTGCTAGCAACAAGGGATGGTTTCCATTGAGCAAGGTCCTTTGGAGTGGGAATGTGGTCACCAGTGACCTCTGTCTTCTCCAGAGCTGCAGTAGGAAGTTGCTTGTTCTTCATCTTTGCTTTAGCCATGTTGTAATCCCAGAATCAAAATATTTTTGCCCTTTCTGCAATCGTTTCCTTAAGAAATCTGAACCTGCAGGCATTTGTCCCAGATGAGGATATCTTGCTTTTAATTTTGCTTCTTCAGTTTTCTCTGGACTATTCACTGTATCTTCCATTTCCTTCTGCTTCTCCACAGAGGCTGCCCCGGAGACTTCCACAGACATAGTGCTCCCTCTACTAGACCCTGCTTCTCCCACTTGCTGTCGTCCTCAGTTTCCCTATATTCTTACTGATTTTCTGTCAAGTAATTCTATCAATTTCTGAGTGGGTGTTAATTTCCCAGCTATAATCATGGATTCATCTGTTTTCTTTGAGCTCTCAGTTTTCACTTTATATATTTTGAAGCTTTGTATTTTGAGGTATATACATTTAGGATTGCAATATCTTCTTGAAGGATTGAGCTCCCCACCAGTATTCTGGTGGTGTAGATGTGACTGTATGGCCCAAGACTTTGCTACTGCTGTTGGTGGCTTGGCCAGCTTACCAGTGCCCTGGTTATAGAATGAGGATGGAGGCTTCCCACTTGGTCTTTGTTAGACTTCTTATTTCCTGATCCTTTGGGCAGAGTTAAGGCTTTTCTCAGAATTTATGTTTATGCCTATGTACAGTTCTGGGTAGGTTTCTCCAGTGTCCAGTCCAGAAGTAAATGATAAATAAAAATAAAACCTAGGGACATCTCCATGGTGTCACTTCTCAAGTCATGTGGTTCCTAGCCAGTCTACCTCGTTCTTTCCAGCATTCAGAGTCCTTTTAGCCTTGCCTGTTATAATTTCCAGGGCATCTACTAGTATTTAGAGGGGAGAAAGTGTGATTCTATGCTGTCTTGTTCTGGAACAAGAGAAATGGATGTTTTTTATTTCTTTTTCTTGCTCACTTGCCCTGGCTAGATCTTCCACCTCGATGTTGAATAGAATTGTTGAGGATAGATATTATTTTGTTGTTCTTCACTTTAAAGAGAAGTAATTCATTATTTCCCCGTTGCACAGCTGTGAGTTTTTTGTAGATTTCTTTTTTTGAGGAAATTTCTTTCAATTGCTTATATTGCTGATAGTTTTTAATCATAGGAGGGTATTGGATTTTGTTAAATGTTATTTTCCTGCATTGATGAAGTTGATCATGTGACTTTTGTCCTTTATTAATAGGATAGCTGATACTGATTGACTTTGTGATGGTAAACCAACCTTGCAGTCCAGGGATAAAATTCGTTGATCATGGTATATAATCTTATTTAGATAGAACTGGATTTGGTTTTCTAGCATCTTATGGAAATTTTAAAAATCTGTAATCATAAAGGATATTAGTCTGTAGTTTTCTTTTCTTGTGATATCTTTGTCTGGTTTGGGTTTTGGGGTAATAGTGGTGTCATAGAATGAATTAGGAGGTGTTCTCTCTTCTTATATTTTTTGGAAGAGTCTGTGAATAACTTTTATTCTTATTTAGATGTTTGATAGAATTCCCCAGTGAAGCCATCTGGACTTATGCTTTTTTTGGGGGGGAAGTTTTAAATTTATTTTATTTTGAGACTGAGTCTCACTCAATCACCAGGCTGGAGTGCAGTGGCGTGAACTCGACTCACTGCAACCTCTGACTCCCTGGTTCAAGTGATTTTCCTGCCTCAGCCTACCGAGTAACTGAGATTACAGTCACGCGCCACCACACCCAGCTAATGTTTTTTGTATTTTTAGTAGAGATGGAGTTTCACCATGTTGGCCAGGATGGTCTCAAACTCCTGACCTCGTGATCCACCTGCCTCGGCCTCCCAAAGTGCTGGGATTACAGGCATGAGCCACTGCACCTGGTCAAATTTTAAATTTATTAATGCAATCTCTTTATTCATTATGTCTATTTAGATTTCTTCTTTGAATCATCAGTTACTTAGGAGTATGCTAAATTTCCTTCTATTATGATTTTTTTTTTTTTTTTTTTTTTTTTGGAGATGGAGTCTCGCTCTGTCACCCAGGCTGGAGTGCAGTGGCGCAGTCTGGGCTCACTGCAAGCTCCGCCTCCCGGGTTCACGCCATTCTCCCGCCTCAGCCTCCCGAGTAGCTGGGACTACAGGTGCCCGCCACCACACCCGGCTAATTTTTTGTATTTTTAGTAGAGACAGGGTTTCACCGTGTTAGCCAGAATGGTCTCGATCTCCTGACCTTGTGATCCGCCCGCCTCGGCCTCCCAAAGTGCTGGGATTACAGGCGTGAGCCACCGCGCCCGGCCCTATTATGATTTTTTAGTTTAATTCCATTATGGTCAGAAAACATACCTTGTATAATAGAAATTCCTTTAAAGTTACTGAGACTTGTTTTTTGAACTAACATATGGTCTACCCTGAAGACTGTTCCATGTGTGCTTATGAAGAATGTGATTTTACTGTTAGAGGGTGGAAAGTCTATGGATCTCTTTTATGTCTATTTTGTTTATAGTGTTATTCAAGTCTTCTATATCCTTGTTGATATTCTGCTTAGTTGCTTTATTCATTATTGAAAGTGGAATATTAAAATTTCTATTGCTGTTGAAATGTCTATCCTTTCAATTTTGTCCATTTTTGCTTCCTGTATTTTGGAACTGTGGTGTTAGATGCATGTATCTTTACATTTGCTATACCTTCCTGATGGATTAACACTTTTCATTATAAAACAGCCACATTTTCTCTAGTAATAATTTTTTTCTTAAAGTCTGTTTTGTCTGATAATTAGTGTAATCATCCCAGCTCTCTTGTAGTGGCTGTTTGCATGATATACCGTTTTCTAACCTCTTACTTTTAAGCTACGTGTATCTTTCAGTCTAGTGTGTGTCTCCTATAGCTAGCATATAGTTGAATTTTTAAAAACACTATTTGACAACCTCTGTGTTGGATGAAATTGTTTAATCTATCTGAATTGAATATCACTATTAATATGGTTAGATTTACCTCTACCATTTTGCTTTTTGTTTCTATATGTCTAATGTCTTTTCAGTTTTTCTGGTCTCCCTCTATTGCTTTCTTTTGAATTAAGAGGATATGTGTTTGTGTACATATGTAATTTTTTTTTTGAGACATAGTCTTGCTCTGTTGCCCAGGGTGGGGTGGAATGCACTGGCAAGATCTTGGCTTACTGCAGCCTTTGCCTCCTGGATTCAAATGATTCTCCTGCCTCAGCCTCCCGAGTAGTTGGGTTACAGGCATGCACCACCGTGCCCAGCTAATTTTTGTAATTTTAGTAGAGATGGGGTTTTGCCATGTTGGGCAGGCGGGTCCCTCCCGAACTCCTGACCTCAAACGATCCACCTGCCTTGACCTCCCGAAGTGTTGGGATTACAGGTGTGAGCCACCATGCCCAGCCAAGAGAATATTTTATAGTAACCATTTTAATTCCTTTAGTGATTTTAGTTGTTTTCTTTGTGATCACTCTAGGTAAGTGTCTCTAGGTAAGTGTTTACAGTATATATCTTACCAGACCTACCTCAGATTTCTGACAACTTTATTTCAGTGACATTTAGAAAATTTGCTTCTGTATATTTCTATTTCTTCTTTTTCCCTTTTGTACTATTATTTTAAAACATATTGAATCTATGTATGTTATAGACTCAGCCATACATTTTTACAATGATTTCCCTGTGTAATTTAATGCCTTTTAAAAAACTAAATAGAAAGGAGTAGAAAGGAGAATGAGAATGTGTATATGGAGCTCATTATATCTAACTTCTTATTTAGCATTTCTTATTCTCTTAATTTCTTCCTGTGGATTCCAGTTAGCATCTAATGTCATTCCTTATAATAATACATTCCTTATAATAATACAGCTTTGTTCCCATTAATCTCCTTTGTGCTATTATTGTTAAATATATTATGTTTCAATATGCTATAGGCTTGTTGATACTATTATATAATATTATTTGATGTAATTGTTTTTAAATAAGTTAAAAGAATAAAGGAGAAGAACTATTCTAACACACTCTATTTTGTAACTACCTACATAGTTACCTTTAACAGTACTCTGTTTTTCAGTCTGAGTTTGAATTTCAGTCTGTTTCCCTTGCTTTCAGCCTGAAGAATGTACTGTAATGTATGTATTAGTCTGTTCTTGCATTGCTATAAAGAAATACTGAGACTGGGTTATTGATAAAGAGATTTAATTGGCTTATGTTCCACAAGTTGTATAGGAAGTATGATGCTGGGCAGGTATCTGCTCAACTTCTGGGAAGGCCTCAGGAAACTTACAGTGATGGCAAAAGGGGAAGGGGGAACATGTGATATGGGAAGGGGGAACATATGATATGTCTTACATAGCAGGAGCAGGAGCAAGAGAAGGTGGGAAGGTGCTACACACTTTTAAACAACCAGGTCTCATAAGAACTCACGCACTCTCCCTGGAAGAGCACCGAGCGGATGGTGCTAAACCATTCATGAGAAACCACCCCCATGATCCAATTACCTCCCACCAGGCCCCACCTCCAACATTTGGGATTGCAATTTGTCATTAAATTTGGGCAGGGACACAAATCCAAATCATATCAATGTATCTTGTAAGATGGGTCTGATCAAAAGAAATTCTCTCAGTTTTTGTTTATTTTAGAATGTCTTTATTTTACCTCCATTTAAAAAATTAATAAACGTTATTTTCTAGGCAGTTTTAGGTTCACAGCAAAATTGAATGGACATTAGAGATAGTTCTCATATACTCCTGTGTCCCCAAATGCACAAATTCCCTCACTATTGACATTCTGCAATTTTAGTAGAGATGGGGTTTTGAGTGGTACATTTGTTACAACCAGAGTGGTACATTTGTTACAACTGGTGAACCTACATTAACACATCATTATCACCCAAAGTCCATAGTTTGCATTACAGTTCACTCTTGGTGTTGTACATTCTATGGGTTTCGATAAATGTATAATGACATGTATTCACAATCGTAATAGCATCCAGAATAGTTTCACTGCCCTAAAAATCCTCTGTGTTCTGCCTATTTTTATCTATGTTTGAAAAATAGTTTTTCTAGACATAGGACTCCTTGCTGACATCATCATCATCATCATCATCATCATCATCATCATTATTGTTATTTTAGTTACATGGATAAGTTCTTTAGTGGTGATTTCTAAGATATTGGTGCACCTGTCATCTGAGCAGTATATGCTATACCCAATGTGTAATCTTTTATCCCTCACCCCACTCCCATTCTTCCCCTCAAGTCTGCAAAGTCCATTATATCATTCTTATGCCTTTGCGTCCTCATACCTTAGCTCCCATTTACAAGTGAAAGCATACAATATTTAGTTTTTCATTTCTGAGGTACTTCTCTTAGAATAATGATCTCCAGCTCCATTCAGGTTGCTGTGAATGCCATTATTTTGTTTGTTTTTATGGCTGAGTAGTATTCCATGGTATGTATATACACCACCTTTCATTATCCACTCATTTATTGATGGGCGTTTAGGCTGGTTTCATATTTTTACAATTGCAAATTAGTGCTGCTATAAACATGTGTGTGTAAATGACTTTTTCCTATAATAATGACTTATTTTCCTTTAGATAGATGCCCAATAGGGGGATTGCTGGGTCGAATGGTAGTTCCACTTTTAGTTCTCGAAGCACTCTCCATACTGTTTTCCATGGTGGTTGTAGTTTACATTCCCACCAGCAGTGTAAAAGTGTTCCCTTTTCACCACATCCATGTCAATATCTATTATTTTTTGATTTTTAAATTATGGCCATTTTTGCAGGAGCAAGGTGGTATCTCATTCTATCTAATTAAAAATGTTTTAATTCGCATTTCCCTGGTAATTGGTGATGTTGGGCATTTTTTCATATGGTTGTTGGCCATATATATATCTTCCTTTGAGAATTGTCTATTGCCCACTTTTTGATGGGATTATTATTTTTTTTTTTCTTGCTGATTTGTTTGAGTTTCTTGTAGATTCTGGATATTAGTCTTTCGTTGGATGCATAGTTTGTGAATATTTTCCCCACTCTGTGGGTTGTCTGTTTATTCTGCTGATTATTTATTTTGCTGTGCAGAAGCTTTTTAATTTAATTAGACCCCATCTATTTATTTTTGTTTTTGTTGCATTTGCTTTTGGATTCTTGGTCATGAACTCTTTGCCTAAGCCAATGTCTAGAATAGGTTTTCCAATGTTATCATCTAGAATTTTTATGGTTTCAGGTCTCAGGTTTAATTCTTTGATCCATCTTGAGCTTATTTTTGTATAAAATGAGAATTAAGGATCCAGTTTTATTCTTCTACATGTGGCTTGCAAATTATCCCAGTACCGTTTGTTGAATGGGGTGTCTTTTCCTCGCTTTATGTTTTTGTTTGCTTTGTCAAATATCAGTTGGCTGTACATATTTGGCTTTATTTCTGGGTTCTCTATTCTGTTCCATCAGTCTACATGCCTATTTTTATACCAGTATCATGCTGTTTTGGTAACTATAGCTTTGTAGTATAGTTTGAAGTCAGATAATGTGCTACCTCCAGATTTGTTCTTTTTGCTTAGTCTTGCTTTGGCTATGGCAGGCTCTCTTTTTTGTTTCCATATGAATTTTAGAGTTGTTTTTTCTAGTTCTGTGATGAATGATGATGGTATTTTGATGGGAATTGTATTCAGTCTGTAGATTGCTTTTGACAGTGTGGTCACCTTCACAATATTGATTCTACCCATCCATGAGCATGGGATGTGTTTCCATTTGTGTCATTGATGATTTCTTTCAGCAGTGTTTTGTAGTTCCCTTAGACATGATTTTTCTTTCAGCTCTTTGACTATGCCATCCCATTGCCTCCTGCCTTCATTGTTTCTGACAATAAATCAGTTGACAATCTTGGGTTTTCTTTGTACGTGATGATTCATTTTTTTTCTTGCTAATTTCAAGATTTTCTTCTTTGTCTTTGTATTTTAACATTGTGACTATGATTAACAGTGTTGATGGAGATCCTTGACTTTATCTTACTTGGAGTTCATTGAGCTGCTTAGCTGTGTAGGTTAATGCTTTCCATTAAATTTTGGAAATTTTTGGAAATATTTTTGTGAAAATTTTTTCCCCTCCTTTCCCCCCCGCTTTTAGTACTTCCATTTCACATATGTTGATGTGTTTAATAGTCTCCCATATTTCTTTTAGTCTTTTTATTTTTTGTCATGATTTTATTGCCTTTATTCACCAAATCACATAATTTATATCAATCAATCTTAAAGTGCACTGATTCTATTTTCTGTCAGTGTAAATCTATCATTGAGCCCCTCTGATGATTTTTTCATTTCAGTTATTGTATTTTTGAACTCCAGAATTTCTATTTGGGTTTCAAGAAATAATTTATATTGGCATATATATATATATATTAGACAGAGTCTTGCTCTGTTGCCAGGCAGGAGTGCAGTGGTGCAATCTCGGCTCATTGCAACCTTCATCTCCCAGGTTCAAGCACTTATCCTTCCTCAGACTCCCTAGTAGCTGGGACTACAGGCATACACCACCATGCCCAGCTAATTTTTGTATTTTTAACAGAGATGGGGTTTTACCACGTTGGCCAGGATGGTCTTGATCTCTTGACCTTGTGATCCGCCCACCTCAGCCTCTCAAAGTGCTGGGATTACAGACATGACCCACCACACCTGGGTGATATTTTCTATTTAGTGAGACATTGGCCTCTCATACCTTCCTTTAATCTTTAAGCATGCTTTCCTTTATATCTTTGAACATATTTATAATAGTTGTTTTGAAGTTCTTTATCTGCCACTAGCATCTGGACCTTCTCAAAGAGAGTTTTTATTTCCTGTTTTCTTTCCTCCTGTGTATGTGTCATGTTTTTCTCTTTCTTTGCATTTCTTATAATTTTTGTTGAAAATGGGACAGTTCAGATGTTACGTTGTAGCCACTCTGGATATTGATCTCTCCCCCAACCCAAATTGTTCTTGCTTACTTATTTGGCAACTTGGCTGGACTAGTTTAATGAAGTCCAGTTTTTCCACAATCTACAGAGTCTGATGTAATTCCTCAGGTGATGCCAGCTTGGGCATGCAATATAGTCGTTCTGTCCACTGGGGATTACTGTGGTTTCAAATGTAATATGTTTTACTGTCTCCTTTCCTGATCTTCTCATTAAGTTTCTGGTGGATCTCATTAAACTGACTATGTGATTGCTGGTTTTGACAACACCCTGGAACATAAATTGCTTCATAGTCTGATCCAATTGAAGTAAGTCCCTTTAGAAAAGGCAAGATGTTGCCTGTTTTTGAGGCTTTCTCTGATTTCCCTCTGTGCTATATATGTTATAAAGCAGGAGCTAGAGAGAGGGGTGGAGAACTCTGCCTGTCCCATCTGGGTCCTCCCTGTGGAGAAGGAGATGTGTGTCAGGGGTTGAGGAGAGAATGCTGAAAACTAGGGCCCATGCTGTTGCTATTCCTCAGTATAGATCTGCTGCTGCACAGAGTCCTGGAGAATGAGATGTGCTGGAATTCAAAGGTTGTTCCACATCTGCTCACAATAGATCTCCAGCCCTGGGAATCTGGGAGTGATAGCAGTTGCCATTCATCTGCTGAGCCCACCAGAGCAGCTCTGCCACATTAGAGAGCTCAGTTGGAAATGAGGTTACTCTTTTCAACAGCTGCCCTGCCAGAATCCTCTCTACATAGTGGGAACTGAGGGTAAAGAAGTAGGTGCCACCCAGCGACCACCACCCACTTGAGACAGGCCTTCTGCAGCACGATTTTTAAAAAATGTGATCTGCCGAAGTTCACTATCTACCAAAACCTTCTTGAAGAGCTCTTCCTACCCAGGGAGCTAGGATTATGTGAACTGCCACTTGGTTGCTGGGCCCACTGGAACAGTTTTCCCAGGAGACAGCACTGTAGGGAGATGGATACAGTCCCTAGCTTGAATACCATCAGCTTCCACTGTTCTTACTGAGTTTCCACAGATTTTATAGAATTAATCCTTCTCAATTTATTATAAACTTTTTGCTCAATCTCCAGAGATTTTAAATGTTTGCGTTTGCTAATTTTGACCAGATAAGTAGATGTTTCTCAAGGAGTGGCTTTCCTGCATACCTCACACTACCATTCTGGAGGTCCTTCCCTGGGGCCTTTTGTTATGCAGCAATAAATAACTAATACAATGGCCAAGGAAGGATGTGTCATGTGTGATTTAAATTAAAGCAAGCAATCAGTTAAGTGGACAGCAGCGAGGGCATTTCAAGCAGGAAAAACAGAAAGTGCAAAAGTGTGGAAGGTAGAAGTACAGAGGAGGATCTGAGTTAGAGAAGTGATTCTGAGAGTGTGGTGCTTGCAAGAGCATCATCAGCATTACCTGGGAACTTCTTCATAATACAGATTCTTGAGCCCCACTCCAGACCTAATGAATCAGAATCTCTATGGGTGGAATGTAGCACTCTGGGTTGTAGCAACCTCTGTAGGTGTTTCAGAAGCAGGTTAACATTGGAGAACCACTGAAGTAGAGTGTTTTTTTAAATCAGCTATAATAGTTGGGCTTCTAATATGCCCAACTTCTAAGTGATTTTCTAGTTTCTTTTTTAAGAAATGAGAGATAAAGAACACATAAGTACTTTCTCCTAGTGAATGCTTTAGGGCCTTATTGGAGAAAATCAGCCATGAGAAGCTGGTCATGCTGCAGCAGGTAGATGTTCCACTTTTGCAGGGAATAAGTCACCTCTGATTTTAGTCTGAATTTTATTAGTTCCAATGGTTTTCATGAACCACCCTACAGTTACTCTGCATATGGCCTAATCAGGATATGCAGGGCCTTTGATCCTGTGTGTAGTTCATGATCAGTGGCAGAGGGAGGTGTGGATATTTAGCTTTAACACGATTTAAAAGGGAATATTTAACATTTGACTAAATCCAATTAACTGAAACAGTTAAAACTGTGCAGGACTTAAAGAGTAAAAAGAAGTTTGAACTGAAAGAAGTAAAAGCAACTCAGCTGTTAATCCAGCTGGGAGAATAGGCTCAGATAAAGTGAGTTGCAGTGATCACAGATAATGCGATTTTCTCCCAAGGTCATGCTGCAGCTGGAAAATGCCATAACAACTCCCTCTTGAGTGACAAGAAACAGCAGCTGGCACAGGACTGATCCTGCTTCTTCAGACCCTCAATCAGAGTCTACAGTGGGAGCTTAGACTTTACAAATCTCCTCCCTCTCAACCTAATTAAACTAAAGAGTTTCTGCACAGCGAAAGAAACTATTGGGCGTAAACAGACAACCCACAAAATGGGAGAAAATATTCAAAAACTATGCATCCAATGAAGGTCTAATATCCAGAATCTATAAGGAACTTAATGGAATGAGCAAAAAACAAATAACTCCATTAAGAACTGGGCAAAAGACATGAACAGACAGTTCTCAAAAGAAGACATACAAGTGGCCAATAAACATCTGAGAAAATGCTCAACATCTGAATCAGAAAAATGCAAATTAAAACCACAATGAGACACCATCTCACACCAGTCAGAATGGCTATTATAAAAAGTCAAAAAACAACAGATGCTAGTGAAGCTGTGGAGAAAAGGGAACACTTACAAATTGTTGATGAGAATGTACATTAGGACAGCAACTGTGGAAAGCAGTTTGGAGATTTTTTAAAGAACTAAAATCAGCTATCATTCAGCCCAGCAATCTCATTACTGGGTATATATCCTAAAGAAAACAAATCATTCTACCGAAAAGACACATGCACTCACATGTTCATTGCTGTGCTATTCACAATAACAAAAACGTGAAATCAACCTAGGTGTCCATTAAGGGTGGACTGGATAAAAAGAAAATGTATGTATGCCCCATGGAATACTATGCAGCCATAAAAAAGAATGAAATCATGTCCTTTGCAGCAACATGGATGTAGTTGGACACCATTATCCTAAGCAATTTAATGCAGGAACAGAAACCAAATGTCACATGTTCTCACTTATAAGTGGGAGATAAACATCGGGTATACGTGGATATAAAGATGGTAACAATAGAAACCGAGGACTACTAGAAGAGGGAAGTGGGGACAAGGGTTGAAAAAACTAACTGTTGGGAACAGTGCTCAATAACTGGGTGAGTGAATCATTTGTACCCTAAACCTCAGCATCATGCAATGTACCCATGTAACAAACTTGCACATATATCCCTGAATTGAAAATAAAAGTAGGAAAAAGCAAACAAACAAATCTTCTCTCTCTTACCAAGCAGCAATTTTCTGGCTCCTCCAGAGTGCCCACTCTCACTGCATTAAACTGAAAAATACTGTTTTTTTGGACTGCAGGCTCATCCTTAAATGGCCTTTGTCTGCTTAAACTTTAGCAGAAGGAAAATGACCCCTTTGTCCTGTATTTGAAGAAGGGATTAGTGGTGATGTTTTTTGTTAGTATGTTTGTTTTTAATATATTTATTTGACTTGATTACCAATTTTAGGTCCCAGGTCACAGAAAGGAACCCACAGGACTTGATTCTTGGTGCAGCCATTTGTGAGCTATGGAAGCATATCGTCAAACCATTTCTTTTTTTTTTTTTTTTTTTGAGACAGAGTCTCGCTCTGTCGCCCAGGCTGGAGTGCAGTGGCGCAATCTCGGCTCACTGCAAGCTCCGCCTCCCGGGTTCACGCCATTCTCCTGCCTCAGCCTCCTGAGTAGCTGGGACTACAGGCGCCCGCCACCGCGCCCGGCTAATTTTTTGTATTTTTAGTAGAAACGGGGTTTCACCGTGGTATCGATCTCCTGACCTTGTGATCCGCCCGCCTCGGCCTCCCAAAGTGCTGGGATTACAGGCGTGAGCCACCGTGCCCGGCATTTGTCAAACCATTTCTAACTGTGGCAGATGACTCTCAGCTCTGTTCTAAAGCCTAAATTTTCAATGATTGGTTCTTATTTCATTTCAAATAAGTCCTACCTCCACCTCCCCACGTCATTAGGTATTTTCTTGTAACAATCCCAACAAAGACCAGATATTCTCTGCCATGAATCAAAGATACTAATCTTTCATTTAATCAAATTACCATCTCCAAAATTATTAATAATACTAATATTCTCCACCTGAGGAACTTACACAGATACTTAAGGCAAACTATTGTTAAGAGCTTTGTGACTTGATTAATCCATCTGTCTGAATTATTAAGCTAGTATATTACTTCAGTATTTGAATGTGGACTAGGCACTCATTTTCACATGTTCATCTATTCATCCATTCACTCAAACATTTATCAAGAACTTTCTCTCAGGTGAACACTGTTCTAAGTCCTCAGAACTTAAAGATGAATTAGATGCAACCCCTGTCTTCAAGGCTTACCCTGAGGTTGGGAAGACAACCAGTGGGTACCAGAATGAAGCGGGGAAAAGCTCTGTTGCGGAAATCAAGAAGTCCAAGGCCATAGTGTCAGAGGTGTATCCCCAGGTCATGGAGACTAACCTGGATGGCACAGGCCATGAAGAGAGGCAGACCATGAACAAATTGCCACATCACTTAAGAGAAGAGGGAGTACAGCCAGGATGGCTGTAGATGACAGAACTGAGAGGATGTAGGATGGATTAACCAGAAGAAATGAGCCCTCAAGAAGTGGACATTTAGGGGAGGATGAAGGACACTTAGTCTGGAAATATGTAAGGCAGTGAGGAAGATCTCCCTTCAAGGTGTGCTGGAGACTGGGCAGCCTCTCCAACCCCATCTCCTTCCCGGGGAAGTTCTCAGGGAATAGAAAGGAAATGAGATGCAGTGTCCAGAGATGAGACTGCCGATGAAGAGAGACTTCCTCCTGGTCTGAGGGTGGTGGGGGAGAGGGAGGCAGTGGGAGAGTGGATAGGGGATTCCAGGGCAGTACAGTGCTAATCTTCTCTTCAGTGCAGGCCACAGCAGCTGGCAGCGTGTGCAATGACCATGTACATGGGCAGTGCACAGGTCCATGGGGTGGGTCTGTTTCGAGGAATCCCAGTGACTCAGGTGCTAGGCTGTGCTGTCAACCTGAGCTCGCAGTAGTGCTTGGCTGGGTGGAGTGCTGAGTCTGCCACAGGCAAGGCCTTGGAAGATCAGATGCTCTGCCTGAAGCCCTGAGGTGGCCCTGAAACCCTGGAGTGTTCCAGCTGCCCTGACAGGGATGTGACCTGTATAAGGCCTTAGCCTCTTCCTTAGTGTCCATCCAAGCCATTCTCCTGTTTGGCAGCAATTCAGAGGGCCTCATAGAAATTCAATTTGTAGTTATTAATTGAGTACCTACTATGTGTTGAGCATGTGTTAAGAACTCTGTGCACTGCACTGACCTAGAATGTTGGGATTCCTGCCCTCATGGTGTTGAAATGTGTGGAAATGAAGACAAACATTAGATCAGAAATTGTAAGAGTAGTAGGGGGGCAAGAGTAAATTCCAGGTTACCAGAGGAGAACGTCCAGGGAAATCAACCTTGTGTGGGTCCACAGAGCCCTTGCTGAGAATCTCCTCCTCACTAAGCTAGAGTAGAGAAGCACAGCCCCAGCACCATGGCCCCCCTCCCCATGGTGGAAGGGGGAAGAACAGTTCATTCGTAATTGAGTCACTCACATATTTGGGATAAAAAATAATTTCTTTTCTTTTTTTTTTTTTTTTTTGAGACAGAGTCTCACTCTGTCACCCAGTCTGGAGTGCAGTGGCATGATCTCGGCTCATTGCAACCTCCACCTCCTAAGTTCAAGCAATTCTCCTGTCTCAGCCTCCCAAGTAGCTGGGATGACAGGTATGCGCCACCATGCCTGGCTAATTTTTGTATTTTTAGTAGAGACAGGTTTCACCATGTTGGCCAGGTTGGTCTTGAACTCCTGATCTCAGGTGATCCACCTGCCTCGGCCTCCCAAAGTGCTGGGATTACAGGTGGGAGCCACCATGCCCAGCCCCCAAATAATTTCAAAACAGTTCTTTACTGAAGGTTGCAGTCACCCCTTCTCACCCTTTCGGAGCATAGTCACAAGAATGTTCAGAAATGGAATCTCTTGACTGCTCAGCTTGTCTTCCCTCTCCTAGGACCTCTTCAGCAGACACAGCACTTCACTTCAGCTTCCCAGGGCAGCTCCACATCTCCAACTCTTCTTACAGTCACCGGGCCATGAACCCATCTCCTTTAGACCCTCTCTCTTCCTCTTCTGAGCAGCCTGGTCTGCAGAATCCTGGTCCTCTCCCTATTCTGTGGTTTTAATAGACAGTCATTCGGTTCCATCAGATTCTACTCAGATGAGGTGGGGAGGGGAGCACTGTGCATCTTGCTGGTAGAGCACCCACCAGCCCCTTGACAAGCTTTTGTACTATCCACATGCTCCTCCCAGCATATCACAAGATTGTTTCTATGCTAAAAGGATCCTTTCCCCTCTTCAATGTTGAGATCCATGTTAGCCACCTGGAAACCCACCAAGACCGTTTCTCTTCTTCCAAATCTAAGGCAACAGGGTTGTAGTTGGATATGGCCACCCAGTTCAGACACTTCCTTAGTGTGGCCCTATTGCTGATTTATCTCCATGGGAGGGAAGTAATGTTTGCCCTTTCCAGGCCTGGGCCTTCAGTCATTCTGCATGCATGTCACCAAGCTGGAGCATAGATTGGTGGAGACCCAGCCTTCATGATACAGGGGCAGAGTGGGGCAATGGTTTCCAGGGCCCTGCTCTTCTGAATGGCTTAAAGAATAGAGCTGCTCCACCGATCTGGGTCATCTACATACAGACTGTAAGCTAGAGAGAAACAGTTATTTGCTTGTTAACCCACAATATTATTGGATCTTTTGTTCTGGATAATACAAATCTCATTACCAAAATGTCTCTGTTTTCTAGTGGAGTGAGAGTGTAACAGAAACTACCACCCCATCTTGAGAAACAATTATTCTTCTTTGTTTTTCTTTTTTTTTTTTCACTTCATTTTATGAATAGCAAAGCTATGAATATGCTCTGCTTAAAGAACTCTAAAAACTGGCCTTGAAAAACTAAGCACAGAATTAAGGTTGCAGACTGTCGCACCTTGGGAAGAATGCCAAGCAGTTAATATGTATTGCTGTTGCAATCAAGCTGGTGCCACCCAGACCAGCAGATGGTTCATCGCTCAAGATGGTCATCAAGACTAGATATACTGACCCACATATAGTCAACCCATGCACAGAGCTTCTCCATATCCTCCCTCCCAGAAAAGCCCTCTGGCCAGCTTGAGAAACTTGAGATGGTCTTTGTGATACTAGCCTACCATCTCTTTAGGTTGTCAGCTCCCGAATAAACCTGCTTTTCCTCTCACCAACTCTTGACTCCTGAGTTTGCCTTTTGAGTGGCGAGTGGCCAGACCTGGGTTCAGTTACAAGAGGGGACCCTATCCCCTGATAAAAAGGTACACTTTACAATCCTGTCCATCATGTAAGTGCCAATCAAAGGTAAAATTACTGTCCTGTAGCTCTCCTTCTCACAAACACTTTTCACTCTTCTTCACCTGCTTAAGGTCCTGGTTACAAATGGGAGTGCTTCCCTCAGTCACCTCCCCTTCTGAGACTGCAGCCACATGGTCTACCAGCTGGCTGCCCGGTGCCCCAGCATCTGCGTTGCTGCCATGTGCTGAAATCTTCCTCCCCTGAGCTTTGCTTTATTAGAACAATTTCCTAAGTTCCATTTCACCAACATCAAGAAGACAGAGATGAACTATCTAAATAAAATAACGCCTGCCATCTTTTCCTTCAGTTCCTATTGATTGTGACTTAATCTCTTGAGGCAAGTTGATGGGCTTAATATTAAACTGAAATACCAAGGGTTAGCAAAGGAATCAGAGAATTGAGTACAAATAAAATTGTCCACAAGTGGAATTTTCCCAACTCTCCAAAGGGGTTGGCTTAAAGCATGTCAGCCAGGATTAAACCCAGGCATTCCGACTCCAGAGCCTTAGGTCACATACAGATGAGTTGCACAGCAGGAATGGGAGGGAGCAAAAGGTCCACTCTTGTTCCCTGTGCCACACAGCTCCTGAAAAATTGTGTATTAACTGCATTGGTATGAATATAATTCTATACATTGTCTTTGAGCTGCTTTCAGAAGGGATCCTCAGTCTATAGGGAGATTCAGAGGAGGTAGAAACTGCCCCCAAACAAGGTGCCTCTGAAAATTCATGTTAAGGCTGGTTCAAGGCCAGTCTTAGTTTTGGAATGAGAGAGGTTCTCTGGGGTGTGATATTTGGGGCAAGGAGTGGCCAAGGCCTATACCTCAAAACATCTCTTCCAAGAGATATGCCTACATTCCGTAAAGTCAAGAAACGTTGCTTTGATGTACTTAAGAGCCCAGGGGTACCCTGTTAAAATACAATTTCTAGAATGAAGTATTAAACAATACATTTTTGAATAAATAGAAATAAGAAAATTGATCACTAGAGGTCAATTTGGTTCCTGGGAACAGTCCCACTGTTTTTTTCTGTCTGAAGACAAAGCGAAGGCCCCATGAAGCTGTGAGCTCCTGCCCCAGAGATGCTGAAGAAGAATACGGATAACCCCCACCAGAACAGGGGGCCCCATCTGCTCTGGCCATGGGTTTGGATTTACAAAGTCCTCCAATGTCTCCAAGATCTCTTCTTCTGATTCTGGGGATAACAGGGAGAAGAGTACCCACTCACCTGCGATAAGCTATTGGGCTTTACTCGGGACTAGCTTGGGTGAGAACACAGCCTACACCTTATGCAGTTCCGTTATCCCAGGCAGGGATTTGTGGTTTAAAATATAGGTTTTATTAGTATTCAGATATGGTGAGGCTAACACATCAGGAGACAATTGCCATTGAAAAGATTGTTATACTCACAATTCCCAAGAGGAAGGGGCCCACCAAGCCATGCAGGGGGGTAGAGGGGACGAGGGGAAGTCCTGGGGTCAGTTGGGAGGCAGAAGTAGTGAGAGGAAAACATGGCCAAGAGCCTTTATTGCAGTTTTCATGGGAAGGAGCAAGCTGGCCAGTTTAAGAGGGCTTGGCATTGACTAGTTTAAATAACTTCAGCAAATTCAGGGCCATAGAGGCCATCCCTAGTTGTCTGGCACCTGGCCCTGGGTGAGAGCCTTACAGAGAAGGTGGTTGGGGGTATGGGCTCTGGATTGGTTGGTGTGCATTTGAAAGGCACATTTATAAGCAAGGTGCTCGCCATTTCCAGGGATTAGCATGGGAGAGGCAGTCTCTCCAGGGTCAGCAAGTCCCTAAGATAGCAAAGCATCAAAAATACAGAGTAAAAATAAGTGATTAATACACTTTGTATCTGGCAGGCATTCAAATATTGAAAGAATGAATGAATGAATAAGTGTTTGCACAAGTGAGATACTGAGTGGACCTATTTGAAAAGAGAGAGTGGAAGAATGGGCCCAGGATGTGAGGGACTGCAGAGGACACTTGGAACAGGGGCCAGCAAAAGGGCTCTGAGCTCCAGAGAGGAACAACGAAGAGTAATCCTAAGGATGCAGCTTGAGCTGTGGCCCCCAAAAGATATGTCCACAACCTAATCCATGGAATCTGTGAATGGACCTTATGTGAGAAAAACATCTTTACAAAGGTGATTAAGTGAGAGACCTGAAGATGATAACATCCTAGATCAGGCCAGAGCCTAAATCCAATGATGAGTATCTTTATAATGAAGAGGGTCTTTATAAGAGATGTGAAAGGGAGAAGACACAGACAACAGACACAGAGGGAAGGCCACGGGAGGGCAAGGCAGAGACTGGAGTGATGCTGCCACGAGTCAAGAGGAGCACCTGGAACCACCAGAGGTGGATGAGGCAAGGACAGACTTCCCCTCAATGTTTTTGAGGAAGTGTGGCCCTGCCAACACCTTGATTTTGGACTCCTGGGCTCCAGAACTGTAAGAGAATAAATCGCTTTTATTTTAGGCTACCAAGTCTTGTTTATTTGTTATGACAGTATTATAAAACTATTAAATAATACAGGATAGTAATATTATAGTGGAAAAAGCAACTAGGCTTTTAAACAAACTAGTCCTCACAAAGTCTATGTGAAGAAGTTACTATGATTATTTATTTATTTATTTATTTATTTATTTATTTATTTATTTTTGAGATGGAGTCTCGCTCTGTCGCCCAGGCTGGAGTGCAGTGGCCAGATCTCAGCTCACTGCAAGCTCCGCCTCCCGGGTTTACGCCATTCTCCTGCCTCAGCCTCCCGAGTAGCTGGGACTACAGGCGCCCGTCACCTCGCCCGGCTAGTTTTTTTGTATTTTTTAGTAGAGACGGGGTTTCACCGTGTTAGCCAGGATGGTCTCGATCTCCTGACCTCGTGATCCGCCCGTCTCAGCCTCCCAAAGTGCTGGGATTACAGGCTTGAGCCACCGCACCTGGCCAAGAAGTTACTATGATTACCATACCAACACCATTTTACCATGGAGGAAACTGAGGCACAGGAATGGGAAGTGACCTGTCCAAGGTCACCCAGCTAAAAGTAGAGGAGTCAGTATCTGAAGCCATCCCACCTATCCCAATCCCATCCCTCAATCTTCAATAATAACAAGATAGCTAAGCTATGCTAAACCAATGCCAAAGATGGTGAATTTTAAAAATATGTCCTATTATTAAAAACACATATACCCAGTCCTCCCACCCCCCAAGACTTTCCAATAGGAAAGGAAAATAAAGTGTCAGTATGAGTGGAAAACACAGTGTTTCCTCTGCCCTCATACCCAGTGCCTGTGGGGTTTTCCCCCAAGCAAGCAATCAATTCTGCAGCAGATATCAGCTGGTGCCCTCCAATTCAATTCCAACACCATCTACCTGGAGATAGCATCAGATCCCACAGGTTCAGGGCTCAGTCCCCAAGACTGTGCCCCATTTCCAATGTCAGTCACAAGCCCCAGGTTATTTTACCTGTGCTTCTGGCCAACAGGCTATGAATTGGGGCTCCCATGACCACCTCCTCAAGTTCAACTAATTTGCTAGAGTGGTTCATAGAACTCAGGGAAACACATTTTCTAGTTTATTATAAAAGGTATTACTAAGGATACAGATGAAGAAATACCACCCTGCAGCAACCTCCATGTGTCCAGCCATCTAAAAGCCATCTAAAACCCTGTCCTTTTGGGTTTCTATGGAAGCTTAGGGTTACATAGTGTCCTCCTTAAATAATGAGATTCAGAAAATATGATTAAATACAGAGTTTATTCTGTTTGAGCTCAAAGCTTGAGAATAGACACCTGGAAATGCCAACACCAAGCTAATAGAATCAGCATTCTGAAGTGGAGAGGTTTGAGGGTTGTTGATATCGGCAAGGTTTCAGGACGTTCAATAGGATTTTAACACTGTCCGTACAAGGTTAGTGCATAGTTAAGGCAACTGGACGGGTTATAGGCTGTGTTCTTTTTCGGGATGGGTATTTAACATTCCACATTGTGGGTGTAATAGTCATGGGGTCTTCTGTGTCATCTGGTCTGAGTTGAGTGCAAGACAATAAAGGAAGAAGTTAATATCTAACAAAGGTCAGTAATTAAGAGCGGAGGGGTCTTATCTCTGGTGCCATTCAGTCTTTCTTAGTCATTTTACAGATTACAGAACAAAAAATAAGGAAGAGAGTTCATTTATAGTTGGAGAAGCCATAGTGGCAGCTGCATGTTACACGACTGAGGCCACACAGTCACATCTCTCTCAAGGTTCAAATCATTTAACGTTCCAGTAGCCTTAAGTCTGAATTGTTTAATTTCACAATAGGCACGACTGATTAAAACATTGGCCACTAGTGACCAACTCAACTTTCAGTGCCTCTTCTCCCTGGAGACTGGAGTTGGGCTGAAAGTCCCAATCCTCTAGTCCTGCCTTGGTCTTCCTGGTGACCAGCCCCACCCCAAAGCTACCTAGAGGCTGCCAGCCACTGCCAATCATCAGTATACAAAGAGACACTGAACGTTTTGAAATTTTCAAGAATTTTAGAACTTGTATGTCAAGAAATATGGACAAAGACCAAACATACATTTCACAATATCACACAATGCTACTTTACTTTTATGAAGCTGAATATCTAGTGAATATAGAGCAAGAGAAATATCTTTAAATACTGTTCGTGGAAAGAAATTTGATATTTGTTCAACATAATCCCTGGATGGCCTCATCAGATCCAGCTTTCTTTCACCACTGAATCCTAAAACAGAAAAGAAAAATGTACCGCTCAGGTGAAATCATTCTCAGAATCAAGACAAAGCCCATGGGCAGGTTATTATGTAACATATTTCACAATTAGACCTCAGTTTGACATGTCATAAAGGCCCAGGTTGCTTTTCCCACAATCAGTACTTATAAGATTTGTTTTTGCTGTATCTCATCAGGCCATTAGGTTGGTGTAAGCACTATGGCCTCAGGGAACATCTTCGCCTTGTGTTTGCTGGGTAGTGCCATTTCCCAGCAGGGCGACAGCTTTCTCAGACACCTTGGATTGCTGGGACTCTGACCGCTGGCCCCTGCTGGCAGCACCCATAGGACAGCGGCCTCATATCCTTGGGACCACATCCTCATGAGAGACAGAGGAGGCCCGGAGCTGCCCTTGAGCATTCACTTCCTCTTCCACAGGGCTGAAGGCCAAGGAATCACTCCAAATTAAAACTCTGGATCTCAGAGCACCATTGGAAGGGGGAAACAGCCTTGCCTGGCCATACTTAGAAATGCTCTCAGTGTAGGGAGCTTGGTAGCTTCCAGAACTCCTTGGTGCACCACCCAAGCATGACAGGGTGGTGTTTCCTTATCAAGGGGGCCAGGTGAGGAGTCACGGAGGGCCCAGCTGGGCTACAATGAGCCTACATCCCCATCACAGTGACAGCTGGAGACCACATGCCTCCGAAGAGCTGGGCATGGAAGTGAAGGCTGCAATATTGCCCAGACAGCCTGCATCTGCTAGGCTGGGGTGGGGATCTCTGTGGTCCTGTGTGCAGGAAAAGGGAAGGGGCAGAGTCCTTGGGGGTTATGCAGGGTCCTCCTTTCTTAAACAATGGTACCCGCCACCCCCCCGCCGATGGCTGCCTCTCACTCTCTCCAGTCAGACACATAAAATTTGCTTGAAAGAGAAAAACTGTGATGAAGCTGACCTTGGACTACCTACTGAGCCTCATCTTCAGTGTTTCTTCCATTCCTGGGCTGGAAAAAAAGGAGCAACTTATGGATACTGAGACACAACTTTCTGCAGCCTTATCTTGATTTGGCTCTTCTCTCTATTGAACCCTAAGGCCTCATTCTTCTAACAGGGATTTCACTGCCTTCCATGGGGACTCACCTGGGAAGCTCTCGCCCTGGGCTAGCACCAGTCTGGAGGTCCTCTGGGACAGTGCTCCAGGAACCTTGCTGCTCCTAGGATCCCAACACTGTCACTTACCCATCATCCCACCCTTTAGCCTTTGCTTAGGTGGTGGGAGGTTCCACAAACCATCCAGCACAGGACTGCCCAGTCTGGAGACGTCATGGAGATGGACTGTTCTCAAAGCACTTTCCAGGAAACGAGTAGGTCCTACAGACCCATGGGAGTGAGACAGGGGTGGGAAACAGCTCCACAGTCCCTATGTTCGGGAAACAAATGCTTAAGCCAAGAGACACAGGTTGTGTTCTGTAGGACTTTCTACAGCCTTTGATGGGCCAGTGTGTATTGTGAGTCTTTGTGAATGTCAGGTGCAGTGTTTTCCAATCTTTTCTGACTTTTGCAGAGTACCTTTTGGCGCCAGTGATTCACAGAATGCAGTTTCTGGGGGCATGGATCTAGTCTGATTTGCTCATTTTTCTGTGCAGATACTGAGAATCTCAAGGGTGGCGCACAGCTAGTGAATGGCCGATTAAAATCTAAAAGATAACTCTTCGACCCTGTGACCCTTGCAAGAGTTTCTGTTACCCAGGAAGGAGGAGAGGATGGTGCCTAAGCTCCTCCTGCCATGTGTTTTTGGGGCCATGAATGCTGGACCCTAACGCTCTAAAACATAGGCTCAGATTCTGGTCTAGCCTGTGTCTGTCTGTCATCAGAACTCCCTTACGCCTACTCTGGTGCTCTCAGCCTCTCTCCTGTTGGACCCTTGCCTTTACAAGCTTGTAGGAGGAGATTTTGATTGGAGTGATACCCAGTGAAGGGTGAGAGAGTCCCCATAATTATCCACCAGTTCACCAAGGGGTCCTGGCTCTGCTGTTTGCAGTCACTCCATGATTGGGATGGCTGCAGTGAATCGAGGTGAGAAAGCAAAAGTGAGAAAACATGCTATACCCTGAAAAGGAAAAAGGGTCGTCCCCAGGTGGCAGTGTGATCCTGCAACATAAAAACATAAGCCATTATGCAACCATGTTGCATTACAAGTTCTTCAAAAAATGTCTATAGGGACAGTTTTCAAAAAAGGGTGGTCCCAGACCAGTGGCACCAACAACCTCTGGGAACTTGTAAGAAACACAAACTCTTTGCCCCAATCCAGACCCACTGAATCTTTGGGGGCAATCTGAATTTTAGCCAGGTGACTCTGATGCATGGCCACGTTTGAGAACCCCCAGTGTTTGGGGTTTGTGCTCTGGCAGTGCCTCTGTTGGAGTCTGTACAATGGCATGTGGTCTCCTGAGCGAGAGAAAGCAAGACCTCAGGAGCAGCTGGCTCCAGGGGACTCATCTGTGGGGCTGGAGGTGAAATCTGAACAGCCAGAGGCATTGCCCCATGGTTCCCGTCTGCCCTCAGGGAGACCTGAACTTAATTGCTCAGCCACAAAAGATTCTCAGGGTCCTTTTGAGACTAGCTCTGCCCAGAAGTGGTCTGGAGGGGCTGCAGGGTGGCTGGCTCCAAGGACTTCCCCACCCTTCTCAGGTAGGGCTTTCTTGGGGGGTTACAGTCTCCAAGGCTCTTGTGTACCTTCTTGGTGAAGTCCACTGCAGTAGTCCCCGAACCCTGCAAGGAAATGAGGCGCGGGTAAATCCAACAGGAACCACATCATGACCTTGCAGTGGTCTTGCAGTGATCCTGCCGTCCCTGGCTTCCCTCTAACGTAGTCAGAAGTCTGGCGCAAAAGAGGAGGTGGAGAGCATGGCAAATGGTGGGATCACTGCCGTGATCTTCTCTAGCAAGCTCCTGCTCAGGAAGGCAAGCTTGTCGTCTTGGCTGAGTTACCATCTGTATCCAAGTACGTTAAGTTTGCTTGCTCCTCCTAACAGCGCCAACTTTGAAACGGGCACATTGCAAAGCTTAGCACACTTTTTTTTTTTTTTTTTTTTGAGACGGAGTCTCGCTGTGTCGCCCAGGCTGGGGTGCAGTGGCGCGATCTCGGCTCACTGCAAGCTCCGCCCCCCGGGTTTACGCCATTCTCCCGCCTCAGCCTCTGAGTAGCTGGGACTACAGGCGCCCGCCACCACGCCCGGCTAGTTTTTTGTATTTTTGGTAGAGACGGGGTTTCACCATGTTAGCCAGGATGGTCTCGATCTCCTGACCTCGTGATCCGCCCGCCTCGGCCTCCCAAAGTGCTGGGATTACAGGCGTGAGCCCTTAGGACACTTTTAAAGGATTAGCCATTTTGGCTTCTTCACCTTGTTCATTGCCTGTGAACCTGGTGTAAGAATGGAATCAGATTGGACCTGGAGGCTTGCGATTAGCAGGGGGTCGGACAAACTGCTGCTGGTGCCCAGGATGGCCAACCAGTTTTCCAGGCACTTGGGGCCCTGGGATTTTCAGAGCTAAAACTAGGAGAGTCCTGGACAAACTGGGATGAGCTGATCGCCCCATCTGGGCAGGGTGTTCAACATAAATTTTCTCTCTTGCTATTTGTTTATTTATTTTTGCTACCATGAAACAAAACTTTGATTACCATTGAACAGGTTCAGCTGGTAATTTCTTTTTTTTTTTTTTTTTTTTTTTTTTTTTTTTTTTTTTTTGAGACGGAGTCTGGCTCTGTCGCCCAGGCTGGAGTGCAGTGGCGCGATCTCGGCTCACTGCAAGCTCCGCCTCCCAGGTTCACGCCATTCTCCTGCCTCAGCCTCCCGAGTAGCTGGGACTACAGGCGCCCACAACCGCGCCCGGCTAATTTTTTTGTATTTTTAGTAGAGACGGGGTTTCACCGTGGTCTCGATCTCCTGACCTTGTGATCCGCCCGCCTCGGCCTCCCAAAGTGCTGGGATTACAGGCGTGAGCCACCGCGCCCGGCTCAGCTGGTAATTTCTAAATTAAAAAATAAAAACTAAAGAAGAAAACTCTGAGAAATGGACAATGGGCAGGTAGGGCCTTGGGAAGCAGAAGATATCCCCAGGGCAAGTTTCGTGTCAGGGGAAAGAGACGGGAACTGAAAAAAGTACAAAACCGAGACACAACTTCGGGATGAAAGGAGCCGAAGAGGAGAGGGATGGAAGCAGGCTGGGCCATGGGATCTCTCCCCGGGTCCTTCAAGCCACCTCATGGGGTTTCAGTGGAGGAAACTGAGGCCCAGGGAGGTCAAAGGATCAGCAGTTCTGCTCAGCACTCCCTGCCAAGGTGGAGATTGAAATTTGAGGAGAGAATGACAGCGAGCCCCAAGGTGACAGCACGCTTTCACCATGATTCAGGGAACTGTGAGTGGCATAAAACTATGGTGGAAGAATAAAAGCACGTACTCGCTGCAGAAATCTCTTCATCCGTCTGTTGGCGAGCTTGGCAGCCAGATGCATAAGAGGATGCACTGGAGGAAACTGCAACAGAGAGACGCAGAGAGGGTCAGACCGGGGGACATCCACAGAGGGGTATTTTGAGAGCCCAGGGCGATGCGCATTCCTTTCTCCTCAGTTCCCTTACAAATGGGTTTAATTTTCAGAGTAAAATCCATTTTTGAGCCGAAGCCTGGAATTTTATGGTTTCAATAAAGAGCCGCTTGCCTTGAGAACAGGTTTCAATTCCAACACAACCCTTAAAAATATTCCCTTAAGGTAAATCGGACTTTTCTCTGTATTAACCCTCAGCACTCTGTGCTCCTGGAGCGGAGCGCCTTGTCCTAGAAGCAACTCCACATGTATTCTTACTCCCTCCCCAGGGGTGCCCTCCTCATCCAAGAGAAAAGGTGGAGGGCAGCCCCTGTAACCCTGGTTTCCTGATCTTGTCTGTGACTGCCGTGCACACCCAGGGATACACACCTGTCCTCATCTAGTCCTCATGAATCCTCCCTGTGTGCTTTGGTTTAGAGTAAAACTTGATTTGCGTTACAGTTTTTTTTTGTTTTTTTTTTTTCCCTTCCATTGTTCTTCCTCCTTTCATGGTGCCCTTGTTGGTTTTGATAATATCCACCTCCTTGGCCGGGTGCAGTGGGAGGCCAAGCACTTTGGGAGGCCAAGGTGGGTGGATCACCTGAGGTCAGGAGTTCGAGACCAACCTGGCCAACATAGTGAAACCCCATCTTTACTAAAAATACAAAATTAGCCAGACGTGGTGGCGCGTGCTTGTAGTCCCAGCTACTTGGGAGGCTAAGGCAAGAGATCATGGCTTGAAGCCGGGAGACGGAGATTGCAGTGAGCCGAGATCATGTCATTGCACTCCAGCCTGGGCAACAGGAGCGAAACTCCGTCTAAAAAAATCCCCCTCCTTACCTGAGCACTATTCCTACATCTGTAATACTGATTGATTCTTAGGGGAAACATTTTTTTCCTGGTTATTTGCTTTTTTAAGGATCCTCTTAAGACGTGAAGAGCCTTGAATATATAACTAAGAGACTTTCTAGTGGTAGAGTTTTACTTGCTATGACTGCATTTAAAAGTTATATTCCGGCTGGGCACGGTGGCTCACCCCTGTAATCCCAGCACTTTGGGAGGCTGAGGCGGGCGGATCACCTGAGGTCAGGAGTTTGAGACCAGCCTGGCCAACATGGTGAAACCCCGTCTCTACTAAAAATACAAACATTAGCTAGGCATGGTGGTACATGCCTGTAATCCCAGCTACTTGGGAGGCTGAGACAGGAGAATCGCTTGAACCCCAGAGGTGGAGGTTACAGTAACCTGAGATTGCACCACTGTACTCCAGCCTGGGTGACAGATCAAGACTCTGTCTCAAATATATATATACACACATACATACACACACACACACATATGCCTATATCTATATATATTCTATGGCCTCTCCAATATTCCTCAAATCATACCCCATAGAAATTCACCTACACAAGCTGCTCCCAAGGGTAACTCAAATCTGTAGGAAGAAAGTTAGAGGTGATGGTTACTATTCCCATTGCACATACACATCGCGACAGCCACGGAAGATGTTCATCCATGTATCACTACTGGGGGATGGTACCACACACATCACAAAGCACAAATTTAAAAACAGATGGTAAGAACAAACATATATAACAGAACACAGTGTTTACCAGGCTCTTCCTGTGCCTCTGTTTAAGTGCATACTAAAAAGTTATTTCCTACTTATTTTTCCTTTTCTATAATTTATTCTCTACCTTCTCAGATAAGTTGGCCACCTACCACCCCCCACCCCAGAGGGAGAAAGAGAATCCCTGCAGTCCCAGGAAAAAGCCCCTGGGAAGCTACTATGCAGAGGATGTCCAGAGGCCCCAGCTTTTCTACTTGCCTGCACATATTAAGAAGAGACGGACGACATGCAGGGGAGAGCCACTTTTACAGACAGAGGATTATGATAAAATACTGACCTTACTTTTAACTGGATGTGTTACTTCCTGAGTTCTGGAGTAGTGAAACAAAAACTAAATAAGAAAAGAAAGTGATATTAGTAGTGAGTGTCACTTGCTCTAAACATGGAAGCTGCATGCGCTTGTACTGGGCTGGGCGGTACTCACCCTTTTGTATATGTCTTGATTATCCTGGAAAGAGAATTGTGAGGGTAAGTTAGGTGAAATTTTACAGGGGCAGGCAACTGATAACGTTTTCTGTGTCAGGTACACCATGAACCTTACTGGATTTACCTGAATATTATGATGAATTGGCAATCTAAAAAGAAATTCCCCTATTACGCAAATTCAATGAGACTATAGTTGATGCAGGATCTTACAATAAAGAAAATTGCCAGCAATACATCATCATGTGAAAATATCTCATTTCATCTTTTCAGTTTGCAGGGGGTGGGGAGGAGAGACCTACTCTCTGATGCATAGAAGAAAATAACCATCTGACTATGGGTGGAATAAACTAACTATTACAGTTTTTGATTTGCTGCAGAGTGTATCCTGGTATTCAGTTTTTATAGTTCATATTGACCGAGCTGCTTTTTCTCCAAAAGCTTTCTACATGAATTTTGCTCACCTTGCCCGTGCACACACCTCAGCCCTGGCTTGCGTAGATGATGGCTGCATGTGGGCTTATCTCACTCAAGGAGATGCCGGGAAGAAGGCTTCTTACAAAACCATAGAGTGAATGTTCATGTCCGTGTTTTGTAAAGTCACTAGAGATGATTACTGTGAACAATCATTTAAATCTTCTGATCTGGCTAGTACTGATCATTCACATCTCATCCATGCTTAAAGATTTTTGAATCAGCTGAAACCTCAATCAAGACAAAAATTAAAGCTGTTAATAATACTTCTAATTTTATTGCTATGAATACAGTTACATCTTCCTGCAAACTTTGTGGAGAAATTCTTCAGTGGAAGAGAGCAATACCTATGCATCCTCTCTCTCTCTCTCTCTAGCATGTACATATGTGTGGATGCACAAACATGGGCGCACACACACAGACACACACTGCAATCCACCAACTTTACCAACAGTGGAGGCTCTGTGAAACTTAACTCTATTTCCTTATGATCACCATTTTTAGCTAGCAGAAAGTACTTGCTATTTTTACAGCTCCTGGTCTTCTTGTCAGCATCTGTTCACAACTGTGTGTGTGTGTGTGTGTGTGTTTATGGACACTTATTGGACAAACAATTGGTTTTTGTACCACATTCATTGGCTGTATACTATTATGTTTACTTTTCAGGGCAAAAATTGATGAGGAACGTGATGATGCTTTTCCTGGTGGTAATTACCCTGCTCAACGTTTCATATGCCCCTTCCTTACTTTACTTTTTTCTTTTGTCTTTTCTTTTTTTTTTTTTTGAGACAGGGTCTCACTCCATCACCCAGCCTGGAGTGCAGTGGTGCCATCTTGGCTCACTGCAGCCTCCACCTCCCAGGTTCAAGCGATTCTCCTACCTCAGCCTCCTGAGTAGCTGGGATTACAAGCACCACGCCTGGCTAACTTTTGTATTTTTAGTAGAGATAGGGTTTTACCATGTTGCCCAGGCTGGTCTCAAACTCCTGACCTCAAGTGATCTGCCGGCTTCAGCTTCCCAAAATTCTGGGATTACAGGCAGGAGCCATCATGCCTGGCCTACTTTTTTCTTTTTAGAGAAGAAATTATTTCTAATTGTACTGATCAATGTTGTTTATGATTCATTACCCCAACTAGAATACAAATGCCATGAGAGCAGGTGTTCAGTTTGTTTTACTATGGCATCCCTAGCACCCGGCTCGTGGCATGCTCTCAATAAATATATCTTTTGAATGAATGAATAGTAGAGCAATAAGAGCTTCACAAGAACTTATTGCAATTTTCCCAATTGAAACGTCTTCTAATCCCATGTGGTGACCAGAAACATGAAGCGTGAAGAGTTTTGTGGCTGTCATTATTTGCAGAATGTGACTGCTTTCTGAATTGCCTTGAGGTAAAGGTCCCCTAGAGTCACAGACTTGGCCTATTCTGGAAATCAGAACAGGAGTGAACTTAGAGCTCTGGCGACACATCCAGACTTTGGGCAGTTGAGGATACCAAAGCCCCAAGAGACGAAGTGACATGCCAACAGTCATATTTCAGGGAAGCAGCAAGCCAGGAAGAGCCCGTTTCTATATTAATACCTTTAAAATATTGGCAGTTTTGTTCACTGTGCAACCCCTTGCTCTTCTGCAGTTGGAAACAAGGAGAGGCTTGGAAAAATGGAGAAGGTGGAAGGAAATTCATTCTTAGTGGGCCCTTGCTCTTGAGGATCCTTAACCCAATTTAATACTGCAGGTTGCCCTTGGGACAGCCACACTTCCACTGCCTCTGCGGATGCAGAGGACACCCCCACAGTCTTCACCTGAGGGACAGGGAAGTCCCGTCTGTGCAGCATGGGGAGGAAGTAACAAAGGGTTGAAGAACTCTGAGTTTCCAGCCTGAATTTTTGCTCCAAGACCAAGGCTGTAAAGATTATTCCTGAAAATGAGCGCTAACGATTGCCTTCAAACATATGCATAGTAAACTGAAAATAAGAAATGGGAATGATATATTCATGAAATTTGAGAAAGTGATGTTTGCGTCTTGAAGAATGAGAATTGGTTGCATCAACAGGCAATGGCAACAACTAGCACTTAAGTGCTGTTGTTTGCCACGTTCTGGATGCTGTTGAAAGTGCTTCACAAATATGAAGCATTGAATCCTTACAACAGCATTCTAGGGTACTATGACAATTACCCGTATGCTACAGATGACAAAACCGAGGCACAGAGCAACTGAGAAACTACCAAGTTTAAACAGAGCTGGATTTTGAAACCAGGTATTTTTGTTTTAGAGTCTGGACTGTTAACTGCAGCCTGTGAAGAAGGCAAAGCCATTTCTGATTGAGGAAAAGACTGTGCAAGGACCTCAAGGGCCTGGTGCATTTGGGGAACACTGAGAGGTTCACTGTGGCTGGAGCACAGTGCTGTGGGTTAGGGGAGGTGAGGGGTAAAGAGACACATCTCTCAAGGTGAAAATGCAGAGGCTATCCTAGGCATCGTGGACTATCCTACCACCCTTTTGTTCTTTCAAGTAAATCAACTTACTTTATATCTGTGTGGTTACTACAGTTACTGTAAAGTTTTTTATTTTTGTTTTTTTTTTGGTGATACAGAGTCTTGCTCTGTCACCCAGGCTGGAGTGCGGTGGCACGATCTCGGCTCACTGCAACCTCCGCCTCCCAGGTTCAAGCGATTCTCCTGAGTAGCTGGGATTGCAGGCGTGCACCACCGCGCCCAGCTACTTTTTGTATTTTTAGTAGAGACAGGGTTTCACCATGTTGGCCAGGCTGGTCATGAACTCCTGAGCTCGTGATCCGCCCACCTCAGCCTCCCAGAGTGCTGGGATTACAGGTGTGAGCCACCACACCTGGCCAGTTACTGTAGAGTCTTTTAAATGAAACTTTTTTTTTTTTTTAAATTGAAGCAGAGTCTTGCTCTGTCACCCAGGCCGGAGTGTAGTGGCCCAATCTTGGCTCACTGCAACCTCTGCCTCCCGGGTTCAAGCTATTCTCCTGCCTCAGCCTCCCGAGTAGCTGGGATTACAGGTGTGCCACCATGCCTAGCTAATTTTTGTATTTTTAGTAGAGATGGAGTTTCACCTTGTTGGCCAGGCTGGACTCAAACTCCTGGCCCCAAGTGATCAGCCCACTTTGGCCTCCCAAAGTGCTGGGATTACAGGTGTGAGCCACCACGCCCGGCTAGTTACTGTAAAGTCTTTTACATGATAACTGTTGTTTTGGAGACCTACTATATCATAGTATATCAATTTATAATATGCAATATATCATAACATATAATTAGCTTAACTATATATGATTATAATAATTGTAAGAATATAAATGAACTACCCATATTTTATAGTAATTTATATTTAAGATATTTGCTTGATTTTGTATAAAATTATATTCTTGAACACACATACAAATGCACAGTTACAGATACATACAGCATTTTCCTGTAGGTAGCAAAAGAGTGTGTTTGTTGCAGATATATATTATATATTATATATGTATATTATATATTTTTTATATATATATATACTCACACACACACACACAGTTTTTTTACCTTAGGTTGGCGAGAAAGAGATGCCCACTGACTCAGACAATATGCCAGTTGCTAAAAAATAAAATGAAGAATACAAATCAAAGGGATGAGGAGGATGAAGACAGATTGATTAATGGGTAATCAAATACAATTAGATAGAAGAAACAAGGCCTGGTGTTTGATAATTCAGTAGAGTAACTATAGTAAACCATAATCTATTGGATATCTCAAAATAGCTAATAGAGAATAATTTGAATGCTCCCAGCATAAAGAAAATGTAAATGTTTAAGGTAAATGTTTGATATCCATTGATATTCCAATTCCCCCAACTTGGTTATAACATACTATATGAAAGTATTAGAATATCACATGTACCTTGAAAATGTGTACATTGATTATGCATTTAAAATTTAAACAATGAATCAAAGACAAGTATAAATTCTTCAGTCAGCAGAATTTTATTACAACAGATTTAAAATACTAAAATTGTCCTATTTCTGAACCTCACATTATCTTCTCACACAGTGGCAGTGAATTTCAACACAACCCTCAGGATGCCCTAAATGAGGCCGTGAAAAATGGCAACAGTGAGTTTCTGCTGCAGCCAAAAATCTGATCTCAAAATAGTTTTAAGTGAACATTATACACATGATGTATTCAAGGTCCAGACTAAATAAAAATCTCACATTACTGAATAATTGGGTACCTCAAGCTGCACAATATCCAAGCCATCTGGAGGATCAGCTAAAGGTTGGGGAAATCCTATTGTGAGAAATCATAAAATTATTAATTAGAGAAAAGAGGTCATAACATTTACTTCAAAGTCTTTACCATGAGAAACAGACAGTCTCTATTAAAGTAATAAGCCACCAAAGAACCATACAAAAGAGGTCAGTGGGAAAGTAAGATTTGATCTGATGTTGTTAAAAGGATTTACAAAGAAAATACACTTCTACTTGCCACTAGAATATACAAAGATTAATTTAAAATAGCATGGTTGTTAATTTACCATGAGTGTTTGGTACAACTGTTAGCAACTCGGCAAAGAGGAGGAAAAAAATCCCAAGGTAACAACTTAGTTTGTATTTTGACAGAATTCATAAGGATGGCATATTAGAAAATGGTGTCGGCCGGGCGCGGTGGCTCAAGCCTGTAATCCCAGCACTTTGGGAGGCCGAGGCGGGTGGATCACGAGGTCAGGAGATCGAGACTATCCTGGCTAACATGGTGAAACCCCGTCTCTACTAAAAATACAAAAAACCAGCCAGGCGTGGTGGCGGGCACCTGTAGTCTCAGCTACTTGGGAGGCTGAGGCGGGAGAATGGCGTGAACCCGGGAGGCGGAGCTTGCAGTGAGCCGAGATCACGCCACTGCACTCCAGCCTGGGAGACACAGCGAGACTCCGTCTCAAAAAAAAAAAAAAAAAAAAAAAAAAAAAAAAAAGAAAATGGTGTCAACGAAGGATGGACATCAGAATCACCCTTGAACTTTGAAGACACATGGATACCCATCCCTCTGCTGCTACAGACTCTCTAGGGATGGGCTCTGGGGAAGGCTGCTGGCATGCAGCTAGACCCTGTCAACCTTTTGTCTAACTTCAATGAACTCCTCTTCTCATTTGCTTGTGATACAACACTTGGTGGGATAACTATAGTGCAGTTGAAAGAATCAATTGGATAGGTCAAAACTAACAAGATGAAATTAGGTGGATAAATATAAAACCTGGCACTTAGATTTTTAATGTGTGGAACAGGGAATGTATGACTCAAGAGCAGTTTATGTGTAAAAACAAGACAAAAGAAAACTGAGTGATATTTTGTCCCCTTCATTCTCTCTGAGGCAAGATAAAGCTAAGGCAATGTTATGTTATATTCAAATAACAGGGCCTAAACCATAAAAGGTAATAGTCGGACTTGAAATGGTAAGATACAAGGTAAAGTCACGGAGCATGGTTTTCTCTGGAAACAGGAATATTAGGAAGTATATGTTAACTGCTTTCAACTATTTTGAGAACTGCAATAAGTAAGAGATACTAGTCTTATCCTGTGCTTCCCCCAAATAACAGAATAAAGGCTGATGGTTAGAAAGTTACATGTGATCACACTTAAGCTTAGCGTAAAGAAGTTTTTGACAATTGGAATCATTCAACAATGCAAAGTAATGCAAACGAACCCTAAAAGGATTTATGGAGAGGTTCTTTGTTAATAAAACGTAAAGACCTGCCCTCAGGAAACATAAAGTCAAATAGGAAAAAATAGGGAGGTGAGTATAAACATAGAGAAAGATAAATAAAAGGTAATAACAGATTTACAAAAGTATAATATAAACAGGACTCTACTGGAGCAAAGAGGCAGCACCTAGCTGTCTTAGCTGGCAGTGAGTTGGGGTCATTGAAAGTACTTAAATAGAATCGGGAAGTTACAGAAGGGATCCCTGCACCCTGTCACAGGTTAAACCAGATGACCTTCATGGTCCTGTGCAAGGCCCAGTTTTGTGATTACATTGTAGGACATGACAAAGCAAACATACTGTTTGAAATATATTTTCTCTGTTAATATATTTCCAAAGATGTTCTACTCCCCTAAGTCAAAATTCTAATGGAAAAATCTAAAATTGTATGTGTTTCCAACCTTAGTTGTTCTGCTACCACCCACTTCCCTGCATCCTATGAAGATGGTGGTAAGATTCCAACCACAGACCCTCACTCCAGCCCTGTTCCCTAGAAGCTGGTTCTCAAGAGTTGGTGAGGCGATGCCAGCGCCCGGTCAGCACCGCGGACAGCTCACCGGCCCCGGGAGTAGCTGCTTCCACCACACTTTGGACCCCTGCCTCTCTAAAACCCAAGGGAAAGGCTTGGAAAAAGACTCCTTTTTCCACCGTGCGCTCCTCCCGCGCCCGTCTCGAACTGCCCATCAATTCCCATTCTTTGGGGCTGTAAGCTCACTTTTACCAACTCTGTCCTCGTCTCTTCAGAATCCAGGGAGCAGAAATGGCTACAAGAGGTGTCTTCCCCTAACTCCTACCAGGACGTGCCTCACCCTTCAGTTTTAGCGGCATATGCTCAGGACATCCCTGGGGCAGGAGCAGCTTAAAGACAGTCCCACAGGGAAAAGTCTCCTTTGGTAAAAGGCTGCAGCATCTCGCTCTGTCCATCCTCTCCTAAAGGTTCGAAACAAATTGCAGCCAGAAATCAAGAAGGTAGTAATGAGGGCTGGCGGGGGAGAATAAAGCTTGACTCCTTCCAGAACTGCCCTGGGGGATCAAGGTCTGCCTCAGTCATCCTCAGAATTCAGGCCAGATGGAGTCTGATGAAGCTCCCCTTACCTGAGGAGGGAATCTGTAGCATGCAGAAGCAGTAGATGATCAAGATGAGAGGGAACTGGGGACGAAGAGGTTTCATTGTTAGAGTCTGGTTTCTACTTGCTGGCCACAGACGGATGCTGCTAGGACAAGAGCTGCGCATTTCCCCAAGGTCCACAGGCAGAGGCAACCCTCTGTCCTGCATCTGATCAGCCCAGCGAAGAAAGTGCCTTTATTTGCAGTGCCCGGGAGCCCATTTGCTGATCACCAATCAGCTTTGCACAGGAGGACCCCGGTTTTCTCATAAATGTCACGCTGGGCCCTTATTTGTAGAATAATATCCTTCTGGAGTAGGCATTGTAGAGAGTCCTCTTTTACAACCCAGCAATGAAAATAAAAGGTGGAGAGTCCTGATTGTTATTCTATAACGATCTGAGAAATATTTCTGGCTCAAGAAGGGCTTTTTCTCTTTTTAATAAAAAATTGGACACAAATCTATAAATTATTGCGTGATAAAGTCTTGTTTCCTATGAAGCTGTTTATTTTCCACCACTAACAAAGGATGTTGTGTCATCTTGGTGCATCTAAGAAGGACAAAATTTGGAGTCTTGGGTATAATATTTTAAAAAATCTAAAGTTCAATTGGGGCTCTGTTTGTTTTTTAGATCATGGCTGAAAATTAGCCTCTTTAAGGTCTTTCCAGATTCATTTTAAGGAACAAGTTAAGGATTTCAAATTGTCAGCACTCAGGAAAACATGACAATGTTTAATAATCCTAAATAACTTCATCTACCGAGCTTCTACATGTTGGGATCTGTTTTAGGCATTTCACACAGGTTATTTCATGTAATTCTCACAGAAAATCTATTAGGAATGTCTTATTACTCTAATTTTGTGAATGAGGAAACAGATGCTAGGAAAGATTAAGAAACTTGTCCAAGATCATCCAGCTATCAAGGATGAGAGAAGAAATTTGGACTCAAAGGTACCTGAGCCCAGTCACTTCTGTAAGAATATGGAATTCTAATTGATAAGTAATTTTTTAAGTGTGCATCCTTGGGATTAGATATGAGATAGAAAGAAGCAGGAGAAAGACTGAAGTCTTCTATTTCTTGCAAAAAGGGCAACATATATAGTATACCTGAAACAAATATCTTTTGTTTTTTTTCATTATGCATATCTTTAATTTTCTTTCTTTCTTTCTTTTTTCTGAGATGGACTCTCACTGTGTCGCTCAGGCTAGAGTGCAGTGGTGAGATCTTGGCTCACTGCAACCTCTGCCTCCTGAGTTCAAGCAATTCTCCTGCCTCAGCCTCCTGAGTAGCGGGGATTACAGGTGCTCGCCACCAGCTACTTAGTCCAGCTAATTTTTTTATTTTTAGTAGAGACCAGGTCTCACCATGCTGGTCGGGCTGGTCTCAAACTCCTGACCTCGTGATCTGCCCACCTCAGCCTCTCAAAGTGTTGGGATTACAGGCGTGAGCCATCGCACCTGGCTGCATATCTTTAATTTTTGCTGTTTTAGAGATTAGGTGGTTACTAATAACTGCTGGATGTTTACACATGGCTCAAACATGTTAATACTTTACCTAAGTCATAATACATAATTGTTTTAATGAATGAGCTTTTAAAGAATAATTTTGAGTGGGAGTTGCTCAGAAGGAGCTGTTTAGTTTTGACTTAAAATGTGGCATTTTGTCAAAAAATTTTCAATTCATAACAGGCTGATAATTATAAACTACCTTATAGCCATAACATTTTGCCTTTGAGCCAGTAAGAAATAGAGATTTCTATTTGCCACAGTATTTACCACTTTGGTTCTAGGAGACCAACCCAAGGTCTTTAAATACCAGGCAGCGATTATGCCATTTACATTAAAATCCACCCACTTCCTAACAGCAAGTCTTTACTGAATGAAAGGGAAAACATGAATAAATGCTTTTTCAACATAAACCACTTATCTACATGATGTTAAACACTGTCACTTATGGTCATTTTAGATACATGACACACATAATAGCAAACAGTTGTGGTATTTTTAATAAGTGTCGATCAACAAGTACTTTTTCAACATCTGCTCACCGGTGAACTGGTGTTTATGCATAGGTGTCAAGGAAACCTCTGTGATAGCTCTGATTTATATCAACTCTATGTTTCTTCTGCGTATTTTGCCTACACTATTTTTCAGATATTCAGGAGAAAAACATAAAAATATTATTTTCAATACTAACTTAGAAATTGGAAAAGATTTTAAAAGCCCGTGGTGTTACTATTCAACAACATTGTTCTAAACTAATTTGTGTTTTCTGCATAATTCATATGTTAAGGCCCTAGACCCCAATGTGACTGTATTTGGAAACAGGGCTTTTAAGGAAGTAATTAAGGGTAAACGAGGACATTAGGATGGGGCCCTAATCCAACAGGACTGGTGTCTTTATGAGAAGAGGAAGAGATGCTAGAAATCTTTTTCTCTCTGCATGCATGCACAGAAAAAAGGTGGTGTGAGGTTGTCTGCAAGCGAAGTAGAGAGCCTCACCAGGAACCACCTTGCTGGCACCTCGATTTTGGACTTGCATCCTCCAGAGCCGTGAGAAAATACATTTCTGTTGTTTAAACTACCCAGTCTGTGGGTTTTGCTATGGCAGTCCAAGAAGACCAATACAAACATGAAAGCATTTTTAGCCAATTCAATACAAAAATAAAATGAAATAATGAAAAGTAAAAATTGGAAACTCTCCTTGATTTCAAATTATACGATTATCTACCCAGATTATCTACTAAAAATTCAGTGAAATCAAGTGGTGGATGATTAGAATTAACAAAAGTTTACCAAACTGGCCAAATTTCAGGGAAGCTATTTTCAGTACTAATTTTCTTAGGACAAGAGCAAAAATAAATTTTGAAATGTGTCAAAATGTAAATAGCTTAAAAAACTATGAAATACTGAGGGCAAAACTGGAGAATAAATGTGCAACACATTTAAAAAGAAAACTACAAAACTGTACTGAAGAAGTGTGAATAAATGAAAAGGCATATCATTATCCTCACCAGCAAGATTCAATGTTGTTAAACATTCAATTGATGGCAAAATTCATGTGTAAAGTCAGTGTAATCCTAATTAAATTCAAAATGACCCTTCATGAAATTTTAAGACATATTCTGAAAGTAGTTTGGGAGAGAAAATATTCAAGAACATTTGACAAATTTTGGGGAAAAAACTTGACACTTTACCAATGCCAAAATGTACCATGAACCTGTAGCAATTGTGGTATTGTGGTCGACATTTTGTTACCGATCTAGTAACAGGCAAACCAATCCATAGAATGGGATAGAGAGAGTTGAAGCAGATTAGATTAATATAGAATAAAGGCACATTTCAAATCAGTGAAAAAAGGTGAAATTACTCATTGAATGGTGTTCAGGATCATTGGCTATTTGGTGAAAATTAAATACCCTATTCCACACTATACAGTAGTCTCCCCTTATCCTAATAGGATATATTCCAAGAACCCAAGTGGATGCCTGAAGCTGAAGATAGTGCCAAACCCTATAGACCGTATGCACGAATTTCTCGTTCCTTCTTCACAGTTTCACAGCTAGAAAACTGTTCTTATTGTAGATCTTAGCCACCTCTGCATACGATTTTTTTTTCTTTCCTTATTATGCCAATAACTTTCACCTTTTCACCTACAGGAAGCACTTTATGGCTTCTCTTTGGCATATTTCAATGGCCAGCGTCATTACTCTTGTGGCTTTGGAGCCATAATGAAGTCAGCTAAGGGTGACTTGAATACAAGCACTGTGATGCCGCAACCATCAATCTGTTAACCAAGGCTACTGCAGAGTGACTAACGAGCACGTAGACAGCACGGAGTTGCTGGACAGAGGGAGGATTCAAGGGGAGAGGGGCAGGACCCAGAGACTTCATCATGCTACTCACCCGGGCAGGCCATTGAAAAACCTAATTTCTTATTTCTGGAATTTTCCATATGTCCTATGTTCAGACCACAGTTGACTAGTGGAACGGAAACTGTGGAAAGTGAAAACGCAGACAAGAGGGGACTACTGTAGGCTGGGTGCGGTGGCTCACACCTGTAATCCCAGCACTTTGGGAGACCGAGGCGGGTGGATCACCTGAAGTCGGGAGTTGCAGATCAGCCTGGCTAACATGGTGAAACCCCATCTCCACTAAATAGACAAAATTAGCTGGGCGTGGTGGCGCATGCCTGTAATCCCAGCTACTCTAGAGGCTGATGCAGGAGAATCGCTTGATCCCGGGAGGCGGAGGTGCAGAGGTTGAAGTGAGCCGGGATCACGCCACTGTACTCCAGCCTGGGCAAAGGAGTAGTGAGACTCTGTCTCCAAAAAAACAAAAAAACAAAAAACAAAAACAAAAAAACAGGGGACTACTGTAAATTAAAATAAATTCCAGAAGATCAATAAACCAAACCTGATTCTCACACACACACACACACACACACACACAGAGTATTATAAATATTTTTAAATTCTGTGTACATTATGCTGTTTTGAGATCTTAAAAAAAATCTCTGTGGCTGGAGAAAGACCGTTCCTCCCAGGGCTAGTCATGCTTAGAGATAGCAAGGTCTCAGCCTGGAGCACGCCTGCCGTGATAAACTAAGTAGCGCAGGGCCATAACTCCTCTATCTGGCCCCTAAGCCCCAGGAGGCAAAATCCCTCTGCCTGAAACATCCCAGGACCAGCTGCCAGGCAACTAGGAACCACCTCCACAGCCCCAAACCTTCCACAAGTATTCACATTAGCCACTCCTAAACTGTTCACCCTGCTCTGCCTTGCCCTTCCCCATAAAACCCCATAAAAGGGGTGGACTAGATCTTCTCTTTGCTCCTGTCTTCCACCTCCTGACCACCCTGGTGCCTTTCCCACATGGTCCTCCTGTCTCCAGGACCTGTGAGTGTAGTACACTTTGTTTTTCCCTGTGCCACTCCTGTGTCTCCTCTTGAGGTCACACCTGGCTTTTCATCACATAAAAGAAGACAAAGTACACATATACAGACACACAGACACTTACATAAAATCCTGTATTAGAAAAAAATTGAGCAAAAATTTTTATAGGAAAATTGCTCTAGAGCAAAACTTAAAATAGGGATGACAATAAGGAAAAGATTGAAAAATTTTAAAGTATTTTAAATAATTCTGTATAAAAAGATGCCGTAATCAATATTAGCAAGGAAAAAACACCATAGGATAAGTGTTTCCAAAAGCTATAGGGGTACTTACTGATAATATAAAAAGAGAGGGAAAGAAAGGAAGGAAGGCAAAAAGGAACAAGGAAAGGAAAAAAGGAAGAAAAAACCTAACTGTCCATCAAGAGGTGATTGGGAAGAAAAGCTGATACATACGTACAATGGAATAGATTATTAAATAAACTAAGGGATCCATAATATGGAAATTTATGTAACTGTGGCTTTTTTTGTTTTTCTTGAGATGGAGTCGCTCTGTTGCCCAGGCTGGAGGGCAGCGGTGTGATCTCAGCTCACTGCAACCTCTGCCTCCTGGGTTCAAGCAATGCTCCTGTTTCAGCCTCCCGAGTAGCTGGGATTACAGGCACGTGCCACCACGCCCAGCTAATTTTTTTATTTTTAGCAGAGACGGTGTTTTACCATGTTGGCCAGGCTGGTCTGAACTCCTGACCTTGGGATCTGCCCGACTCAGCCTCCCAAAGTGCTGGGATTACAGGCGTGAGCCACCATGCCCAGCCTATGTAACTATTTAGAAGAATAAGATAGGCCTACATGTATTCACAGGGAAAATTCTTTATAACACGAGTAAAGAATAAATGTTACAAAATTTCATGTCATTGTCTCTTGCCTGCCACCATGTAAGACAAGTATCAGGTAGCTTCTGCTCATAACAAATCATTCCAAAACTTAGTTGTTTAAACAATCATTTATTTAGCTCAAAATTCTGAAGGTCAGCAATTTGGGCTGGGTTCTACAGGGCAGCTATTCTCAGGTGGACTCACTTACACATTTGTAACCACCTAGTGAGTAGACAGGGTGCCTGAGACCCTTTGGTTCTACAGGGCAGCTATTCTCAGGTGGACTCACTTACACATCTGTAATCACCTGGTGAATAGACAGGGTGCCTGAGACCCTTCTCCATGTAATCTCTCATTCTCAGGGTGGTTAGCCCAGGGTTGATCTCACACTCATTTCAGAGTTCTAAGATAGTGAGAGGAGAAGCTACAAAGCCTCTTGAGTTCTAGGTTTGCAACAGGCACTACATCACTTCTGCATTATAATGGACAAAGCCAGTCACAAAGCTAGCCCAGATTCAAGGGGTGGGAAAATAAATTTCACCTCCCAACGATGAGATAAGCCACAAAGTGTTATGGCCAATTTTGCAATCTACCAACCTCCACTTATGTAAAAGTTTTAAAAAATAGAACACGTAGTTATGTATGTACAGATGTAGGTAAATGCAAAGTAAAAGAATGGGATGCTACACACACTCAAAAATAATAGCAGAGATTCTCATGCAGTGAGATTGTGAGGAGTCATTAACAGCTTTTGAATTCTTGGCCGGGCGCAGTGGCTCACGCCTGTAATCCCAGCACTTTGGGAGGCAGAGGCGGGTGGATCACGAGGTCAGGAGATCGAGACCATCCTGGCTAACACAGTGAAACCCCATCTCTACCAAAAATGCAAAAAATTAGCTGGGCTTGGTGGTGGGTGCCTGTAGTCCCAGCTACTCTGGAGGCTGAGGCAGGAGACTCACTTGAACTAGGGGGCAGAGGTTGCAGTGAGCTGAGATTGTGCCACTGCACTCCAGCCTGGGCCACAGAGCGAGACTCTGTCTCAAAAAAAAAAAGCTTTTAAATTCTTGCATTTCATATTTTTGAATTCTTGCATTGATTATTTATGAATTACTTGTATAAGTAAAACTAAATTTAAAAAATTTAATGAAGTCTGAAACACTCACAAGCATATGGATTAATATTCAAAGATCTAAACTTCCATATATAAAAGATCAACTGCTTTCATATCCTTTGCAGGGACATGGATGGAGCTAGAAGCCATTATCCTCAGGAAACTAACGCAGGAACAGAAAACCAAACACCACATATTCTCACTTATAAGTGGGAGCAGAATGATGAGAACACATGGACATATGGGGGTGAACAATACACACTGGGGTCTGTTGCGGGGTGGGTGGGGTGAGAGAAAACGTTGGGAAGAATAGTTCATGGATGCTGGGCTTAATACCTAGGTAATGGGATGATCTGTGCAGCAAATCACCATGGCACATATTTACCTATGTAACAAACCTGAATATCCTGCACATGTACCCCAGAATTTAAAATAAAAGTTGAAGGGAAAAAAAGATCAACTCCTTTCTTTATTTTATTCCATTAATTTTTTTCCAAAGTGTTTCATTTGTTAGGCACTATTTAAAAGGCTATAACCAGTGGATTTGTCAGTGCCAAGCCAATTTAATAAGATATAACTTTTTTGAATAAATGAACTCACCATGTAGAGTTCCCAGACCATTTGAAACAAGCAAATGTCAGAGAACGACACTAAAAATGCCTCCTCCTTTCCACTTTAAATTAGCTTCCGCTTTGTGAATTGTTACTATGATAAAACTCAGCAGGCTTTCGGGGAACTCAATTTTAATTTGTAAAATACAAGAAAATGGAATTTCTAAATCGATTATAAGTTTCTGTATTCAAAGCACAACTTTCTGAGTGCCTCAGTGATACCCAATGTCCTTCAAGAACTCTTTTAAAAGTCTAAAGTAAATTAAGATGTAGATACGATAATATTTGAGAGCACCGTAAGGGAGGAAAACGATAATTCTTCCTCTACCCTTTCTGAGATCTTAATTGGGATCGACCCCTAGAAAGAAAGACAGATTAACAGGAGAAGAACAAGCAGAAGTTTAACCATGGTGCTATGGTTTGAATAATGGTGTTTCCTCCAAAGTTCATGTTGAAACTTAATCCCCAAGGTAGCAGTACTGAGACACATGGTCTTTGGAAGGTGATTATCTCCCAAAAGGGCAGAGCCATCATGAATGGGATTAGTATCCCTATGAAAGGGCTCCAGCGTGAAGGGCATACTCTCTTGCCCTTCCATTCTTTCCACAATGTGAATATCTCACATTCTTGCCCTCTAGAGGATATAGCAATAAGGCACCATCTTGGAAGCAAAGAGCCATCCTTACCAGACAATGCCAGCACCTTGATCTTGGACTTCCCAGCCTCCAGAATTGTAAGAAATACACTCGTCCCTTATAAATTACCCAGTCTAAGGTATTTTATTAGAGCAATACAAGTAGACTAAGACACATAGATACTGCCTGTGTGTATGGGAGATAGCCAGGGAAAAAGTACATCTCAAAGAAGTGGCTCAAATACCATCCTCAGCTGAAACAAAGAAAGAAGGGAATGAGGAAGGGCCAGGGAAAGGGCCATAAAGGTAGGTGAGGTTTGTTATGCAGATCTAAGTCAGTGCCTTCCCCATTGGTAAGGATTTCTAGTGATTTAGAGTCATCCTTCTCATCCTGCTGCAGAGAAACACTCTTACAACCGGAGATTTCCTTTATAAAAGTACATTTTTCTTTTCTTTTCTTTTTTTTTTTTTTGAGACGGAGTCTCGCTCTGTCGCCCAGGCTGGAGTGCAGTAGCCGGATCTCAGCTCACTGCAAGCTCCGCCTCCCGGGTTCACGCCATTCTCCTGCCTCAGCCTCCCGCGTAGCTGGGACTACAGGCGCCCGCCACCTCCCCTGGCTAGTTTTTTGTATTTTTAGTAGAGACGGGGTTTCACCGTGTTAGCCAGGATGGTCTCCATCTCCTGACCTCGTGATCCGCCCGTCTCGGCCTCCCAAAGTGCTGGGATTACAGGCTTGAGCCACTGCGCCAGGCCAAAAGTACATTTTTCTTAAAAGGGGATAATGTCTCTGTTTTTAGAGCTTCTCCTGTGTCTGCTGCTTCCAAAAATAATCAGCTGAAAAGAAACTTTATGCCAAAATGACATATTTTGGGGTGGCATTTCCTGGTCCTCTAACATCACACTTTGGAGTGGCATATTCTGGTCTCCTATGTCATATTTTGGGGTGGCATATTCTGAGCCCCAGCAGTTTTATCTACACAGCAAGCATTTGTAGAAAAGTCTATTTAGAGCCTGCCTGTCAAATCCCCCAAAGCTGTTTGGTGGCAGAAAAGGCCAGCTTCCCCCATTAGCTGATACTGTCCCCACCCACATGAATACACTCTCTCATTTCCTCCCACCTTCTGTGCCTGAGTCCTGCACTTTCTCCTGGGCTTTATATCTGCTTTTATACTGGGCTATTTAGTAATGGCAGGGGATTAGAGAGCTATGAAATGTTGGAAGAACCAGGGTGTTCTGACAAAGACCCCTCAAAGTAAGAACCACATACCCTTCCCTGTTTTATATTTTCCTTGTCGAAAGTAATGTATCAGAGAGCTGTGCCAGCTACTTGCCCATTGGACTTTGACTCCATAAACATCTTTCTTTACTTATCCTGCTGCCACCGCATCATACAGAGCTGTAAACATGCAAAATAAACTCCCTTCCTAGCTGGCTTGCCGTTTGTTTCTGTCAATGGGAGAGAAGGCTGGAAAGAAGCTGGAAAACAAAAACAAGAAAGAAGTCTTTTTTTTCTGCTTGGGGTTATGCCTCCAGCAGAGGAAGTATTCATGGGTTCTGGCTCCAGCACCTAAAACAACACCTATGCATGACTTCAGGCTCCCCAGGCCCTGCGGGGTAATGAGAGTGTGTGCTCCCAGCTTCCTGAAGATAAGTAGAGATGATAGTTAAAACAGCAGCACCAGTGGGGTCCCATCAGTCTTAGCGGCCAAGTAAACACTGGCTTTGCAAACACACCATTTTTCCTTAAGTTCCTCAAACCCTAGGCAAGAATGAGGCTTTCTGTGGTTGCTAATCCCTGGGTAATGTTTCTTTTTACCATACTTTGTAATTCTAGCCCCCATCCAGGATGATTTCGTTATGATTTTGTTGAGATACAACTGTGTGAACCCCAAATATCTGAGACAGGACTCAATTAATTTAGAAAGTGTATTTTGCCAAGATTGAGGACAAATACCCATAACAAAGACTCAGTAGGTCCTGATGACATGTGCCCAAGGTGGTCAGAGCACAGTTTGGCTTTACAAATTCTAAGGAGACACGAGACATCAAGCAACATATGCAAGAACATTGGTTCGATCTGGAAAGGCAGGACAACTCGAAGCAAAGGCAGGAAGACTCAAAGTGGGGAGGGGACTTTAAGGTCATAGGTGGATAAGAGACAAATTGTTGCATTCTTTGGAGCTTCTGATTAGCTTCTCCAAAGGAGGCAATTAGATATACATTTATCTCAGTGAGCAGAGGGGTGACTTTGAATAAAATGGGAGGCAGGCTGGCCCTAAGCAGTTCCCAGCTTGACTTTTCCCTTTAGCTTAGTGATTTTGGGGCACCAAGATTTATTTTCCTTTCACTTTTCCCCCCTTTTCTTTTTTTTTTTTTTCTTTTTTTTTTTTTTTTTGAGACGGAGTCTCGCTGTGTCGCCCGGGCTGGAGTGCAGTGGCCGGATCTCAGCTCACTGCAAGCTCCGCCTCCGGGGTTTACGCCATTCTCCTGCCTCAGCCTCCCGAGTAGCTGGGACTACAGGCGCCCGCCATCTCGCCCGGCTAGTTTTTTGTATTTTTTAGTAGAGACGGGGTTTCACCATGTTAGCCAGGATGGTCTCGATCTCCTGACCTCGTGATCCACCCGTCTTGGCCTCCCAAAGTGCTGGGATTACAGGCTTGAGCCACCGCACCCGGCCTCCCCCCTTTTCTTTATAAAAATCTTTTGGAGAAAGCATTTTAGAAGAAAATGGGTCTCTGGTCTCAGGTTTTGTCTGATCTCTCATGGCTAGGATGGTTTTTTCCTAGACAGATAGGTCTCAAGTTATTAGGAAAGCTCATTTTTAGCATGTTTTGAATTCTCATATCCTGTGAAGAGAAAAAAGGGAGTGGAAGAGAGAAAAACAACAACAAACAAAAGAACAATCCTGGAAAACTGACATAGGCCATATTACTCTGAAGCCTATATATCAGTAGACAGGTATGAAAGAGGCCTATATGTAAACAGGTTGCTGTTATTTTCTTCTGAAGTTTAAGTTGTCTGGCTTCATTTCACAGGGCTTAAAAGAAGCACAGCTTAGTTTTCAGTGACTCCAAATTAGAAAAAATGAGGGGAAAAAAAGAAGAAAAAAATGAAAACATTATTTTGAAGACTTGTAGCCAAAACAAAGTAGAATTTAGTCCAAACTGTAGAAAATAATAAACGTTAAAAAACATTAGGCAAGACTAGAATCTAACAACAGGTGTACTATAATTTTTGAAACATAATTTTTCTCTTCAGTTTCCCATATTTACTAAAGACAAATCATGGTAGGACTAATTTCCTTTATTATAGTTGGCCTGATTATTTGTATACACTGCAGCAAGAATATATATAAATATATATTTACATAGTCTTTTAAATTGGCTTTGATGGAACTTTGTTCCATAGAAGGAATCTCAGATGAGACTTTTGTAAAGCTGAGCCCAGGCATGGATTTTTACCACCAAATACCTATGAGTTGAGTGAATTCCTCTCTTCTTGAGGTCCCAAGATAAACTTGGGGCTCCTGGGCATGTCAGAAAGTGACATTCTTTACTTACCACAGATCAGAAATCCTGTACAGATACTGTGTAGACAAGGTATGAGGCTAGTTTTCCCAAAGGGGATTTTATTGTGTACATAAGTCAAGTTTGATTCCTTAAAGGAAAGCACACCATTCCACTCAAAGCCTTGGTGAAATAACCAGTTTCTCCAATTGTGTACTGTTACAAATGAAAACAGATTCTTATTGCACTTACGCAAATAACTCTATTCCCATAAGTTAAGAATACTCATAAAGAGTTTCCAAATTCTAGAGAAATCAGGTAGAGAGAAACAAGTATGCTCCAAATTCTGTTCACAGGAGTATACTAAATTGTCAAAAGCTGTCAGTAGCTCAAAAGAAAAGTTCTGAAAAGCAAAACAAAGGATCAGCAATGTTTTACACAAAAAGTTAAAAAGATTACTTCAGACTTCTATTAGTTTAGTTCATGTAGCTTGTTCTGCTTGATATTTATGAACATTTAGCTCTCTGTGAATCCTGAAAGTTTTTCCTCTATTCTGATGTTACAATCTCCAAAGTTATCAGAAACTTGCATTCGAGAGCACCTGTTAGAGTTTTATAGTTGATTACAAAACCACCTTCTAAAGAGGACCTAAACAAGACAACAATTGTCCATGGATGACAAAAAGTTTCAGGACAGCCATAGTCAAAGACACAATTGACAAGGAAATTTGTTACCTCTGTGGCACACAATAATTTAATATAATAATTATAATTATTACTTATAAAGTACATTAAGTCATATCAGAACTATAGGAGTTTCTCATAATTTTGGAATATATACCAATAACATATTTATACAAATAAAGCCCAAAGAAAACCAAACACTGTTTCATATTTGACAAGGCTTGCTGTATAATTTTTATACCAAATTATAGCCAAATATGTCATTTTTGGACTTTAGGGACCCTAATATCTTAAAGAATTAATTAGGCCAGAAAAAGACATAGTTTATAATTTGATTTGGAAAGTTTGTCAAATATCAAAGGTTTAAAACACTTGATATCACAAAATAGGATCACAGGTCATTGTAAAATAAGTCATTCATTTAACCAAAGTGATAAAGATTTCCAAAAACAGATGAAAACATTTATTCTTTGAGAGAGGACACTTAATTTTCCAAACAATAAGCCCTAATAGAAACAGCATGAAGCCCTGCTATAAAGACACATGCACACATATGTTTATTATGGCACTATTCACAATAGCAAAGACTTGGAACCAACCCAAATGTCCATCAATGATAGACTGAATTAAGAAAATGTGGTACGTATACATCATGGAATACTATGCAGCCATAAAAAAGGATGAGTTCATGTCCTTTGTAGGGACATGGATGAAGCTGGAAACCATCATTCTGAGCAAACTATCACAAGGACAGAAAACCAAACACCACATGTTCTCACTCATAGGGAGGAATTGAACAATGAGAACACTTGGACATAGGGTGGGGAACATCACACACCAGGGCCTGTGGTGGGGTGGGGGGAGAGGAGAGGGATAGCATTAGGAGATATACTTAATGTAAATGACGAGTTAATGGGTGCAGCACACCAACATGGCATATGTATACATATGTAACAAACCTGCACGTTGTGCACACGTACCCTAGAACTTAAAGTATATAAAAAAAGAAACAGCATGAAGCCAATTACATCTTTTAAAATTTTACAATCTACAAAATTTTAATCTTGATCATAGGATATAACTTCCACAAACCTTTATAACCTATATAACCTTCATTAATGAGTGGGTTAATGCTTCAAGAAAACCTTGTTAATCTGACACAGGGGTCTATATCCTGGTCTTGCATCAGTGTGCTTTTCACACCAATGGTTAATTTATAAAGAAATATAACTTATTTTATCTCTTAAAATCGTCCCTTACGATCTCATATGCCCACCTCTTCCACGATAGTCCCTGGGCCTTGAGGAGTTGAATGGCTTTAATTTCTGGCCTTGTGCCTGGGGAATGCAATTTATTTTGATTGGCATCTTCTATGGGACCTGAAGATGAGGCTTTCACTGCTGTCAGTGTTTAAGATTTGGACTTGGTGTCCTTTTTATGCCCAGGAGTCAAAACTCTGTAACTTAATGTCACAAGTACTTTAAAAAAACACATATAGAAAGATACATGGAAGTAATAACCTTAATTTGAAAAAAATGTTTTTTAATCTTATTTTTTTTTTAACTAAGCAAACCCAAACATAATAATAATGGCATAGGAATTATTTCAATAAAACATAAAATCTGTTAGGCCAGTGACCAAAAGGCAAAAGAAAAGAACTTCTGCAGTATATAGAATATTATGTTGGAAGAAAACATTTCCTTTAGATCTTTAAGAAAATATTAGCATCGGATCACAACAAAAAGAACTTGAGAAAAAAACTTATACGAGCCGAAAATGAGTTGAAGGAGAGCGTTATTTCATGCCTTTTAAAAGGGGAGAGAAAACTGAAAATGGTGAGATGCAATAAAAGTTAAACTGTGGATTAACAAAAAATTAAAATCTCTAACAATTTATTAAGAGTAAATCAATCCCTTAAGGAAATTTTGTTGTTCTATTTAATTATTTAGTGTATAAGTGTTGTTCTACATTAAACCCAATCTCTAGAAAGACCATTATAATTTCCCTTTAATTACAGACAACTTGATCATATAAAAGTTTTTGTTTTTTTTTAAAATAAATCCTTTTATATTGTGACTTACACAGACCATTCATGACATGCTTGGACTTTCTGGTTTGTCCTGAATATCCCTCTTTCTTAAAAAACCAGTCATTTTCTTCCAGGTCTAAATTTATCATATAAGGTTCTTTCTTATATAAAATAATTTCTCTTTAAGCTTTCTTTCCAAAAAATACCTCTTTATTTCTATAACATCCTTTACATTTCTCTTATTTCCTGGTTTCTTTTATCTAGTTTTATACGTAACCTTTGAATTAGACAAAAATTGTTAACCTTTTTTAAAAGGACACTTTTTTTAGAAAGAATATTTTTCTACAATACATTTTTATATAAAAATACCCAAATAATGAAATATATATTATTTAATTTAATATAACTTTAGAGTCGAAATTATGACAAGTTTCTCTACAAGTATTTATCCCATTACATTTGCCTATATATTTTATTTTATTGGTTTACCTAGATTGTTTATGAAAATTGCAATAGTCATGATGTAAAGTTATAAAACTCACCATTGCAAAATTCTAACTGAGACAGTGAAAAAGATATGACCTAACTTACTCCATCTTGCTTCTAACTTCCAAGGTGTCCTTGTTCATTCTTGGACTTTGGGAGAAACTTAGTTTAGCTTTGAAACAAAGATGATAACAGTCCTTTCCCAAAACAAACCTCCTTACTGCCTGTGGACTCAACTGCCAAAAACCACAAGATTAGAAGTTATGGTAATTTTACTAAATAATTCAAGATGTAGCTATTTTCATTAAACCAAGATCAATGTCTTATTTGTTAAAGATTACACAAGCAAAGATCATTCTGTCTTGGGCTGTGTTTATAGTTTTGTAACTCCTATGCCAAATTTTAACACCTTATAGTATTTGGCAGGGATAGGTATGAAATTACTTGATTGATAAATGCAAACAAAAATGTATGCTGGCAATTCTTAAGACATTTCTAATGTTACTTTACCAATAATTTTAAAGCTAGTTTATTTATTAAAGATTTTACTTAAGTCATGTAAACTTGAAAAAGCATTTGACTAGTCTTTCCTTTTTCTGATGAAGTATTTAAGTGCTTTTATTTCTCTTTAAGCTAATTAGAGCTCCACTATATATTTTCCAGTAGTGAAACTACTGAAAACTTCAGTACACAACACACAAATGCATAGACATATTAGGCATACCAACAGAAGTACATCTTATAGATTCTTTTTTTCCCCTATCTTAGACTTTCAGATTCTTGATAATCTGTTTCACAACCCTAGGCAGCTGTCAGCTAAATAGCCTTAAATTTGCATATTAAAGGAAACAACTCAGATGAAGATCAAATAGCAAAATTTACATCATAAGGTATGGAGAGAAAGAGTGTGGTGTGCTAGATGGAGATTAAAGATGAACAAATCAAACATAAAATCATAAAAATCTATCATCAGATTGTATAAAGAGACCAATTTTATTTAGATATGGACTACCTAACTTTTTTTTTTGAGACGGAGTCTCGCTATGTCGCCTAGGCTGGAGTACAATGGTGTGATCTCGGCTGAGTGCAAGCTCCACCTCCCAGGTTCATGCCATTCTCCTGCTTCAGCCTCCCGAGTAGCTGAGACTATGGGCGCCACCCATCATGCTCAGCTAATTTTTTGTATTTTTAGTAGAGATGGGGTTTCACCGTGTTAGCCAGGATGGTCTCAATCTCCTGACCTCGTGATCCACCCACCTGAGCCTCCCAAAGTGCTGAGACTACAGGCATCAGCCACTGCACCTGGCCGGCTACCTATCTTTTAACTGGATCTCTAAGCTCTGGGCAGAGCCTACACTGAATCCTGGGTTTCCAAAAAGGGAGAATTATTATGAGGCTAGACCATGTGATATTTTTACAGTGCACTTAAAAAATTTTTTTTAAACAAACACATTTCTAAGTGTCTAAACTACACTCTTCTTAAAAAATAAAAAACCCAAGAGTAGCTTCTGTTGTAATAATAATTTTAGTCAATAAACCATGTAATGCAATACAAAAGCAAGCAGTTTAAGAGCTGACATGAACTTGTCTGTTTACACTCTTGGCATTCCATAAGGAAAAACAGGTTTCTCTTCCAAAGGGAGTCTGGTACATTTGCCATTTTCTTTAAGGAACCCCAGACTACTGGAAATGATTAAGTCCCTCATGCAGCAGAAGGTGTAAGAGAAAGGAGAGACAGCAGAAGTAAATGAATAAAACAGAACCCAGTCAACTGGGTGCAGAGGGGGAAGGGCAAGGTCCTAGGAGAGAAAAAACAAAAAAACCCAAAACATTAAGGCCTTTTAAATACAAACATACACACATGCACACATATACACACACATCTTGGATGTGAGCTTTTAATTAAGCTGACTTTTAACCATTGAGCTCTCAGTAAAAAAACTTTTTAAAATTCTCATTACTATACTTCAGCTAGGACAAATTGTTGCTATTTCAGAAGCACCAGGTATCAAACCTGAAAGGGCTTGTTTTAGGAACTAAACTCAGGCTGCCGTGGTGGAAAAAAAAGGAGGCAGAACCTTAGCTGTGGAAGTGCAGCGTGGGATGACAGCCATTGCTTTCAGTTTGACCTGGCTAACAAAAAGGTGGTCTTGTTATGTAAATAAAGACTCTCTAGCAGTTAAAATTTTAAAAATATTTCCTCTTTTTTTTTTCCCTTTTGCTGGCCATTTCTCTCCCACCACACCACCTTTGTGTGTGTGGTGGAGGTAATTTAGCCACTTCAGAAGGCTTGTTCCCCATAATTTGGAACTTTCCTTTGGATTTGATCAAGTCAGATAGAGTTGATCAAACCCAACGGGAAAAGACTGAAACAACAAAAACAGAAACAAACAACAACAAACAATTAAGCAAAACAAACAATGACACAACTTATATTAACTTTAGCCAAGAAAAAACCCAATTCAGTAACTTACTTAGGGATGGGCCTCAGGCTGTAGACTGCTCTCTACCATCCTAAAAGCAGGAAAAAAAAAAACCAAAAACAAAAACTCAGCTTCTTTTTTGGAAGCAAGTTCAAACTCCATAAAGGAGTTACTCGCCTTCCATCGGAAACAGGAAATCTTGCCTTCCTTGTTGGAAGCAAGTAAAACTTCAAAAAAAGAGGAGTGGTACAGCAAAATAAACTTTAGATTTCAACCAAATTTTGGAAGATCAGGGACTCTCTGGAGGGGGTGCTCTCAGACCTCAGCAAATTGTCCTATTGGTTTGAGCCATAAAGTTAGCTCATGCTGGTACCAAGCACCAATAGGAGAATTGTCAAAGATCAGGGACACATTGCCACTCAGAACCCCCTTGTAGTTACTAAAATGTGAACCTGAAGATCTGAGACACATCTCAGTTAATCTGGAAAGTTTATTTTGCCAAGTTGAGGTCACACACCCGTGACACAGCCTCAAGAGGTCCTGACGACATGTGCCCAAAGTGGTCAGAGCACAGTTTGGTTTTATACATTCTAGGGAGACAATCAACACACGCAATATAAACATTGGTTCAGTCTGGAAAGGCAGGACAACTCAAAGCACAGCTGGGCAGACTTGAAGTGGGGAGGGGCCTTCAAGGTCATAGGTAGATATGAGACAAATAGTTGCATTCTTTTGAGTTTCTGATTAGCTTCTCCAAAGGAGGAATCAGATATGCATTTATCTCAGCGAGCAGAGGGGTTGACTTTGAATAGAATGGGGGGCAGGTTGGCCCTAAGGAATTCTCAGCTTGATTTTTCCCTTTAGCTTAGTGATTTTAGGGCAAGATTTATTTACCTTTCACAATGGACATACAATAAACTATATATATTTAAAGTGTATAATTTGATAACCTTTAACATAAGTACAGACTGTGATATCATCATCGCAATAAAAATAAAGAACATGTCCATCACCTCCAAAAGTTTATTGTGCTTCTTGACAATCTGTTCCTCCCCTTTCCTGCCTGCTGATTGGCTTTCTGTGATTACAGCTTGCATTTTATAGAATTTTATATAAATGGAATTGTATATTATATAGTATAGACTTCTTTTAATTTTTTTGAATTTTTACTTAGCATAATTAAACTAATTCCTGCTGTTGTATATTTCAATTGTTTATTCCTTTTTATTGCTAAGTAGTACTCTATTATGTGAATATACTGCAATTTATCTGTAGCTCTGTTGATAAACATTTGGATTGTTTCCAGTTTTGAGCCATTATAAATAAAGCTTCTGAGCATTTTTGTACAAGTCTTTGTATGAGTATCTGCTTTCATTTCATTTAGGTAAATACCTAAGTTTGGGTTGGCTGAATCATATGGTAGTCATATATCTAACTTTTTAAGGAACAACCAAAATTATATTATTTTACATTCCCACCAGCAGTGTATAAGAATTCCAGTTGTTCCAAATCCTTGTCAACACTTGTCCAAATCCTTGTCCAAATCCTTGTCAAAAACTAATGTTTTTAATGTTAGCTGCTCTACTCTTTCCAATATTTTTGTAACCAGTTCCCTAAATTAAAGTACCTCTGTTTAAAACACCTGCAGTGATGTCTTTCTTCCTAGTTGGGTGATGACTCAATACAAGTATTAGGTGACTCAACACTCACTACCTGTTAGATAAATGAATGAATGAGTTATTTACAGGAAAGCTCTCAGGGATATAAAAGGTTGAAAAAGTAAGAGTCATGTCCAGGCGGTCAGAGACTATGATGAAATGACACTGCAAAAACTCTATTTTAAACATAGACACAGAAAGGCAGCAATAAAAGAATCTCTAACAAATACACAGGGGAAGGTTCAGAGGCTTGGAATGGGAACCATTTAAGAGGAGGAAAGAATAGTAAGTAGCTAGCGTTTGAAAAGAGAGGCTAAGTAATGGGAGAGTACAGATGAAAGTCAGGTAATTTAACAAGAAAGAGTGAATAGGAATGGCAATCAATAGAAAAGATAATGGCTTACAAAGATTGGAAAGAGTTTCCAAGAGCAAGTGTGATGAAGGGGGAGTTTAATGGGGACCAATTAGCCTAAAAGTTTAACTGAAGGCGAGAAAATACAAGTGGCTTGCAATAAACTCTGAAGAGTGTATTACAAAGTATGCAGATTATAGGGAAACAAAGGCTGTGAACAGGGACGAGCAGCCCACATGACCTTGGGCAGATTCAGAAATGGATTTGATAGTGACACAGGCACTGGTTCTGTGCCTGTCCAGCCTGTTTCTTCTGGGTAGGTGACTGGGTTGGGTGGGTGGTATGAGTCAGTTTGCTGTAGGCAGATGCACAAGTCCTTCTATCCTGCTGACTAGGGAGGGAGCTGGAGGAGAAGGGGGGACTATTGGCTTTGGAAGGAAAGGAGGACTGTTGCTTGGTGTGTGGAGAAGCTGGACACAATGCTTCCTCCTCGCAACTTCGCCATGTATTTGTTGCTTACCCTGCCTTGTCTTATGAGGTTTCCTGTATATTCACACTGCAGCCCCTACCACCTTTACCCTCGGGAGGATGGGGGCTGTGTTTTCTAGCTCCATTGCTCTTCCACAGCACTAGGAACAATGACAGTAATTCGTTCTTTTCTTTAAACATTTATGGAGCTCCTACTCTGTGTCAGGCTCCAGGGGTAGGAAGATGAAGACATAATTCCTGAGCTCAAGGAGGTCACAGCACAGCAGGAAAGATGGACACATCAGTAGTTCCCTACAAAAGCGTGCGAGAAGTGCTATAAAAGAGGTATTCATCAAGAGGCAAGGAAGTAGGCAAAGCTCTACAGCTGAGCTGGAGCTGGCTTTGGCAGGGGGCTTAAGAACAAGTGGGGGTTTGCCAAGCAGAGAAGGCAGGGGAGGGGGAACAGGGAAGACAGGGAGGGGGAACAACAGGAGAGGTAGGGAGGTCGGAAAGCTCCAGAGAAAAGTGAAGTTTCAGGTTCCTGGCGTGCGGGGACTGAAGCATGGCTGACAGCTAGAGTGGAGGGAGAAGAAGAGTTGCAGCACCTTCCAGCAAGTTGCTCGAACTGGGCCAGAGGATGCTAGGGGAACAGCAGGAAGGGCCCAAGGGAAACAGGTTTTCAGGTTGCAGATTGTAGAGGCAGTGGTAAACAAGCGGTGTTCTTTTTCTATGATTACTCTCTGTATTTGCAAGTTGCACTGCCCACCATCAGCTGGGTATCCTCTGATGTTAGAACTTGACCTCACCTCTGATTGAGAAGGGAAGTAAAAAGGAAGGGGAATACGATAGTTACAGATGAGGCTGGCACTGAACATTGTATTGAAAGAGCCTGATGGGGCAGAAGGGACATGCTGTGTAAGTGTCAGGAAGACACTGGTGTTTGAAATCTTGGGATCTGACCCAGCTGTGACTACACAGAGAAGCTTATGGTAGACATAGGAGCTGCAATGAGAAATCAGTTGGGAGGCGTGTGCAGGGGGAAAAAGTGTGAGGGCCAGACGCACAGTAGTTTTGCCACAAATGGAAAAGGAGGAGGTGGATACAACAGATATTTTAGCAGAAGAACTGGCAGAAATTGGAAGTGATGGTGTGGAGGCCGAATGACAGGAAGGGGTCAGGCCTGCAAGGCAGAGCAGAGGGTGGTGGTCTTGACGGAGACTGGGAATGGAGGGCTGGAGGGAAGCCATGGGTTGATAGGTTGGATCCCTGCCTGTGGAGAAGGCAAATGGAGGTGTTAGGATGTCGCTGGAAACAAGTGCCTTGCACTTAGGAAAGAGACATAAGTAACATGTAGATTTAATCACCAGAAGCACATGCATGGTGGCTGAACACTGGAAAGGGTGAGATTGCTTTAGGAGAATGAGTGAGTGAAGGAACATGAGACAAGGGATGGATGAGACCCAGGAGAATATCAGTGCTCAACGACATGGTAGGAACAGAAGCCAATAAGGGGTTGCAGAAGGATTTGTCAGGGAGAAAACCCTGCAAAGGAGCATTCCAGGAGAAGCGGGCTCAGCATCGAAGCTGGGTGGGGGCTGGAGGGAAGGCTTTGGGTTTGGCATTCAGGATGTCATGGGTGAGCAGGGGCTGGCATGGGTGGCAGAAAACGTGACAGCAGAGGACGCAGATGCAGGCCAGTCTTGCAAGGACAGAAGGCAGGTCCTGGCACAAGAAAAAGGCTGGTATCGGCTGAAGGGTGGCGTAGACTCGAGCGTAAGGGAAATGAAGGAACCAAGTGTAGTAACATAAGGGGAGAAAGTCACAAGCCAAGGGGAGGGATGAGTCTTCTAGTGCCTCTGACAAGCAGGAGGGAAGGTAGAGAAAGGTCTGGGGGTGGTGGGCAGGCACTGGAGCCCGGTCAGGAGATGGACAGCTAAATCACCCAGTCAGAGGCAGGGAGGAAGAAACCAGGCATTAGAAAGGATCATTTAGATGCAAAACTTTACAAACCTCATATTCAATGTATTAAATTCTCTTTTCACTTTTTCCTTCTTCATATTTTATTTTAAAAATATTTTGATACTTTAATAAAGCAGGCTTGTTTTTATTTCTCTCAGTGCTAGGTAATGGAAATCCAGACCTTGAAATAACAGGCACTTTCAATTGCTGGGGAAAAAAATCATAGCTAGTTAAGGAGAAGGAAATATATCCCTCTTTCCCTAACCGAAACAAATAAAACTAAATGAAAACATAAAATGCTCTTCTACATCATTTAACTCTGGTTGCCAATGTTATTAACATTTCTAATACAAGAGTTTTACAATGGATCTGAACTTCCGAGACTGTTGCTATGGCTTGTGGAAGTAATCTGTAGCTTCTGTGAAGGCTGTAATTCTCACTGATCTTGCTTTAAAATGTGTTGCTCTGGTAAAATTCCATTTGAGATCTGTTTTCCGGAAGGTATGGGTACCTGTGCATCTTCTCCACTAAGTCAGAGGATGATGATGAGCACTTTCATCATATCTTATTTGCACAAAGGTAAAATTATTATAATAATAAACTAAAACCTATGACTCTTTGGGGTCTCTTATTTAAACAAAGAGTTTGAAAGAATAACTCGTCTAAATTAATGTTTAAGTATTTTATAATTAAATGTTTGAGAAGACACGTGAGAAATGAAAACATGACTAAGCTGGGGGTTGAGGTCATGTCAACGGAGACGCCCTGCGTAACTGTGGACCATGCTTTACAGTTTTGCACAGCTGCAGGGGCAGGTGAAGAAGATTCTGGGGGCCCAAGGAGGCATAAAAGGGGCTCTGAAACTGAAGTCAAAGGGCTAGAGGACCTCTTCTTTCCAGTCGGATCTTTGATAGAGAGTCTTGGGCCACCTCCACGAGTCATGACGAAGGAAAACCAGCACCAAGGGGAGCTTCTTCCTACTCTTGCTCTTTGGAAGCCGTTAGGGAGCTGGCTCGCTAATGACTGCACGGCTCTCTCTGTTTGCAGAGACAAGCTGCTTATCCACCTCAGCAGGATGGCCCCTTTGAGTCATTTTTTCAATAGTGAAGATAAAGTCACAGAGACTCAGCCATTCTCTCTGACCAAAACCTTCTCTTGGTGCCACGAACATGTCTCTTTGAGATGCTGGATGGATCTCAAGGAGCAATCTGAAGCTGGAAGTGGGAGAATTAGTTAAACAGCTCCATTGGAAACTGAGATGCAATCATTAGCTTTGGTACCATTTCAGGAATTCAGACACATGATTTTTTTCTACAGTTCTTTCCGTGAACCTCCATCACAAACAACCACCTACTCTCAGGAGAAGGTTTCTCGGGATGTAGTCCCCAGATCACCTGCTTCAGAAACATCTGGGGGAATGAATGAAAAACGCAGGTTCCTGGGCCTCATTCCACACTCTCAATCAGTATTGCCCGGTGCTGTGCACAGGAATCTGAATGGTAAACTTTTTAGAAGATTCTGCTACAATCGGAGTTTGAGAATCCCTGCTTATAGGTGAGAATCTCAGTTCGAGTAGAACTAGGCAATTTCTTATGTTTGCTCAACGGCTCATTCTCAGCCTGCTTTGGATCCCTTCTGCCTTCTGCCTTCTGCCTGTAGCCGGCATGATCCTGGGCTCTCCTCTCACCATCCCTATAGGGATGCTCAGGACATGAAAAGGTATTTTTCATACTGGTTCTGAAAAAACACAAAGAGAAGTCTTATGCCAAAAATAGATAAATAACTGACAACTTCCATGAAGGCAAGTGAAACATCTTGGGTGACCCGAGCCACAGCCCAGCTCCATCTCTGCTGCTGTGATCCATGCTATCTATGTGCAGTTATCCGAGCACTTTAAATACCATTCGTGCGCCTGTTTAAGCAGCCCTGGTGGATGGGAAGTTTCAAGGAGCCTTTTATGACCAGAATGTCTCATTTAGAGAGGCAGAATGCAAACCAAGCTTTGCTGGCTCCTCTGCTCTGTGGGCATCCTGGCCTTTTCGTTTTATGATCCACCAAGAATAACTTGCACGGTGCTCCAACTCCCTGTTAGTCAGATGTCACCAGCTCACTTTTTCATCCCAGTTCTATACTTTAATGCCATTTAGCAACGATCTTCCTTGGGATCCTGTGTTTTTATTGCCCATCATGATACCACAGGAGCATGTTTTCCAGAACGCACTGAAGCATACATATGACTCACTATGGAGGAAGGCATCAGTTCGCAGGAAATAAAGCTGAACTATGACAACACATTTATTCCTCCATACAAATAGAAAATTAGTTATTTTCTATTCGGAGAGTCTGCAGATGAATTCATGGGCTGACTCAGTTTCTTACTGTGTGAAGACTACACGATTCTTGCAATTATAACTACCCAGCTATAATATCTGACACCACTATATTTATCAGAAAGCACAAATCCAAGTCTTAAGTCCACACCATGCCATCAAGCATCTTTATGAAAAGATTCTGGGTTATCTTGAAATGGATCAACAAAAGGAAAATTAGGATTTATTTTTCTTTCACAGCAGCCCTGAAACATTCAGTCTATTACTTCCTTTGGACATTTGGAATCCACAAACCAAAATCAAGATCGCCAATATTTGAAGTTGTCTATTTTATATGCATGATTACATTAGTTATTTTATTCATAAAGAGACCCCAGCTTTAGGTTCTTTGGTCTAGGAGACAAAACCAATCACTGTGAAGGCCTGGTCGCTGAAAAGCAGGTAGAAGAAGGCACACCAACGGGGAACCTTGAGACCCAAAGATTGACATGGTGGTGAGTTCCTTGGGCTTTTGACCAGGTACTGGAGAAGTCAGTGACCCAGAAATGTCAACAAGTTTCTTCTTTTCTTTCTTTTCTTTTCGTTTTTTTTCTTTTCTATTTTTATTTTTATTTTTTTGAGACAGGTTCTCACTCTGTTGCCTAGGTTGGAACGCAGTGGCACAATCTTGGCTCACTGTAACCTTTGCCTCCTGGGTTCAGGCGATTCTCATGTCTCAGCCTCCGAGTAGCTGGGATTACAGCTGTGTGCCACCATGCCTGGCTAACTTTTGTATTTTTAGTAGAGATGGGGTTTCGCCATGTTGGCCAGGCTGGACTCAAACTCCTGGCCCCAAGTGATCTGCCTACCTCAGCCTCCCAAAGTGTTGGGATTACAGATGTGAAGCCCTGTGCCCAGCCAAATGTCAACAAATTTCTGATCAAAAAAGAAAAGCTTGGGAGGCCGAGGCGGGTGGATCACGAGGTCAGGAGATCGAGACCATCCTGGCTAACATGGTGAAACCTCGTCTCTACTAAAAATACAAAAAAATTAGCCGGGTGTGGTGGTGGGCCCCTGTAGTCCCAGCTACTCGGGAGGCTGAGGCAGGAGGATGGCATTAACCCGGGAGGCGGAGCTTGCAGTGAGCTGAGATCATGCCACTGCTCTCCAGCCTGGGCAACAGAGTGAGACTCTGTCTCAAAAAAAAAAAAAAAGTCTAATTTATTCTAAGTATGCAAGGATGTAAGGATGGTTCAACATTTGAAATTTATTCATTGTAATCTACCATGTAAAAAGGTCTAGGAAGAAAGAAACCACATGATTATATCAATCAATGCATTAAAACACTTGACAAAATTCAACACTCATTCATGACAAAAACAAAAAACCCTAGAAAAATAGGAAAAGTGGGGAGCTTCCTCAATTCATGAAAGGTATCAAAGAAAAACTTACAGCTAACATTATATTTAATGATGAAAGGCTGAAAGTTCCTTCTAAAATCAAGAACAAGCCAAGCATGTCTGTTTTTACCACTCTTATTCAACATAGTGTTACAAAATCTAGCCAGTGCAATAAGGCAAGAATAAGAAATAAAAGACATCATATAGATTGGAAAGAAAGAAAGAAAACTGTCCTTGTTTTCAGAGGACATGGTTGTCTGTTCAGAATATCTCAAGGAATAAAAAAACAAAGGCTCTTAAAACTAACAAGCAAGGCCAGAAGCAGTGGCTCATGCCTGTAATCCCAGCACTTTGGGAGGCCAAAGTCGGGAGTTCAAGACCAGCCTGACAAACCCCGTCTTTACTAAAAAAAAAAAAACAAAAAAAAACAAAACACAAACAAAACTAGCCAGGCGTGGTAGTGCATGCCTGTAATCCCAGCTACTTGGGAGGCTGAGGCAGAAGAATCGCTTGAACCCAGGAGGCAGAGGTTGTGGTGAGCCGAGATTGTGCCACTGCACTCCAGCCTGGGCAACAAGAGCAAGACTCCATCTCAAAAACAAACAAACAAACAAAAACTAACAAGCAAGTTCAGGAAAGTGACAGAATGCAAGGTAAACATGAAAAAGTTTTTCTATATGCTTGCAATAAACAAGTGGACACCAGAATTAAGAATACAATACCATTTACAACTGCTGAAAAAACAAAACACCAAGGTGTAAATCTAACAAAACAGATACAGGATTTGGAGGCTGACAAGTACAAAGTGCTGATGAGAGAAACCAAAGAAATTCTAAATAAGTGGAGACACATCATGTTCATGGGTTAAAAGACTCAGCATAGTAAAGATGTCAATTCTCTTCAAATTGATATCAAAGTTCCAGCAAGAATTTTTGTATAGACAAGTTTATATTGCAATGTAAAGAAACTAGAACTGCTAAAATGACTTAGATAAAGAAGAATAAAGCAGGAAGAATGCATTTAACCAATCTCTAGACTTCTTATTTAGCTACGGCAATCTAGAATGTGTGGCATCAACAGAGAGATAAACACAGAGGTCAAGGGAACAGAATAGAGAACCCAGAAAGAGGTCTACATAAATATGCCCAACTATTTTTTGACAAAGATGCAAAAGCAATTCTATGGAGGAAAGATGGCCTTTTCTTTTTTTTCTTTTTTTACTTTTATTTTAGGTTTAAGAGTACATGTGCAGGTTTGTTATACAAGTAAACTCAAGCTACGGGGATTTATTATATAGATTATTTTGTCACCCAGGTACTAAGCTTAGTACCCGTTAGTCATTTTTTCAGATCTTCTCTCTCCTCCCACCCTCCACCCTCAGGTAGGCCCCAATGTCTGTTGTTCCCTTCTTTGTGTCCATGTGTTCTCATCATTTAACTCCCACTTAGAAGTGGGAACACTCAGTATTTGTTTTTTCGTTCCTGCATTAGTTTGCTAAGGATAATGGCCTCCAGCTCCATCCATATTTCTGCAAAGAACATGCCCTCATTCTTTTTTATGGCTGCATAGTATTCCATGGTGTATATGTACCACATTTTCTTTATCTTGTTTGCCATTGATGGGCATTTAGGTTGATTCCATGTCTTTGCCTTTGTAAATAGTGCTGCAATGAATATACATGTGCATGTGTCTTTATGGTAGAACAATTTCTATTCCTTTGGGTATATACCCAATAATGGTATTGCTGGCTTGAATATAAGTTCTGTTTTTAGTTCTTTGAGGAAATGCCACACTGCTTTCTACAATGTTTGAACTAATTTACATTCCCACCAACAGTGTATAAACGTTCCCTTTTCTCTGCAACATTGCCAGCAAAAAATAGCCTTTTCAACAAAGGATGCTGGAGCAATTGAGTACCTATAGGCAAAAAAGTGACCATCAGTCTAAGTCTCATGCCTTACCCAAAAGCTAACTCAAATTAGGTACTGGATCTAAATGTAAAATGTAAACCTATAAAACATTTAGGAGAAAAAAAATCAGAGAAAATATTCAAGGGCTAAAGCTAGGCAAAGAATTCTTATACTTGAAACTGAAACCATGAGTCCTAAAATAAAAAACTGATAAATTGGATTTCATCAAAAGTAAAGACTTTTGCTAAACACCTTACAAAGGGACAAAAAGGCAAGTCAACAGACTAGAGGAAAATATTTGAAAACCACATATTAGATAAAGGACTGTATTAGTCCATTTTCACACTGCTATAAAAAATACCTGAGACTGGGTAATTTATAAAGAAAAGAGGTTTAATTGACTCACAGTTCCACATGGCTGGGGAGGCCTCAGGAAACTTACAATCATGGCCGAAGACAAAGGGGAAGCAAGGACCTTCTTCACATGGTGGCAGGAGAGAGAAGAGTGAGGAGCGAACGGGGAAGAGCCCCTTATAAAACCATCAGATCTCATGATAACTCATTCACTACTATAAGAACAGCATGGGGAAACCGCCCCCATGATCCAACCACCTCCTTCCCACCACACATGGTGATTACAGTTTGAGATGAGATTTGTATGGGGACATAGAGCCAAACCATATCAAGGACTAATATTTAGAATATATAAAGAACTCTCAAAGCCCAATAATAAACAGAAATTCCAATTAGAACATGAGAAAAAGGAAAAGACTACTACAGATGCCAATTAAGCACATGAAAAGTATTGGATATCATTAGCCATGAAGGAAGGATGAAGCTATTTATTGAGGGCTGGCATGGCAGGTATTGTATTAGGCATTTGTGGGGATATAGAGATGAATTAGACAAGGATCTTGCCCTCAAGTAATTCACAGTCTACTAGGGGAGGGAAGTTCTAAGACAAATATGATGTCAAGACAGTGATAAGTGTCCCAACTGGGAGAAAATAATGTCGCCTAGAGTTTCTAACTGACATGCATCAGGAAAGACATCGTGTTGACATTTGGCACAAAGAACGGGTAGGATCTGGGCAAGAGAAAATATGATGAAAAGACATTTCGGATGTAGAGAGAGGCAGGAGCAAGTGTTGGAGTTAGGACAGTGTAGGGTTTGGTTGGGCTGGTGTCCTCAGATAAGAAAGGTAACACTGAGCTGGGAAATGAGGCTGGAAAGGTGAGTTAGAGTCAGAGCCAGGAGGACTGTGAAAATATTCGTTTGAAATGTGCTCCTTATGTCAAAATCAGCATGATCTATTTTGATTACCTATGAAAAGCCTTTCCTCAGGTAATGATTCCATAAACGGAAAGCCCTTCTATTCCTAGGCTGCCACTGTGAACTTTGAAAGATGCCAGTTGCTGATTCCATCACTCTGATGGCTGATAAAATGTGGAGATTGGAGCTAATGAAGGAAAGCTAAGGACAAAAGGAATATGTATCCATCTTCTCAAAAAACATTTGCTCCAATAGATCATCCACCTACCACAGACAGAGTCACATCAAGCAGCATATCCACAGGAAGGCCTCTTTCAATCATTTGATTTCCAAGCTTCTCTTTTAAAACGCAGACATTCTTAGCAGTTTGAGATTGGACTGGAGAGAAGGTGGTTTGAATAATTTACAGTTATGCTTTTAAAAAATTGACCATATGTTTCTATAGTACCCTGTTTCATTTGCAAGCTTTTAGAAAATCCATCAGATTAGAGGGTAAGAAAAAGATCAGACACGTCTCTCAAGGAAGGTACAATCACTCTGTTTTTGGCATGTCCACTGGAAGTTTCAAACACATAACTTCAAACTACGTAACAGGTATGCTATGCCAAGCATGCATGGGAACTAGATCCTGGAAGCTTATATCAGGCAAAGCTTAAATTAAATAAGGACTATCAATTAGATTACCTTCTCATCAAGCCCAGGAAAAAAATCAGTGTCAAATTTGCATAGGAGAGTATCTGACCTTCCAACCTTATGTTATGGCATAGGAGAGTATTATACATAGAATATTGCTTCTCAAAATGTAATGTGCACCCAAATTACTTGCAGATCTTGTTGAACCTGTAGATTAGGTCTGAGTGGGGCCCATGAGGACATAAGCAACACAATAAACCAACTGGACCAAACAAACATATCCAGAGCACCTACCATTACAGAGCACACTTTCTTCTCAAATGCACACAGGACATTTTCTAGGACAGATCATATTTTAAGCAACAAGTTAAGTTTCAACAGATTTTAAAAACAGATATCATACAAAGTACCTTCTCTGGCTACAATGGGATGCAATTAGAAATCAATAAAGAAGGCAAATTTTTAAATATCCCTCTAAATTAACAACAACAAAAAATCCCACAACTTCTGGCCCAGGACCTGACACACAGTAGACACTCAACACATGATAACAGGTCACATTTGGGTTGAGTGGGCATGATCATTACGAAAGAGAATCTGCTTGCCATGTGTTTACAACTTGAGAGAGGAGGGAGTTGTGAGTTGCTGTTTTCATACATAGTTAAAGAGAAACATTATCAGTTTCCCATGTGATTGGATCATGGTGGCGGTTTCCCCCAGGCTGTTCTCGTGATAGTGAGTGAGTTCTCAGGAGATCTGATGGTTTTATAAGGGGCTTGTCCCCCTTTGCTTTCTCTCAGCATTGTTTCCCAGCTCAGTGTTCCCCTTCTTACCTGAGAGCACCAGCCCAATCAACCCTACACAGTCCCAACTCCAACACTTGCTCCTGCCTTTCTCTACACCTGAAATGTCTTCTCTTCACATCTCCTGTTGCCCAGATCCTATGCATTCTTAGTGTCAAATGTCAACACAATGTCTTTCCTGATGCATGTCAGCTAGAAACTCTAGACGACATTATTTTCTCCCTTTTGGGACATTTATCAGTGATAAAATATTATCATTGTTTTCCCGCTTTTCCCATGGGGGGAAGTCCCAAGGTATTCACTTGCTCTTCAGGGATGGCCACATACCCTTAAGGGCTATTCTTGGCTCACATACACATGCTTCTTTTTGTTGGATCTTAACATTTTATGTATTTTAATAGTTGGCTTCACATTAAGCAGCATATCCACACACAGGGCTATTTCAGAGAACAATCAATGAACATAAAGCAACTTAAAATGATGGTACAAAATGAATACAAACAGTTGCCTAAAATTTTTTCTTTTCTTTCTCATGTTTTACTCTATATGTACACAGCAAGAAGGGGCTAGTGCTGTCTTCTGATTACAGTGGAGAGGTTTGGGGAGCCGCAGAGGATAGGTCACTTTGTCCATGATCCTCCAGCAGGTCAGTAGTAAATAGGCACTGCAGTGGCTTTTACCAGGGCAAAGTAGTTAAGCCGTATGGCTGTAATTCCCCTTTCTTTGTGGCCGCTGGAGGCACGTGTGTGAGGCTGGAAGTGAAGTAGTAGGAAGGCGGTGGTGAGGTGTCAGGCGCGGGTGCAGCCCATGAACGGTGCTGCGGCTCTGCGGGCACACCTTGGGGTGCGGCAGCAGCTGACCCACAGCTCTTCCAGTCCTGCTGAATTTCTCCTCCGGATTCTCTGCCTCCTGGGCCAGGTACATATTTAGCTCTGTGGCAAAGGGCACCAGCCTTTCCCGCTGGTTGAACGCATCATCCAAGTCTGCGATGTGGAGGCAGAGAGGAGGTAGATGCTGGTGGGAGTCCCTCCTTGTGGATCCCAGCCTGTCCCTGCCTGCCCTCATGTTACATTCTTCTTTTCTTTCTTGAGATTTATTACAGGCCAAAGCCCCATAATAGGTCTCATACTCCATATCACTCCTAGTGGCCATGTGCTTCTTTTATTGAACTCTGATGGATATATGAGCAAAATCAATATTTTCCTTTTTTTTTTTTGAGACAGAATCTCACTCTGTCGCCCAGCCTGGAGTGCAGTGGTGCAATCTCGGCTCACTGCAAGCTCCGCCTCCCAGGTTCCCGCCATTCTCCTGCCTCAGCCTCCCAAGTAGCTGGGACTACAGGTGCCTGCCACCACACCTGGCTAGTTTTTTGTATTTTTAGTAGAAATGGGGTTTCACCGTGTTAGCCAGGATGGTCTCTATCTCCTGACCTCGTGATCTGCCCACCTCGGCCTCCCAAAGTGCTGAGATTACAGGTGTGAGCCACCACACCTGGCTGATTTTCCATTTTTTTCTAAACGTTGTCATCAATGCTAACTCACTAGAACTGAGAAACTCAAACTTTGAGGGATCCAGAGATCATCCAACGGGGGAGATATAGGTATACCACAAAAAACAAGCAAACAAAACGGGGAAAAATTCACCAGAACAACAAAACACAACATTTTAAATATAGAATTTTGGTACTGTGATTCTTTTGCTTCTTTTATGGCTTTTGGTTTTTTCTCTCAATGCCATGATGAAACTTTTAGAAATTCAGCTAAGTAAAAAGAAAACAATTAAAGCAAAAACTTAATCCCATCACTCACGTATAACCGTGGTTAGCACTCTGTTCATTATCTTCCTGACATATGCTATGCCTACAGACAAGGTCATTCAAAAAGAATTAAACACTTTAAAAAATGTAATATTCAGTAAAATGTCAGAATACATAGTCAAAAGCAGTTTATAAAGGAACTGTCACAGCTATTTCTCTAATCTTACTTACAATTGTCCCCTTTACGCCTCCCATGTCACCTGATGGTTAAGCACAGACTATCTGTAGCATATCTCTGTCAAGGGTTGAAATGGCCTCCTCGATGTACTCCTTCATTTCTGCAAGAGGAAGTAAAGGGAGAGATCTTTGGTTATCTCCCAGGAAGTCTCCAGTTTGTGTATCATCTAGTCTCTGAGTGACATAATTTTGAAAGTTCAATTCTTTTTAAATTACCACATATCAGCCGGGTGCAGTGGCTCATGCCTATAATCCCAGCACTTTGGGAGGCCAAAGAGGGGTGGATCACCTGAGGTCAGGAGTTTGAGACCAGCCTGGCCAACATGGTGAAACCCCATCTCTACTAAAATACAAAAAAAAAAAATACAAAATACAAAAAAAAAAAAAAAAAAATTTGCTGGGTGTGGTGGCAGGTGCCTGTAATCTCAGCTACTTTAGGAGGCTGAGGCAGGAGAATTGCTGGAACCCTGGAGGCAGAGGTTGCAGTGAGCAGAGATCGTGCCATTGCACTCCAGCCAGGGCGACAGAGGGAGACTGTATCCGGGAAAAAAAAAAAAAAAAAAAAAAAAAAAAGAATCTTCCTAAAACAAAGGGGAACACACTATGCATATACTGTTGTGTATTTGTATTCTACATAAACAAGAAAAGATGTTCATGATCTATTATTTTTTTAGATAAGCATTTTAACATCAAAATACATAGATTCACTACATCTTTATCAGCTTTATTGGGGTTTAATTGACAAATAGAAATTGTATATATTTAGCTGGGTGCAGTGGCTCATGCCTCTAATCCCAGCACTTTGGGAGGCTGAGACAGGACAACTGTTTGAGCTCAGGAGTTCAAGACTAGCCTGGGTGACATTGTCTCTACATTGTCTCTACAAAAAAATAAAAAAATGAGCCGGGCATGATGGCATGTGCCTGTAGTCCCAGCTACTTAAGAGGCTGAGGTGGGAGGATTGCTTGAGCCCAAGAGGCTGAGGCTGCAGTGAGCCATGATCGTGCCACTGCACTCCAGCCTGGGCAACTGAGTGAGACCCTGTCTCAAAAAAAATAAAATAAAAAGGAAATTGTATATATTTAAAGTATACAACTTGATGCTTTGATATACATATGCATTATAAAATGATCATTACAATCAAGCTATTTAACATTGCTATTACTTCACATTTCACATATTCACACTCAGTGAATTTCAGTTATACAATATGGTACTCTTAACTGTAGTCATTATGATCCAGAATTTACACATCTTACTAACTGAAATTTTGTATCCTTTGATCACTGAATTGTTTTCTAATGTTTTTATTATAAAATAAAAATAGACACAATAGTCCCCCACATCTGCTCTTTATCTTTCCAAAGTTTCAGTTACCCATGGTCAACTGTGGTCCAAATATATTAAATGGAAAATTCCAGAAAGAAACAATGCATACCTTTTAAACTGCATGCCATTCTGAACAGCATGATGAAATCTTATGCCATTCCACTCTGCCCCATACAGAAGGTGAATCATCCCTTTGTCCAGTATGTCCACACAGTGTACACTACCTGCTCCTCACTCACTCCATGCCCATCTTGGTTATCAGATCGAAAAAACATAGTATATGGGTGGGTACTAACCACAGTTTCAGGTATCTACTGGGGGTCCTGAAATGAATGCCCTGAGGATGATGGGGGATCTACTATATAGAAAACCACACAATTAAAACATACAGTTTATTGAATTATTATAAGGTAAACACCACCCAAGTTAAGAACTTTGTCAGTCAGTCCTCTCACTCTTTATCATTTACCACTATCCTGACGTTTAAGGTAATCATATCTTTGTGTTTTTTCATAGTTCCTTCACCCAAATATGTATTCCGAGTTCAGGGTCACAACCATGACCCTCAACATGGAAGAAAGGAAATGCAGATGCAATCGATAAAAACTGAAAAGCTCTAGTCTTAAATTAAAGTTGGAAGTAACAGTATGAACTTTTGAAGTATACTTATAGGTACGTATGTATGTATTTTCTATATATATTCTCTCTCTATATTTTCTTAGCTTGGATGAAAAGGCAGAAAGACAACGTGAAACCTACTAACAATGAACTTCTCTGGAGCCTAAATAATAATTAAGTCTTAAATTACCATGTCTTACAAAAATAATCCAGAGATTCTTGGGGAAATGACTCCAGCTCTGGCATAAGAAATGTACAGGATGAACCTAGCACATCTTATCATACCAGACGGTTAGGAAACACTCAAAGACTACCAGGATCATGTCAAAAGGACTCAGGAGCCAGCCCAAGGAGACTCCAACTGATCAAAGATGAACCAGTACAAGCTTTAATACTGTTCATTGCAATGTACTGAAACCCTTGAAATACGTTTGAGTCTATAAGTTCACGATGATATTTTTAAAAAAGACTTATTAACCTACAGAGGATGATGAGAAATCAATTCATTATATGGCAAACTAGTAAGTAAAGAGAAAGAATCAAGCACTTTTCCTGCCTTTGCCATATGAACTAGACCCTCAAGCAACCAAATAGTAGATGGGAGGTAGTGAAGGTAGTGACTATTTGTACAAGTTTCACAACTGATAAATGAAAAAGAAACTTTAGAACTGGAAGATCACATTGTGCAACTGGCAAAGAATGGTAGTCACTAAGCATCAATGGTTGATAAGACTACAAAAGAGATAACCAGAAACCTCATGCCTCCCGTGGCCAAACACAGCCCAGAATCTTGCCAAAGGAATTGAATCTAATTCTAATCCAGTCTCTGGATGGAGCTGCCAATTGGCAGGAAACACAAAGGACAGAGAACATGTGAACTGCACCATGAATGTGTAATCAGCAAAATCCAGACTGTCAGAAACTCTTCTGGTCACAGAGACCAGGTCCTTCAATAGACAAATTGTAAAGAAATGAAAGGATGGAGGGGGAACCTATAAATTGAAAGAAACTTAAAAGGGATATCACATTTTAAAGAAATTATCAACACTGGCAGGGTGTGGTGGCTCATGCCTGTAATCCTAGCATTTTGGGAGGCTGAGGCAGGTAGATCACTTGAGGCCAGGAGTTCAAGACCAGCCTGGTCAACGTGGCAAAACCTTGTCTCTACTAAAAATACAAAAATTAGTCGAACATGGTGGCGCACACCTGTAGTCTCAGCTACTTGGGAGACTGAGGCACAATAACCACTTGAATCCAGGAGGCAGAGGTTGCAGTGAGCCGAGACTGTACCACTGCACTCCAGCCTGGGCAACAGAGCAAGACTCTGTCCATTAAAAAAAAAAAAAAAAAAAAATATATATATATATATATATATATATATATCAAGACTATACTTATGTTCCTCCATTTTCTTCTAGCATAATAATTGCTGTCAAAAAGATTGATGATAATCTAATTACATTTCCCTCAGAAGTCATGAATTCTTTTTATTTTTTAGATGCTAAAATAATTTGTTTTTCATTAAAGCCCAGTAACTTTACTAGAATTCATCTCAGTGTTGATAATACCGGTATGATTATGGTGTACATTATGGGCTGTTTCATATGTAGTTTCAAGTTTCCTTTATTTGAGAAAAGTCATCTTGAATTACAAATTTTAGTATAGGTTTTGTTCCCTTGCCTTGGTTTTCTTCAAGGGTTCTTATTATCATCATCACTGTTCTTCATTTATCTTCAATATCTGTCATTTTCTCTTAAATCCTTTTTGTTTTTTCATTTCTTTTGGATTTTTTTTTTTTTTTTTTTTTTTTTTTTTGAGACTGAGTCTTGCTCTGTCGCCTACGCTGGAGTGCAGTGGCACGATCTCCACTCACTGCAGCTTCCGCCTCCCAGGTTCAAGCGATTCTCCTGCCTCAGCCTCCCGAGTAGCTGAGACTATAGGCATGTGCTACCATGCCCAGCTAATTTTTGTATTTTTAAGGCAAATACAGAGACGGGGTTTCACCATGTTGCCCAGGCTGGTCTTGAACTCCTGCCCTCAAGTGATCTGCTTGCCTCTGCCTCCCAAAGTGCTGGGATTACAGGCGTGAGCCACCACGCCCGGTCTTTTTTTGGTCTTTTTGAAGAAACCCGTCCGCTGTGCTGTTTTGGGCTTCTGTTCTCTGGTCTTTCAGATGCTGCCTTATCACTTCCCTCTTTTCCTCCTGTACAGATGCTGCCAGAGACAAGTCTGTGGTTTGCCCCTGCCCACTGGTGTTTTGAGGTTTGTGGTAATACCTTTTCACCTTCTGTTGCAAATGTTGTTTGTGGGTTTTGGCTTTACTAGCTTGTTACTCTGTTTTTTATGTGGATATTTTGAAAGACTGAAAAACTATGCTGCCATTACCGCCTTCATATTCCTGGGATCCTTCTTTTATTTTTAAATATTCTCACATGGTATCACTAGTAATGGTTTCAGGTGATTCCATTTTATGGGGCAACTGGAGTGTTCTACAGAGACCCCCTTTGTGGGATATTTAGGCTACCTTTAATTCTCTTATATTATACACAACAAGGTGGTAAACCTTGCCCCTAAATCACAAGGTGCTTTTCCGGGGGGAGCACTCTGAGACCTCCACCTCTCCTCAGAGAAGTGTCTCACTCCTTCCCCACCCCTGCCAGGTTACTGCTACCTCCCTCAATGCAGGAGGGAGTTCTTGTCCCACACCCTGTAAGAGCAAACTAAGTACTCTGGACCAGAAAATTGAACTTTCTACTTAGAGACCACCAAGACCGACTGATCAAGACTGATCTCAGTCCTCTTCAGGATCTCAATCTTTGTCTCCATCCTTCCATCCCTGGAGTTCTTTTCCCCACTTTGCTAAGTACAAACTGTACCCCAACCCTGTAACTTCCCACTGAAACCCTTCCCTTCTACCCTCTGCAGCTCCTGGCCTGTGACCAACAAACTCCCCAACACCCCAAGACTCCCAACACCCCCCTCCCCTGCAACTACCCCCAGCATGGCTCTACTTGGCTGAACTACATTTCCCAGAATTCCTTTTGTCATGTCACTTGTGTCCCACACTTATCTTTGCAACCACTTCTCCTTGTAATCCAACACCTCTGCCTGGCCCATACCAGCCATACAGAAGCATCACACGCAGCCTGTGGCCTCACGTTGCTTATGTGTGGATTGAAGCTGTGCATAGCACATCTGGTGGCTACCAACCCTGCTTCCATCAATGAGGAAGCCCGGAATTCTGACTTCTTCATTTGTGAAATAGATTACAGGTGGAACTGCCTTTGCAAAGATTATGACAGTGAGAGAAGCCTAGCAAGGCTGACTTCGTCTTGCCCCTAGCCTCACAGGCTGGCCGTCCTCATGTCTTGAGCATAGACCAAGTTAACCATGGGAGGAATTTAGTTTATAGTTTAACTTTGAAGCAAAGATGCTAATAGTTCTTCCCTAAAATGAACTCCTGCCTTGCTCAGGGACAAAACTGCCTTTGTAAGACTAAGGAAAGGCCACAAGATTAGGATTACGGGAGGGGCCTGAATTCTGCTAAAATGTAGGTGTAGCTAAATGTAACCAGCCATTGTCCCTTAGGTTGCCTTTCTATAATTTCTTGCTGCTCAGGAGTCATGCGGCTAAAAGTCACAAGATTTGTGACTTTCTCAATTGCTCCTATAGATAACATCACTATTGTAGAAGCTAAGATTGGTTTTTTGAGATATTTTTCATTTTTTTGCATTCCGGCAACCGACCACCTGGATCCAGAACTCATGACTCAACTGGTCCTGTGACCCCCCCACCCAGGGGTTGACTCAGCATGTGAGGACTGTTCTGTTTTCCATACCCCTATGAGTTCACCCCCAACCAATCAGGAGCACCCATTCCCTAGCCACCTGCCCACCAAATTATCCATGAAAACCCTAGCTTCTGAGTTATCAGGGAGACTGACTTGAGTAACAACTCCAGTCCCCTTGCTTGGCTAGCTCTGCACTAGTTAAATGATTTCTCTACTGCAATACCATGGTCTCAGCGAATTGGTTTTGTCTCTGCAGCAGACAGGAAGAACCCCTCGGGCTTACAATAATTTTCTCCAAACTTGAAAGGGTTGGTCAAAAGATGCTGGGCAGCCACCATTATCATAAATGTCCCTTGGCCTGGGATCTCTATCATGGTTATTGTTGTGACTTGTTTCCCAGGCCTTGGCCAGCTAACAGGTCAGGGAGGATTTGGGGGACAAGATTTACCCCCAGAGGGTGCAGAGGAGAAAACAAAAACAAACCACCCAAATGTTAGATATCTGGAAGTTTTCACAGCCAGTGTCCATATTTATTCATATCTCAATTGCTGAAAGCAATTTACAGAACAATTGGTTTTTTTTGAGATAGAGTCTTACTCTGTTGCCCGGCCTGCTGGAGTGCAGTGGTGCGATGATCTCAGCCCACTGCAACTTCCACCTCCTGGGTTCAAGAGATTCTCTTGCCCCAGCCTCTCAAATAGCTGGGATTACAGGCGTGCACCACCACGCTCGGCTAATTTTTGTATTTTTAGTAGATATGGGGTTTCATCATGTTGGCCAGGCTGGTTTCGAACTCCTGACCTCAAGTGATCCGCCTGCCTCAACCTCCCAGAGAGCTGGGATTACAGGCATGAGCCACCGTGCCTGGCCAATTGGTTCTACTTTTAGTATTACAAACACAAGGCATGGATGTTTTAAAAAGTTTTTTAAACCACAGATAAGCTAAAAGTTCTTTAAATGCAAATATTAGAAACTATTTTAGAAAATAAAATCACCTATAATCTTGAAGAGATAACCACTGTCAACATTTGGTATTTATCCTTCTGGTCTTTTATCAATGCATAAATATATACTATATCATATACCATAAATATATACTCTTTTTAAAAATATGAAAACTGTATTAAACATATTTTAACTTAAAAATACAGCATGAATGTTCTTCTATACTATGAAATATCCATCAGCAGCATCAGTTTTGCTCCATTATTTTCTACTATAATATACTTATCTTGCCTGAGAACCCAAGCTTTTTGCAGATTTTGTAGAATTATAAGTGATGTTATAATGGACGCTCTTACAGTTAAATCTTCACGCATATAAATGGTTATTTCCTCAGAACAATCTAAGTGAAGGGCTAAGTCAAGGGCTATGCAAAATGTGAAAGCTTTTGAAACACATTTTCTGATTTTCAACAATCAAAATAACTTCTACTTCCTTCCGGAAAGCCTGGCACTGCAATTAACCAGGCCAGTTTTCATCCCACTCTGTGCCATGAGTCAAGTAATGTCTGTATCAGGAGCTAAAATGAATCTTTAAGGGCCTTCCATACATGATAAAATGACTCAGAATTGTAGAAGAAAAACATTAGCAGCCCCACATTTTCCATTTGTTAATAATTCTTTTCTGCCCCATTTTCATATTATAAGATTTGAGTCTCCTGGGCCTGTACTTTTCTCTCAGTGCTAATAGAATTCTAGTAGTTAGTCTTAGACTGCAGGCCTTTCTAACCATATGTGAGAGATACCTCAGGAAGAAAAGACGAAAACATCTTGCTTTCCTCCACATCTCTGGGAAAACAGAGTTTGTTTTGCATAATAAAGCTGTTCTTGCAAATGTAACTGGATTTCAGATACTGTTACTATGAAAGTAAATTTTTATATGTACAAAGTCTGTAATTCTGATTAGTTGTCTTAATAAGGTATTTCTCTGATTATAATACTTAGCATCTCCATCCTCTGGAAAGTTTGAATACACTGAGTCTTATTTATTAAGACAAAGAGGATCATTGTCACTTACTTATTTGCCCAAATACAAGGAAGTTAAGAACAATAACACTTAACAGTGTGTGTGTGTATATATATATATATATATATAATTTGATGAAAAAAGAGCCAAGAGTCAAAACTCTGTAAAATATTTGAAAACATTTATTCTGAGCCAAATATAAGTGACCATGGCCCATGACACAGCCCTCAGGAGATCCTGAGAACATATGCCGGAGGTGGTTAGGGCACAGCCTGGTTTTATACATTTTTGGGAGACAGGAGACATCAATTGAGTACATGAGACATCAATCAAATACATTTAAGATGTACATTGGTTTGGTTCAGAAAAGGGGGACAACTCAAAGTGGGTGGGGAGATTCCAGGTTACAGGTAGACTTAAATATTTTCCAAGTGACAATTCGTTGAGTTTTTCTGAAGACTGGGATCGACAGAAAGGAAGTGTTTAGGTTAAGACAAAAGATTGTGGAGACCAAGTTTTATCGTGCAGTGGAAGCTCTCAGATAGCAGGCCTCAGAGAGAGTAGATTGTTAAATGTTTCTCATCGGACCTAAAAGGGTGCCTGGCTCTTAGTTGATCTCCTAGATCTGGAAAGCGAGGAAGGAAAAAAGTGGGGGGAAAGGGGATTGTCTATAGAATGCGAATTTTTTTCCCACAAGAGAAAACTCTGCAGGGCAATTTCAAGATTTGGCAAGGAAATATATTTGGGGTTAAAATATTTTGACTTCTTGCCTTATTTGTTACGTGATGTTATGCCAGAGTCAGGTTAGAAAGCAGACCTCGCTCTATAGGGTTAAAATAAAAACCCCTCTGATAAGACTTTATGGTTTACAAGATGTAACTCCCCAGACCCCTTAGGTAGGAATTTGGGGATATTAAAAAAATTCAGAGCTTAGTTCTCTCTCTCTCTCCCTCCCCCGCCTTCCTCTTATGCGCGCATGCACACACACACACACACACACACACACACACACACACACACACACACACGAGACAGAGTCTCACACTGTTGCCCAGGCACAATCATGGCTCACTGCACCCTTGACCTCCCTGGGCTCAGGTGATCCTCCCATTCAGATTCCCAAGTAGCTGGGACCACAGGCGCATGCCACCACACCCGGCTAATTTTTGTATTTTAGTAGAGGTGGGGTTTTGCCATTGCTCAGACTGGTCTCGAACTCCTGACCTCAAGTGATCCACCCCCCTCGGCCTCCCAAAGTGCTGGAATCACAGGCGTGAGACACCGCACCCAGCCTAATAGTTTATATTTTTAAAGACTCTGAGATGCTCTTTCTCACATACTTTATAGAAGCAGGGAAAAATGAGAACATGCTCTCCTGATCAAAACTATTTCAGGACTCAATGCCAAAAGATACTTTGTTAGATACATTATAAGGAAAAACAATTTGTGAAACTATGTGCTTATTGCTCTGATGTTTGCAAAATTATGCTGTCTACTTCTGAACTCCCTAAGACAAAAGAAAAGAAACAGTAACTGGACATTGACGGAAAAAGCGAGCCAAATTAAATAGAACAAGCACTGAATGATGACCTTACATATCAAAAGTTAGGAGGTACAGCCAAAGTAGTACTTAGAGGGAAATTTAGAGCTTTAAGTGCAAATATCAGAAAAGAGAAGGTTGGAAAATAATCTAAGCTTCTAATTCAAAAAGAATAGGCAATAAAAGGATGAGGTGGAATAAACATAAAAGCAGAAATTAATAAAATAGGCTGGAACAGAGAAAATCAATAAAACCAGAAGTTGGATTTTAAAAAATATTTTTCTAAATAAATTAGAAATCTTAGCAAGACTGGACAAGAAAAAAGAGAAAACACAAATGATGAATGTCAGGAATGAGAAGGGAAACCTCAATTCAGATTCGACAGATAATTTAAAAGATAATAAGACATTACGGATAACTTTGTGCAAATAAATTCGAAAACTTGGTGGATTAGTCCGTTTTCATGCTGCTGGTAAAGACATACCGGAAATTGGGAAGAAAAAGAGGTGTAATTGAACTTACAGTTCCACATGGCTGGGGAGGCTTCAGAATCATGGAAGGAGGCAAAAGGCTCTTCTTACACGTCGGCGGCAACAGAAAATGAGAAAGATGCAAAAGCGGAAACGTCTGATAAAGCCATCAGATCTCACGAAGTTATTCACTACCATGAGAACAGTATGGGGGAAACGACCTCCATGATTCAAATGATCTCCCACTGGGTCCCTCCCACAACACGTGGGAATTATGGGAATACAGTTCAAGATGAGATTTGGGTGGGGACACAGAGCCAACCCACATCACTTGGATAAATGGAAAAATTTTCTCCAAAGCACCACGTATTAAAACTTAAATAAAAAATAAAAATTTGGAATAGCCTTACGTCTGTTTTAAAAATTGAGTCTATAATTAAGTACTTTCTCACAAAAGAATTTTAGCAGCAAACTTCCCTAGTGAAGTCTTCCAAACATTTAAAGGAGGGAAAATATTAATCTCAGAAAATCTCTATCCAGCTATAGCGTTGTTGTGAGGATTAAATGACTTAATATATCTAATCGTTTGGTTTTTCTCTGTACTCAACCATTTCATCTGTTTGTAAAGATAGTTTTATTCTTTCTCTCTAAACTAAGATCCCTCCAGGATAATGTTGAATAGAAATGGTGATAGTGTATTGCTTTGTCTTGTTAACCCAACAAATATAGTGTTAGCTATAAGATTTGGGGGGGTTGTTTATTTTTATTTGTTTGTAGGTGCCTTTTATCAGATTATGAACATTTTCTTCTCTGTGTCTAGTTTGCTGAGAATTTTATCAAGAGTGAGTATTTAATTGTATCAAATGCCTTCTTCTGCATCTACTGAAATAATCACACTGTTCTTGCCTTTATTCTTTTAATGTGGTAAATTATATTCGTTATCTTTCAAATATTAAGCCTGCCTTGCATTCCTGGAATAAACTCTACTTGGTCATGATGCATTAACCCTTTTCAATAGCAAATTGAATTCAATTTGCTATTATTTTACTTAAGAGTTTTCTGTCTGAGAAATATTGGCCTATAATTTTATTTTCTTGTAATGTGACTAAAAATGTGAAAAAATGCACATTTCTCTGTAATTACTCTGTAGATCACTGATTTTAAAACTTTTGACCAAAACAATACAAAAAACGTTATATTGTGACCAGTGCACATAGATCTGTGAGTGTGTGAAGTGTGTGAGTATATGTATAAAATAAAGCTTTTATAAAACAATTCTTTTTTTTAAAAAATAGGGTCTCACTCTGTTGCCCAGGCTGGAGTGTAGTGCTGCAATCACAGCTCACTGCAGCTTCCACCTCCTGGGCTTAAGCGATCCTCTCACCTCTGCCTCCCAAGTAGCTGGGATGACAGGCACATGCCACCACACCTAGCTAATTTTTTATTTTTAGTAGGGATGGGGTCCCACTAGGTTGCCCAGGCTGGTCTTGAATTCCTGGGCTCAAGTGATCCTCCCACCTCAGCCTCCCAAAGTGCTGGAATTACAGCTGTGAGCCACCACACCCAGCCTTATGAAATAATTCTTACCCTTCATAAGAAGGAAGCACTCCACTATTTCTGATTCAATTATCTTCTATCCTTTTAAATGATGGGTTGCTATGTGCAGTTTGAAAAACATAGATTGCATACAGTAGGCACTATATAAGTGTTTGCTATTGTTCTTAATAATTTATGGCTCTCTAGAACCTTGTGCAGTACCTGGCATACAGTGAATACTTGAAAAACATCTATGAATGAGTTAATTTGTTTATCAGTGGCTTTTAATGGAGTGGCTTCAATAGAGGTTAAGAGTAGTGACTTCTTTTAAGATATTATTTACTTTGACTCTTACTAGGAATTAGGGTATCACTTGGATCCTTGATGGCCTCTTACAACTGATAGCAAAGAAATTTGCTGGCCACCATAAAGAAGAAAACATAGTTGGCATGGCCTGCACATATACAAACTCATTCATGAAGGCAGTGTTCATCCCATTGTCACCTCAGTTAGGTAAATTACTTTGGAGGACCCATATGTGGTTGATTTTTTTATTTTTTTATTTTTTTTAAGAGACAGGGTCTTGCTCTGTCACCGAGGCTGGAATGCTGTGGCACGATCTCAGCTCACTGCAGCCTCGACCTCCTGCTCTCTAGCGATCCTCCCACCTCAATCTCTCAAGTAGATAGGACTACAAGCATGAGCCACCACACTCAGCTAATTTTGTATTTTTTGTAGAGACAGGGTTTCACCATAGTGCTCAGGCTGGTCTTGAACTCCTGAGCTCAGCAATCTGCCCAACTTGGCCTCCCACGGTGCTGGGATTACAGGCATTGAGTGTGGCTAAATTTTAACTTGAATTTGGATTCTTAATTTTCATTTAGAAAGAAAAGGCTTACAACTGCAATGCAGCATTGAAACAGTGTCTTTGGGTGTACAAAGCAAAGCAATTTAAAGGCTGGGGGAATTCTCAGGCCTCTCCTATCACAGAATGCCCAAAGCTAGCAGAGGTGATTGTAACCAATGGTAACCAATGTACACACTGCAATGGTCTATTTCAGTGTTTTGGATTACTCATTGTCAAAAGCCTCTAGTCAAGTTGGAAAAAGAGCTTTTAAACATCCAGTAATGAGTGGTCCAATTAAGGGGAGGTAAGGGTGTGTATAGAACTATTTTTACCAAATAGAAAATGCAGATAAAATGCTAGTATTCTTTGATGTGCTTCAGAATCACTCATTCAGTTCTGAGAGCTCTCAAGTGATCAAGATCACACACTCGGATTACGGAGGGCAGCTCGCTTCCACAATGCTGTGTATTATTGCCAGGGAAGCAGGGCAGTCTTCAGACTCTAAAAACAAAGAGGACTTAGACTAAAACTTTGAAAGTAGTCCTGAAAGAAAAAAAAAAGTACGCAATTGCAGGGATATGTGATTACTTTGCAAAAAAAGTTTTAGTACAATCAGTGTAGTGTTTCTTTGCCCTGTTCCTACAAAAACTGTTTCTAAATGAACATAGAATCTTATTACAGTCAGTGGCATCTGAGTACTGACTATATCCATCAGTTTGGGGCCTTGATTAGGTCAGTGTTCCCAAACCTGGCTGCTTACTGGAATTGTTTAGGGAGCTTTTAAAAATTAGGTTCTCCCAGTTTCACCTGGACCTACTTGAGAAACATTGGCCCACAGATCCGCAATTTTTTTTTTACATGCTCCAAGTGGTTGCCCACTGCTCAGAAGAATCAATGCACCTTCTTTGCAGCTAAATTATTATCAGGAAGAGATTTGGATGGTAAAGAAAATAAAGCACATGTGTGGTGAGTTTCCAACTTTGCAATTGATGCAGAGATTTCCTGATATCAACCCTAAGATATTCAGTAACGAGAAAGCAGGAGTTTGTTACTCTTTTGTACTTGCGGTCGATTCATGCTTTATTATTAATAGGTCTTCTCTCAGAGGGATACATTTTTTCATGCGATGTGAGCTCTATATTAGAAGAGAGATGGGACCAATTTTTCAAGTGCCAACCTAGCACTACATTACTTTACTATAAGAGATGGTCCCACAATTGTATTCTGAGCAACATACCCTGTATGAAAAAAGAAAACAGTTAACTTTATTTTAATTAGCATTCTCCTTACCATAAGACACATAAAAATAGGTCTCACCCTTCCATGATTGGAGAGAAAATAGTGATTATATTTTCAACCAGCTGGATGGGTAATTATCTAGCTATATGCCACACACAAAAATCAGCTTACTCATTTCTTACATTTTCTCCTTATTTCTCATTTTTCTACAGTTTTCCTTCCATATTTTGCTAGTTTTGTTACAGGACCTAGATCCAGATATAAATGTATATTTCCTACAGTGACTGCATGGATTCAGGCCGAGCTTCTACCAAATAATAGGGTATTAGAGCTGGAAGGGAACCCAGCAGTCATTCAAAATAACAGACTGATTTTTTATTAAAAGATGGAAGCCCAGAAGTTAAGTGATTTACCAGTCAACAAAGCCAGAATGAAATGAACAGTAGCTGAGCATTCTTTCCACCTACGATTCCATTCATTTGATGCATACAACGAAGTGAATTGGAGTATGCGTGAGGGTATTAGAGTTCTCCAGAGAAACAGAACCATAGTGTGCATATATATATATAATATGCATATGTGTGTATATATTATTTACATATATACATACACAGTAGATGCAATATATATAGTAGTACACATAGATGTGTGAGTGTGTTGGGGAGGCAGAGGGGAAGAGAGCGAGAGATTATTGGAAATGGCTCACACAATCATGGAGGCTGAGAAGTTCTACCATCTGCCCTCTGCAAGCTGGAGAATCAGTAAAGTAATTTATTCTGAGTTCAAAGGCCCAAGAACCAGAAGCTCCAATGTTGAAGGGCAGGAGAAGATGGATTCTCAGCTGAAGGAGAGAGACAGAGAATTCACCCTTCCCCCACATTTTTTGTTCTTTTGGGTCCTCAGTGGATGGAGTGATGGCTGCTCAGATGTTCTTTCCTCAGTCTACTGATGCAAATGCTAATCTCTTTCAGAAATGCCCTCACAGGTACACCCAGAAATAATTTCACCACTATGTGGGCATCCCTTAGCCCAGTCAACCTGACACACACAATGAACCATCACAGTTAGGGTATTTTTAAAATCACAACACATCCACATTTTATTTATTTATCTATTTATTTATTTATTTGAGACGGAGTCTCACCCTGTCACCCAGGCTGGAGTACAGTGACATGATCTCAGCTCACTGCAACCTCCACCTTCTGGGTTCAAGCAATTCTCCTGCCTTAGCCTTCCAAGTAGCTGGGATTACAGGCACATGCCACCATGCCTGGCTAAGTTTTATTTATTTTTTTTTCAGTAGAGACAGGGTTTCACTATGTTGGCCAGGCTGGTCTTGAATGCCTGACCTTGTGATCCATCCACCTTGGCCTCCCAAAGTGCTGGGATTACAGGCGTGAGCCACCGCATCTGGCCCACACCCGCGTTTTTAGGTAACACCTTTATTGAAATATAATTTCACGTATCACAAAACTCACCCATTTAAAGTATGTAGTTCCAAGGTTTCTAGGATGTTCACAAAGTTGTGCAACAATCACAGTCTCATTTCAGAATTTTCATCACCCCCCAAAGAAACCCTGTACCTATTAGTAGTCATTCTCAATTTCCAGCCCCCAATCACCACTAACCTATGATCTGTTTATAGATTTGCCTTTTTTGCACATTTCATATAAGTGGAGTCACAGAAACTGTGGTCCTCGGTGACTACCTTCCTTGACTTAGCATAATGTCTTCAAGTTCTCCATGTTGCAGCATGAGTCAGTACTTCATCTCCTCTTCTTGACAAATAATGTTCCAGTACATGAATGTACCACATTTAAAAAATTTATTCACCACTGGGCTAGGCATGGTGGCTCACACCTGTAATCCCAGCACTTTGGGAGGCCAAGGTGGGCAGATCACTTGAGCCCAGGAGTTCAAGACCAGCTTGGCCAATATGGTGAAACCCTGTCTCTACACAAAATACAAAAATTAGCCAGACATGGTGCTGCACACCTATAGTCCCAGATGCTCGGGAGGCTGAGGCAGGAGAATTACTTGATCCTGGGAGGCAGAGGCTGCAGGTAGCCAAGATCGTACCGTTGCGTTCTAGCCTAGGTGACAGGAGTGAAACCCTGTCTCAAATAAATAATAATAAATAAAAATAAAAGTTAATTCCCCACTTGATGGAAATATGTGTTTTTTCTATTCTGGCTATTACAAATAACAATGTCTTGAACATTAATGTACAAGTTTTTGCATAGACACATATTTTAATTTCTCTTGGGTGTATACCTAGGAGTGAAATTGCTGGGTTATATGGTAACTCTACATTTAACATTTTTAAAAACTGCCAAAAGTTATTATTATTATTATTATTTTTGAAATGGAGTCTTGCTGTGTTACCCAGGCTGGAGTGCAGTGGTGTGATCTTGGCTCACTGCAACCACTGCCTCCCTGGTTCAAGTGATTCTCCCTCCTCAGCCTCCCAGGTAGCTGGGATTACAGGGATGTGCCATCATGCCCGGCTAATTTTTGTACTTTTAGTAGAGACAGGGTTTCACCATGTTGGTCAGGCTGGTCTTGAACTCCTGATCTTGGGTGATCTGCCCGCCTTTGCCTCCCAAACTGCTGGGATTACAGGCGTGAGCCACCACGCCCAGCCTGCCAAAAGGTTTTCCAAAGCAACTGCTCCATTTTACATTCTCACCAGTAATGTGTAAGGGCTCCATTTCCCATAACTCACCAGCACTTGTTATCGTCTTTTTTCATTATAGCCATCCTGGTGGGGGTGAAGTGGTATTTGTGATTTTCATTTGCATTTCCCTACTGATGAATGATGTTCGGCATCTTTATGCGTGCTTATCAGCCATGTGTATATCTTCTTTGGAAAATGTATATGCAGATCCTCTACCCATATCTAAATTGGGCTATTTGTCTTTTTATTATTCCACTGTAAGAATTCTGTAGATATGCTAGATGTTAGTCCTTTATCATATTGCTATAGTTTGGATGTTTGTCCCCTCCAAAACTCAAGTGCGAATGTCATCCCCAGTGTGGGAGGAGGGACCTAGTGGGAGATGTTTGCGTCATGGTCGTGGATCCCTCATGAATGGCTTGGTGCCTTTCTCATGGTAATGAGTGAATTTTCACTCTATGAGTTCATGTGTGATCTGGTTAAAAAGAATTGGGGATCTCCCCACTCTCTCTCTTGCGCCTTTTCTCACCATGTGACATACCTGCTCCCCCATCACCTTCTACCATGAATAAAAGCTTCCTAAGGTTCTGACCAGAAGCAGTTGCTAGCACCATGCTTGCACAGCCTGCAGAACCGTGAGCCAAAATAAACCTCTTTTCTTTATAAATCACCCAGCCTCAGGTATTCCTTTATACCAATGCAAAATGGACTAATACACATATAAATGATTTGCAAAAAATTTCTGTGGGTTTTCTCTTCATTTTCCTGATAGTATCCTTTGAAGCACAATTTTTTTTTTAAATTTATCTATTTTTTTGTTTTGTTGCTTGTGCTTTTGGTGGCATATCTAAGAAGATACTGTCTCACCCAAGGTTACAAGATTTATGCCTATGTTTTTACTAGATTTTTAGTTTTAGCTCTTGTTAGGTCTTTGGTCCATTTTGAGTTAATTTTTGTGTAAGTGTGAGAGAGGCATCTAAATTAATTCTTTTGCACTTGGCTAATCAGTTGTCTCAGTACCATCTATTGAAAAGGCTATTCCTTTTTTTATTTTATTGTCTGAGCACTCCTGTTGGAAACCAATTGGCCATAAATGTGAGGGCTTATTTCTGAACTCTCAATTCTATCCCACTGATTTATATATCTGTCCTTATGCTGTTACCATGCTATCTTGATTACTGTGGCTTTGTAGTACATTTTAAGATCAAGAAGTGTGATTCCTCAGACTTTGCTCTTCCTTTTGAAGACTGTTTTGGCCACTCTAAGTGTCTTACATTTTCATGTGAATTTTAGCTTCAGATTGGCTATTTCTACCAAGAAGCCAGCTGGAATTCTGATGAAGATTGCAATAAAGTTGTAGATCAACATGCAGAGTATATCTTAACAGTATTAAGTCCTCTGATATATGAACATGGGATGCATTTACATTTATTTAGGTGTTCTTTCATTTCTTTCAAAAATATTTCTAGAGTATATGGTTTGAACCTCTTTTGTTAAATTTATCCCTAATAATTTTATTCCTTTATATGCTCTTTTCAATACAATCATTTCCTAATTTCATTTTCAGGTTGTTCTTTGCTAGTCTATAAAAACACAATTGTTTTATATCTTGATCTTATAGTCTGTAATTTTCCTGAACTCACGTATTAGTTCTAATAGTTTTCTGGTGGAGACTTTGGGATTTTCTATGTGAAAGATTATGCCATTTGCAAATATAGTTTAACTTCTTTTCCAACACGGATGCTTTCTTTTTCTTGCCTAACTGTCCCAGCTAGAGCCCCAATAAAATGTTGGAAAAAACTGATGAAAGCAGAATGTTGAAGAGACATGATGAAAACAGACATCCCTGTCTTGTTCCTGATCTCAGAGGGAAAGCTTTTAGTCTTTTCTCATTGATGTTATTTGTGGATTTTTGTAGATAATGTTTATCAGGTTGAGGAAGTTTCCTTCTATTCCCAGTTTGTTGCATGTATTTATCATGAAGGGGAGTTAAATTTTGTCAAATGACTTTTCTGATTCTATTTAGTCATATGATTTTGTCCTTTGTCCTGATATGTATTAACGCAACCTTTAATTCCTGGGATACAATCCACTTGGCTATAGTTTATAATTCTTTAATATGTTGCTGGATTCAGTTTGCTTGTATTCTGTTGAGAGTTTTTGTGTCTATAGTCATAAAAAGTATTGGTTTCTTGTTTTCTTGTGATATCTAAGTCTGGTTTCGGTATCAGGGTAATATTGACCTCAGAGAATGGGTTGGGATGTGATATGGTTTGGCTGTGTCCCCACCCAAATCTCATCTTGAACTGTAGCTTACATAATTCCCTCATGTTGTGGGAGGGACCCAGTGGGAGATAACTGAATCATGGGGGCAGTTTCCCTGACACTGTTCTCATGGTAGCAAATAAGTCTAATGCGATCTGATGGTTTTATAAGGGGAAACCCCTTTTGCCTGGCTCTCATTCTCTTCTCTGCGACCATATGAGATGTGTCTTTTGTCTTCCGAGGTGATTGTGAAGCCGCCTCAGCCACATGAAACTGTGAGTCCATTAAGCCTCTTTCTTTTGTAAATTGCCCAGTCTCAGGTGTGTCTTTATCAGCAGCATGAAAACAGACGAATACAGGATGTATTCCATTCTCTTCTGTTTTTTTGGAAGAGTTTGTGGAGTGCTGGTATTCTTTTTTAAATGTTTGGTAGAATTTAACAGTGAAGTTAAGTAGGCTGTGTCTTTGTAGGAAAATTTTAAATTACTAATTCAATCTCTCACTTCTTAAGGTTTGATCTGAATTTTCTATTTCATCTTGAGTTAATTTACCTAGTTTGTTTCGCTAGGAATGTGTATATTCCATTAGGTCCTCTAATTTGTTGGCATACAATTGATATATGATCTTTTTGGTTTCTGTAAGGTTTGTAATAATGTTCCTTCTTTCAATCTTGATTTTAGTAATTTGATTCCTCTTTTGCTTGGTCAGGCTAGGAAAAGGTGTATCAATTTTGTTGATCTTTTCCAAAAAAACTTTTCATTAGTTGATTTTCTCTATTGTTTTCCTATTTTCTCTTTCATTTGTTTCTACTCTTCTTTATTTCTTCATCGTGCTTTGAGTTTAGTTTGCTATTCTTTGTACTGTTTCTTAAGGTGAAAGATTAGGTTAGGTTTCAGATTTTTTTTTCTTTTTAAAAGTTGACACTGACAGCTATAAATTTCTGAGCATTGCTTTCAGTACATCCCAATAAGATTTGGTATGTTGTACTTTCATTTTCATTCACCTGAAAGTATTTTCTAATGATAAGGCTTGGCTGTGTCCCCACCCAAATCTCATCTTGAATTCCCACATGTTGTGCGAGGGAACCAGTTGGAGTCAATTGAATCATGGGGGCAAGTCTTTCCCATGTTGTTCTCGCGATAGTGAATAAGTGTCACGAGATCTGATGGGTTTTTTTTCCTTTTCCCAAATGGCTGTTGAACTTATTTGCTTGATCAATAATGGTCCTGGCAAAAACGAGTTAACCAATGCTGAGACATTTGTAATGAAATACTAATTTTAAAAATCCATGACACCTTGAAAGAAATTAGAGTTTACACAAACAAAAAAGGAAGCTTCGGTAATACCAGCAGCTATAAAGTGAATGTACTGAGATCGACAGGACAGCAAGAAGGCATTTGCACATTGATATGTGACACCTGACCATACTTTCAGTCACCAGAATATCTTCTCTCCAGATTTAAAAAATAGTATGCCGATTTCTATAAGAAAGCTTTCTTTTTCCGTACAAAAATCAAATAATGGCCAATGACTCACAACAGTGCAATAGGTAGAGGATTAAAAACTGCATCAAACAGGTGCTGAAAATAAATACTACCTAGGAGCAGGAGGAGAGTGCCCTCGGGTGGGGTTTGTTTTCGTTTCCTTGAGTGTGTGTGGGGTTTGTCTTCCGAGCCACGAGCCTGGCCTGTCTCGCGGTGCTATTCACTCTGACAGAGTGCACCTGCAGCACGTTGCCTCCAGAGCCCGGCCTCCCAGAAGCTTCAGAGCATCAGAGCATCAGTCTCATTGGATGGACCAGAAACAAGAAAATGGGGCGGGGTGAATCACAGCTATGATTCAAAGGAAAGGAATTTTTTTTATTATTGCTCAGTCTTGTCAATTGGGAACCCACCAGTAGGTTCACTGAGATGATATGGGTAATTTCAAACTTTTGTTTCAGAGCACATATATGGCTTATTCAGGCAAGAAGACGTGTACATTCTAGCCCAAGCAAGCAATCGGAGTCATTCTGTTTTTAAGGAAGGTCAGTCGTTTAAAAGATTTCTGGTTTGAGCAACATCCTCTGTGGATGCACCAGGCCAAGGTGACTACCTTCGACCAACCCAGTGGGAAGGCCTTTTCTGGTCCCCCCAGTGAGGAACCAGTGGGAATGGGTGGCCTCTCGGCTGGCCTGCGCTGCCTGGGGTAGGTGGGCGGACTCCACAGGCAGCCCGTCTGTGGCCAGATAGGCCGTCCTGGTGACTCGGGCTTATGGATTGTGGTTTAGAACTGAACTGCAGAAGGAGAGAGTTAGGAGGGCGGGCCAGGGAACACCCACCAGGTGCCGCTCTGACCAGTCAGAGAACCTGAGGCAGCTCCCCCATAGGGATCTGCACCAAGAAGGTGTTGAAGGCACAAGCAAGAGTGAAGGTACCAGAGATCACGGAGGGCGCAGCATTGACCTGGTGTGGTTCCCCTTTGAATGAAAAGGAGATCCTGATTCTGCTGCGATAAAAAAAGCAAAGAAAGACGATTTTTGGTTTAAAAAGAAGCCGCTCAAGGGTTAAAATGGTTATTTCAAGTTAAGGAAGAAAATAAATACGCTGACACTATCTGGAAAACTCATCTGTCCCTAAAGCCCACAATGCATCCACTGCTTTGTCCTCCCATGGAACTTAAGCCTGATGCGAAGGAGTCAGACGTGTGACAGAGGAAGAGTGTGAGAAGAGAAGACACCTTTACAGAATGTACAGCGAGAGAGCCGGCCTGGCCCCCGGGTTACAATAAGATGCACGGGTCCTTTCAGTCTCGCGGACTCTGGACGGTGGCACAGGCTGCTCAGACGGACGTCTCCTTACTGTCCCTGCTGGGCAATGGCTTCACAGGCTCCTTGCCTGCCTTTGGCTACTCTTTAGCTGCTATCGGCTCGAGGACGCCGTCTCTGGGCGGCTCGACAGCACCTGTGCGCCACTCGGGCTCCTCGTCCTCCTGCGCCTGCTGCTCGGCCGTGGCTGGCTGCATCTGGAGCAGCTGGAACTGCTCGATGATGGCCTCACGCTCCTTGTGAATTGCTTGATTCAAATGATCGTTCTTTATTTCCACCTCTTCGTTCTGTCTCTGTAAATCTTCCAGAGTGATCTGCGGCTCCTCCTCATCCTCACTGTCGCTCTTGGAGGAGTACTCCTCAGTCTTGCTTAAGCCCTGCTGCTGGCGACTCTGAATTTCTGCAATCTCTTCTTTTTCTGAGGCAATCTGCTGGCACAGAAACTGCTCCATGGCCAGGACCTCCTCCTGTTCAGTCAGGATCTCTTTCTCCTGAACAAGGAGAATATTTATAACTTCTTCATTTTCATTCATTTCTTTTTTGGAAACAGCCTCTTTTGAAAGACTGGCTATCTCTTGTGCAATCTTGGTTTCACACTCCTGTCTTTCAGCTTCTCTCAGTTGTCTTTTGAGAGCTGTCAAAATTCTTTGTACTTCCCATAATCTTTCTTCTTTAGACAAATCCTTTATCCCACCCTGCAGATCTTGATGTAAACAATTCAAAAGCAACTCCTGTCTCCTGATCTCCTCCTCGTTGCCTGTCTGGGTCTCTGGCAGTGTGGGCATCATGGCCATGTTAGACCATTGCCAAGGTTTTGTCACTTGTTTAGTACCACATTTCCAAAGAGTTCTTGCACATGTGTGAAAAACACATACAGGACTAGATTGCTGATCTGCACAGTTCGGCTGAGCACTACAGAAATGTTCTGCATATTCATTTTTGTTTCCAGTTCCTTTGCGATGAGATGGCCCTTGTGCACAATGAGCCAAGAAATCAGAAGACAGTTACCTTCTGGCAGTTCTTTGAGTAAACGCTGGAATTCCTGCACTTTCTCAGTCTCCGTGGTCCTCCCACAAGCCTCTTCAAATCTGGGCATAAGCTCTTTGGTAAGCTAATTCTCTGGAAGGTCTCGCAAATACTGCCTCTGCAAACTGGCTACAGTGTGAGGCTCATATTCTTCCCAGTTTGTAGACTCCTCCTGGTCATAGGCTGCTTTTAGCTCATCCACCTTTGATTTAATTCCTGATACCCTATAGATGCCTTCGCACTTCATGCCATACTTCTCTACGTAATTCATGGAAAATGGCCGGCAGCCAAATGCCATCATGTACCATGGTCCTCTCTACTGCATCAGCCAAAGGAATTCCAAAAATGGGCTTGAGATTTGGAACATCAATCTGAGGCACCTCTGGCTCCTAAATTGGCTTTTTCTTTTTCTTTTCTTTCCACTGTTTTTTTTTTTTTTTTTTTTTTTTTGAGACGGAGTCTCACTCTGTCACCCAGGCTGGAGTGCAGTGGCCGGATCTCAGCTCACTGCAAGCTCCACCTCCCGGGTTCACGCCATTCTCCTGCCTCAGCCTCCCGAGTAGCTGGGACTACAGGTGCCCGCCACCTCGCCCGGCTAGTTTTTTGTATTTTTTAGTAGAGACGGGGTTTCACCGTGTTAGCCAGGATGGTCTCGATCTCCTGACCTCGTGATCCGCCCGTCTCGGCCTCCCAAAGTGCTGGGATTACAGGCTTGAGCCACCGCGCCCGGCCTTCTTTCCACTGTTTTAACAACATCAGTTGCTGTCAAGTTTTTGACTTTTTTTTTTTTTTTTTTTACTTCTTCTCTTTATGTTTTTCTTCTTTGTGCTTTTCTTCTTTATGCTTTTCTTCTTTGGGTCTCTCTTTTATTTTAAAATCCTTCTCCTTCTTTTTAGAAAAGCTGGGATTCTTGAACACATGGATTCCCTTGGGCCTCTTCATTTTAGAAGGACTTTCTGCCTCATCTCCAGAGCTATCTTCATGAAAGGCTGCACAGCCTTCACTCCTGTTTTCCTTTTCCTTTTTCCTTTTTCTTAAAATCTCCTTTTTTCTTCCCATGGTCTTTCTCTTCATCGGACACTGTATCAGGAGGCTTGTGGAGGATGTCATGGGGAGGCGAGGGCTCGCCAGTGCAGTACGATCCAGGAAACTTAGTAAGGCTGATCTCTTCAGAGCTGGGGGTCTGGGTAAGCCCACTGCCATGCTCCAACCCGTGGTGTTCACTGGGGTTGCTGGTGGGGGGCAGGAAGCACTTGGTCATGCGATGTCCTGACTAGGAAGGGACGAGGTCTTCTCTGTTACCTATCCATTACGCCTGTGCCCGGCCACAGCCACCACCTCCTCATGCTCATGCTGCCACCACAGCCACTGGAGCCACCTTCTGCCTATCTCATGGTTTTACAAAGAGGAGTTCCCCTGCATAATTTTCTCTTTGCCTGCTGCCATCCATTGATGACGTGACTTGCTCCTCCTTGCCTTCCACCTTGATTGTGAGGCCTCCCCAGCCATGTGGAACTGTAAGTCCATTAAACCTCTTTCTTTTGTTAAACTGCCCAGTCTCAGGTATGTCTCTATCGGCAGCATGAAAACGAACTAATACATCTTATTTTACTTGTGATTTATTTGACCCATTGGTTATTTAAGTGTGTTATTTGATTTCCACATTATTTGTAAATTTCCTAGATTTCTTGCTGTTGTTAATTTATTAACAAGTTTAATTCCATTGTGGTTAAAGAACATACTTTGTATGATTTTAATTTTTAAGAATGTACTGGGGCTTATTTTACAGATTAGCCTATAGCATAAATATCAGGATAAATGTTCTATGTGTCCTTGAGAAGAATGTATATCCTACTGTTACTGGGTGGAGTGTTCTATAGATGTTTATTAGATCTGATTTTTACGGATGAGAAAAGTGAGATCCAGATGGGAGTAATGGACTAATTCAATGTCACATATCAAGCTGGTCAGGGGTCACATGAATTACTGTGGTGAATCATGTGAAACTGCCACTTGAGTATCAAAAACTGTTAAAAACCAACAAATTCTTATAGTTCAACATCAAAGAATCCACGCCTCCTGACTTTGAGTCCAGTGTTTTCATCACTGAACTGGTATCCTGTATTAGGGCAGGCTGTGCTGTGTAAATCATATGTCCTGAACTATCCTTGGCTTAAAACAATAGGTATCAACTACTTGCTCATCACATTCCATGAGGATAATGCAACTTTCCTCCAAATGGTGATGCAGGGATCACACCTGCTTTCATCTTGTGTGTCCGCCTTCTAGAACACGTGGCACACATCAGGGGAAGAAAACTTCAGGATCACAGGCATGTCCTTAAGTGTGAGCCCTAGGGGTGGCTTAGATCACATCCACGCACATCTCATTAGCCAGAACCTAGTCATGGGGCCCAAACCAACTCTGTGGGGTCACGTCACTTACAGCATAATTTTATATCCTTAGCCAATTCCATTGGAAATGCAGTCTGACTTGACAGTGGGAGGTGTCTGTGATCTCACCTCAAGAATTCAGCACTTTTAAAAATTTTCCCATTTTGGTTAAGTTTTAAAATATATTTTCAGGAATTCAAAATGCAGGCCTTAGCAGGGCATGGTGGCTCACTCCTGTAATCTAAGCCCTTGGGAGGCCGAGGCAGGAGGATGGCTGGAGGCCAGGAGTTCAAGGTTAGCCTGGGCAGCATAGCAAAACATCACCTCTAGTGAAAATAAAAATTAAATGTAGATATTGAAAATGTCTCTTGGGCTTAAAATATGAAATAATTTCTCTTGTTGATTTTTTCCAAATGTGCAGCCCTATTATGTTTTAGATAATTTAGAAGTTCTTAACAAGGCAAAACTGCTCCCCATTAAGACTGTAATAAACACACCAAAGGTTTCCAAGGGCTAGAGTACAGAATCGAACTTGTTTCATTCAGCCATCTCCTACTTAAAAACAAAAAGTCTTTGAACTGCATTGCCATCTATAAATAGGAAGGGGAAATCAGCTTGTGTGGGTTTGTAATCCCTGCCTCCAACTCTACGTCTACTGAAAAGGGCCCTCTGGCTGAACATTTCTCAGTTATGGTATAACACAGAGATGCCTGGCTGTGGACACTACAGTTCTCCTGCAACTTTACCCTGGACAGAGTCTCATTTCAACTCTGGTAAGCTTCTCATATACCCACCAAGGGAGCCAAATGGAACTTTTCAGTGTGCTCAGAGAAAGGAACCGAGATATGTATTCTCCGCAATTTTCGATTACATTTACTGCCAAGAGTGGCCAAGAAGTCATTTCCAAACCCATTTCTTAAAGGAACCCCAAGAAAGCCTGAGTGACTGGTAGCCACTCTGTATACTGAGAGGAGAGTTCAGGACTAAGAGGGCCAGGATTCTAGGAATTGTCCCCTCCTCTAGCTGACACGGAAACTGCAGGAGCTTCTCTGTGGCACAGCTAGGAGCTGGGGAAGAGGCCGGAGGGAAAACAATGTCAGATTCTAGCACCCAGCACTATAGGACCCTGAGTTCATACATGTTGAACCCAAAATGAAGAATAGGGGAGAAATTTATCAAATTGTCATAGAATGCTGAGGGGAACTGGCAAATCCCTACCTGTGTAGGAGATGGTTCTCCACATGACCCAATCCCTGTAAGAGATATTTTGGTTTTTCTAGATGCATCTGTTCTATTATTCCACTTTCAGGAAGGGCCTTGGTTTGGTTCAAAACAGAAATATTCAGTTCGTAGTAGGTGGGATAGGAGTAGGGGGTTCTTAAAGAACCTAGTATATTTTCCTTTTATTATTAAGAATTTGGGTTTCTTTGAGAACAGAAGTTCTCAATCATTTTGGCCTGAGACCCCATTTACACTCTTAAAAATTATCAAGGAACCCAAAGAGCTTTTGTTAATCTGGGCTACATCCATCTATACTTATAACATGAGAATTAAAACTGCAAAATTAAAAACCTTTATTAATCCATTTTAGAAAATGAATATTCCCATTATATGTTACTTTAGATAGCATACTTTAAGGAAAAATAGCTATATTTTTCAAAACAAAAATATGGCATTGTTTACCTTTTTGCAAATCTCTTTAATGTCTGGCTTAATAGAAGACAGCTGGAATCATACACTTCTCTCTGCACTCAATCTGTTGCAATATTTTGGTCAAAGAATATGAAGAAACTCCTTCCTCACACAGATAAGTAGAAAAAGGAAGAAATATTTTCATCTTTTAAGATAATTTGGGGGTATTTTGAGTTTCTACACCCAAACTCAACAAGTGGTATGTTTAAAGGTTAGTACAATGTAGAATCCAAAACCCTATCAGTGAATATTTTATATTCGGTGACATTAAAATTCATCAGTTTGGCATGTTTTCCAACACCAACAACCCTTTCTCTGATTCTCTACACACCAGTTGGCTGTCCTACAATTCAGTTTAATCCTGACACTAACTACCTGGAGTTACAGTCAGACCTCACAGGTTCAGGGCTCAGTCTCACAGACTTCCCTCACTTCAGATGAAAGTTGCAAGAAGTGGGTCCCCAGATTACCCCACTTCTTTCCAGCCTGGCTATCAATCGGGGGTTCCATGACTCCCTCCCTCTTGTTTGGTAATTTGATAGAACAGCTCACAGAATTTGGGAAGGCAGTTTATGTCCTACTATGTCCGGTTTATGTCCTGTTATAAAGGATACAATTCAGGTACAGTCAGATGGCAGAGATGCATGGGGCAAAGTAAGTAGAAAGGGTGCAGAGCTTCCATGCTCTCACTGGGCACACCATTCTCCCAGCACCTGAATGTGTTCGCCAATCTGGAAACTCCCTGAATTCTGTGGTCTAGGGGTTTCCGTGGAGGCTGTATCACGCAGACATGATCCATTATTGACTTCATCTCCAGCCCCTCTCGTTTCTCCAGAGGACCGGGTATAGGGCTGAAAATTGCAGGCTTCTATACAAGGCCTGGTTTTTCCAATGACCAGTCCCCATCTGAAAATATTTAGGGGCCCAGCAAGAGTTGCTTCATTAGAACAAAAGACATTCCTATCACTCAGGAAACTCCCAAGGGATTTAGGTGCTTTATGTCAGTGTATTAGTCTGTTCTCACACTGCTATGAAAAAATGCCCAAGACTGGGTAATTCATAAAGAAAAAAGGTTTAATTGACTCACAGTGCTGCATGGCTGGGGAGGTCTCAGGAAACTTACAATCTTGTGGAAGGCACCTCCTCACAGGGCGGCAGGAGAGAGAATGAGTGCTGAGCCAAGGGGGAAGCCCTTTATAAAACCATCAGATCTTATGAGAACTCACTCACTATCAGGAGAACAGCAGCACGGAGGTAACTGCCCCTAGGATCCAATTACCTCCCACGGGGTCCCTCCCATGACACGTGGGGATGATGGGAACTACAGTTGAGATTTAGGTGGGGACACAGCCAAACTATATCAGTCAGGAACCAGGATCAAAGGCCAAATATGTATTTCTTATTACACTACAATTGGCTGATCACTATACAATATTCTTTTACAACTAGTTGTTAGTACTACTTCTGATCTCATCAGAAAAATCTTTAAATATTGGGAAGCTGTCAAACTTACAGTGATGGATCTGGGTTTTGCAAAATCTGAAAGCTCACTTGAAAGCTTGAATGTTATCACTGGCAATGTTTTTCTTGAAGTGACAAGCTCATGTCATTCATTTTGGAGGACATGTCTGCCAAATGCCCAAATCTGACTCACTGCAGTTTGTCTGTCAGTTCTGCTTTCAAGTAAAAATGGTGGTCCATAAAAAAGAGCTGTAGCTTGTGCATTGCAGGCCATTGCACAAGGGCATGGCCTTCAGCAACCATCATCCTTGGAATGCAGCAGAAGTGTTTCTGTGCATTTCCCACCCTGTCCCGAGGGGCATGACTGCTTCACGGGGGACATTCTTCACTGACACTTTGTGTTTGCTTTTATTGCAACAGCACGGTGCTGAAGGATGCAGTTACAACTGATTTGGTGGTGTTCCGCTGCTGGGATTTGTGCTTACTTTTGAACAATCAGAGCAAATGTCTACATTGTAAAGAGGACAAATAATGTCCCAATACAACCATGAAAACAGTTTTGTCACTGCAGATCCTCCAAAAGGATGTTGGAGACGCCTAAAGATCCACTTTTTGGAGATCACTCTTTGAGAACTGCTATTTTAGAAACAATCCTCCTGCTATAAAGACTAAATATTTGGCTCACACGTGTAATCCCAGCACTTTGGGAGGCCAAGGTGGGCAGATCACTTGAGGTCAGGAGTTTGAGACCAGCTTGGCTGACACGGTGAAACCCCGTCTCTACTAAAAATACAAAAATTAGCCAGGCGTGGTGGCATGCACCTGTAATTCCAGCTGCTTGAGAGACTGAGACAGGAGAATCACTTGAACCCAGGAGGCAGAGGTTGCAGAGAGCTAGGATGGCATCATTGCACTCCAACCTGGGAGACAGAGTGAGATTCTGTCTCAAAAAAAAAAAAAAAAAGACTAAATACTAATATTTTCCTAGAAGTTCATTTATAGGAAAAAAAGAGGAACTAGAATAATTTGGAAAAACTCCCCCAAAAAACCCTCAGTTACCTTAGTTGTCAATGTGTAAGCTTCTAGAACAGACTCCATCTTTTAAAGTTTTGAACAGTATCTTAGGAATGCAGTAACAACGGTGACAATAGTGTGTGTTTGTTGCAATGTTTACTACTGGGGGACAACTGTACTTTGTACTTTAAATGCATCCTCTCCAATATTCTTTAGTACCACACTTTTTTGTTGTTGTTGTTGTCTTTTTTTGGAGTTTTGCTCTTGTTGCCCAGGCTGGAATGCAGCAGTGAGATCTCAACTCATTGCAACCTCCACTTCCCGGGTTCAAGCGATTCTCCTGCCTCAGTCTCCTGAGTAGCTGGGATCATAGGCACGTGCCACCATGCCTGGCTAATTTTTTTTGTAGTTTTAGTAGAGACAGGGTTTCTCCATGTTGGTCAGGCTGGTCTCGAACTCCCAACCTCAGGTGATCCACCTACCTCCGCGTCTCAAAATGCTGGGATTACAGGCATGGGCCACCACGCCCAGCCTAGTACCACACCCTTTATAGATGAGAAGACTGGGACATAGAGAGATGAGAGTGTGACAAGGTCACAGCCATATGTGGTGATTAAGGCTCTGAATCCATGTGGTCTGATTCTCAGAGCCTCGATCCCTAAATCCTGCATAATATGCTGCATCACATCTAAGCTTCACATTTACTTACTTCTTTTCTGCCATGCATGTGCATTGGTTCAAATCCTCAAAGGGAAACCTAATGTCTCATCTCAACCACAGGGCCCAAAAAAAGGGCTCAGTAAACATCTTCGCCATGAGGGACAGAACATTTAAACCACGATTAGTAATGGTGCTAGAAGTGAAATACTCAAACAGCCAGCTCTTCAATATTATTAACTCATTAAGGAGGGAACCAACAGAAAATAAAAAAAAGGCTTGTTCCTTAAAAACTTTGATGAAAATTGTGTGTGTGTGTGTGTGTGTGTGTGTGTGGTGTGTCTGTATACATACACGTATCTATTTTACTTGTTTGCTAAATAGACACAGATATACTCGGGTAGTTAACAAACATGTAGGTTGTATAAAAATAAAACTAGTTTACCTTCTTTTGGGCAATAGAATCCCAATACCTTTGAGATTGACTCAGGCCTTACCCATTTCTGCAGGTTAAGAAGTTACAAGTCTTCAGGTCTGTAAACTGTTGAGGCCGTTATCATTGTCCTTCGTTAGTCCACTATACCTGGACAACAGTGACATCTCTAAGACAGGCAGCCAAGGGGGTTCTTTAACGAACAGAACGTCCCCCTTTTATTAAGCAGGCTTATTAGAAAATGCTAGAAGTTACCCTTAACGCAAGCAAGTGGCCTTTTTCCAAGTCCGGGGATTTAAGAAATTTACTTACCTATTTTTTGCATTTTTCCAAGGTGGTTTTTTTTTTTTTTTCGTGTGCGTGTGGGTTTGTTGTTGTCGTTGTTGTTGTTTTGGTTTGGGTTTTTGCCTTTTTCCAAGTTTGGGATTTCTTTTTTTTTTTTTTTTCTCTCATAAAGCAAACCTGTTTTCTGGATGGAGGCCCAGCGGAACTTGTTCCGGCCGCACGTCTCGGTCAGAAGGAACGCTTCTGCAGCGGCAGGAAGGGAGGCTCGGGATCCGGGCCTGGGGTTCCGCGGCCGCGCCCCTCCCCACTCCCCGCGGCCCGCTGGAACGCGCACGGCCGGGGACGGTGGCGGGTACGCGCGCGAGGCAGGCGGCGCGCACGGCCGGGTAGGCGCGCGGGGGCCGCGTGGGGTGGCGGCGTCCTGGCCCCCAGAGCCGGTCTCGCGCGCTGGGAGTCTTCCTTCCGCCGCCGCCGCCGCCGCCACATCCCGGGACCCTACGGGCCGCGGCGCGGAGGCCGCCAGTGGCGGCGCAGAGGCCTCGGGGCAGGGTGGGGCGGGTCTCCCGCGCTCCCGGGACCCCGCGCGCTTCGCCCACAGGCCCGGCGAGGCCCGACCCGCGCTGCGCCCCCAGGGCCGGGGGAGGAGCCTAAGGACCCGGACGAGCGCCGCTCCAGTAGGGTGAGCCCGGGGACGCGCAGGCGGGTGGGTTTCAGCGCCCGGGCCCCTGGCCCCGCCGCGGGGCGCACGGAAAAACCGGAGAACCTGCGGGTTTTGTCCTGGCGAGCCACATCCTGGTGTGTTTTGGCGACTTGAAGACCTCCCTAGTTCGCGGGAGTAGCGGGAAGAGCCTTCCTTGCGTTAATTATGCAATAAGAAGGCGTCCTTGTACGGGATACTGTGACCCGCGGAATTATTGATACTTGTGCGAGCCTACGATTTACTTCTTTCATCCTTGGCTGAGAATTTGCGTTTGTAATTGTCGATGGAGAGAGGAAGAAAGGGTTCCGCTCGGGTCCAAGGAGCATGCTGAGGAGGGCAGGGAAGAAGGAGCATGTGCAGCCTCAGTGCGAGGGGAGGCAGGGGTGGGGATGCACGTTCCCTGCATGACGGGCCTCGGGGTGCCCAGAGCCTCTGATCTTCGCTGTCAGGAGGCCTGTCCCAAGTTGGAGGTTGAGGCATGCAGTTCTGCACTTCTGGCTGGGAAGGTGAACCAGGTTTTCCAAAAACTGTCATTTTTGCTTTCCAAGTCTGCAAGGCAGGAAAGGGTTGGGCAGTGAATGGAAAGCAGTGCGGCCAGGTTCTGGTTAGCTCAGCGGCAGGACTGTCATAAAGATTTGTGGTTTTTTTTGTTTTTTTGTTTTTTTTTTTTTTGGTCTGAAAACCGGAGTCTGGGGCTTTGGGCCATGAGGAGTTGGGTTATTGCATTGCTTGGAGTGCCAGAGTGAGACATGTCTCAGACGCTGTTAAAATTAGGCAGCTCAGTTTAGCTCTGGCTCTCTGATCACCAACCACCTCCTCCTTCACTCTTTTCAGTGACTGGGTTAAAAAGAAAAGACACAAAAGGAGAAGTGGTCTTTCCCCTTCCCTCCCCGTTATAATTAGAGCTTATTCCATCTTGGCTCAGAATTGGAATTCAGAATTCAGAATTGCTCTTGACCCTGAAGAATAGAATCTCAAAGAAATACCTGAGCGGAAAATTCTTTCCTTCGCTGAAATGAAAATTGGGGTGTTTGCAAAACTGAACAAAGAAAGGAAAGAATTTGTAAACATCACAGGCAACTTGCAGTTATATTCGGATCATTTTTCAGTGTTTGAGGAGTTCATACAATAAAAAGGTGGGAGAGAGCCAGGAATGGAAACAGGGGGGAGAGGTGATTGCAGGACCTTAGAGACTGCAGAAGCCCAGGAGTTCATTTTCTTTTCATACACGTCTGGATAACGTGGATGTGAGGACCAGCAAATGCCGTACATGTTGTTTCTGACAATGATGGTCTACATATACAACAGTGGTCCCATAAGACTATACTACCTTATTGCTACTCTACCTGTTCCAATTTTAGATACACGAATACTTACCATTGTATTACAGATGCTTACAGTATTCAGTACAGTAACAGCAGTACAGGTTAGTAGCCCGGGAGCAATAGATGATTCCATATAACCTAGCTTTGTGATCAGCTGTGCGATCTAGGTTTGTGTAAGAACACTCTGATGTTTGCAGAAGAACATCGCCTACCGACACGTGAACGTATCCCTATTGTTAAGTGATGAATGACTGTATATAAAGCTTGATCTTTCAATCGGCGTAATAGGAAATTGCTTTTAATTTTAGCGTTGAGTTCTTAGAGTAAAGGGAGGCAGAGAGAGACCATGCTGCATGTGTCCCAGTCAGCTTGGGCTTTATTGTATGTTAAATGAGTTGTATGTTTATTTTGGTAGATCACCTAAATCTTTGGTCTCTCTAATTCCATGAATTTGGCTTGTTTCTGGTTATTTATGATATGACATTTGGCTAGAATTTTCCAGGTGCTAAAGGTGTAAGGAGTATAAAAATCCAGAGAACATTTTGCATTGGAAGAATTGATCATCTTGTATAGGAATCCTTTACCTAGTTCAAACATGTGAAATGGGCATAATTGGATTTGATTATTTTTGCTACAAAAAAATGTTTCATTTTTCAACCTGAGTTACATGGAAGAGTCTTTTAAAAAGCTAGTGGTTTTGGTACATTTAGAATATTCATTTACCAAGAAATCCAAATATAGCCTGCCTTTGTAAGAGACCCATTCTGCCAAATATATTTGAATCATCAAAATGGTTAACTATTTCCTTCCTAAGTATAAACCAAGTTGTATTAAGTAAGTTGATCTTGTAACTTTTAATGATGCTTTTTTTTTTTTTTTTTTTTTTTTTAAATTTTCCTATCCAGTGACAAGAGGAACCAAGAACCTCAGTTCAGGGGAAACACAGCAAGGAAATGTGAGCCCCAGGCTGCAGAAGGTATGCGAAGGAGAATGTGAGCTCATCAGTTATTTGAGCATGCTGTTCAGTATTGTTACTGCCTTTTTTCTTGCCTGTGCAGATTTTAAACTTTTGATTAGGAGTATTTAAATGTATGCTTAGAAATGTTTCCTTAAATGTAATAATAGGAGTGTGCTCTGAGTCTGGGATTATGTGAGTTAGTACCTGCTGAGACCTGTGCCTGGCACGGAGTGAACCCCGTACAGGTGTTTACTGTATATTGTTATTATTGTTCATGAAAGCCTGTCTTAACTACAGGTATATTTCTCATTCGACAGTTAAGAATATGTTTTCATTCTCCTAAGGGTAGTTAATCGTTCCAAGGCGGTAAATTGTAAGGATGACAACAGAGAAGACAAAGGAAATTTCTGAACGCAGATTGAGAGAAACCTTTACTGTGAATTTGAAAGTTTCAGTGACATGCAATAGAACTTTATAGTATAAACTCATATGCCACAGTTTTCATTATGAAGTTGTAATTTAATGATTCTAATGATAGGGTGATGCATTGTAGTTCAGAACATGCCCAGGGTTGACGGTGAAATGTCCCCATTTCTGCAGCCCTGGTCTGTCTAGTTCTCATCTCCCGTCATCCTCCTGGGGTTACCAGCTCCTTGTACATTACCAGGGTTTTTTTTTTTTGTGTGTGTGTGTGTGTGTGTGTGTGTGTGTGTGTGTGTGAAGTTCCTTTTAGAGTCTAGCTGTGTTTTAAAAGTTGAGCCCTGGATATGTGATCCCTGGTGTGTGTATGAGGTGAGGTTGTCAGTCAAGGGCCTCCTCATCTGACCCACCCCGTCCCTGCTTGCCCACTCTGCCTGAGGAACACTGGCTGCCTTGCCACTTTTGGAATTCTGGGACCCAGACCACAGTCTTTGCCCCGGGGTCTGCGTGGCTTGCTCCCACACTCTGTCCTGCCTTTTCTCAACATGTCCTGCCCATGCCCTTGTTTATTAGCCACTGCACCTGCCACCTGGCTTGATCATATACATGGATCACTTGATTTGTCTATGGCCCGTCTATGTCTGTTAGAAGGAAGCACTGTGAGACCAGGGAATGTGTGTGGCTGTATCCCCAGAGCCTAGCACAGCCCCAGCTCAGAGGAGGGCTTTGGTAAATATTGCTGAATGAAAGAATGTCTGGAAAAAGGCTGGTTAAGCAGAGTGAAGTGGGCTTATTTACCATGGGACTTTTCAGAACCTTTACTAAGTGAACGCGCAGATTAGAAGTGGGGCCTGGCAGGTGGGAGGCAAACTCATCAGCGGAGTAAGAAAGCCACTGTGCTTCTTCATGACAACTCAGACGTGGGGAAAAGCTGCTGGCAGGAATGGTATTGGCAGCTGAGCAAAATGAATTTACAAGTTTCCTTTTCGAAATGCAGGGGAGGAAGGATTTGCATCAAGAGATGGTAATAGTAACATTTCCATTGTTAGTAATTACAAACATGTACAATGTGTGCTGTTTTTCTTTTCTTTAAGGTGAGGAAGGGGGAAGATGAGGGCTTCTTATGGATTCTTCCTTCCCTGACCCTGCTTTGCCCATAAGGCCTTAAGTTCCTCAGCTGCCAGTTCAGCCTTGTGGGATGAATTGAGGAACCAAATCCTCTGGCTGCGTTTCAGATCCTGACATCTTTACTAGTGAAGATCCCATTTAATGACTGGAAGTAGGAAAGCTCTGAAGATGGATATGCAGATTCTAGGGATCAGGGAGGCTCTCTTCAGGGCCTGCACAGTTACCATGACTGGAGGGCGTGCAGGGGCTCAGCTTCTGCTCCCACCATTAGCTCCAGAGGCACTTTGGGAGTTGTCTTGGCTCCTTGAACAAAGGGGAGTTAATTACAGAAAATGCCAGGCTTTTTAAAGGCCATTTGTCACCTGGCTGTAGGGAGAGCAGCAGCCCTGGGCAGAGCCCTGAGGAAGGACTCCTCATGGCAGGCCCCAGGCCCCTTGTAGACGAAATAATGAGCCTTGGTGGTGTCATCCCCAGGTAGGATGCAAACCCCATGATGCAATTCTTTATTCAAGGAAACAATGCAGAGAGAATAGGACGGCCTTAGAGGAGCTGGGGTGAAGTGAATTTGGAATGCCTCTCTTCTAAAAAAAAAAAATGGGGCAGAGTTTTGTGTTGTTTTCCAAAGTCAGACAAAGCCTAATTCTACAGAGTCTAGTTACCCATAGATGGGAGGGCTGGAAAGGAGAGTAAGATGAAGGCAGTGGTGGAAGGTCTTAGATTCTAATTAAACCTCTTTTAGCTGTGTATTTGGAACGTTTGTAATTCAGAGCATCAATAGACTCTCGTTGACGAGACGCTTTTTTGCTGCCAATTTTCCTTCTTAAGATGGAAGGAGGTGGTGGGAGAATGGCATTTATGCCAGAATGCCTAGAGTCTGCATTTTAACAAGATCCCCAGGGGCATTCATGTCGGCATTAAAATTTAAGAAGGGCTGAGGTCCTGGACCAGCAATTCTCAGCCCCAGCTGCTCATTAGAGTCACGAACAGAGCTTTAAAAGAATGCCTAGGTACTGCCTCCAGAGATCTGTGTTGTCTTGGCTGGGGTATTCTGGGGGCCCGGGGTGTCACTGTGTTTCTTGAAAGTTTCCCAGGTGTCCAGCCAGGGCTGTGATCCACCACCCCAGACATAAAGCCAGACACCTTCAGATGTCGAGATTCGGAAGGCACATAATCCCGAAGCAAATGACACCACGCTTAGCTGGACACACCGCTCTTTAGGATTGATCAAAACCCACCACGTCAGATAATGTGGATCCTCCTAGCTCATCCGCTGGCTTCCAGAGCCACAGCCAGAGATGATGGGATGTGGAGCACCCAGCCGGGGTTGCTCGTGTCCCGTTATAATTCTCCCTCCTCCATGAATGGAAATGACCTTGAGACCGGGCCGTTGCTGAGTGGACATTTGCTTTTTGCACCTTTCATTGTGCTGCCGAAGAAATTGTTTCAAAATTTAAATCAGATCATGACATCACCACCCCTCTTTTCAGGTAAAACTCTCTTCAGGGGCTCCCATTGCTTGCAAGGAAAACACCGTAATAGCTCTGGAAGGCCCCATGTTGTCTGGCCTGCATCTGCCTCAGCCTGTGCCCCGGAACTCCAGCCACATGGGCCTGCTTTTAGTTACTCAGAGGCCCCTTCCCTTGGCCTGGAACCCTGCCCTTCACCTTAGGTGACTGTGCTGGCCCCAACCACTCTGCCCAAGGCACATCCCCTTGTATTTTCTCCCCACAGCACCATGTGCCTCTCACACCATCAAGTACCACTCCTCAGATAGATTCTTTCCTTCGTGTGGGCCTGTTAGATGACAGGCTCCATAAGGACAAGACCTGTGTGTGTGTTTGGTTAGGGACTCAGGGTCATATCCTTGGCAGCTGTTTTACTGGATGAATGAATAAACTGGATACTGGATAATGAATAATGGCTTGAAGTCATTAGTTTTAGGCTATTTTGTCCTTAAACTTGTATGCACATACATACCTGTTCATGTTTGAGCACTGGATTTTGTAAACTGTAGAGATACTGGACCTGAGGTATTTTGAGAGAGGACCGGGCTGTAGTCTCACTGGTTCTGATTGGCTCATGTGGCATGTGACTTGTAGAACAAGTCCCAGTTTTCTAAATTTTTAACTAGTCCGTGTGCAGTGGCTCACACCTATAATCCCAGCGCTTTAAGAGACCAAGGCAGGTGCATCACTTGAAGTCAGGAGTTCAAGACCAGCCTGGCCAACATGGTGAAACCCCATCTCTACTGAAAATACAAAAACTTGCCTAGCGTGGCATGATTGTAATCACAGCCACTCAGGAGGCTGAGGCAGGAGAATCGCTTGAACCCAGGATGTGGAGGATGCAGTGAGCCAAGATCGCCCCACTGCACCCCAGCCGGGGCAACAGAGAGACACCCGGCCTCAAAACAAAAAACAAGAAACAAAAAAAAAACTTATTACAAATATTTTAAGTATGAATTGTATAAAGTACAAAAAGACCTCTTACTGTCCTCTCATGATTTTATTCTATGTATTACGTATATGTATGTATGTTTGTATATGTGTGTAATCGTATCTCACACGTGATTTTTTTTTTTTTTCTTGAGACGGAGTCTTGGTCTGTCGCCCAGGCTGGAGTGCAGGGGCCAGATCTCAGCTCACTGCAAGCTCCGCCTCCCGGGCTTACACCATTCTCCTGCCTCAGCCTCCCGAGTAGCTGGGACTACAGGCGCCTGCCACCTCGCCGGGCTAGTTTTTTGTATTTTTTTGGTAGAGACGGGGTTTCACTGTGTTAGCCAGGATGGTCTCGATCTCCTGACCTCGTGATCCGCCCGTCTCGGCCTCCCCAAGTGCTGGGATTACAGGCTTGAGCCCCTGCGCCCGGCCACATGATTTTTTTTAACAAGTGGGATCATACATTCCATCCTGCAACTTGTCTTTTTTGTTTACTGGTATATCTTGACACTTTAGATATGGATCTATGTCATTGGCTTGCCTTTCAGCATAGAGTTTTATTTAAAATGAAAACATTTTTGGACTTTGGCATGATTTCCTAACCCCCCCAACCAATGTGTTTTAAGTAGTAAGTGTATTTGAATGCATATACATGCTGTGGCTTAGATCATTTTCTTTCCAAGTAATACTGAAGTCCTCATAGCATTTGGTTGTTTTCTAGTCTCGGTTAATGGATATTAAACATGGAACTGCTCTGTGGAGACTGGAGAAATATTTTGAGGTTGAAAGGGGGCCTCATTCTTGGAAAAGCCCGGAGACCCTCAGGGAGAGGGTTGGGCCGGCTGCCTTCTGAAGTACCTTTCCACGTTCCTGAATTCTAGCAAGTTGCTCAGTTGACACAGTCATTTAGCAAATAGTGATTGTTGGCTCGTGGTATGCCAGGCACTGCTGTCCGTACCAACATGAGCCCACGTTTTGCAAGGAGAGCAAATGGCACACAGCGAGAGCATGTGGGCTGTGCTAGGTGCAGTGGAGGAAGTGGAGCCAGGTCAGGCGGCGCAGAGCAGTGCTGGGGGTGCCACCTGGGTGGTGATGAGGCAGAGCTGACTCTTCCTCTGCTGCCCACGGGAAAGGGAGCAGGCCCTGCTCACCCCGAGTGTACAAGAAGCCCAGTGACTGAGAGCGGCTCCTCAAAGAGCTCCCTCCTGGACTCCACAGTGACTGCCCACAGGCTCTATGGCCTGCAAGGGGCCCTACAGCCCGATATGGGAATGCTGGCAGGCAGATGTGCTTGAAATGCTGATAGGGGTCTGGGGTGTAATGCTCTTCTCAAGAGAGTGGCTTTGGCAGGGCTAGGGTTTTGCTCCTGAAGCTTTGCAAATCCACAGCCCCCACTGGAGTCTCCACATGTCCTGGCACCATCCCGGGGACAAGAAGCAGGGAATAAGCAGGGGAAGGAGGTGGGAACCCTGCAGTCCACCCTTCTCCTGTCCTAATGGAGTGGCCAGGGAAGGGGAGACTCTCTGTATATCTTAGTTTGGTAAGAGTTTGCAGAAGTCAAGTTAAAAATGGATTTTTTGAAAATGAAATACCCATCTGAAAGAACACATTGGATGATACGTTGTAAGTCGCATGATTGTTGAGAAGGTCTCCTGACTAATGGGTGTGCAGGTAGCTGTTTATTCTCATGGATGAAAAATGGGAGCCCGAAGAGCTCTTCGGTGACACACCCACAGCCATCTAGCTAGGGAGAGGGTGAGTGCAGACCAGTCCCTGGCCCCCAGCCTGGGTGAAAGAAGCTAAGAGCTCCTGACTTTAAATGAAAATCCAGTACTTAGGAAGGCAAACATGGCTTCAGGATAGCGCGCCTCTCCGTTTTCAGCTCGCATAGGTGGTGAAATCCTATCCCTAGGCCAGCCGGCTTCCTGGAGAGCAGCAGAGGGGCTCTTCGTTTTCAGGTGAGGCCTCATCATCTTCCCACTTTACCTGCAGATATGAGCTCAGTGGGCGAAATCGTATTAGATCCCCTCAGAAGACTAGTTCCCATTGGAAAGATTTGATTCTTAAACTATGAAAATCTCCCAAGTGCTGCCCCAAGGCAGGGCAAGGGTGCTGGGGGTTGGAAGCCCAGAGGCAATGAACAGGGCAGGCAATGGAGTGCGCAGTTCCCGGGTCCTCCCACCACGTACTCTGCAGTCAGGCATCATGTGCAGGACGGAGGCAGTGCCTCTTATCACTCTTCCCTCTTTCATAGCCCTGAGCCTAGGAGAGGGTGGGTTGTAAGTCCCAGGATACTCAGAGCCAGGACCTCTCTGTTCAGAATTGCATGCAACCTGCTTGGTACATCCTGTTCTTTTTACTCCCTCCTGAACCCACTCTGGTGCCTCTGCTGCCCGGTTAGAAACAGTCTGCAGCTGGCATTTTTCAGGGGGTGCTCTCACTGTGACCGATGAGGGTGGATCCCCCTGAGTGCACTGTCTTACAGGGATGAGCTCAGTGGACTCGGTACTGCTGGGCCCTGCATCCTCTGGCCACGGTCTAAGCCTCAGTTTCTAGAAGGGAAGTTGCTGGAATAAGAGTGTGTGTTGTTTTTTCTCTCTTCCTGGGGCAGACCATACTGTGGCATTAATTTCTGGCAACCACACTGAGAAGGTTGTAGATTAAGCTGGAAAATCATGAAGAGTGCCAAGGGATTGGTCAGTTTTTACTGGGGGTCTGCACCAGGCCAGGTGGGTGCTGGTTTTTTGTCTTCATTGTCTCATTTAATCCTCATGGCCACTCTGGGAGGAGGAGGGCCTTCTGTTAGAAATGGGACGTTGAGGCTTAGAGAGGTTGAGTGACTTACGGAGTCACAGAGCTCACACGTGTGAGCAGGGATTTGAACCAAGTCTGGGGCTCTTCACTTTGTGCCTCACCGCCTCTGACAAAGAGTGGTGGAAGGAGGAGGGGATTATGGGATGGAGACAGGAGACAGGACAGCTGGCTTCCAAGGAATTTGGCATGTCCCCTGCTGGGTGGTGTTGCTGATAAACTACAGTATGCTCAGTTAAATCCGAAGTTCAGAAAACAACACATAGGTTTTTTTTTTTTTTTTTTTTTTTTTTTTAGTATAAGTATATGCAATATTTAGGACTTTATACTAGAAAAAACCCTGAAATTAAACCTAACTGGGTATCCTGTGTTTTTATTTGTTCAACCCGACTTGGGGAACCCAGGAAGGATGCTGGGCCTAATATCTGGGCACAAAAAATACTGGTTTGGGAGCGGGGGGTATAAGTGTGTCTCATGCAATATTTAGGTTATACTTACACTAAAATTTTATGTTGTTTATCTGAAATTTAATCTTAACTTGGGGGGGTGGTGTCCTGTATTTTTATTTGTCTAATCAGGCAACCCTATTGGTGACCCCAGGAGACACACAAAGCCTTATACACGGGCACCTGAGCATGGCTCATGAGCCATTCGGAGAAAACCCAGGCAGCTTGGTGGGTGGTGAGCTCCCCACTGCAGGCTGTATTCAGGTGTGGCCGGATAAACACGTGGTGGGTGTGTCACGGAGCGTATTTGCATTCCAGATGCCTGGTTCCAGTGAGATTCTAGGATGTATATGTTGAGACCAGGAGGAGAGTGATGTACCTGGGTCTTCCTGGAGCTCTGAGCCACGCAGGGTTAGGAAGCTCTCTCTGAAATTACTTGCCGTCAGCACCGTGTTGAGGGGACCGCTTCTCCTTGCCATGCAGAAGTGATGGATGGCCTCAGTCAGTTGGTGGAAGCCAGCTCAGCCCAGGGTCATATCTGTATGTGGAGAGCTTTGGCTTGAAGAAGCACTGCGTTAAAGGTGTAATGAAACACACTTTCTTGTGTCACCTGCCAAGAACTGACAGTGACTTTCCAGTTCTTTATGTGCCTCCTGCAGCAGAGTGTGGCTTCTGTGCCAGGCTGAGGACCAACATGCCCCGTGTTGCTCCCTGGCTGTGACAGCATGAAAAACACCCACCTCAGTGTTCTACCCAGTCCGTTGCTGGCGAGTGGGCAGAGGCGAGAAGCATCAGTGTTCATTCCTTTGCTTTTTTAGAGCTTCTCTAGGTGTGGCTACATCTTGTCAGCCAGTCAGAATTTTAAACACAGCCAGCTCATAATTGCCCCAGCATGGCTTCTGCCCACTGTGAACAACCCTCAGCTACGGCCTAGTCCTTGGCAGGCCTCTTCCTGCCACCTGCTTCCAGGCCGTCGTGGGAGCTCACTGGGACCTTAGCCTGGGCCCAACAGGAGTCGGGGGCAAATGAGTCTTATTCTGTGTTCCAAAAACACACAGAGATGGTCTTCTCTGATGATCATGTCTCTCCATTAGGGTGTTCTAAATTTGATTTTATTATTGAATCCATCATTTATATCATTAATTCAATGTGGAATGTTAAGTTAAATGCCAAGTGAAGCTACCTTATTGTAGCAGTGGGAAAAAACGGAAATATTTGTGCTGACACTTACTGACGGAAATCACCTGCCATCTTCACTCCTCTTTGTTGACCTGATGCATTTGTAAGCAGCAGGGGCGTCTCGCTTGTGTTTTCCAGGAAGAGTCAGTGAATGGCTGCAGTGTGACAACATGCACCACCAGTGGCTGCTGCTGGCCGCGTGCTTTTGGGTGATCTTCATGTTCATGGTGGCTAGCAAGTTCATCACGTTGACCTTTAAAGACCCAGATGGTAGGTATGCCTCGTGGCGGAATGAATTTTGGCTAATTCAGACCTTGCTGCAACACTGTTCCTAGGTACATGTACAGATGACGTCTGTCACAGAGTCAGAGGACTCTCATGCCAGCAGGGACCTTGGAGGTCATGGCCTCCGTTCCGTCATGTTACAGAGGTGCGAGGGGAGGTGAGAGGGAGGGGCTGGAGGGTTTTTTCAAGCATCTCCTCTGGAGGAAGGAAGGTGCTCTCTGTGGCTGAGGCCTGGGTGGTGCCTGAGGAGCAAGGAGCAGGGCCTCCTCCCAGCAGCGCAGTGGCCATATGCCTTGCAGCCGGGTGCCTCTCAGGCTCGCAGTTAGAAATTCTCTCTGCCTCATGTCATCATGAGAGGTGCAGCCTCAACTGCTCGGCGTGGCCACATGAGTGAAGGTCACCCTCCGTGCAGTGGAGGGGGGTCATTTAAATGTATGTCTTCAGGTTGTCTCGGAGGCTTTTTTAGCTCTACTGAACATAGGCATTCAGATGAGGACGGATAAAGAGCGCCAAACTGGGTCTCAGAATTGCTGATTCTACTTCGTGCTCTTGTCATCGGCTTGTCTGCATCACAGTGTTTCTCCCACCGCATGGACACCCTGCCTGCTCCGGCACCGCCCGTGATTGCCCTGAGCAGGGTGAGGCGCTCTGTGGTCTGTGGAGTGCTGGATATGTCCAAAGAGGTGTGTGAGGTGCTCTCCAGCCCCGAGGCCACTTCATTCAGTGGCCAAGCAGGCGAGCACGAGGAGGCCAGACACACATGTAGTCATTGAAGTCCTCATTCTCGCCGTGGATTGGCCCATTCCTTCAGGCTGATGGGGAGATACTGGGGAACGTAGGTGAGCACAGCATCTTTCCTCTGCACTGCGCTTTGTGTGTCCTCCTGCCGATGGTGGCCTTGGGAAGTGGCAGCTAGGAATGCCTCCATGCCAGCAGTTTTTCCTGGAGGCTGCACTGACCTGTGTTGTCTGTGTGACTGTGGGGAACGGCCCCTGCTCCACCCCACAGAGCTCCCAGGCACGTCCCTGGCTGTGTCAAGGGCTGCCCAATGTCCTACACCTCCTGCCCCATCCTCTCTCTGCCCCACCCTGTCTGCAGAGGGACAGCAAGGTCAGAAAGGAGGTCTGCAGGGAAAAGAGGGACACCCTGAAATTAGCCCACATGGTGGTTCTCCCCGTGACAGTTGTTGGGCCCTGATTGGCTGTCATTGCATGTCCCACCTCATCCCCCAGGAGCCCTCGAGAGAAACCTGTGAGGTGTGCACAGCCTCGGGAGGTGGTATTACACCTACAAGTATCTGGGCAGGTGTCACGGAGCATGACAGCTCACACCCAGGACTCGGGTTTCCGTCAGCAGAGCAAGGGTGGATGCTTGGAAGGTTGCTGGAATGTGAGACGATGATCTCAGTTTGACAGTTTGGACATTTCCATGGCAGCTTCAGCCCAGTGACATGCCACTGAGAGATCCCTCCTGAAGCCCTAGCACCGTGGTTCTCATCCCCGCAGCACTTCAGAGTCACCTGTGGGATTTTACAAACCTGCTGTGCGTGAGACCCAGTGGAGGAGAATCTCCAGGGGTGCGGCCAGTTGAGAAGCACAAGTGGAGATGCTAGCTGGAGCACGGAAGAGAAGCAGAGCTCTGAGAATAAGAAATAGGTGTTACTCGGGATGCTCCTAAATGTCGCCTCCTGGTGTGGAAGGCACTCAAAAGCCAGGTCATGAGGTTAAATTGTTTATGGTTTATTTTGCTTAAAAAAGTAGGAGTAGATGTGATACATTTTAGTGATACTTCTATCGGTAATAGTTAAATAAGACATGTGCCTTTGTGTGTTACTGTTACCTGGCAGAATGGCCTCTAAAGAATGCCGTGCGCGGTGGCTCAAGCCTGTAATCCCAGCACTTTCGGAGGCCGAGACGGGTGGATCACAAGGTCAGGAGATCGAGACCATCCTGGCTAACACAGTGAAACCCCGTCTCTACTAAAAAATGCAAAAAAACTAGCGGGGCGGGTTGGCGGGCCCAGCTACTCGGGAGGCTGAGGCAGGAGAATGGCGTAAACCCGGGAGGCGGAGCTTGCAGTGAGCTGAGATCCGGCCACTGCACCCCAGCCTGGGCGACAGAGCCAGACTCCGTCTCAAAAAAAAAAAAAAAAGAATGCCGTGCTTCCCAGTGGCGTCTGGTAGATGAGGTCTCATTCTCCTTTGATGTATCGAGTTTCGTGCTGAGTGTTTTCAGTGTAGACACTGATCCTGGAAGCTAAGCAGGGGTGGGCCCGTTAGAAAAAAAGCAAGTGTAGGCGTGGAGCAGGGTTTTGTGAAGAGGAGAAAAGGAGTGGTAGGGCGTGTTAGAAGATAAAACCTATGAAGAAAGATGAAGGGCTTTCGGATTTTTTACCTGGAGAGGGGCACCGCAGCCAGCGGTCCTTAATCCTGCCCATGAGATCCTTCCAGCCGGCTGCCTGAAGGCGAGTGGAAGGGGGTGTTTCCCCTGCCCTGTGAGATCTGGGGTGTGGTGTGTGGGTGCTGGGTCACTGAGATGGGAGAGCTGCCCCGGACCCCGAGGCAGGGGGTGCTGGTGCTGAGGATGCTGTTGGCTGCACAGTGTCCAGTGAACTCAGCGAGAATCCTGTCGTGGGCTCACTCCAGTTGCGGGGTGGCCGCCACGGCACTACCCATCCTGCGTCACTCACGTGGGATGTTACCTAATTGTCCCAAAGTACCTGGTTAGGATCCTGAAGGCGGATGTCCGCTGGCCGAGTTCTGAATGCAGGATGCGAGCTGACATGCAGCATCTTGCCAGTGCACAAGGACGCTGGGCTGAAGCATCAAGAGCATTTACACTTAGAGCCTGCCCTACAGGCGTCAGAGAGGCCCTGGGCTGGGGTGGTGTAGGCCTCTTCCCTGGAGCCCGCCCCTCCAGCACTGTGTTTAGAGAGTGTGCCCCGGAGCCTGGATCTTGGGCGGCACAGGAAACCCAAAGGGTTGTGTAACCCAAACCCAAACCCAAAGGGTTTGTAAACTTGTGGCCATAAAGGGTTTTTCACGTGTTGGAGTTTATTTCACACACGTTCACGGTGTTTTTGGTTATGAACCGGAAGCCCATTGTGAAGTGTCACGACAAGGAAATAACAGACGCAGCAGTGTCCTCAGCGGGGAGTTCCATTTCCTGGAAAGTGCGTGGAGAAGCCTTGGCCTCAGTGCTCCCGGGCTGCCCTGTCCTCTGGGACAGGGCCGGCCTCAGAACCCTGGTCAGTGGTGTGCGTGTTCTTCTCACCTACCTGCCTTTCCCGGTTTCTCCTGCCACTGGAGCCCCTAGGAAGAGCATGGCTGTCTTGAGTTGCTGTTTAAAGCAACACTTTTTTTAGTGTTACAGTTTCTGTTCAGCTCAGCAGTGGAGCCAGTGATATTTGTGGCAATGATTTATCCTCCGTTAGCAAATTTCAGTATCGTATTGAACTAGGATCAGGTGTTGTAACTAGATTTTCTCGTAGGAAAATAAATCCCTCTCAGTGAAGGGAATGTGATGGAATCATATGGTGAGACTCAAAATGACGCCCTTGTGGACCTGGTTTGTGTGTGTAGGCGCTGGCTTTTCCTCTCTCCTGGTTGACCTCCTCATCCGTTCTGAGCCTCTGGAGGGCAGAGCCTGTGATGTGAAGGTCTCTGCAGCCTTGACCATCTTTGCATGTGTTTATTTGCCATCTGTGGATACTCCCCAGTGAGATGTCTGGGTGTGTCGTACCTGTTTTCTAATTGGATTGGTTGGTTTTTTAATTGTTGAGTTTTGAGGGTTCTTTATATATTTTAGTTAGGAGTCCTTGGTCAGATAAGTAGTTCGTAAATATTTTTTCCCTGTCTGGAGCTTGTCTTTTCCTCCTCTTCAAATGGGCTTTCACAGTGCAGATTTTCTCCTTGGTTGTTTTTTTAAAAAGATTGTTGGTTTTATGTTTCACATTCAGGTCTGTGATCCACTTTGAGTTCACTGTTGAATAAGGGGTGAGGTTTGGATCGAGGTTTGTTCCATGTGTGATGTCCAGGTGCTCCAGCACCATTTGTTGAACAGACCGCCCTCCTCCGCCGAATGGCTTTTGTGGCTTTGTCAAAAGGCATTCCAGCGTCTTTGAGAGCTTCTATTTCTGGGGCCTCTGTTCTGTGCCATCCACCTGTGCGCCTTTTCCTTTTAGAGAAGACATTCAACTTCTCTGTCTTCCAGTGTACAGTGCCAGACAGGAGTTTCTGTTCCTGACAACCATGCCGGAAGTGAGGAAGTTGCCAGAAGAGAAGCACATTCCTGAGGAACTGAAGGTGGGCACAGCCAGGCCGTGGTCCTTGTCCCCTCGAACACGGCACCCCTGTTGCGGGGAGCTGGCCTTCCCCTGTGGCCGGTTCCACTTGTCATCACATCTGCGTTAGAGCCTTTTCCTGTGTTACTTCTCCATGTTTAGTTCACTGTGTTAATTTCCATTTGGGGGAGGCAGAGGTCAGGTCTATTTTTGTGCTCCTCACAGAGCTCGGTGCATCAGGGCTGCTCTGTCACTGTTGGTTGGGTGGCATTCCTGACCAGGTGAACATGAGCCTCGCCCGGGTAGCCGAGAGTATTGGGCAGGGTCAGGAGGAAACCAGGAGTGGAAGAAGACGTTGTCTCACCAAGTCATGGGATTTTAGAGCAAAAGGGGGCCCTGGACAGTAGAGCAACTAATTCAGCCTCCAAATTCTGTGGATGAGAGAACTGAGCCTAGGAAAAAGGCAGATCCTCCACAGTCTCATGGAGTTCCTGGCGGAGCTCAAGGCTGCTGACTTCCACCCAGCCCTTGCCTGGCTTGACGTTCTGGCTCCGTGTCTTTCTCTGCAGGCTTCCTGTGCACCTAAATTCCTAATCATTCCCTGGCTGGGATGAGGGGTGCACTCTGGAAGGCCTCTCACTTCCTAACCCCCATTCTGGAGCTAGAGGGTCGAAGTTGCAATTGTGCCAGAAGGGATGAAATGGGTACAGCAAGCCCTGAAAATATTTTTTTTTTTTTTTTTTTTTTTTTTGAGACAGAGTCTCACGTTGTTGCCCAGGCTGGAGTGCAGTGGCGCGATCTCGGCTCACTGCAAGCTCCGCCTCCCGGGTTCCCGCCATTCTCCTGCCTCAGCCTCCTGAGTAGCTGGGACTACAGGCGCCCGCCACCGCGCCCGGCTAATTTTTTGTATTTTTAGTAGAGACGGGGTTTCACTGTGGTCTCGATCTCCTGACCTTGTGATCCGCCCGCCTCGGCCTCCCAAAGTGCTGGGATTACAGGCTTGAGCCACCGCGCCCGGCCTCTGAAAATATTTTTAAGCCCAGAATCAAGCCATAGAGATGGGGACAGCTCCTAGCCATGGTTCACAGTGTAAGGACAATAAATTAGAACTCTGTAAACATAGAACACACACACCAGTCAGAGTAGAGTGCTGCTGGAGGTTACTTCTCGTACGACATTGAGGGAATGGAAGTCAAGTCTACAGAACTCTGAGACAGCCTAGGTGTTGCTTTTAGGTTGAGGCATCCCAGGGTAAGAAAATAATTTGGATGGGCTACAGAAACAAGACCAGAAAATCCTATGGAAAATAGGAGAGTGACTTTAATAGGATGGATTTAAAAGGAAATCAGTTACATGGGTGAAAACAAATGCAGGGTAAGCCTTCAGCAAAGTGTCACAACAAGGTTCCCTCGAGGATGCCACATCCTGTGAGGAAGAGGGCGGTCATGTTGGTGCTCCCTCTCCCTCTCTCCGGGTGGAGGGTGCTCCCGGAGAGATTGCCAGCCTGCAGGAGTCGTTGCAAATAAAAAGACTGCGCCTGAATGTGCTTCACAGTTTGCAGTGTACTTTACTGGGTTTCAATCTCATTGGTCTTCTGAGCCGCCCTCTGAGGTATATTTTTATTCTCAGTTTGCATTTGGGAAACATGAGGCTCAAGGAACTGTGCTCACTGGGTCAGTATCCCCTGGACAGCCAGTTGTGAGCCTGGGCTTTGAACTCAGTGTCCTCTGTGTCCTTCTCTTACCCCTTGCTGCATTCATTCTCGTGAGACTCAGATGGGAGGTGAGGGAAGTGGGGGATGTCAGGGGTGATGTCTGCTGAGGCCACGTTTCCTTGACCCAGCATGGGTCTTCTCACAAAGAAGGGGATTTATCAACGTGATCGGGTTCCGTAGCTCGCCTTTAAAAGTTTATTTTGGCCGGGCGCAGTGGCTCACTCCTGTGATCCCAGCACTTTGGGAGGCCGAGGCGGGCAGATCACCTGAGGTCAGGGGTTCGAGACCAGCCTGGCTAACATGGTGAAACCCCATTTCTACTAAAAATACAAAACAATTAGCCAGGTGTGGTGCCATGCGCCTGTAATCCCAGCTACTTGGGAGGCTGAGGTAGGAGAATCACTTGAACCCAGGAAGCAGAGGTTGCAGTGAGCTGAGATCGTGCCATTGCACTCCCATTTGGGCAACAAGAGCAAAACTTGGTCTCAAAAGAAAAAAAAACTTTATTTTGTGCATGATGTAGCCAAATGTTTGAATGGAAAATAGAAAATGATATCTATCTTTAAATTGGTTTTGTATATTTCCAAAAGGAAAAAAGAAAACAGCACACATTTGTAGACACAATTGAACAGGAAATCTTTTTTCTTTAGCTGGGCATGGTGGCTTATTATGCCTGTAATCCCAGCACTTTGGGAGGCTAAGGCAGAAGAATCGATTGAACCCAGGAGTTCGAGACCAGCCTGGGCAATATACTAACACCTCATCTCTACAAAAGATACAAAAATTAGGTGGTTATGGTGGTGTGTGTCTATAACCCCAGCTACTTGGGAGGCTGAGGTGGGAGAATCACTTGAGCCCAGGAGTTGGAGGCTATAGTGAGCCATGATTGTGCCACTGCACTCCAGCCTGGGTGACAGAACGAGACCTCGTCCCTTAAGAGAAGAATTTTTGTCTTTGTCTTTAATGTTTTGCTCAAAGAAAAGCAGTATCTAATATCTTTTTTCTTGTTGTTCAAAGGAAAGCAGTATTTAAAAGGGCAGCGTTTTCTGCATTTTCTAAAGGGAACTTGCTGGGACGTGCTCTCCCCTGACGCGCTGCTCTTGAGTGCCATCCGTGATCGGGGTTAGGTTTGGAACAGAGGGAGGAGAAGACAGAGGCGTTTTTGGGATAAGTGAGCAAGAGGCGGGATGGATGAGGAAGTGCGGTTAAATGAGACCCGTTCTTCGAAGAGCAAGGAGAGTGCCTGGCGTGGCTCCTAATTTTCTGTGGTGGGCGGAGGGCCCCGGGCAGCCGCTGATGCCCTGTGGGGAGGAACGGAGGCCACTCTGCAAAGGAGCCTCTCGCTTCCAGTGTCTTCATCTCGGAAAGCAGGCAGTCAGGAGCCCCCAGGACGCCCTTCCCACCACCAGGGAGTCCCAGGAAATTCACTTAAACACACGAGGGAGAAAGCATCCTGGCCAGAGGTCATGAGTGTAAGGGAGTTTGGTTACAGTAGATCCACAAAGGAAGAGCTGGGTAGGGGGCATTGAGGGGCGCCCTCTGTCATCCTGATAGTTCCAGCGTCTGCATTCTAGTGTGTTCTAGAAGGCTTACATCCTTCCCATTTTCTAACTGACATTGTCCCCTGGGAGGACAGGTTGTTAAAACTACCCTATAAATGGATTTCCTGGCAAGCCTAGCGCATTTTAAAAGATATAACAAGGACATTTGGGTCCATTCAATACAATTATTTGGAAGGATCGCCTGCTTTGAAATCTTGGGAAGTTCTGTGTAGCTTTAAGAGATAGATGTAGCAGCAGAAGCCTTCAAAATGCTGAGAAACAGGGCCACAGCTAGAGGAGGCGGACGGAGTGGTGTTGGCGGAAGCAGCCCTGCTATTCAGGAGTGCCCTCGGGATACCCCCGGGGGACAAGGAGGTGTGAGCAGCAAGGGGACTTCAACTCACCGAGGACAGGGGGCCTCTGAGCAACTTCTGTGTGTACTGGTACATCTCCCTGTGCCCCCTCCAACCCACGCACACACAAGGCCTCTCACGTTACAGGTATTCTCTTAGGTTCTAAAACAGCCCTGAAAAGAAAGGACCAGCATGTAGAATTTGAGCTTTTCCATTTTCTTTCCCCCTAGCCAGAGGATTCCAAACCTCTTACTTTGGTTTTTAATTTTCTTTTTTTTTTTCCCCCAAGACGGAGTCTTGCTCTGATGCCCACACTGGAGTGCAGTGGTGCGATCTCAGGCTCGCTGTAACCTCCACCTCGCAGGTTCAGGTGATTCTCCTGCTTGAGCCTCCCAGGTAGCTGGGATTACAGGCATGCACCACCACACCCAGCTAATTTTTGTATTTTTAGTAGAGATGGGGTTTCAGTATGTTGGCCAGGCTGATCTTGAACTCCTGACCTTGGGATCTGCCCACCTTGGCCTCCCAAAGTGCTGGGATTACAGACATGAGCCACTGTGCCCGGCCTTATTTTGTTTCTTAAAGTCAAACTTCTCTCCAAAGACGTCCAAGGAACCAAGCTCACATGCATTTTCCTTGCCCAGCCTGCCGATCGGACTGGTGGAGAGGCTCTGAGGAAGGCCTCGGGAGGGGGCTGGGGGTAGTGGGTGTCACTCTGTAGAAAGGCAAGGAAGGGAAGAAAAGAGGGCCCCAGATGGAAAGGAGGGGATAGGCCAGCAGGAGCAGCTCTGCTTGACCCGGTCCTGCCTCTTTTAATGGTCGCTGGGCCTCTTCTGCTCCGTGTCACCTGCAGCCAACTGGGAAGGAGCTTCCAGACAGCCGGCTCGTTCAACCCCTGGTCTACATGGAGCGCCTGGAACTCATCAGAAACGTCTGCAGGGATGACGCCCTGAAGAATCTCTCGCACACTCCCGTCTCCAAGTTTGTCCTGGACCGAATATTTGTCTGTGACAAGCACAGGATTCTTTTCTGCCAGACTCCCAAAGTGGGGAACACCCAGTGGAAGAAAGTACTGATTGTTCTGAACGGTGTGTGTGGGTTCGCGGAGTGTCCCTCTGGGAAGGGTCTCGGCGGCCGTGGCTGAGGAGGCTGGGGAGGACGGCCAGGAGGAGTCACACAGGGGCTGGTTTCTCCTGAAAGGACTGGTGGCCTTCCAGTCAGGCCTGCTTTTGTTGTTTCCTGTTAGTGTTGTGCCTTAAAAGTTAGGGGGGCTCGTTTAGACACCGATTCTTTTCAAAGGGGCACAGCCACAGTCCGGCTCTCCTCACCTGTCACAGCGGATCCTCACTTTTGGTGGCTCGCCCACCCCCAGGCCCCCCTCCTTTGTCTCTTCAGGTTCCCTGCACTGATGGTTATGGTCACCCACTGTGTCCCACGTCCCCAGAGCCCCACACTCGCTGAGCCGCCAGGTAGCCTCACGGTTACCCTCTCTGCAATGAGAAGGGCTCACACCATAGATCCTGGGAGGGGAGGCCTGGCCCGGGGCCTGGGGCCTCTTTACCTGCAGACCAAGTGTTCTTTGTCAGCGAGCAGGAAGAAATTGTACCCCATTTCACACTAAGCATCTGCGTTCAGAGGATTGAGTCAGCTTGCTTCAGGAAACCTGATGTTTGCTAAGGAACAGATTAGATCATCACAAAGTGACCTCATACACGGCAGTTTTGATTACTCACTACTCTTTTTAAAAAGAGATGTTTGTTTATTTTAATTGCAATTAGTCTAAACCTATCCTCATAATTATGGGCTCTGCTTATGAAATTTAGCTTCAGACAGAAGTTAGTTCCTGTCAGCAGCAGTGGGACTCCTGGATCAGGAATCAGATTTTGGGGCACCATGGGTGGGTGGTCCTGGGGCTCCATGTCCTGCTTGCCACTCCTGATGCTGCCCACAGAGTCCGTGGTCACTCCTGGCCGCTGTTTGGCCTTCACACGGGTTGGCTGGGAGAGCGAATGGTGGCATCTCATCTTCTGGTTGTCACATATAGTTAATGTGCTTCTGTAGTCATTGGATAGCATGTTGGGTTTTCAGAAGCAGAAGGAGGCTGCAAATCAAATTGAAAACAAGAACTATACAAAAGACTCACAAATCAGCCACCACAGTGTGAAGCAGCATACTTTAAGAAGTAAACACCCACTTACAAGGGCAGTGTAGAAATCGGAGTGGGCTTGCTGTGTCATGTAATACAGAAGCGGGTGGTCCTTGTGGCTGTCTTCGGTGACCACTGGTGTACCTGGATGGGGACAGGTACGTGAATGGGTCCATACATGGACCCACAGAGCTGGTTCTGCCATTGTGCCCTTGAGAGCAGTGCTCCCCACGCCTAATTTGCAACCATCCATAGCACATACTGCAGAGTTCTGGACTAGGCTTTAAACACTCGGGGGAGGAATGAATAAAACAGACAAGACTGTGTCCGCTGCTCAGATGGCCAAGGGAGAGTCTTCCCTGCCAGGTCTCCAATCTTAACCCTACAGGATTAACACAGAGATGGATATTAAGGTTTGCAGAGGCTTGGAGAAAACCTCAGCATACTGACGTATATTTCCATTTGTCTGCATTGAGAAAAGAGTGAAAAACCTGCTCGGCCCCCAGGCCGAGGATGGCCCCTGCCCAAGTTCCATTCAGCAGCCTGGACCTGCACTGGTCCCTGATGACAGACCCTGGCTGTTGGCACGGCCCTGCCTACTCGACACGCCTTGTCCTCTTTTGACTCCTGTCTCAAATGTATCCCATAGCTTAGTCAGATTTTTCCAGCATCAAAAGGTCCTTGCTCCTTGCCAGCCTGGGATGCTCCGGGGTACCTGAGCGCCACTGTGGGCCGGGCGGCATGTGGTGCTTGGAGAGCTTAGCCTGTCTATGGGATAGGGCTGTGAAGCTGCCGCCGGCATCTGTTAGCACGACGTTCCAAAGTCCTGCTTCTCCGGCATTTTCCCCCAGTCTCAGAGTAGAGTAAGTGTTGCTGGTGTTAGGAATTCTGTTTGCATGCAGCGATCTTCCTCTAATGGCAGATTTAGCCCAGTTAGGTCCATTGCCAGGGGTAGGCACTGCCAGCATTTCCACTCCTGCTCCCTCCCCCTCCTCCCTGAAAGCGTCAGTTTCCTCTAGTTGGCTTATGGATTCACCAGAAGCTTTTCTTCACTCTCTCATCCTGCTGGCACAAGCAGTTGGAATTCAAAGACCTAAACTTGGATATTGGGGGTGGGCGTGTCATGCACACGTGGGGAACATGGGGCCCGAGGTAAGGACATGCCCTTCTCTAAGGGGCGCACTGGAGCAGCCAACCCGCCTTCCCTTCTGTTTACTTCCCAGGAGCCTTTCCTTCCATTGAGGAGATCCCCGAAAACGTGGTGCACGACCACGAGAAGAACGGCCTTCCTCGGCTCTCTTCCTTCAGTGATGCAGAAATTCAGAAGCGGTGAGAGCAGCTTCCTCAAAGGGGAGGGGGGAGTTTTTGTAAACCTGGAAAGAAATTTGGGAAAAACCCCAGGCTCAGTTCTGTACTTGCCAGGTTGATTGGAGGACCACAGAGGGCTGTCGGTTTGCATCAGTGAGAGGCAGCTAACTTCACCCCCCATTCAGCTCCTCTCAACTCTCAGTTCCTTCTGAGAATTTCCAGCCTCACGTTCACACAGTCCATTAACATGAAGGTTACATAATTTTATTGATAGAAATGAGCAGACAACTTTGTTCTCCTTTGGTAAAGTTTTATAGATTGCTTGCTGAATATGATCTTTTCTTTACAACAAAGGGATTTGGATTGCAGAGACCTCACTGAGTATTTGATTCTCCCGGAGGCATTGTGCCCACTGCTGTGGGAGCTGCCCCTGGAGTGGTTGTGTGGGCTACATCCAGCATGGGCAGGGTAGAGAGACAGAACCCCTGATCGCGGCAGGGATGGAGTCCAGGCTGGGCACAGTGGCTCACGCCTGTAATACCAGCACTTTGGGAGGCCAAGGTGGGCGGATCATTTGAAGTCAGGAATTCAAGACGAGTGTGACTGACAGAAACCCCGTCTCTACTTAAAAAAAAAAAAAAAAAAAAAAAAAGCCATGGTGGCACACACATGTAGTCCCAGCTACTTGGGAGGCTAAGACAGGAGAATTGCTTAAACCTTGGAGGCAAAGGTTGCAGTGAGCCGAGATCTGGCCACTTCACTCTAGCCTGGGTGACAGAGCAAGACCGTCTCAAAAAAAAAAAAAAAAAAAAAAGATGGAGTCCTTAGCTAATAAGTGAGAAAGTTCTCATGCAGTAGCTCTCAGGTGGCCCGGGACAGCAAAGCTGAAAAGGAGTGAGGATACAGAAGCAGCAGCTCACGTCAGGTCACCAGCTGGATTTTGCCTCCTGGGTCTGCAGCCACCTGCCTTGCATGGCGCCCGTCCACCCTTACAACCCTTACCAGAAATGCTCCTGGTGAGGACTGTGCTGCTGTCGCCTTGAGCACTCGTGGGGCTTTTGTGAGACTCAGTGAGTGAAGGCGTGCAAAGCACAGAGAGCAGTTTCTGGCCCGTCGTAAGCACGCCGTGTTCCGTGGTGTCACTGTTGTCATCGTCACTGCTGCCGGCCCTCCTCCCCAGGGCCCTGCTCTGCTGCCGCCTGCTGGCAGCTCACCCAGACCCGCTTCTGCCCGCTGGAGTGTGAAGCCTGACTCTCCATTTTCTCTTGCCCCCCTTCCCCTGGCAATTGGAATTGAATTTTTTAAAATATGCCCTTAAAGTAACTTTCCCTGGCCTCATCTATTCCTGACTCACTCATAGTTCCTGCCCTTAGGATTTTCTGCCCAGGAACAACATTTGTAAACATTCTTGAATCATTGAATCAATGATTTTGAATCATTCAGGTAAAACAGAATGTAGATTAAATAGATGTCTTCACAGTGACTGCCTACGATGAGTGCCGTGGTCTTGGACAGGTGAGGTTTTCCAAGCCTCCGTTTCCTCACCTGCCAAGTGGGGTAATAACAGGATTAATCCACAGGATCTTGGAGTAGATTAAGTAAGAGACGTGTGGAATGCGTTCACGGCAGCCTCGGCAGGTGAGGGTCCCATGCACAGTGCTGCGCTCTGCTCACTCCTCCCTCTCCCGCCCCCTCGGCTGTGACCTCCTGGGGTGTCAAGTTAACCTCTTGTTCATTTTTTTCCTTAGATTGAAAACATACTTCAAGTTTTTTATTGTAAGAGATCCCTTCGAAAGACTTATTTCTGCATTTAAGGATAAATTTGTGCACAATCCCCGGTTTGAGCCTTGGTACAGGCATGAGATTGCCCCTGGCATCATCAGAAAATACAGGAGGAACCGGACGGAGACCCGGGGGATCCAGTTTGAAGATTTCGTGCGCTACCTGGGCGATCCGAACCACAGATGGCTAGACCTTCAGTTTGGGGACCACATCATTCACTGGGTGACGTATGTGGAGCTCTGTGCGCCCTGTGAGATAATGTACAGTGTGATTGGACACCACGAGACCCTGGAGGACGATGCCCCCTACATCTTAAAAGAGGCTGGCATTGACCACCTGGTGTCATACCCGACCATCCCTCCGGGCATCACCGTGTATAACAGAACCAAGGTGGAGCACTATTTCCTGGGCATCAGCAAACGAGACATCCGACGCCTGTATGCACGTTTCGAAGGGGACTTTAAGCTCTTTGGGTACCAGAAACCAGATTTTTTGCTAAACTAATGCATAGGACCTATGAATTCAAATATCTTTGTTAGACCTGGGGCTAACCAGGTGGAGGTCGGAGCCCAGAAATGACCCTTTCTCCACCACACCCCTCCTTTTAGGATGCCTGGGGTCTCCCACAGGGCTGTGAGTTGCCTCAACATATGACTCAGGACCCCGGCTATTACAACTTAGTTCAGATGTAAGATGCTCTGAGGACCCTGCCCCCACCCCTGCCATTGTCGTTAGGATGTCGCTGGCCTTTGCTTACCTCAGACGGGAGAGAAGACTTAAGATTTGCAGTTTGACAGCCCAGCAGGGAGGACACATCACACAGCATTAGGAGCCATTTCCCTCAGGTGTCAAGGAAGGGGATGGCCCTGAGGTTCTCCTGGCTAGTTGGGGTGGCCTCACCCATCACTGGGTCACTGGTTGGTTGCAGGAACAGCACCCAGCACTCTGAGGAGGGACAGAGAAGCAAGGGGACTGCTGAAACCACAGAGGCTCTTGCAGCATCAGATCTGAGGAATAAAACGGCACCTCTGGCCTTCATCTGGGTGCTGCTACGATTGTGGAGGCAAAGCATTCTTTCTGTGACTGTTTTGTTCCCGTGGTCAGCGATGGCCAGAGGGTGGTGTGGTGGGTGTGTGGGGGTCCATCTCCACCTGTCTCCTCCAGGGAGCTCCCACCTTGGAGCTGAAGACTAGCAGGGGCCACGTGCCAGCATCACAGGATTCAGTGTTGTTTACATATTTCGATTCCTTTCATCTCAGCAAAATGGGCACCGCCAGAGCCATTTCTCATCATGCCACCATCCTGGACCATGTGACTGGAAGGTGGGTAACCAAGTTCACCAGCAATAAAACCCATGGCCCAGGTAGCCTCCAGCAGCGTGACTTCCTGGCAGCGAGGTAGGCCCTGGTGCAGGGCAAGCCACGGCGACCATCTCAGATACCATCCACAGCCAGGGCCGCCGTGACCTGGGACAGTTTCCTGGGGTGAGTGCCAGCCTGAGCCTGCATGGTGCTGCCGAGCCCGGGGTAGAGGAGGGAGTCAGGCTTTGCTTCAAGGAGGCCTCTACCTTTTCTCAGAATGGTTTCCTGAATGTGTCAATGTGAAAGTAAAATAAAATGTATGTGCCAAACCCGACATGAGCTGCGGTTCTGGGAAGGGCGCCTGTGGCCACACGTGCCCCAGCCAGGGGGGGTAGGCAGGTGTGCGTGCGTGCACGGCTGCTTAGGGCAGGCAGACCACAGGAGGCCCAGCTTTCAGCCGCCATGGACGCACAGTGCCGAGGACACCATGCTGGGTTATTTTTCTACAATATTTAGCAAAGTCTTGTTACAGTTTCAGATCAAATGAGCTGATTGATGACCTCTTTGCTGTTTGGAATCTAACTGGATCTGTATATGAATGGAAGGCCTTAAAGCTAGTCTTAATTAAAATAGTGTTTTCCCTCACAAACAAAAGGTTGGCCCCGGCATGGTTTCTTTCTCCCCTTTGGCATTTGGGTCATTTTCCTAACATATTTTGCCACATAAGTAGAGATTGCTACCATAGTATCTCCTAGACATATCACTGTCCAGAGCAAGGATGCCCTTGAGCACAGCGGCCCACCCTGTTCATTTCTGCACAGCCAGCACCCCCACTCCCCTGCCCCCCGACTTCCTTCCGAGGCTCCAGATCCACTTCCTCCCTCCTCAGCTTACAGCAGGTGGTGCACCTCCTTCTGCCCCCTGAGGCATCACCACATGGAGGGGTCTGCTGCCCTGTCTGGGCGTCCCTCAGGACTGGGCTGGATGGTGGCACCGCTCATTCCCAGGCAGTGACACCAGGACGGGGGCGGCTGGAGCAGGCAGGCCTAGGGGGACCTCTGCACTAATAGCCTGGGTTTGAGAGAAACATAAACAGCGACCCTGCCTCCAAAAAGTGGTGTTAGGGCCCAGAGTGCAGTTCCTAAATTAGGAAGTTTAGTAATACGAGGTTGACTTAACGGGCTTATGTCTTAGACCACTTCTCTCCTACTGGATTTCACTCCCAGCAAGTGTCAGGTTTATTGGTCTTGTGTTGAGAACCACTACAGAGAAACGCCCAGAGCTGAGATGAAATTTGATTTTCACAGTGGCTGGGTGCACATGAAGATGTGTGCTCACGGCCTACAGGGGACCCAGGTGGCCTCTGCCCTGGGTTCCTGGAAAGAAGAGCCTCTGACCCGGCGGTGGAGGGGTCCTCGCTTTCATCCCCCAACTTTCTCACTCTAAACCCTGGCTTGGTTTGCTCAACTGGAATCTCCAGAAGCAGGGAACAAAAAGGAAAAAATCAAGACAGCAGCTAAATGTGAGGCGAAGGCAGCCTGTTGGACTACACTCAAATTATGCAGCATAGTTTCCCAAGCCCCTCAGACATGCGGAGACCCTCAGCAGGATGGTGCAGTTCCAGGGCTGAGCAGAACTGCAGGCTCACGAGAGATGAGAGGCCTGGGAAGTGCCAGGACAAGGCTGCACCTGTCCAGCTTGAGTCAGGCGGCTTCAGGCAGGTGAGGTAGCCACACTGGGGAGCATTACAGAAGGGTCGGCCAGAGGAGAGGACACCCAGGGGGATGGAAGCTACATTCAAGGCATGGTGGGTTGGCTGTGATTAATGTGGGTGCCCAGACAGGAAGGCTTCCAGGGGTGTGCTCCTGTCCTCCGGGAGGAGGGGCAAGCACAAGGCAACCAACAGCTGTGATGATTGGGGTGATGGGGGGTGTCCCCAAGGCTGACGGAGGAGCATGCATCCGTACAGACTCACACCCCCACAGCAAGTAGTTGGCCCCTGGAGGGGGAGGGCAAGTAGCTTGATGTGACCAGGAATGGCTGTGCTCTGCAAGTTTGGGTGTCATTGGAGTAATAGGGGCTCTGGAGGATTTATTTTTTCTTTTTACTAAATAAATTTAAAAATATATGTCGGCCGGGTGCGGTGGCTTACGCCTGTAATCCCAGCACTTTGGGAGGCCGAGGTGGGCAGATCACCTGAGGTTGGGAGTTCAAGACCATCCTGACCAACATGGAGAAACTCCGTCTCTACTAAAAATACGAAAATTAGCTGGGCGTGGTGGCACATGCCTGTAATCCCAGCTACTGGGGAGGCTGAGGGAGGAGAATCGCTTGAACCCAGGAGGCGGAGGTTGCGATAAGCCAAGATCTCGCCATTGCGCTCCAGCCTGGGCAACAAAAGTGAAACTTGTTCTCAAAAATATGTGTGTGTGTCACAGTGATCACTGAACTCCAAGTAGCTCTCAGCTTCAACCGCTTGTTTTTTTAGATATTTGTTTTGGTTTTGGAGACAGAGTCTCGCCTGTCACCCAGGCTGGAGTGCAGTGGTGCGATCTCGGCTCACTGCAACCTCTGCCTTCTGGGTTCAAACGATTCTCGTGCCTCAGCCTCCTGAGTAGCTGGGATTACAGGCACGTGCCACTATGCCTGGCTAATTTTTGTATTTTTAGTAGAGACAGGGTTTCACCATGTTGGTCAGGCTGGTCTCAAACTCCTGAGCTCAGGTGATTCACCTGCCTGGGCCTCCCAAAGTGCTGGGATTACAGGCATGAGCCGCCACACCCGGCCCAACAGTTTTTATATAACAAGTTCCCTTTCTCATTTCATCTGCCCCTTGCCCCACTCACTTACCATGACTTGTATGGTGCACACACCTGAGAAGCTCAGACTTCCACTCCACTCTCATTTACTGTGGGCAGATGACCTTGTCCCCGATAGAGGGAACAGGTGCCATCAGATGAGCACTTCTCCCACATCCTGGCTCCACACCTGCAAACACCTGCATCCACACATCCTCTCCCCTTTCCCCGTGTTCTAGTACAGTGGGCGGGGCTTGCCTCCCACCTTACTCCGCACCTCCCCACATCGGTTCCAAATTACCCTCCTGCTCTAGTGCCAGCTCCTGTATCTGCATCCCTTCTCCCCACCAGGCTCTTTCCCAGTGGCATTTAAGCACGTTCAGGGCTCTCGAATCCTAAGACCATCCTGCCTTAGCTCTTTCCCCATCCCACATGGGGCCCTGCCTTACATGTCGCCCCCATCTTGAATCTGGCAATTTTCAGGGCTGTCAGTCTATTTTCCAGATTCCTTTCTTCTGTGCATCCTTTAATTTCTATTGCTTCCCAGTATTCTTAGCTTAGTTCTTTTCTGTCGTTGCTCTCTGGGCAAAGAGGCCTCCCTACAGATCTTCAGTTACCGTCTACATGGAAATAAGCCCCATGGGGACCCAAGCACTTTTGTGTGTTTTGTCCACTATAGCAGCACAACTGTCTAAAACAGTGCTTGGCACAAGGTTCTCAAAGAAGACTTTTCGAATGCTGATTTAGACCCAAGTTTGTACCTTCTGTCTGCATGTCTTTTTTGAGCTTCTGACTCTTATACCACCTGCTTACTAGGTATTTCCTCCTGGTTGCCCCACACTCATTTCAAACTTATTAATTCCCGAGCAGAATGTTCATCTTCCCCTTCAAACCTGTTGGTTTTTATGTGGCCATGATTTCAGACAACAGTGACACAAACCATCCAGGTGTCTGAACAAGAAATCTGGGTCAGAATCTTGGACTCCTCCTTCTTACTCACTCCTCACATCCAATCAGTCACCGCATCCTGTAGATTCAACTATCTACATACAGGTTTCAGGTTCCTGGCCACTTCTTTCCATCCCTATTGCCACCTCTCCAGTATGGGCCACTAGATGTCTCACGCGGGCCACGCCCACAAACAGACGCCTGCCCTGCTGCTCCCCCTGCCTCCGCCTCTGATTTTAGCCACCTGCAATCGTGTCTTTTTTTTTTTTTTTCGAGACGGAGTTTTGGTCTTGTTGCCCAGGTTGAAGTGCAATGGCACGATCTTGGCTCCCTGCAACCTCTGCCTCCCAGGTTCAAGTGATTCTCCTGCCTCAGCCTCCTGAGTAGCTGGGATTACAAGCATGAGCCACCATACCCCGATAATTTTGTATTTTTGGTAGAGAAGGGGTTTCTCCATGTTGGTCAGGCTGGTCTTGAACTCCCGATCTCAGGTGATCCGCCTGCCTCATCCTCCCAAAGTGCTGGGATTACAGGCGTGAACCAGCACGCCTGGCCCCACCTGCAATCATTTCTATACCCCACAGCTAGAGTGGGTTTTGTCAAATAAAACTCTAATTGTGTTGCTCCTTACCTGAAACTGTTAAATGGCTCCCCATTGCTCTTAGAAAAAAAGTCCAATTTCTTCCACATAAAGTACAAAGTCTTTAAAGATTTAGACTCTGGTTCCTCTGATCTCATCTCTCACCATCTCCTTCACTTTCACTCCATGCCCCACCCATAAGCTTTGGCTATAGCCACCTATTCTCATTTCCATGAGTTCTCCATGGCCTCTTGTCATCTCCAGACCTTGTCACATGCTGTTCCCTGCACCTGGGATTCTCTTCCCTCCTCTTCATAGAGCTAACTGCTATTCATCCCTTAATATCCAGCTCAGAAAGCGTTTAGGAACTCTTAAGCCCAAGATGCCCTTCCTTGAGATACAATTCATCCTGGGGCAAAATTCCTCTCCATCTGTGAAGCTATGAGACCAGATGAGTTTTGCGCTTCCAAAATATGATGGTGCGACAGGCACAGGCATCCTCATGCCGAAAGGAGGCGGCCAGAGGAAAGAAAGGGATGATGGGTCCCAAGCAGTTCCAAAACATAGTAAAGCAAATCACATTAGGGTTTATGGCTTAAGATGAGTCTTTTTTGGTTTGACGCTCTGCCCTCCAGACCCACTGGAGCAGTGGCCTCACCTTCCAGAACCACTGGGGTGGCAAAGTCACTCCCGTAGCTTGGCCTGGTGGCCCCACCTCCTATGTTGCCCATGCTAGTCTCAAACTCCTGGGCTCAAGCAAGCTTCCCACCTCAGCCTCTCAAAGTGCTGGGATTACGGGCGTGAGCCACCGCGCCCAGCCTCTGCTGTCAGCTGTGTGTTTAGTGTCAGCTGGCAGTGTTTCTGTCGGTATTATCCCATCTCTGTTCTTGGCCATCTCTGTTGAGATGGTTGGTGAGGTCCATGCTTCACACCCACACTAATCTCCTTATCAAGTGGTAGGTCAGCCATACCCTTGTTCTCTTCTGAACATGTTTTCTTATTTTTTGCAACACGGACAGACTGAGAATCTCAAAATCTTTAGGCTCTGGTTCTTTTTTGCCTAATAATTCAGTCTTCAAGTCATTTCTCTCTTCTTGCATTTTACTATAACCAGTCAGGAGAAACCAAACTGCTTCTTCAACACTACTTAGAACTTGCTTCAGCTAAGTATTTAATGTCATCACTTGCAAGTTGTACCTTCCACAAAACACTGGAACGTCAACATAAATCAGGCAAATCCTTTGCCACTGTATAACAAAAATAACCCTTTCTGCATTGTCCAATGTCACTTTCCTCACTTCTGTCTGCGACCTCACTAGAATGGCCTTTACCATCCATATTTCTACCAATATTCTCTTCGTAATTATGTGTATATTCACCTTCTAAGAAGATGGATGCTTTCTCTACAGCTCTCCTCTTTTCCATCTTTTTTTTTTTTTTTTTGCAATGGAATCTTGCTTGGTCGCCCAGGCTGGAGTACAATGATGCAATCTCGGCTCACTGCAACCTCCCCCTCCCCGGTTCAAGCAATTCTCCTGCCTCAGCCTCTTGAGTAGCTGAGATTACAGGTGCCCACTACCATGCCCGGCTAATTTTTATATTTTTAGTAGAGACGGGGTTTCACCATGTTGGCCAGGCTGGTCTCGAACTCCTCGCCTCAGGTAATCTACCCTCCTTGGCCTCCCAAAGTGCTGGGATGACAGACGTGAGCCACTGCACCCAGCCTCTCTTTTCCATCTGAATCCTCGTCAGAATCATATTTCTTGTCCATATTGTTAGCATGCATCTTGAAACTTCTCCATTATCTATACATCATCCATTTCCAAAGCTGATTCCACATTATTTGTTACAGTAGAACCCCCTTCTTGGTGGTAATTTCTTAGTCTACTTGGATTGCCGCAATAAAATACCATAGACTGAGTGGCTTAAACAACAGAAATTTATTTCTCACAGTTCTGGAGGCTGAGAAGTCCAAGAACATGGGGTTGGCAGATTCAGTTCCTGGCAAGGTCTCTCTTTCTGGCTTGCAGTCAGCTGCCTTCTCACCATGTCCTCACGTGGCAGAGAGAGAACGTGCTCTGGTCTCCCTCCTCTTATAAGGATACTAATCCCATCACGGGTTCCTATCCTCATGACCTCATCTAAACCTAATTACCTCTCTGAGGCCCCACCTTCAACTACCATTGCACTGAGGATTAGAGCTTCAACATAGTAATTCTCGGGAGCACAAGCATTCAGGCTGTAACACTATGTGATGGTCAGGGCAAGAAATGTTTCCATTTACCACTGCAGCACCCAAGCCTGAAAACTAGGTGCTTCATAAATGTTGAATTGACTTGTTATGGTCATGCGTATACGGCATTTTCTATCTGGACATTCACTGACCTCCTCGGTTACCCATATGTTGTATACCTTGGCACGGCTGCAGCAACCACTGAATCTTCTTCCCTCCCTCCCCTGCTGCCAAGATTCAACTAGGGAATAAGTTATTAACTGAAACTCCTTCTACCCTCACCCTATTCCAAAACCCTATCATGAACCCTATCACAAACACCCTATTCCAAAGCCTTATCCCGTCCCATAATTTGAGGATGGGGATGAGGAAAAATAAAAGAGCACTCCCACAAAAATATGGTTGCCAATTTCTAAATGCGTATTTTCTTTTTGAGGGCCCTCTATTGCCTTTTCCCTTGGAAAAGTGTCAGATGTAAAGCAACAATAGCAATTTGCACTTTCATTAATCTCAAAGTAACTTCAGTATACGATGTACTTTAGAGAACTTCGCACATCGTATCAAAGCTATCTGTGAACATTGAGCAGCTCAACTCGTGTCAGGCCTCACTGCTTTGGAAATAAAGACATGGGAATCTCATCTTGAGCCAGCCAAGTTGGCCGTGCTCCACCTTAAGACCTGGAGGCCCGATGAGTTCCTCCAGGCCCCCAGGTTCTAAAGGAAGAGGTAGCTATGCCTGCAAGCTAAGCTGGAATGGAATGGGCTGAGCATAACCAGGAAGAAGAAACTATGGCCACCTGTCTCCACACTGTTCTGGTAATAAAATTTGGCTACATGTAGAGGTTAGAAATGGTGCTTTGTGGCTGGATGAGAATATGCTTTAATAAGCATTCATTCAAGGACTTCATAAAAAACCCACTGAGAACCCACGTGCTAAGGAAGGAAAAGAGAATTCCTTTTACCTTCCTCCTAGATCCCTTATGCAAGAAATAGACTTGGAGCATCTGGCTTCCAGGCCCTTTGGTTCTACACCAATACATTTGCTCCATTTTCTAAATTCAGAACTAGTACCCATGACCCTACACAAATAAGTGAATGGGCTCTGGGCCTTGCGTTTTTCAGAAGGTGAATTGCCCGCAAACCCTCAGTTTTCACCAAAATGTTGATGAGGAATGACAAGCTAAAGTATTTGCTCAGTACTCAAGTTTGAAAGTAAAAATTAACATAGAACAGAATGTACCAAGTTAACAACCAAGGAAGTGGATCCTGTCCTGTTACCCAGGACCAGTTTTTATTAAAGGATTCACAGAATGAGATCCATTTATTCCAAGTAGACTGGAAATACTCATGTCCTGATCCTTTTGGTATGGTTGAAACCACTTCATTAGACATGTTGCAACGGTAAAAACCCCGGTTAGCTTAGTGTTTACTCATTTTATTTCTCAGTTATTTAACATTTTATTTTCCTCATACCCATGATGTTTGTCTCTGGTGTTCTAACGTAAAATCAGAGTGTGTATTTTTGACACTAATGTTGAAATCTGAAATATATGCACCCATCTTTAATTTTGCGTCATGTGTTTTAAGTGCTCTTCCTTTCTCAGTGACAGAAATGAACAGACCAGAACTTGTGGGATTTGGGTACAGGGTCTCCATAAGCTGATTATTCCTCTCTTGCTGTTGCTGCCAGACTTTTGGAGGCTCTGTGGCCGAGCCCCAGACTCCTTACTGTTTGGACACTGACATGGGCTCTGACCTCTGTGTTTTCCAGAACCCCAGAGAGACCTGGAAACTCATTGTCCACCTCTGTCCCTGGTCACAGGTGATAATGTAGAACTGGCCTTAGCTATCTTTCTTGGGCTCTGGCTTTCTGCCACCTCAGACTTTGCTAGTTTCTCTGGGGCTTAGTAGCACCGGCCATACTCTGCCACTCCCTTCCCCTAGGCTGAGCCCTGTCTCACAGACCCCGAACAATACGATGCTTTTGCTACCCAAATTTTGTCATGATTGATTTAAACTAGCATGCCAAAAATAAATTCCCTAAAAGTCAGTAAGTCAACTTAATAACTGCGAAGTTCAGTTATCAAAAACTTGTATTATTTTTAGGGACAAAATCTTAATAAGCTGGAAAGATAGATTTTTTAAAAATTAGTTTTCGTTCTTCAGCTTAACTGACATGCAATTTACAAAACATAAATTTTACCCGTTGTAACTATGCAGTTCTATGTTTCAGTAAATGTACTTTTGCGACTATTACTACAATCTAGTTTTAGAACACATTTGTTACCCAAAAAAGCTTCTGAATACCCATTTGAGGTCCAGTTTTAGGCTCAGGTAACCACTGACCTTCCTTCTGTTTCTGTTTTTGCCTTTATTAGAAATTTCACATAAATGAATTCATACAATGTGAAAATGCTTGAGTATGGTTTTTTCCCTTAGTATAGTCTTTTAGATCCATTTGTATTGCTGCATGTATCAATATTTGGTTCGTAGACTGGGTGCGGTGGCTCACACCTGTAATCCCAGCACTTTGGGAGGCCAAGGCGGGTGGATCATTGAGGTCAGGAGTTCAAGACCAGCCTGGTCAACATGATGAAACCCTGTCTCTACTAAAAATACAAAAATTAGCTGGGCGTGGTGGCAGGTGCCTGTAATCCCAGCTACTCAGGAGGCTGTGGCAGGAGAATTGCTTGAACCCAGGAGGCAGAAGTTGTGGTAAGCCAACATCGCACCACTGCACTCCAGCCTGGGTGACAGAGTGAGACCTTGTCTCAAAAAAAAAAAAAAAAAAAAAAAAATTCATTTTTACTGCTATGGGAATTCCATTATATGGAGATACCAATTTTATCTATTCACCATTTGATGGACATTTGGGTTGTTTCCCAGGTTTGGCTCTTATAAATAATGCTGCTATGAACACTTGCATACAAGTCTTGGTATAGGTATATGTTTTCATTTCCATGGGATATCGAGGCATGGAATTGCTGGTAATAAACAGATGTTTTTTTTCTAATGAAAAGAAAAATCAAATCAATGTTATGGCTTTTCCAAAGGGCAAAACTAGGTCCAACTTCCATGTTACAGAGAGAATAGAACTAAAGAATTAGCCATAGGCAAATTACACTGATAAATTATCTGAAAACTAAAAGGTTAATTATAAAAATAGCAGCAACATATTTTCTGGTCTCCAGTTGATCCTTAAATATTAGATAATTATGGCCGGGCGCGCTGGTTCAATCCTGTAATCCCAGCACTTTGGGAGGCGAGGCAGGTGGATCACCTGAGATCAGGAGTTCGCACCCCATCTCTACTAAAAATAAAATAAAAATTAGCCGGGCCTGGTGGCATGTGCCTGTAATCCCAGCTACTTGGGAGGCTGAGGCAGGAGAATCGTTTGAACCCAGGAGGCGGAGGTTGCAGTGAGCGGAGATTGTGCCACTGCACTCCAGCCTGGGTGACAGAACGAGACTCCGTCTCAAAGAAGAAAATAAAAATACATATATATATATATGTATATATATATATGTGTGTGTGTGTGTATAAATATATATGATAATTATGACCAAAAGCTGTAGACTTCTAGACCAGAGTCTAGAAGGTTGGGGCCATGCTTGCCCTAGGTAGTGCCATGACAACTGATGTGGAAAGCGGGAAGAGGCTGACAATCCTTCTCCCCAGCATGTCTGCGTGAAGCCTTGTGATTCACTTTCACCAAGTACTGATGTTTCACCATTCCAGCATTCTCGTTAATGTTACCTCCCATTGATCCTAAAAAGAGGCAAATATGAAGATGTGTATGATTTTGGATAAATCCAAGTGGTTCCCGAGGAGGAAAGTGTCGAGAACCTCTGACCTGCATAGTATTTTCCACACTTCCAAGCATAAGAAGATGAACAGAATGGCAGAAGTGAGAGTACCCATTTTACAGTGACGGGCATCAAAGAACAGGAACGTTAACAAGTGAAGGAGATTCTTGGGCTACCGTTCAAAGCTATCCACATGGAAGTTTCTCTGCCAGCTTCGTTTCCCCATGTTCCTCCAGGGGGCGCTGCTTCCCATTCTAGCTCCTGCTAAAGCCAGGTTCCCTTTCTGTAAACTCACTTGGGGAAACTCAGGAAGGTACTCTCCCAAGCTACAATGATGACAGTTACAAGACACCACTGTTCGGAGATTAGGCCTAGGACATATGTGGTCAGATTTTTCTCTGTTGAAGAGCAGGTAGAGAATGGGAAAACAAGTGTACAGAGATTGCCAAAAATCTCAGAACTGTGGGAACGGAAATTTTGTCTTGTTTTATTAAATCATAAGTTCTAAAAACAGTGCAAAGCTTCCCTCCCTAGAAGATAATTCCTGGTAAAAGGCTGCTAAAACCCGCAGGGTTTTGTTGTTGGTAGTGGCGGTGGTGGTTTTGTTGTTGGTAGTGGCGGTGGTGGTTTTGTTGTTGGTAGTGGCGGTGGTGGTTTTGTTGTTGGTAGTGGCGGTGGTGGTTTTGTTGTTGGTAGTGGTGGTGGTGGTTTTGTTGTTGTTGGTAGTGGCGGTGGTGGTTTTGTTGCTGTTGGTAGTTGCAGTGGTGGTTTTGTTGGTAGTGGCAATGGTGGTTTTGTTGTTGGTAGTGGCGGTGGTGGTTTTGTTGGTAGTGGCAGTGGTGGTTTTGTTGTTGGTAGTGGTGGTGGTGGTTTTGTTGTTGTTGGTAGTGGCGGTGGTGGTTTTGTTGGTGGTGGTAGTGGCGGTGGTGGTTTTGTTGTTGGTGGTAGTGGCAGTGGTGGTTTTGTTGTTGGTAGTGGCGGTGGTGGTTTTGTTGTTGTTAGTAGTGGCGGTGGTGGTTTTGTTGTTGGTAGTGGTGGTGGTGGTTTTGTTGTTGTTGGTAGTGGCGGTGGTGGTTTTGTTGCTGTTGGTAGTTGCAGTGGTGGTTTTGTTGGTAGTGGCAATGGTGGTTTTGTTGTTGGTAGTGGCGGTGGTGGTTTTGTTGGTAGTGGCGGTGGTGGTTTTGTTGTTGGTAGTGGCGGTGGTGGTTTTGTTGGTAGTGGCGGTGGTGGTTTTGTTGTTGGTAGTGGCGGTGGTGGTTTTGTTGTTGGTAGTGGTGGTGGTGGTTTTGTTGTTGTTGGTAGTGGCGGCGGTGGTGATGTGTTTGAAATCTGGAATGCCTTGCTTTGGTCTTAGTATGGTTTCACCATGATTTTACTCATCCTGGAGCCTGCCCCAGCAATAGTTGGGACAAGTCATTCTAACTATGTATGTCTTCCTCTGAAAGGAATGGTGACCTGTGGTGGGCCCAGAGCAGCCGTTCCAGTTACAAAGGGGCATCTTCGCCTGCAGTGAAGAAAGCAACTGTCAGCCACAGGGGGTTTAGCCCACCTTGGCCTGAGTAGAGGCTCCTCAGGGCTTTGGAGGGAGTTTTAGAAAAAGAGGCCTCTCCGTGCCTGGCAGAATGGTGCTCATCAGCTTCAACAAAACCATCTAACTGAATGCACGGAGCATTCGTGAGCAATTTTTCTATTCAATGATTGCTCAAAGTTGCAGATTATTCTTCAGAAAGATGTTCTTGCTTGATAAGAACCCAGCAAACAGTAAAATCAAGATATGCAGAAAAAGCTTACTATGTGTGTGTACATGTATATACATACCCGTATAACTCAGGTTGGTTTCAGTAAGCCTACAGCTATAGCTTCCATTCTTGGCAAAGAGAGATAAAATGTATACTTTGCTTTTATGTAATGCAGCGGGGTTTTTCTTCCTTTAAAAGCCTTCTGCTCCACACATTGACTGCTTTCTTGCTTCCCATGTTATTGTGTACACACTTCACTGACAACCTCCAGCCTGTATCACCTGAGATATGTTTCTCCTGCACACAGACACAGCATCCTGCTGATTCCGTCTTTGTGGTATTAATGGCAGATGGCTTTAAAGATGCTTGTAGGGGCCAGGTGTAGTGGCTCACACCTGTAATCCCAGCACTTTGGGATGCCGAGGTGGGATGCCGAGGTGGATCACTTGAGGTCAGTAGTTCAAGACCAGCTTGGCCAGCATGGTGAAACCCTGTCTCTACTAAAAATACTAAAAGTTAGTTGGATGTGGTGGCAGGCACCTGCAATCCCAGCTACTTGGGAGACTGAGGCAGGAGAATCGCTTGAGCCCAGGAGGCAGAGGTTGCAATGAGCCAAGATTGCACCACTGCACTGCAGCCTAGGTGACAATTACTTGTGGGAATCTGCACGTGAACCTGCCTACCTGGGAACACCTTGGCAGATATAGTCATTTAATGCCAGGAATAAAGGGCAGGAAGGTGTATAGTGAGGGAATCTGAGAAATGGGCACCAAGTGTGGAAAGAGCTGTGAATGTGAAGTAGAAATGGGTAGGCTTGCTTTACGTCTTTGATTTTTTTTTTTTTTTTTTTTGAGACGGAGTCTCACTCTGTCTCCCAGGCTGGAGTGCAGTGGTGCGATCTTGCCTCACTGCAACCTCTGCCTCCAGGGCTCAAGCGATTCTCCTGCCTCAGCCTCCCAGGTAGCTGGAACTATAGGCACACGCCACCATGCCCAGCTAATTTTTGTATTTTTAGTAGAGACAGGGTTTTACCATGTTGGACAGGATGGTCTCCATCTCTTGACCTTGTGACCCACCCGCCTTGGCTGTCCAAAGTGCTGAGATTACAGTCATGAGCCACTGCGCCCGGCCTATGTCTAATTTCTTTTTAGCCTGCTTGCTTCTTTTTTTTTTTTTTTTTTTTTTGCCACATAATTCTGGAGAATGCAAACTGATATCTAGGAGATCTGTGAAACTGAGTTATACATATAAGAACTACTTTGTGAAGAAGATTTACCAGGACATGTGCAAAGGATTTGGTGAGAGAAATTTCCATTGTAATGCTACACATGCTCAGGTTCAGGGACTTCCGTAAGGGAAAAAAGGCCACAGAGCTTTTGTCCAATCAATAGCCTCATTACCCACTCAGCCAATAACTGCACTAACACTAATGATGGCTTGTTTCCACTCCTGGCAACAAGGGCTGTATTTCTAGAATGACTAATGGCCACTTCATACAGAAATTCGTGCCATCTCCTGTTCAATGTGCATGTGTCCCAGGCAGGTGGGATGTTGTTTATAGTTTATTTTTATACTCTTTGAATCATGTAAATCTGGGCCTGATGGTAAAAATTTGTCTGCCAAGGGCCAGTATGTAAAGACAGTGGTCATGATGTTAACTGTGGTGGCCCATGTTCATAGCACCATCCCACAGGGACTCCTCATCCATCATTCAGCTTTAATGTTCAGCCAGTCCTACTCGTTTGGGAATCAGTATGTCTTCTTTTTTATTTAATTTAATTAATTAATTTATTTATTTATTTTGAGACAGAGTCTCACACTTTTGCCCAGGCTGGAGTGCAGTGGCGCAATCTCGGCTCACTGCAAGCTCCACCTCCCGGGTTCATACCCTTCTCCTGCCTCAGTCTCCCAAGTGGCTGGGACTACAGGTGCCCGCCACCGCGCCCAACTAATTTTTTTGTATTTTTAGTAGAGACGGGGTTTCACCGTGTTAGCCAGGATGGTCTCGAGCTCCTGACCTCGTGGGCCGCCTGCCTCGGCCTCCCAAAGTGCTGGGATTACAGGCGTGAGCCACCACGCCCAGTCCAGCATGTCTTCTTGATGCAATGATAGGTAAATTCGATTGTGAAAATGAGGAACAGGCATGCTCAGTGTTTGCCGAGGGGCTGGCACCGAGTCTGTTAGGTAGAACAGGGGTTTCTACATCTAAAACACGTCATTGCGGTTCTCTCGCTGCCTTGGCATATGATTGATTACTTCACCTTTGTGTTCCTTAGTACTTTTCAGTAGACACAATAATGCCAGCTACCATCCTGGGATATTATGCTACAAAAACTAATTATATTTCCTCGAATGTTTGTGTTTAGGGGGTGATACAGGCTAAAAATGTGCTTAAGATCAAGAAGATCTTAGATGCTGTAGTAAATAATAAAGTATAGAATTTGATGATGAGAGTAGAATATTTTGGTTTTACTCATCACTTTGAGGTTGATAAATGGACACTACCAGGCCCTCCTTCAGAAGAATACATTGCATAGAGCATCATCCCAGTCATCATCACCATCAAACAACACCCCTTTGTAGGGCTTAATAATATATGATCCACAAAGAGCGAATTATCTAGTTATAGGAACTCTCTGGCCCTTAAGAATGTACATTCTAAAATCAACTAATCATTTAGTATATCCTCTTGGCAAATGAGAAAAATGTAAATTTAAGCAAATACAATTGTGGAGAAGTTGGACCTCTTGTAGGAAGTCATTTCAGGATGCTCTTCTCCTTTAGTTGAGAATCTTGATGTGTTGGATGTGCAAAGAGCTGATTTCACTGAGGAGGCCAGGAGCACTGAATGTGCCACATAAGAGAGGGAGAAGCAGAAAGAGGTAGGCTTTAAGAGGGAAAGGTGAAACCAGTTGACAGCTGTGCTGCCGGATAAGCAGTCATAATGTTACTTGTATTACTATTGTTTAAGTAACATTGGTATAACTACCTATTTTACCAATCTAAGAAAGGTAGTTCACTATTTCAGTGGCAGAACAACATGTAGTTTGTAACTAAAAGCACCTTGAAATTAGTATAGATATAAAGATTGGATCAAGAAGGCTGGCTGAGCACACACACCTACCTCTCCTTCCCTCTGCTTTATTTCTTTGCAACTTTCTTCTTGCCCATCTACCCAGGCGACAAGTCCTCCTCCTTCCCCTAAAACACTGGGGACAGGAGACAACAAACAAGAGCAGCAGCTACCAACAAGCAAACAGGGAATCTCAGTCCCAATAATGAGCGATGCTCAATCAAGAAACATCAGACACTTGGGGGCAAAGCAGCACAGCGAAGCAGAAAGAACATTCCCTAGCAATGGCAGAAGAATGTCTTTCTATGACATTTAGATTAACAAAATCTGAACACCTTGGAATTGTTGCAGACAAACATCGTGCCGTGGCCAGGGTAGATGGGCCCCGAACAGAAATAACACTTCTCGATAGCATGTTGAACCCGTGTGGGTCCCCATCGAACAAAGGCCAAGCTGGAGAGGAAGTGACCAAGTATCTTTCTAGTTAAGCAAATTAATAGCAATGCTGTTAGTGCCAGAAAAAGAAAAAAGGGTCATCAATTGAAGGCAAATTTTAGGTAATCCCTGAGAAACAGAAAACAGACAGAATACGATCAATGAAGACAATCATAGCCTCAAAGTACACCCAGAAAGGGCTGTGGCAGCACAGAGTGGCCACTACTCTGGGAATGTTGCAAGTTCTGGGACATTGGACATGGGGAACAGCAGGGAACCTGGGGAACCTGAAAAGTGACTGGGTCGAGAACTACATTCAGAGTACCCAGTTAGGTCTGGCCCTTTGCCAAGCTTGTGCCAAGTAGGTAACAACAGAGGTGTTTGCCCTCAGCTCAAAGTAATAAGTGGATCTGCGCTGGGGCTGGAGATTCCACACAACTCAAGAGGAACAGGGAGGCCAGGCATGGTGGCTCACACCTGTAATCCCAGCACTTTGGGATGCCAAGGTGGGTGGATCATTTGAGGTCAGGAGTTTGAGACCAGCTGACCAACATGGTGAAACTCCACCTCTACTAAAAATACAAAAATTAGCTGGATGTGGTGGCAGGCACTTGTAATCCTAGCTACTCAGGAGGCTGAGGCAGGAGACTCACTTGAACCCGGGAGGCAGAGGTTGTAATGAGCCAAGATTGCACCACTGCACTCCAGCCTGGGGAACAGAGCGAGATTCCATCTCAAAGAAAAAAAAAAAGAGGAACAGGGAGCCTGGAACTCAGGAGATGAGCTGCTGCACACTTTCCTCCCAGAGACATGTCTCCTTCTTCTCCTCAAACACTGGAGGCAGGGCACTGCAAAGAGATAGCAGTTCATGACGTGGGAGCAGGGAACCTCAAAGCTCACAACCAAGGAGCATGAGACACTTGGAGGGAAACAGCACTAAAAATAGGGGCAGCAAAAGCCCCACAAAGCAAGGAACCTACAAGAGGGAGCATCATAAACAGAGCAGACAGAATAGGACAATTACTAGAAGTATCACTAACCATAGTTTTGAACCAGTGTTTGAAAGTGAGAAAGATGAAATTCTCTTGTCCTTCTTTTGTCTCATTTGAGCACAGGATTATACTGGACTCCTAATGAGCTGGTTAGCATCACCCGCCTGCCCCCCACTTTTTTTCCCGTGCCCTGGAACAGTTTGCATAATCTATGAGTTATTTGTTCCCTGGAGGTTTTAGAAAATACACCCCAAACCACCATATGGGCCTTGAACCTTTGGCAGACAGAATAGCTCTTCAAATGTTATTTCATTTTTTTCTATGGTTGTTGGTTTGCATAAGCTTTCTACTCTACTTTGGACCAACTTTGGAATTTTTATAATCCTATGAGTTGCCTATGTCATCTAAGTTTGCAAATTCAATGAAATAAAGTAATACTACTTTCTAATTTTAAAAAACTCTTTTGTATCTGTAGTTAAGCTTCCTTTCATTCCTTCTGTTTTTCATTACTATCTTCTTTCTGGTTTTTGTCTTACACTTCTAAATATTTGTCTATAATGTTGGTCTTCTCAAATGTTGGTCTTATGATGTTGGTCTTTTGACTTATTTTTATTTTTTATTTTTTTGAGACGGAGTCTCACTCCATCATTCAGGATGGAGTACAATGGTGCAATCCTGGGTCACTGCAACCTCCACCTCCCAGATTCAAGCAATTCTCTTGCCTCAGCCTCCTGAGAAGTTGGGACTACAGGTGCCCACCACCACGCCTGGCTAATTTTTGTATTTTCAGTAGAGACAGGAGGGTTTCATCATGTTGGCCAGGCTGGTCTCGAACTTCTGACCTTAGGTGATCCGCCCACCTTGGCCTCCCAAAGTGCTGGGATTACAAGCGTGAGTCACCATGCCTGGCGCTTTTGACTTTTATTAGTCAAATCTGATTTATTTTCTATTATTAATTTTTGTTCATTCCTTTATGATTAGTCCTCTTTCTTTAAGTTTATTTTCTTGCTTTTTTTTCCTGAGAGAAATTTTAAAATTTTTAGATTTTTCTTTAGGCTCTAATTTTTCTCTCAGCACAGTGTTTGAGTTGTAGGTCTTTTTGCTATTTAGTCCTAAAGAATTTCTACTTTTTCTTTTTAGATGTATTTTTTTAAATACCTTTAACATAAATATGTATAGTTGCTAGAAATTCAAATTTTGTTTGCTTGTTAAGTCCTTTTAATGATTACCGTATCACTAAACTGTGGTAGTAAATTCAGACTGTAGACAACATTTTTAATTTTTTGTTGAGATTTCCTTTGTGGATTAGGGAAATGTCAAATTGTTTGAAAAGTGTTTGCTAATTTTATAATATCTCTATTGAGATATATTTCATATATCATAAAATTCATCAGTTTAAGTGGTTTTGAGTATAATTGGTATGTGCACCCATTTTTATCAAGTCAAAAAGAAGCACTATACTCTTTCGCTATTATCCTCTTTCTTCTCCCCCTTTTCCCTCACCAAGAAATGACTAATTTACTTTCTGTCTCTATAGATTTGCTTATTGTGGACATTTGATATAAATGAGATCATATAATATGTGGTATTTTATGTCTGGCTTTTGTGACTAAGTGTTCAAAGTGTTCACCCATGTTGTAGCATGTAGCAATCAACATCAAATAGAAGTGGTAAGAGACAACATTCCTTCCTCGTTCCTGATTTTAGGGAGACAGCATCCAGTCTTTCACCATAAAGTATGATATTAATTATGAACTTTTTGTAGATGTCCTTTATCAGATGGAGGAATTTCCATTTCTAGTTTGTTCAGTGCTTTTTATCGTAAGAGGCTGTCAGATTTTATTGCATGATTTCTCTGCATCAATTGAGATAATCAATGGTTTTCTCCTTTATTCTATTAATATGGCATATTAATTTAATGGATGTTCCAGTGTTAAACAAACATTGTGTTCCTGGGAAAATTCCCACTTGGTCATGATCTATAATCCTTTTTATTCAATTCTGGATTCGATTTTTCAATATTTTGTTGAGGATTTTTATGTCTATATTCATAAGAAATAGTGGTCTATCAATTTCTCATGATGTCGTTGTTTGGTTTTGGTATCAGGGAAGCACCTACCTCATAGAATGAGTGGGGAAGTTTTTCCCCTTTTTCTAAATGTTTTGGAAGAGTTTATTAATCATTGGAATTAATTCTTCTTTAAATATTTGGTTAAATTCACTAGTGAATCCATCTGGTCCTGTGGTTATCTTTGTAGAGAGTTCTTTGTTACTAGTTCAATCTCTTTTTCATAGGTCTGTTCAGATTGTCTATTTGTTATAAGTTTTTGTAGTTTATGAGTTAGTTTACAATGAATTTGTCCATTTCATCTAAAGTATCCAATTTATTGACACACAATTATATTTTTTATAATCTTTTCTATTTCTGTGATGTCTTTCTTTTATTTCTGAGTCTAGTAGTTTTTGTCTTCCTCTTTTTTTCTTGGTGATTCTAGTTAAAGCTTTGACAACTTTGTTCATATTAGTATGAACAAATTAGTATGAACATATTAGTATGAAGTTAGCTTCATTCCAATGAGATATAAAAATGTCACTACTATAGCTCTATTCACTTCCTCACTTTCTGGGGCATCATTTTTATACATATACTAATGTCACACATGTAACACTACATTTTAATAATTATTCTTTTTATAATTGTATGTATTTTAAAGGAGCTGTTATAGGTTGAATTATGTTCCCCCAAAACATATGTACTAAGCCCCAGAACCTCAGAATATGACCTTATTTGGAAAGGGGCTTATTGTAAACATAATTAGTTAGGATGAGATAATTTTGGAGTAGGGTAGGCCCTTAGCCCAATATGAGTGGTGTCCTTACAAGAAGAGGAGTGAGAAAGACATGAAAAGGAGGATGCCGTGTGAAGACGCAGAGACACACAAGGAGAAGAAAGGCACAAGGAAGGCAGACTAGAGTGATGCATCTACCAGGTAAGGAATGTCAAAGATTGCTGAACACCAGCCAGAAGCTAAGGGAGAAGCATGGAACAGATTCTCCCCCAGAAACCTGCAGGAGGACTCAACCTTGCTAGCATCTTGATATCAGACTTCTAGCCTCCAGAGCTGTGAGAGAATAAACTTTCATTGTTTGAAGCCATTCAGTTTTGTGATAATTTGTTGTGGCAACCCCAGGAAACTAATACAGAAGCTAAGGAACGAAAGAAAAGTAAGTATATATGTGTAGCTTTTGTTATTTCAGTCTTATTTATTATGTCTGGCTCTCTTTATTTCGCTGGATTTGAGTTGCTAGCTGGAGTCATTTTCTCAGCCAAATACACTTTTTTCTCTCATCCACTTATGCTGTTATTGGCATATATTTCTATACATTATAGACCCCCCATAACATATCATATCTGTATACACACACATATGTATATAATTTCTGTCTTATGTATATAATTTCTATCATATATACACACACACGTATAATTTTATACAATTACTTTGTAAAACAGTTAAGAGAATAAAAAGAAATATGCATTTGTACTATATGTTATAATTACATGATTATCTTCCTGGTGGTCTGTGCTTTATCATGGGGGTTGAAATTACTGTCTGGGATAACTTGCTTTCAGCCTGAAAATTTTCTTTATTGTTTTCTGTAAGGCAGCTCTGCCAATAACAAATACTATCCTTTTTTGCTTATTTATGAGATATTTGCCTGCATTTTTGAAAAAAAAACTCTATTTGCCTGCATTTATTTCTGGCTATGTGAAATAGTGAGAAATACTTATATTAGTGTCTTCTCTCAGTCCCTGGCACAGAGCTCCTGAAACCCCTGTGATTTCCTGAGCAATGGGGATACTAGGAGAATCTTCTGTTCTAATTTTGGCCTTTGACTAAGATTCCTGACACAGAGCTCCTAAGTCCCTGGGAATTTCCTGGGTGACTGAAGCACCCTCAGTTCAGATGAGGTGACTCTTAGTGGGCTCCTGAATAACCTCAGCATGGGGGCCTGTTGCCATGGGGAACTAACTATGTGATTAGGGGGTAAGAACTTTTATCCCCATCATCCTGACCTCTGGAAAAAGGAGAGGGGCTGAAGGTTGAATTAATCACCAATGGCCAATGATATAATCAAACGTGCCTATGTAATGAGGCCTGCATAAAAACCCAAGTACCTCAGATGAGCTTCCAGATACCTGAACATGTGGAGGTTCCTAGAGAGTGGCACACCCAGAGAGGGCATGGAGGCTCCACACCTCTTCCCACATGCCTTACCTACACATCTCTCCATCCAGCGACTCATCTGTTTCCTCTACTATAGCCTTTGTTAATAAACTGGTAAATATAAGTCAAGTGTTTGCCTGAGTTCTGAGAGCCACTCTAGCAATTAATCAAACTCAAGGAGACATTAAGGGAACCTGGATTTGTAGCCAGTCAGTGGCTTCAGTGGCATCTGAAGTGGGGCAAATTTGTGGAACTGATGCTTGACATGGGACCTCATGCTGCATCCAGATATGTAGTGTCAGAATCGAGTTAAATTAGAGGATATGCAGCTTCTAGCCTCTGAAGAATCTTCCAGAAAGTTGTGTTGGAATCCCCCTACCCCATATCTAGTGTCAAAAGTGTTGACAGAACTAAATAAACAGAGAGGCCCTTTAAAAGAAAATGACATTTATTTGGGAATACAGCATTGTAATGGGAATATGCATGCCATAGTAAACTGTGTGTGTATTTTGGGAGGCAGAAGAAAACAAGGTATTTAAAGGAAAAATTGGTAGGATTATATATTTTTTGACTTAATTATCCTTGGCTACAAGGATCAATAACAAGAATGGCGCCAGTCTGGGGTTGGACAGGCAGTTGCTGGGCAGATGTCCTCGCAATGTCCTGTATATTTTTTGTGTAGTCATAGCCCTTGTGCAAGGTTGCAGTTTTTGCAGAATTTTTTGTGATAGTTTTTATCAGCTATTTATGCATGAGAACTCTCCCATTATGGCCTTTCCAGGATCTATTTGTTAGGTTTTGTTTTTATTTTTGTTTATTTTTGTTTTTTTGTTTTTTTTTAACACAAGTGATACCATTTTGGTTCTGGGAACTTTTACAAGTGACTGTATCAAAGTGGAGAGTAGGAAAAAGACTGAGAATAGAGAGTAAGAAAAACACCGATTTTTCCTATATTACAATAGATTTCGTTCAATATTGTTTTTATTTTTTAGTTATTTTTAATATTTTAATTTTAATTTTAATTTTTTTTTTTTTTTTTTTTTTTTGAGATGGAGTCTCGCTCTGTCACCAGGCTGGAGTGCAGTGGCGTGATCTCGGCTCACTGCAACCTCCACCTCCTGGGTTTAAGTGAGTCTCCTGCCTCAGCCTCCTGAGTAGCTGGGACTGCAGGTGTGTGCCACCACACCCAGCTAATTTTGCCTTTTTTTTGTAGAGAAGGGGTTTCACCATGTCGGCCAGGATGGTCTCGATCTCTTGACCTCATGATCTGCCCACCTCAGCCTCCCAAAGTGCTGGGATTACAGGCATGAGCCACCACGCCCAGCCATATTTTTTTTTTTTTCCGAGACGGAGTCTTGCTCTGTCACCCAGGCTGGAGTGCAGCAGTGCCATCTCTGCTCACAGCAACTTCTGCCTCCCAGGTTCAAGCGATTTTCCTGCCTCAGCCTCCTGAGTAACTGGGATCACAGGCATGCGCCACAACACCCAGCTAATTTTTTTTTTTTTTTTTTGTATTTTTAGTAGAGACGGGGTTTTACCATGTTGGCCAGACTGGTCTCGAACTCCTGACCTCAAGTGATCTGCCTGCCTTGGCCTCCCAAAGTGCTGGGATTACAGGTGTAAGCCACAGCGCCTGGCCAAGATTATTATTATTATTACTGCCTTTAGTTTCCAGAAGCTTAATTATGATGTGTGTGATAGGCAGAATCATGGCCCCCAAAGATGTCCACACCCTAATCCCAAGTACCTGTGAATATATTAGCTTGCATTGCAAAAGGACTTTGTAGATGGGATTCGGTTAAACATTCTGAGATGGAAAGATTTTCCTGGTTTACCTGGATGGCCACATCCACCTAATTTTTTAACCGTTGTGGTCAGAGAGAGACATGACGACTGAAGAGAAGCCAGAGAAATGTAACATGGCTGGCTTTGAAGATGGAGGAGGGACCCATGAACCGAGAAGTAGGGGCTGCCTCTAGACTCTGGAAAAATTAAGAAAACAGATTCTCCCCCAGAGCCTCCAGACAGGAATGCGGTGAGCTCTGTATTGGACTTCTGACTTACAGAACCAGAGGTAAGAAATTTGCGTTGTTTTAAGTTTGTGGCAATTTGTTATGATAGCAATAGAAAACAAAGACAATGTGTCTTGATGTCATTTTCTTTGGGTTTATTCTGTTTGGGGTCTGTTCAATTTCTTAAATCTGTAGTTTGTGTTTTTAATCAAATTTGCAAGTTTTCAGCCATTATAACTTTGAATATTTTGTCAGTCTCGCATTCTGTCCTGTTTCTTTTTGGAATTCCTTTTGACATGAATGTTTGATCTTTTGTTATTTATCACAATTCTGTGAAGCTCTGTTATTTCTTTTCTTTTTCTTTCCTTTTCCTTTCTTTTTCTTTTTTTTTTTTAAAGTCTTTTTCCTCTCTGTTATTCAGATTGGAAGAGCTTATCAATTTGTCCTCAAATTCACTGATTCTATCCTTTGGAAGTTTCTGAAGTATCTATTGTATTTTTCAGTTCAATAATGTTTGTTTAGCTCTTTTTTGTAACTTTTATTTTTTGGCTGAGATTTTCTATTCGTTTCACTTAAGATAATTTGTCATTGATTTTTTAAGACCTCTGAAGTCTGCTTTAAAGTACTTGTCAGATAATTTCACCTTAAAAATCATCTCTGTGTTGATGTCCATTGTTTGATTTTTCAAATTCAGATTGTCTGTGTTCTTTCCCACAGGTGATTTTTAAAATTATATCCTTAGCATTTTATCTGTTATGTTAAGAGACTCTGGGTCTTATAAAATCCTTTATTTTAATGAGAAGTCACCGTGTTTAATTATCATGCAGATTCTGTCCTACTTTCATGGCCTACAACTTAGTATTCAGAACCTTTGTGGTGCTGTTTTCATTGATCCTAGTATCTTGTGATATCGCTGCCTAAGGGGGCATGTATTAGTCTGTTCTCATGCTGCTGATAAAGACATACCCGAGACTAGGTAATTTGTAAAGAAAAAGAGGTTTAATGGACTCACAGTTCCACATGGCTGGGGAGGCTTCACAATCATGGCAGAAGGCAAAAGGAACATCTTGCATGGCGGCAGCAAAGACAGAATGAGAGCCAAGCAAAAGGGGTTTCCCCTTATAAAACCATCAGCTCCCGTGAGACGTATTTACTACCACGAGAACAGTGTAGGGAAACCACCCCCATGATTCAGTTATCTTCCACTGGGTCCCTCCCACAACACGAGGGAATTATGGGAGATACAACTCAAGATGAGATTTGGGTGGGGACACAGCCAAACCGTATCAGAGAAGGGGTTCCTCAGTCCCACCCTCCTGGGATCTCTCTGGCGGAATAGGCGAGTCTCCAACCTAGCAGGGAAGTGTTAATAGTAGTTAGTTTTTTATTGTTGGCTGATCCCCAGCGATCTCCTTGCTCATGGTGTCAGGCTTACCTGATGCCATCAGATGGACTTCCGTTAGAGACAGGGGAGGGTAAGCTTACCTGGGCTGCTTTCTGTTGCCGCATCAAGGGTCAGAAAACTCCAGGTTTGAGTCATCTTCTGATGGGGAGGGGGAAGGGGGCAGGAACACATAGGACACCTGCCACAATGCCATTTCTCCAGTCTTGGGTTTCCAAACCAGTGTGCCATCTTCCTACCACATTTGACATCTCCAAAGGAGACATCCAGTTGGCAACTGACAAAAATATCCAGTGTTTATCAAGTTGTCCTTAGTGGACAGACGCAGGAAGAGGTGAACCCAAACTATCTTGTCTGGACTGCAAGGAAGTAGCATATTTTCAGTTCCAACTTTAATCCCTTCCCACACAATGAAACAACGTTATGCTATTTTAGTTTTATTTACTACTCTCCCTCCTTTTATATTATTGTTGTCATGGTTTTTTTTTTTTTTTTTTTTTTTTTTTGAGATGAACTTTCATTCTTGTCACCCAGGCTGGAGTACAGTGGCACAATCTCAGCTCACTGCAACCTCCGCCTCCTGGGTTGAATTCTCCTTTCTCAGCCTCCCGAGTAGCTGGGATCACAGGGGCACACCACGATGCCCAGCTAATTTTTGTATTTTTAGTAGAGATGCAGTTTCACCATGTTGACCAGGCTGGTCTCAAACTCCTGACCTCAGGTGATCCACCCGCCTTAGCCTCCCAACATGCTGGGATGACAGGTGTGAGCCACCATGCCCAGCCTGTTGTCATGTATTTTAATTAGACATGTATTTTAAAGTATACATTTTTAAATTTTAGTTCTGTCATATTGTTTTAGGTTCTATTTTTATTCACAAATCTTTATATAGGATTAAGTAATTACTCATGTTGTTCATGTTTAAATAAGCATTTTCCTGTGTATTGAGGAACAAATTCCAAAGTTCAGGGTGTGGATGGGCCAGGGTCTTTTTCCTAGCTGCAGAACTCAAAGGCTTCTTACTCTGTTGTTACCAGGAGGTGATAGAAAATGGCCTCTCTCTGCAGTTGGGCTCCTCTGATCCTCCCATGTTTCAGAACTGATGTCCCAGTTCTTACTCAGCTCCGTTCAGGTTTATAAGTAGCAGGTTTTCCTCATGGTGCATCTGAATTCTTCTAGAAGGGAGGTTGTGTTAAAGGGTTGGCCCCCCTCTGATCTCCCTGCTGCCCCTCAGTAGGTCCCTGTGGTCTTTCCGCATTTGTACTCACAAAGGAACCTGCGGAGACGTCCCCATGCTGCCGGTGGTTCTCAGATCTACTTGCAGGGGTTTCCACACAAGTTGGGGTCTGCTACTGGGCCCAACTCTCCCCTGCCCAGAGCTGCAGATCTCACGTGGGACTTAGAAGGTCTAACTGTTGTCTGATGGTTTGGCCGACTTATCCGTATTTCATGACTTCTGGGATATCCTGTCACTTAATTTCATTGAAGATGTGGTCCACAAGTTTTTCTGTCCTCGTTCTTTATTTTAAGAGTCTTGTTCTATCCCCCAGGCTGGAGTGCAGTGGCATGATCTCGGCTCACTGCAACTTCTCTCTGCCTTCCTGGTTCAAGTGATTCTCATGCCTCAGCCTCCCAAGTAGCTGGAATTACAGGCGCCCACTACCACACCTGGCTAATTATTTTTTTGTTTTTTTTAGTAGAGACAGGGTTTCACCATGTTGGCCAGGCTGGTCTTGAACCCCTGATCTCAGGTGCTTCACCCACCTCAGCCTCCCAAAGTGCTGGGATTACAGGCATAAACCACCGCACCCAGCCCTCATTCATTTTGGGAGGAGATTTAAGGAATTTTAGGAGGGGATATTAGGGGGATTTAAGGGAGAGTTAGAAAACTATGATAACAACATGATTTTGCCCCTACTGGACATTCTGCCTTGTGCTTTTTCCCAGACTATTCTTCTGAATTCAGCCTTGAGTTGGAGTTCTTGACTCTAAGATTCAGATCTTGACCCTAGGTTTGGTCTTCCAGGTCCATGTTCCTATTGGCCTTTCTAGTGCCTGATGGTGGCCTTCTCCATGTGGATTGGCTTGATTTTCCCCTTGTTCTGGGAACCTCACTTACTCCTGGAACCCAGCTGTGACAGTGACCATCTTATCCTAGTGCAGTACACTTCCAGCCTCCCTCCAGCCACCCTCCAGCCAGCTGAAGAGAATTCAACCCTTAGAGATCATTTTGTCGATCCTCTTTGTTTTATAGATGGGGAAACTTAGGCTTAAGTAAATTGGGGAAAACAGCCTGAGTCACACACACAGCTTTTTCATAGCAACGTAAACACAATAACTTACAGGTTTATCTAATAGACCAGGAGCCTCTGGCAGAGAACAGTCCTACACTCTTCCCCACCGAGCCTCAACAGAGCTGCAGGATCCTCATGAACACAAAGTGCATGGCAGTCACTTCTAGCAGTTTCTCGCCCCAGTCCAGAGCTCTTTCTAAAACACACTCTATTTCTGCTCCTCATCATGGCAACAAATATATTTACCTTTTTATCTAAGTACACCACAATGCTGACTTGAGTTTTGTCTGTGGTTCACTATGATCCCTGGACCCTTTTTCTCCTGTCACAAATAGAAGGACAGTCCCAGTTGTATTCTACAATTTCTCCTCTTCGCCCTTCTCCTCCTTTTTTCTGTGCTATGCTTTGCTTTGTTTCCAAATACTTGTTACTTTTTTTCTGAGCACTTCTTCCACATTTATTATTTATTTAATTTTTGAGATGGAGTCTCGCTTTGCCACCAGGCTGAAGTGCAGTGGTACTATCTCGGCTCAGTGCAGCCTCTGCCTCCTGAGTTCCAGCAATTCTCCTGCCTCGGCCTCCCAGGTAGCTGGGATTACTGGTGTGCACCACCACGCCCGGCTAATTTTTGTATTTTTAGTAGAGATGGGGTTTCACCATGTTGGCCAGGCTGGTCTCGAACTCCTGACCTCAGGTCATCCACTCGCCTCGGCCTCCCAAAGTTCTAGGATTACAGATGTGCGCAACTAGGCCTGGCCCACAATTTTTTAAAAAAATAAAGTGAAGGATTAGGAGGAGGAAAAGGAATTTAAAATTACAAATGAGTACAAAATTGCCCCCCTCCCCCCACCCACCCCCATCAACTGTAAGTAGATCAGTGCGGTATTTCCCAGGAGTTTCATGACATCTTTTATCAGTACCTTCAGTGTGATTTCAATGGCTTCGAGTGCCTTTGCCACCCGCTTGTTTGGCCATGGTATTTACTAACTTGCGCATCATTATGCTTTAGCACCTCTCGTACCTGCGCTCCAGCGAGGGACAGGTTTACTGTTTTATTAATGCCTCATTCATCTGTGGCCCATGCCTTCCTTACTTTCACTGCTGGTACGTTATATTTCGTCACTGAATATTCATTTGGCTCAGCCTGCAGGTTTATAGATTCTGCTATTTAAAAGGCTTCTTTTGTCATCAAAACCCCTCTCAATCATTTTCTTCACCTCTTTGCTTCCAGTTTCTTCTCCTTTCCACTCACTCAACACTGAAAATCCTACATTTCCTATCCACCTCATATCCCTGATTTTTTTTTTTTTTCTTTTCTTCTCTGATTTTCTGCTGGAGCTTGCTATACATATCCCGATACCCTGACTTCCTTGTATAGGAGCAGGTTAGCTATAAAATAATTGAGAGGAGAATCTCTCGACCTTGCTGGGCTAGGCAAAAGAAAGATCTGCATATTAAGCAAAATTGCATAAAACATATAAATACATGGAGAAAACTGAGGACATTTCATGTCTTTTAAAATTAACTGGGAGAGAGGATTATCATTTTTGCCTTGCATCATTTTGGCTGGTAACAGAGCTGGGATGGGTTCCGAGTCTTGGGCCCATGCACCAGAATTTTATCCAGACCCCAGAAGGACTCCCCTCTGGAAGACAATGTTTGATTCCAGCAGAGAGGGCACTTTGTCCTCTCACCTTCTTTCCTCTGGGATTCCACTTATTCCCAGGTGCAGCCCAGTCCCAGCCCTGCTAAGCCCAACATCACCTTGGGCTGAGGAATGAAGAGTGAAGAATACACCGTAAGCTGACTCAGGTCCCAGGCAGGTAGGTGTGTTCTAGCCATCCTGGCTGATTCCCATGACACTCCCTTGAAACATATTATGAACTTTATTTATTTACTTTTACTTATTATTTTTGAAGCAGAGCCTTGCTCAGTCATCCAGGCTGGAGTATAGTGGTAGGATCTCAGCTCACCGCAACCTCTGCCTCCTGGGTTCAAGCGATTCTTGTGCCTTAGCCTCCTGAGTAGCTGGGATTACAGGTGCACGCCACCATGCCCAGCTAATTTTTGTATTTTTATTAGAGACAGCGTTTTGCCACATTGGCCAGGCTGGTTTTGAACTCCTGACCTCACGTGATCCGCCTGCCTCGGCCTCCCAAAGTGCTGGGATTACAGGCATGAGCCAGCATGCCCAGCCTTGTGAGCTTTATTTTATCAAAGATTGTCAACAAGGTGAAAGTTTGAAACTGTCACAGAAGTGGAACCAAGGTTCAAACTTAGTTCCTCCAATTTCTTATCTCAAACTATTGCTGATGCATCTGTGATGGCATCTTCTTGCCCTTTCTCACTGATAACAAGAGGGCAAACCCTTAATCACCTAGTATATGTGTCATTTATTTTAATTTGCGTAGAGGGTTTGCAGCCAGATTTTGGCTGGGTGTTTTGTTTTTTGTTTGTCAGTTTTTGTATAAATCCTTGGTTTGTTCTGACCCTGTTCAGTTTGACCTTGTTTAGGTAGGCTCAGAGGAATGTTGTCGTTTTGAAATTAAAATTATCCAGAGACTGGGCTTATGCCTGTTTGATATATTTTGACAGTTTTCTTGGGTTAGGTGAACTGCGTTAACGGAATGGTGCCTCTCAAATTGCCCCTTCCCACTGTTGTTAAGAGAGATCTGCCCAGCAGGGAGTTGTAACCCTCAGACCTCATAACCCTCAGAGCCACCCAGCTCCTTCCCCTCCATGTTGGTGGTAACTGTGTTCCCTTTATTCCTCCAATTGGCTCACTGCTCCTTCGGTTTCCTCTATACAGCAGTGTAAATGCTGTCTTTGGATGCTCCCTGCTGCCTCTGGCAATAATGCTCCACTGCTGTCCACGTCATACCTCAGTCTGGGGCAGTGCTTCTCAACCCCAAATCACCTGTGGCTCTGGTTAAAATGCACGTTCTGCTTCAGTAGTTTTGCGGCAGGCCCTGAGATGGATCATTCCCAAGCAGCTCCAGGTGATGCCAATGCTACTGGTTGGCAGATACCCTTAACAGCTGGGTTCAGGGAGAATTTCTTCCTGTGCCTTGGCCTGCCCTGCGGCACAGGCTATGCCCAATTATCCAGCGGGACTGAGTGGGAGCTGACTTATAGATAACCAAACATCTAGCTAACACAAGACTTCAGTCCTGATTCTCCAGGAACAAATTAACCGTGATAGGTATGGCAGGAACCTGGAACGGAGGGGCCTATCTCACCAGCAGGTGCCCTTAATTAAGCTGATAATTAGGCAGCAGTTAATGAGAATGGATTTCTGACTGTCAGTACAGAAGACAGAAGCCAGCTGGCTGGGTGGGAGGCTCAGTGAATGGCACTTCTCTGGAGGATAGCGGGGACAAGTAGGGTCCTGAGGCCCAGCTCATCCAGGCTGCTCTGGAGGGGGCTGGGACTGGCCATGAGCATGAGCCAGGAAGGACAGAGCTTGCCAGGTCCTGCCAAGCCTCAATAATAATCTGCACCGTGGGACTCCAGTGGCACAGAGGTGATAGCATTCAGTAGAGTTATCGTATTAGTCCGTTCTTGCATCACTATAAAGAACTACCTGGGACTGGGTAATTTATAAAGAAAAGAGGTTTAATTGATTCAAGGTTCCACAGTCTGTACAGGAAGCATGGCTGGAGAGGCCTCAGGAAACTTACAATCATGATGGCAGGCGAAGGGGAAGCAGGCACATCTTACATGGCCAGAGAAGGAGGAAGAGAGAGAAGCAGGAGGTGCTACACACTTTAAACACCAGATCTCATGAGAACTCACTCACTGTCACAAAAACAGCAAGGGGGAAATCCGCTCCCATGATCCAATCACCTCCTACCAGGGCCCTCCTCCTACACTGAGAATTACAATTTGACATGAGGTTTGGGTGGGGACACAAATCCAAACCATATCAGTGATCCCTGAAGGTGGACTTCTCAGGGCCCTATCATGACAAAATATGGACTCCTACAAACTGCTCTGTTGTGCTTCTCCACGACTCTGCCTGGAGAGTGTGTGGAGAGGTCAAGCCCACTCACTCCTGCTGTGTTCTTGACGTGCAATGTGACTTGCCTCTCTGAACTGAGAACGTCTACTACAGAGGCCTTAAGTTACTCTCAAACATAATGTACTTTTCATGAGTCTAATAATGATAATCCTTCTATCCAGCCCTTTATTCCTTATGTAGCACTTCCACCATGTCCACTAGCTTTTTTTTTTTTTTTTTTTTTTTTTTTTTTTTTTTTTTTGGAGATGGAGTTTTGCTTTTGTCCCCAGGCTGGAGGGCAATGGTGCCATCTCAGCTTACTGCAACATCTGCCTCCTGAGTTCAAGCAATTCTCCTGCCTCAGCTTTCCGAGTAGGTGGAACTACAGGCACCTGCCACCACGCCCAGCTAATTTTTGTATTTTTGGCAGAGACGGGGTTTTGTCATGTTGGCCAGGCTGGTCTTGAACTTCTGACCTCAAGTGATCCACCTGCCTAAGCTTCCCAAAGTGCTGGGATTACAGGTGTGAGCCATGGCACCTGGCCTCCACTAGCTCGTTTGATCCTGAAAACAACTCTGGGATTTGGATAGAGCAGTCATCATTGCCTCCTTTATAGTTGAGGGAATTAGCCTGAAACTGCACAGTGACATCATCAAGACTGGAATCCATGGCTCCCTGTTCACAGGCCAGTCACCTTTGCATCACATTGTGTGGGCTGTCTATTGCTCCACTGCAGTGCACTGGATTTGATTGAAGTTAATCTTTCTGAGTAAAGATCCTGCAGGAAACTGAAAATACCAGCTTCTTTTCTTTTGGAATGCCTAGGGGGAAAAAAATACCTGTTTGCTTTAGTAATTTTCTTCCGTGTATTCAGTGTTGTATTAACCATACTAAGTTTAAATTGATCCTAAGATAGTGGAAGGATTGTTTTTACTTCAGTAATAAATACGGTGCATATGGGATACTAAACTCTCTATTATTCCATGCATTCAAAAAAAATCTATATATACTCCAACTTTCTGTCTGGAGGCTCATTCTGGACCATGGAGTAGGGAGGGGATCCCAAGGGTGAATAGAATTCTCCCTGGGTTTAGGAGACAGAGGTTGGAGTTCAGGCGACTGAAAGTTGTGGGGACAGAGTACAAGAATGGAAAGATAAAATAAAAAGGAGAAAGAAGAGCTACAGAAACTTACCTGGCTGTCGCCTTGAGACTTTCTTGAATTATAAAGTGTGCACGTGTAGGATGAAGCTCCATGAGGTAGAGCAAAGAGAGGTCAGAGTTACGAGCTGAATGGTTCTCAGGGTTCACACACTCCTAGAAATTATGCAAGGTCACCATTAGCCAGAGTAAAGAGTCCTTCTTCACCACTCAGGGAACCCAGTAGAAACCCCCAGATGGGTCACATCTTAGAAGAAGGGCTACACTATCCTTGATATAAAGGCAACTCTAGATCCACCATAACAAAACTTCAAAAGAAGCCTCGAAAGGAACAGAAAGTAACTTTATTAGAACAATGCCCTATACCTTTTGGGGGGCTGAGGGAGTCTTGCTCTGTCACCCAAGCTGGAGTGTAGTGGCACAGTCATGGCTCACTGCAGCCTCGACCTCCTGGGCTCAAGTGATCCTCCTGTCTCAGCCTCCCAAGTAGCTGGGACCACAGGCACATGCTACCATGCTCAGCTAATTGGTTTGTTGTTGTTTTGGAGAGATGGGGTCTCACTTTGTTGCCCAGGTTGACCTCAAACTCCTGGACCCAAGCGATCCTCCCTCCTTAGCCTCTCAAAATGCTGGGATTACAGTTGTGAGCCACCATGGCCAGCCTTGCCCTGTACTAAAAAGAAACAAAATCCAGATACTCATTAAATAAAGGCACAATTTGCAGCATCCAATTCAGTATTATTAGACTTGCCAAGAAATAGAAAAATGTGACTCACAACTTAGGAGAAAAATCAGTCAATATAAACAGACCTAGAAATAATAGAAATAATGAAAGTGGCAGCAAAAGATGTAAAGACAGTTATTATAATTATGCTTAAATGCTTAAAGGAAAACATGAGTGTAGTAAGGAGTGGGAGATATATAAAGGAACCACATGGAAGGTCCTAGAGATTAAAAATACAATATCTGAAAAAACATTCACTGTGTGGGAAAAAAATTCACATACTAGACCATGCAGAAAAAAAGATTAGTGAACTAGAATGCATAGCAATAGACAGCACAGAAACTACGCAAAATAAAAAAGAGATAACTGAAAATAAATCAACAAGTTCTCAGTGACCTGTGGGATAATGTCAAATAGTCTAGCACACATGTAATGGGAGTACCAGAAGGAGAAAATGGGGAACAGAAAATTATTTGAAGAAATAATGGCCTCCAAAATTTCCAAATCTGATTAAATCTATATACCCACAAGTTTAACAAGCTCAGCGAACCCCAAAAGGGTTAAATACAAAGAAAACTACATCAAATTCCTGAAAACCAGTGATAAAGGAAAAAATCTTAGGAGCAATCAGAAGAAAAAAACAGCATATTACTCAGGGGAACAAATATGAATCAGTCACAGATTTCTCACTAGAAACTATGAAAGCCAGAACAATGAAATGACATCTTTAACATGCTGAAAGAAAGTAACTTTGAACTTCGAATTGCTCATCAAAAATAGCTTGCAAAAATAAAGGCAAATAAAAAACTTTCGTCAGAAAAAAATATGTATGACATAATAGCCAAAAGATATGTAGGGAGTGGAAGTAAACTCCTACATATTGTTGTAAACTTTTTGCATCATCATTGAGGAGGTTCTAGGTAAACAGAGCAGCCAGTGTGAACGTTTTCAGATGTCAGTCACCTCACATCAATCCTATGCTCAAAGCCCTCCCACAGTGTTCCACCTCACAGTAAATGCTAAAGTCCCTACTGTAGCCTGTGAGGTTGGGCACAATTTGACCCTCCCCTCTCAAATTCTCACCACCACTGTGACCTCAATTATGAATAGATTAGCAAAAATACATGTTTATATGAGTCTTTTAAAAATAAAATTTCACCAAGAATTTATGATTGTTTTTTCTCTGGAGATTATGAAATATGTCTTCTTAAAATGTAAGGCCCATAAGTCAATGCCATCATCTCCTTTGTCTAGAATTCACTCCAGCATGGCAGGGAATTTCTCTCAAGTTCCCATCATTTCTGCCTTGGCCGTGTAGTCCTTTCTCCAATATTACAATTGAGCCCAGAGCAGAAGTTCCTGCTCATATTGCCTTAATTTCAGAATGATTTTTAGAATGGTAGCTAAATAGCCTTTCATGAACCACAATCTGTGCTAAGGGCTTTTGACCAAGGGGAGCATATAGGTTACATTGGAGCTTTAACTGTTTCTAATGGATGAATAAAATCCTTACTCTTCTTCTTCTGAGTCACTGCATTCTCCACTGTTCCATTTCCTCTGCTTTATTAGGTTTCAGACCAGGGACTCTTCAGCTTGTCACTAGGGCCCTTTTCCCCTCACCAACTTATTTTCCAAGCCTTGCCTCCCTTTCCTGGCATATCAGCTAAATGGACCTAGTGACTAAGCCTTGGGCAAAGCCTCCCAGTCCTCATCCACACCTCTGTTCATGACTTCCCTGCAGCCAGGGTCATTTTTATCCTCTAAAGACCCACCGCCTAAAGAACCATATTTCTATAGTTGAAAGCCGTACAACCTATTTTCAGCTGTGGATATCTATGAGGGTAAGTAAGAAAAACCAGCCACACTGTGCTTGAGCAGACTTCCAGCAGCTGCCAGGATTTTGCACTCCTGGGGTGATCTTAACTTGTGCCAAATTTACAATTTATAATAGGCAACTGTCATTTCTACAGAAGAAAAATAGAAAAATATTTAATGTTGAAGTGTAAATATGCCAAGGTTTGGCGAGAGTTAATCACAAGTTTCCATAAGACTAGGGCTTATCTTCCATCCCAACCTCTTTTTTAACCTATATTTACTCAGTAACTCCCAAGTTAGTATCGACTGTGCAGGCATGATAAAGAAATGCCTGTAACATTCTAGGAGATTTGCTGGCTCCTTGTCCTCCTTCAGCTATTAATAAATAACAAATTAATGTATGAACTGCTAAAAATTATTCAGCAGGATTGACTTCCCATGTAGTTGTTGGAGTATATTTAAGGATAGTTTAACAAATTGGGCCAGTGGGGAAGAAGTAGCTGTGTTAGTCCATTTTCATACTTCTATGAAGAAATACCTGAGACTGGGTAACTTACAAAGAAAAAGAGATTTAATGGACTCACAATTCCACCTAGCTGGGAGGCCTCACAATAATGAAGGAAGGCAAAGGAGGAGCAAAGGCACGTTTTACATGGTGGCAGGCAAGAGAGTGTGTGCCGAGAAACTGCCCTTTATAAAACCATCAGCTCTTGTGAGACTTATTCGCTATCACAAGAACAGCACAGGAAAGACCTGCTCCCATGATTTAATTACCTCCCACCAAGTTCCTCCCATGACATGTGGGGATTATGGGAGCTACAATTCAAGATGACCATATCATTCCACCTCTGTCCCCTCCCAAATCTCATGTCCTCACATTTCAAAACCAATCATGCCTTCCCAATAGTCCCCCAAAGTCCTAACTCTTTTCAGCATTAACTCAAAAGTCCACAGTCCAAAGTCTTATCTGAGACAAGACAAGTCCCTTCTACCTATGAGCCTGTGAAATCAAAAGCAAGTTAGTTACTTCCTAGATATAATGGGGGTACAGGCATTGGGTAAATATATCTGTTCCAAATGGGAGAAATTGGCCAAAACAAAGGGGATACAGGCCCCACACAAGTGCAGAATCCAGCAGGGCAGTCAAATCCTAAAGCTCCAAAATGATCTCCTTTGACTCTATGTCTCACGTCCAGGTCATGCTGATGCCAGAGCTGAGTTTCCATGGTCTTGGGCAGCTCTGCCCTTGTGGCTTTTTGCCTCCCTCTCTGCTGATTTCACGGGCTGCAGCTTTTCCAGGCACACGGTGCTAGCTGTTGGTGATCTGTGGCAGGCCAATTCTCCCTGACAGTCACACAGACAGGGTTCCATAGCACTCCAGTTATACAGGCAAACTTCCACAGCATCTGCCTTAACAGTAAGTTAATAATTAAATCTAGGGGCCGGGCGTGGTAGCTCAAGCCTGTAATCCCAGCACTTTGGGAGGCTGAGATGGGCGGATCACGAGGTCAGGAGATCGAGACCATCCTGGCTAATATGGTGAAACCCCGTCTCTACTAAAAAAAAAATTCAAAAAACTAGCCGGGCGAGGTGGTGGGCGCCTGTAGTCCCAGCTACTCGGGAGGCTGAGGCAGGAGAATGGCGTAAACCCGGGAGGCAGAGCTTGCAGTGAGCTGAGATCCGGCCACTGCACTCCAGCCTGGGCGACAGAGCGAGACTCCGTCTCAAAAAAAAAAAAAAAAAAAAAAAAAAAAAAAAATTAAATCTAGGGAAACTGATGCCCAGACATCAAAGCCAGAAATGAAACATATGTTTCAGGAGAACCTTGCTCACACTTCTCCTGAAGCCTGGAACGAGTAAAGATAATGGAAATAGCCTTACATTCCCTATACCAGGACCCATCTTGGGGTGAGTCAAGATAACAAAGACAGCCTTACATTCCTCATACCAAGACCCATCTTGGGTCAAATAAATTTACTGGGGGTCTGAAGCAACTCTCTAGACACAAATCGTAGGTAAGATAAGACAGAAGTAATCACTCCAGTATCAGGGCCCTCATTTAAGCAGACTTAGGAGACATTTCTTAATCACCATGATACCAGGGCCCTCATGGATTAAGTAGATTTAGAGGACATTTCTGGTCTCTGACCTTGTAGTTAAAACAAAATTAATCACCTATAAACTTAGGCGAATATGGTACTGCACATAGGCATACAATCTAAACATATGTAAGCACTGGAAAAACTTTACAATCCTCAGTTGGTCTAACAAATTATCTCTGAGCTTCTCCCTGTATCCAGTTACAGAAGCAAACTCTCTTCTTTCCCAATTCATATGCATCTCATTATCGGGTCCTGAGAACATGCAGCCGGACCTGGTTCAGTCCGGGAACAGATCTATCATTCTGGGGTCTAAACATGGTGGTCATCTTCTCACAGCTCCACTAGGCAGTGTCCCAGTGGGGACTCTGTGTAGGGGCTCCCACCCCACATTTCCCTTTCACATTGCCCTAGAAGAGGTTCTCCATGAGAGCTCCACCCCTACAGCACACCTCTGCCTGGACATCCAGGTATTTCCATACATCCTCTGAAATTGAGGCAGAGGTTCCCAAACCTCAATTCTTGACTTCTGTGCACCTGAAGGCCTAACACCATGTGTAAGCTGCCAAGGTCTGGGGCTTGCACCCTCTGAAGCAATAGCCTGAGCTCTATGTTGGCCCCTTTTAGCCATGGCTGGGATGCAGGGCACCAAGTCCTGAGACTGCACAAAGCAACAAGACCCTGGTCCAGTCCACAAAAACATTTTTTTGCCTAGGCCTCCTGGCTTGTGATGGGAGGTGCTGCTGTGAAGACTTCTGACATACCCTGGAGAGATTTTCTCCATTGTCTTTGTGATTAACATTTGGCTTCTCATTACTTATGCAAATTTCTGGAGCCAGCTTGAATTTCACTTCAAAAACTGGGTTTTTGTTTTCTATTGCATCATCAGGCTGCAAATTTTCCAAACTTTTGTGCTCTGCTTCCCTTTTAAATGTAAGTGCTAATTCTAAACCATATTTTTGTGAATACATAAAACTGAATGCTTTTAATAGCACCCAGGTGACCTCTGAAATGCTTTGCTGCTTAGAAACTTCTTCTGCCAGATACCCTAAATCATCTCTCTCAAGTTCAAAGTTCCACAGATCTTTAGGGCAGGGGCAAAATGCCACCAGTCTCTTTGTGAAAACATAGCAAGAGTCACCTTTATTCCAGTTCCCAACAAGTTCATCATCTCCATCTGTGACCACTTCAGCCTGGATTTCATTGTCCATATCACTATCAGCATTTTGGTCAAAGCCATTCAATAAGTCTCTAGGAAGTTCCAAACTTTCTCACATTTTCCTGTCTTCTTCTGAGCCCTCCGAATTGTTCCAACCTTTGTCTGTTACCCAGTTCCAAAGTCGCTTCCACATTTTCAGGTATCCTGATAGCAGTACCCCACTCTACCTCTACCAATTTACTGTATTAGTCCATTTTCATACTGCTATGAAGAAATATCCAAGATTGGATAATTTATAAAGAAAAAAAGTTTCATGGACTCACAGTTCCACATGGCTGGGGAGGCCTCACAATTATGGTGGAAGGCAAAGGAGCAAAGGCACGTTTTACATGGTGGCAGGCAAGAGCACATGTGCAGGGGAACTGCACTTTATAAAACCATCAGATCTCATGAGACTTATTCACTATTATGAGAAGAGCATGGGAAAAAAACCCACCCCCATGATTCAATTACCTACTACTGTGTCCCTCCTATGACACGTGGGGATTATGGGAGCTACAATTCAAGATGAGATTTGGGTGGGGATGCAGCCAATCCTTATCAGTAGCATTACTGGATTGCAAATACAGTAGTAGGACAAGGATTAGCACCAGCCACTTAGGGAGGCTGGATTTGGGGGAGATTTGAAAATTTACCTCATAGGAAGAGAATAATGTGCAAGATTAGGCAGGAAGAGGGTGAAGGAGGGAGTAGAGGGAGCCTTGCATCAGAGGCTGATATTCAAATACCTCCCAACAAGTTCCCAGCTTTTCCTATGGGGAAGGCAGAACAGAGATAAGCTAATTCCTCTGCAAACCAGGGAACTGTCCTGGCTTCGGCCATAGAAGGGCACAGTTAGGGTTCATCCTTCCCCTTGTTCAATAGCTAATGTAACCACTGATTATGTTTAGAGTCAGAATACAGTTAAATCCAATTACATTTCAAACTATAGTTCCATATTACTATTTTACTACCATGCTTGATGCTCAGGCAGTATTTCTTTTAGAGTTTTTCCTGAGTATTTGCCAGATTTCTTATGGATATTATCAATTCTACTGGAATTTCAGAGTAAACTTTTCTGAAAACTAAAAAAATATATATAGAGAATTGGACTTTAGAGATTCTTACATTTTCTCTAAGATGGAAAAAATGTATCTCAATTTTTCCAGAAAATAGTTGAAAATAAATCCACTTGAATAAAGCCCACATTGGCCTATCTAAGGTGGAGGAGCTCATAGAAGGACAAAGATCGCTTGCCACAGTTATCACTGACACTTTCTTTCCTTTTTTTCGCGCAGGCTGGAGTGCAGTGGTGCCATCTTGGCTCACTGCAAGCTCCACCTCCCAGGTTCACACCATTCTCCCGCCTCAGCCTCCCGAGTAGCTGGGACTACAGACGCCCACCACCACGCCCAGCTAATTTTTTTTTTTTTTTTTTTTTTTTTTTTTGTATTTTTAGTAAAGACGGGGTTTCACCGTGTTAGCCAGGATGGTCTCAATCTCCTGACCTCATGATCTGCCACCTCGGCCTCCCAAAGTGCTGGGATTACACATGTGAGCCACCGCACCCGGCCTATCATTGACACTTTCAAAGTTTTTCAGATCCTCTGCATATAACTGAACTGGTTCACTTTGATTCCCCAAGTCAGTTTGCTCAAGGGAATGCCAGGCAGAGCAGCCTTTTGGCCAGCTTGTAAGTTTACACACAAATAAAAACAACACTCACTCTTTCCAAATAGTCTGAGGTTTTTTTCTTTCCTCTTGAGCCCTCTTTTCTCTTTCTCTTTTAATTCCTGTTTTGGTTCAGTGACAACCATCTAATAACTCCGTTATGCATGTCTGTTTTATTTTTGACAAATTATAAAGCATGAATTTAATTAAAGCCTTCTGGAATCTATGAGTAAGAGCGGTAATGTAGCAAACTAAACATTTCTATTAGTCTTCAGGGGGTGCCCTAACTGGTTTTAGTAATTATTTCACAGTCATCCTTTGCTCCTATACAAATGCATACACATTGTTCAATCTACTTTCTGTCTAACTTTGTATTTAAGCACATATCTGGAATACACAGCTGAACAGTAAAGAAAGTAGTTAATTAGCCGGGGTGGTGGCACACGCCTGGAGTCCCAGCTACCAGGGAGACTGAGGTGGGAGAATTGATTGAGCCCAGGAGGTCGAAGCTGCAGTGAGCTGTGATCACACTACTGCTCTCCAGCCTGGATGACAGAGCAAGACCCTGTCTCAAAACAAAACAGATAAAAATAAAAAAAGAAAGTAGCTAAATTTCACAGCACCTAATGTAAGTAACGTGTTATTTAAAAATATTCCAACATAGGCTGGGCGCGGTGGCTCAAGCCTGTAATCCCAGCACTTTGGGAGGCCGAGACGGGCGGATCACGAGGTCAGGAGATCGAGACCATCCTGGCTAACACGGTGAAACCCTGTCTCTACTAACAAAATAAAAAAAATTAGCCGGGCGAGGTGATGGGCGCCTATAGTGCCAGCTACTCGGGAGGCTGAGGCAGGAGAATGGCATAAGCCCAGGAGGCAGAGCTTGAAGTGAGCTGAGATCTGGCCACTGCACTCCAGCCTGGGCGACAGAGCGAGACTCTGTCTCAAAAAAAAAAAAAAAAAATTTCCAACATAATATTTTTTACAAATTCCAATTTTATTTCTAGCTGGACGTGAAATACTACTCTTTTATTAAATGCATTGGATTGACATTTTGCTCTTATTGGCCCACTTGAATTCAGGAATTAAGACGTATAATTTTTCATTTACACTAACCAAGTTGTCACCCCTGTGAAAATGACTATTACAGAGAAGACATTTTCTAAATATTGCCAAAGGTAAGTGGGTTATTTTGTAGATAATCTCGAGGTTAGGCTAAGGCACTCTGATAATATATAAAAAGAAAGCAACTGTAAAAATATTTTCATAGGAAGTACATTTATGCCAAAGCTGAATGGAGGAAGGTCACGGTCAGAGAACTGGATCATCACACGGCCCCGACTACAAATGGGGCTGTAGATGTCTAAATTCCAGAAATGAGCATGGCTGGCCAGTGGGCATAGGGGACACAGTGGTCAAAAGCAGAGAACCTGAAACCTGTTTGCCTGGATTCAAATATCAGCACAGTCCTTACCGGAGCCTCTCAGGTGAGGTACAAAAACTCCTTGTGCTCAGTTTCCTCATTTTTATTTTTAACCATAAAATAAGAGCAGTATGGGGGGAAGTTGGGGTGTTGGTGTCTTTTTGTGGGAGACATCAGGGGTGTGCTCTTGACCTTGTCTTTCATTAGGAAAGGAAGTATCCCAGCACCTGATGAGCACAGGTGTGTCCGCAAACTTCTCCTGTCTGGGGTGGGAGCTTTGGAAATCGTCAGGAAGCCGACACAGAGGCTGCAACATCCCATCTGCTCACTACAGCATCTGAATGTTCCTTTCTGAGGTCCCAGCTGTGGAACTGGCTCACCCTGATCCTTGGTGTGCAGCTGCTGGCAGAGCTGGTGTGCTGACGGGCCAGCGTGCTGGGACCAACAGGCCAAGCTGGCAGCTGGTCTCTGGTCTAGCTTCCCAGACATCTAGTGCCTCCTCTTGAGATCTGTCAAGGGAAGGATAGTGGAGCAGTGTGGCTGCTGTGGTGGAAGCAGCTCATCCCTGGCCACTCGGTGCCTGAGCATGGTGAACCTGTTGCTCCAGATGGCTTGTTTGTGCTGTTCAACATATAAGATCATTGAGAGCTCATGCTTCTGTCTGGATCACTAGACACAATGCACCTGGATGACAAATCAATTTCCTCTCTGCTCTATGAGGCTCCGAAGTCAAAAGCAAAGCACATTCTGGTGTGTGAGCTGAGGTGACATGGTAGGTTGATAAGGAAAATTTCCAGGATGGCCACTCTTAAAAGGCAAGCATCTGAGTTACTCTTTCATTGGCTCCCGTTTTCTATAAATGGAACCAGCCATATGGCTCCAGGGTCACCGGGCTCTGTGGATTTGGAAGAGGTGAGATGGCATTCATCCTACAGAGGTTTATTAGGCATAAACCATGGGCTAGACCCTATGCTAGGAACTGTTGGGGACATGTATCATCCCCTTACATGAACTCACAGTTTCGTGAGGGAGACAGGCACAACAAAAGCCTGCACACATGGCAGATGGTGAGGGAGTATGGCGCCATCAGAGTTGTCCTCCGGCTGTCAGTTGTCAGCACCTGTGCAGATGGTGCCAGGTTCATCTTATTTACATTTTTGAATTATTTAAACAGTTTTAGGATATTGATGTGTTCAAATTTTATCCCCCAAAGTAAGCTGGGTCCGGCTTCCATTATTGGGTGTTCAACCTCTACCAGTACCTGCTGGTTCTAGGATTAAACTATTTGGCCTTGTTTCAGTTGAGCTTTGTTTGTAAATGGTACAAGGGTGGATGTGGGTGGTGGCTCCATGGTTTTATGTTTTGCTGCCTGACCAGGTAAGGAAAGAGGATGGATTACAGCAGCATGGTTACAAATGGGTTTCTAAATACAGGAGCAGCCCTCATCCATTTGGGTCAACTCATTTCATTTTTAAAGTATGAATATTCTTTTAGAGGATTAAGCCCTATTCATAATAGTAAGTCACTGCCAGTAAGTCATCATTAGCTCCTCTCAGAGAGTGCATACACAGACTTCGAGATTTCGAGATTTGAAGTAGAGGCATTGGGAGAGGAGATGGCCAGTAGTTCAGCAGTGAAATATATTGAAAATATATTCCAGGTAGAGGAAGTCATAAAAAGCTGGGGTAGAGATTCACCAAACCATTTATAACAGTAATGCTAGCTTTGTTCCCTCCTCTCTCACACAGCCAAGTTGGGTGGTTTAGCCAATCCTGTCCTTCCCTTATCACTTCCTAAAATTACACCAATGAATTTTAGGGAGCAGTAAGGGAAGGATAGGATTGGCTAAATCACCCAAACACATATCCCAGGAAGAGTTGAGAAAGAAGAGAAAGGAGTGAGCATTAATCATTTCAATCTGATTAATCTGCATAAAGAAAAAGGAAGTATTGGATGAGGAAAAAAGTTAGGATTTCAGCAAGTCAGTCTTTATCAAACTATCTTTAATTTCCAAGTCACTGCAAATAAATACTTTTGTAAAACACACAAAAAACAAATTCCTAGGAAAAACAAAAGAAAATAAAGATACACAAAATACAAGCCCAGATTTTTATTAATAGACTCAGTAGAATCTACTTAGTAGTAAGTTCAACATAAAATTATGCTTCAATAAATATAATCAGCACAGACATAACATTGGAAAAAAGGAAGAATTACAAAAATTATACACATGTATTGAAAGCATGCATTTTTGTGGGTAATTAGTCTATATACTTGTAACTTTTGGTTGTGTCACCAATGTAGCTAGATAAAATGTAATGAGTGAAAGATGATTCTCCGTATGAAATGTCCGTATGCACCCTCTGAATAAACACCATGTACATTAATACACGAAGTCTTTAGAGTGACAAGTGAGCTTACTTCTTGTGTGTTAGTCTGATCTGAATTAGATTACTAACAGTGCCATTTGTAAAAGACAAGATTTCTGTTTCGCTCCATGTTTTGTTTTAATAACATTTGTAGTAGAGAAAGCATATCACAGAGGAATGTTGACCAAAATTTCAATTTAAAATATTTAAATTTTAAAGGAATTTCAGTGAATTCAGGATATTTATTTTGAATTCTTTCCAAAATGAAGCAAGTGATACTATATTGTATTTTCAAAATTAATCTTCAATCCTTCATGAGTAGCCAGTTCCAACAAATTTGTCCTGTAAAGTTAGAATTGAATTTAAATTATCTTTTGATGAAAGAAATTATTCCTGATCTATGACTTTCTTCTGAGAAGTTCTTTCGATGAAAAATTAAATTCAGGGCTGGGCACAATGGCTTATGCCTGTGATACCAACGCTTTGGGAGGCCGAGGCAGGAGGATCACTTAAAGCCAGGAGTTCAAGATCAGTCTGGGCAGCATAGTGAGACTCCCCATCTCTACAAAAATAAAAAATTACCAGGGTGTAGTGGTGCAGGCCTACAGTCCCAGCTACTCTGAGGGCTGAGGCAGGAGGATTGCTTGAGCCCAAGAGTTCAAGGCTGCAGTGAGCTATGATCGTGCCACTGTGTTTCAGCCTTCCAGCCTAAGGAACAGAGCAAGACTTTGTCTCAAAAAAATAATTTGAAGCATTATATCGAATGTGTAAAAAGTGTGATGATAACTTTTTACAGCTATGCAATATCAAGAGCATCACCTACGTAAATTATCATTGAGGTTAGCTCATGCCCGTTCTAACGAGCTGTAGAAGCTCTGCTCCTCCACGCTTCCAACTTTCTCTTTTGCCCTCTATCCTATCTGAAATTGAGAAACATGTTGCACTCCTTCCTTGAGTGGATGTATTAATGAAATGGCTCCATTGTCTGGGGAATTACCCATGGTTCTTTGTCTCACACGGAGAAAGAATTCAGGACACGGACACACACGAGGAGTGGGTTTAGGGGTGGAAAGTTTAATATACAAAAAAGAAGAGAAAGAAAGCTTCCTCAGGCTGAGAAAGCGGGTCGTCCAAGATAGGGTCTACGGTTTGGGGCGGAACACAATAGATTTTATACAGAGGCTTAAGGAGGCAGTGATAGATTTACACAGGGCCCAGGAGATCGGTTTGACCAGGTGTGCCCTTTACATAGCCCGAGAAAAGACTGGTCCTCCCACCCTAATCTTTATTATGCAAATGTGGCTTCTACCTGGTGGTTGCCATGACACCCACAGGTTTTACCTGGACAGTTCCATGACACTCGCACACATGGTGACAAGGAAAAGAGAGTGGAAAATGCCATATTGAATGTACCTGGATGCAGGTACAGCTGCCGGCATTGACATATGGAAGCTCCTGGTTTGTATATCTATGCTTGCCGCCTGAAAGGTCAGGCTGCTTTCTGTTAGAGAAGAAATGGTTTGGGAGCTGCTTTTTATTGAAGGAATATTCCACCAAGAACCCTTTTTTTTTTTTTTTAATACTTTGAGTTCTAGGGTACATGTGTACAACGTGCGGGTTTGTTACATATGTATACTTGTGCCATGTTGGTGTGCTGCACCCATCAACTCGTCAGCACCCATCAACTCGTCATTTACATCAGGTATAACTCCCAATGCAATCCCTCTCCCCTCCCCCCTCCCCACAATAGGCTCCAGTGTGTGATGTGCCCCTTCCCGAGTCCAAGTGTTCTCATTGTTCAGTTCCCACCTACGAGTGAGAACATGCGGTGTTTGGTTTTCTGTTCTTGCCATAGTTTGCTGAGAATGAGGGTCTCCAGCTGCATCCATGTCCCTACAAAGGACACAAACTCATCCTTTTTTATGGCTGCATAGTAGTCCATGGTGTATATGTGCCACATTTTCTTAATCCAGTCTGTCACTGATGGACATTTGGGTTGATTCCAAGTCTTTGCTATTGTGAATAGTGCCGCAATAAACATACGTCTGCATGTGTCTTTATAGCAGCATGACTTATAATCCTTTGGGTATATACCCAGTAATGGGATGGCTGGGTCATATGGTATTTCTAGTTCTAGATCCTTAAGGAATTGCCATACTGTTTTCCACAATGGTTGAACTAGTTTACAATCCCACCAACAGTGTAAAAGTGTTCCTATTTCTCCACATCCTCTCCAGCACCTGTTGTTTCCTGACTTTTTAATGATTGCCATTCTAACTGGTGTGAGATGGTATCTCATTGTGGTTTTGATTTGCATTTCTCTGATGGCCGGTGATGATGAGCATTTTTTCACGTGTCTGTTGGCTGTATGAATGTCTTCTTTTGAGAAATGTCTGTTCATATACTTTGCCCACTTTTTGATGGGGTTGTTTGTTTTTTCTTGTAAATTTGTTTGAGTTCTTTGTAGGTCCACCAAGAACTCTTTTACCCTTTCTAACTGCCTAAAAATAATTTCTTAATAGCTCCTGTATTATTAAGACAATTAAAAATAATACCAGACAAATGAACAAGTCTGACGGTCTAATTTACATATTTTAAAAGTGGAATTGAACTTGTTTCTTATGTTGCAGGAGGAGCTCTAAGCATTCATTCTGAAGTTCAGACATTCTCAACAGAACTTTGTTCTTTGAAATATCTCAACAGCCAATAATAATAGTTATTGTGATCAGCTGTCATGGTTTCACGCAATAAAAAGAATAATCTTGAATTTAACACATTTTACTATTTGTACTATGTCACTTCAGTTGAGCTGACTTGTTTTCACAGCAAGCATTTCTCCGTGAAAGCAGTGGTGCATTATTTTACATTCTGGTACAACTGCTTAATCTGACAACTCCAGAATGTTTTCCTGTCATTGCAACTTCACCATCAGAACACATGTCTACACAAAACCTAAAATCCAAACACTTTGCTGTAATTCTTTTCATGCAGTTCTTCCTACCTGTATACTATTCAGAACTCGTTGTGTTTGTTGGCAATAAGGGATTCTCCACATCAACACAGTGTTCAAATTATAGTGAAATAATTGCCATGTTAATAATATCTGTGCATTCATCAAGTTGCCATAAACAATGCTTTGCTAGTTTCACTTGTTCTGTAAGGTGGTTTTTCATAACAGCCAGTTCTTGAATCCTTCGAGCTACATGTCACTGGGAAGTGGTTCTTGAGCTATTTATTCTCTTTGCCTCAGATTCACTCAACATTTTAAACAAACATCTTTGATGCAGTTTTCCACTTAACATATACATACATGTGTGTGTATATGTATCTTTTTGATCAGTGTTTCAAAGTATTACTTTGTAAGATGTGCTTGAGACACTCATGTCATATGTAAAATATTAAATGTTTCTTCTGTTGGCTTTTATACTACTCAATATTCCTGCTCTCTCTCTCTCTCTCTGTTTTTGTTTGTTTGTTTGTTTTTTGAGAGACAGAGTCTCACTCTGTTGCTCAGGCTGGAGTGCAGTGGTGCAATCTTGGCTCACTGAAACATCCGCCTCCCAGATTCAAGTGATTCTCCTGCTCCAACTTCCCGAGTAGCTGGGACTATAGGCGTGCACCACCGCGTCCAGCTAATTTTTGTATTTTTTAGTAGAGACAGTGTTTCACTATATGTTGGCCAGGCTGGTCTCAAACTCCTGACCTCGAGTGATCTGCCTGCCTCAGAATAATCCTTCTCTTAAAGAGTTATTTCAGTTTTGACTCTTAATTCCTTATGGTTAATTGTAAATGCCATTAGGCTTTGATGACTTCATTGTTTCACTAGCCAGGACCACTCTGCAAATAACACCCTGTGGTTTGAGCCTTTCACCAATCACAGCCACAAACCCAGTCTCAATATGGGAGAAATCACACTTCTGAGGAAAACTGAAGCTAATGTTTTTAGTCTTTACTTCTTCATATCGTTTATGTCATCATCATGAGGTTTACTGTTTCATGTCTACAGCTGCACGCAGAAACCCTGTATCTTCTCTTGACAAAGTAGTCCAGAGAAGCTTGTTTTCCAATCCGTAAATCAGAGTTTCAAATAAATAATACAGATTTTACTTCCCTGTTTTAGCTTATAACAGTAAACCAGAAATTTTTTTAAATGACTTTGTGAAAATTATAATAGTTATAATAAATAACAATTACAAAATAAAATAAATGTTTCCATTTTCTCAGCATTTTATAGTTGTAGGATACATTTGGCAAATATCACATGTTGTGTTGTGGTCCTGCTGTGCAGGAGGCTTACCCTGAGGGCTTGACAACACTAAACTTGTTGATGCCCTGCTCCCTGAGAAACCCACGGCCTGGACAGCGCAACAATGTCACCATGTCACATTGCTGCAGAGATTTCTAAGTGCTTACCCTCTGTTTACATACTCATCATAGACTGGAGTACTACCTGACTTCAGTAGCAATGCTGTCAGTCACTCTACTCTTCCATATGATAAAGCCAGGCCCCAGAGAGGGGGAATGGACAGGAGGGTTCATAGCCCTTGGTCTCCAGAAAACACAGGATGAAGATAACCTACCGGCAAAGCAGAGCACCCTAGGATCCCCAGGATTATGGCTCCAGAGATTTTCAGAAGAGACTCAGAGTGGCTTCTACCTCTGCCCACTCCACTTTTCCTCAGTTGACCCAGGAAATGCAAATTTCTATTAATTAGTTACTTATATTGTTTTTTATATATATATATAATATATATATGTTATATTGACATATTTTTATATATATTAGTTATATTGACTCTATTAGTATGAATTCTCACTATCCATCCTAATTATTGTACATTACATCCATTTTTCGAGCATTTGGGGATAACTATGCTGATTTGTAATTGTTAAATAGCTATCACATTAACTCTGCTGTAAATTCAATTTGATTATAGCACTAAATTCTTTCATATATATATATACTCAGCCTTTGTTTTGTTGCTCATTTAGCATAATTATATCTTAAAAAATGAAAAAGGAAGTGTGACTCCTGGTTCCTTTTCTCCCAGCTCCCTTTTGAAAGGGGTAAAGTTCCCTTATCCTCCTCACAGGGCGTGTGGCAGGGGTGTGGCTCGCTTCTTCGGGGCCCCACTGCTCAACCCCCTGGCGGGAGCAAACAGGCAGCTCGTGGGGAGCGTTTTTGGGGTCCAACTCCATGGCAGCCTCTAGGGTTCAGTGTTTACGGCTCCCGAAGCCCCAGTGGGCATGTGTTACAGTGTGCGCTTTCAGTTTTGCCTTCTGCGGGTGGCTTGTGTTAATCAGCTCAATTAGATTATTACAAAGACACAGGGCTTTCTGTATCCCGGGTTCTTGCCCCTAGTGTACCAGAAAAATCGGATCACACATGTGCTTGGAGGATGGGTGAACGGTTTTATTGAATGTTGGAAGTTGCTCTCAGCGAGGTAGATGGGGAGCAAGAAGGGGGATGGAGTGGGAAGGTGGTCTTCCCCTGGAGTCAGGCCATCCAGTGGCCGGACTCTCCTCTGACTGCCCCTGACCAAATTCCACGTTGTCCTGCTATCGTGGCCTTCCGGTGCCTGCTGTCTATCAGTGTGCTCTTCTGCTCCTCTGCTTCTCTCAATGTCCAGCCACTTGTGTCTCTGCCCACTAGGGTCTCAGGGTTTTTATGGGCACAGGATGGGGCATGTGGCAGGCCAGAGTGGTCTTGGAAAAGAAACATTTAGGCACGAAAACAGGAGTGCCTGTCCTCACTTAGGTCCATGGGCAGACTCTAGGGTGGAGCCCCTGCCAGGGACCCCACCCTCTCCAGCACTTCGCTGCCCCACTCCTGTATCACTTTGGCTCAGCTGCCTGGAGTGGAGATGGAGAAAACCAGATTAGATCAGCTTTATTCACTACCTATTTGCTATAGTCAAGAGAACAGGTTGGTTTTGTTTCTTTCACCTTCCTCTTAATTGATGTACAAATATCTTTTGCTTGGGAGCTAGAATGCTGTGTGTTGACCTTTTTATGTTTGCCTACTACAGATTGGTAACTATTTGACCAGCCCCGTCACCAATTCCAGCTGAAATACAAGGGAAGGAAAGGCCCCAGGAAAAGGGAGTGACAGATTCCAAAGACTAATTCACCCATTTCAAGATTTTTCCAGGCTTCAATCCTGTTCTCTCTCCAACTGTGTGTGAACAAGTAAAAGAAAATGTCAAAGCACATTTCCCTGAATGTGAGTTCTGCTCCGTTGTTCTGTCTGATATAAGGCAAGACTGAGTTTTTAAAATAATTTACAAATTTCAGTTGTATGTCTGTTTTGACCATAAGATTTGGTAAATGAGATCACAGCATACTTTATGCTTCTAGTAAAAAGATGGATGACATGTATTCAATTGTTGTTGCTAAGTCCTTAGCAGTAATTTGTCTGCCATTAATGCCAACACACCTGCCATAATGGAAATTAGGTAAAGGGGGAAATGCCATTATAATTCTGAAAGGTGATCTTGAATTTATCCAATAAATAGTTGCCAGTAGTCCCATGAAATACTCCTCTCTGAAGGACACTGGATCTGAGAAAAGTGAATTGAGGTCTAGATATATTTCTGTCTATTGAATAGATGTGTGACTTCACTTTGAACTAAAATAACTTAACCTCTCGAATGTTAGGGGCATTTGTAATTACATAAATAAATCATTAAATAAACAAATAAACAGGGCAAATTACATGTTGCTTATGTTTCTGTCCAGCTCTGTAATTCTGTAATTCAGCCACCAAAAGACTTTAGATGAAAAACGAGAGGTTAGGGTCAACCAACAGTGTACAATAGTGTCATAAGTATATGGGTGAATACGTCTGATTCTCTTAGGCGGTGTTTTAAAAGTAGCAATAGCATCTGCTGCCATTTCTTGTTTTAATAACTAATAAATAAAATAACAGTTTAATAGGTTTTACCTTTAAAAACAGGGCAGCCTCAGAGTCTCTGAGTGTGGACGTGGTGAGAGGCTCAGCAGAGAGGAACTCATACAGGCGACTCCTGACTCAATGTGCCCACTGAACATCCCTCTCTTCCAGGGGTGGGGGTTGGCTGCTACACACTTTTAAATTGTGTTCATTCTCATGAAATAATTGTTTAATTCACCCCCAAAATGGACTGTTGGTTTGAAAAAAATAAGTAGTGCTATTGAAACACACAAAATTAATAAGGAACTTAAAAATTTGAAAATTAAAAATTTAAGGACCTTCATTAGACCAATGAACTGATGGTCTGGCTTCCTTCTCACCAAAATTCTAATACAGAACATCAAGCTGTCTCTAGTATTTAAAAAGTCAACATTTTGAAAGACAAAATACAGTGACAATTATTTCTAATTTGCTCTTCTTTTATCAAGAGAGGGAGGAACTATCCACATCTATAACACATTATTCTTCTGATAAAATGTCTAAGAAAAAGCAGTCTGAAATTCTGTCATCGGGTTGTTTAGTAACAAAACATCACTTCTAAGTAGAAACCTGTTGCTTTTTGTGAAGCCAAAATTCAGTAATTCCAAATATTAAGACGTAACAGCGGTTTTGTGTATTTTTAGGCCTAAACCTTAATTAAATTTCAGTCTACACTTCAGTGCACATTCATTTCTGAGAACAAGAACAGTGAACAATTCCACATTTGTCAACAAATCATTCTTTTCTTACATAATTAAATTGAGTGACATGTCTTTAATATGGGGAAAACAGTATTTTTCTTTACATAATACTTTATAAAGTATTTATAATTACTTTAAATATAATTTTAAAATAATTTCCTGTCCGGGTGTGATGGCTCATGCCTACAATCCCAGCACTTTGGGAGGCTAATGTGGGAGGGTCGCTTGAACCCAGGAGTTCAAGACCAGCCTGGGCACCATACAGAGAACATGTCAAGACAAAAAATTTAAAAATTAGCTGGCCATAGCGGTATGCACCTGTAGCCCCAGCTACAGGGAGACTGAAGTGGGAGGATCACCTGAGTCAAGGAAGGTCAAGGCTGCAGTGAACTCTGTGGCACTGGACTCTATCTTGGGCAACAGAGCGAGACTCTGTCTTTAAAAAAAAATAAAAAAAATTTGGCCAGGCATAGTGGCTCACGCCTGTAATCCCAGCACATAGGGAGGCCAAGGCAGGTGGATCACCTGAGGTCAGGAGTTTGAGACCAGCCTGGTCAACATGGTGAAACCCTTTATCTACTAAAAAATATAAAAATTAGCTGGGCGTGGTGGCAGGTGCCTGTAATCCCAGCTACTCAGGAGGCTGAGGCAGAAGAATCACTTGAACCCAGGAGGCAGAGGTTGCAGTGAGCCTAAATCATGCCATTGCACTCCAGCCTCGGTGACTTTTTTTTTTTTTTTTTTTTAATAAAAATAACATCCTGTTCTTAAAAGATTTTAATTGAAAGTCACGTTTTTTCATATATCTTACAAAACTTATGATCAGGAGGGGTTCTGTAATTACATATTGCCATGAAAAGTGTTCACTAGTAAAACAAGATTGAGAAACTTTGTCACAGAGGATCTTGCAATGTAAAGAATAGATTTGTCAAGGTGGGCCCCCCCTTCTGCAGGAAGGATCAGAGCCCTGCGGCATCAAAGCAGAAATCCCTCCCTGCTACCCCGGAACATGTTCCAAGATAGAAATACTATGACAGCCTTTAGAATGTGCAGAAAAAAGCAAAAAAGTATACTTTTCCAAAGATGTCATTGCAAACGCATTTCACATAGAATTTGAAATTCTATGTGATTTTTTCCAAAAACAGGGTAGTGAATATATTGTAGTATAAGGAATGTGTATTAATTTCCTTTTATACAAGAGGGAATAAGACACAGAGAAGTAAGATTATGAGCCCGTGGTGATATAAATATTTAGAAACAATCTACAAGTCAGGTTGGACAAAAACAACTCTGCTGTCTATCATAACAAAATTATTAAAAAGTGTTTTAACTTATTTTACAGGTAACCATCCACATAAATGTTACCATACTTGAATGTTTCTTGGAACGTGTTGCTGAGAAGTGTCTGTAACATGCTATTGTAACTTTTTTAAAAAATAACTTGTATCTTTATAACTTATATCTTTCATTCCAGTGCTGTAAGAAGTGACACATCTCAACCTCTAGGACATTGTTATTTGTAACTGAAAAAATAGTGCTGCTTATCAAATTATCTAGAATTAATTACAAAGGCAAATGGTCTTCCTCATAGCAAGTATTTCATAACTATCTGTTCCTTTAAAAATCTCTAAATTAAATCACAGAGTGCCAGGAATTCTCATTTGCTTATTTTATTGGTGTCCTTAAAGACATTTATTGCTAGATGAATAGCATATAGTTAATGCTTTGTTTGAAATACCAGACCACTCTCAGACCAATCTTGAAATGCAAGATTATTACTATTATTTTTTAGTTTTAGAGAACTAGGATGACGTTGGGTACCACATATATTTTTAACATTTATTAGATTTTTAATATAAAAAGCATAAAGTTGAATACCATATGTGTTTTAAACATGTTATATTTTAATGTAAAATATATAGCCCTAAAATCTAGATAACTCCTAAAAACTTTTGAAATAAATACATATATGCATATTTTTCAAAAACGTGGTGCATAAAGGTAAAATGAAACCCACTTTCCATTGAAGTCTGGGAACGATGACCCTCCCAGAAGAAACAATGAAAAAAGCACCTCAAAGGCCAGATTATTTTTTTTTTTATTATTATTATTATACTTTGAGTTCTAGGGTACATGTGCACAACGTGCAGGTTTGTTACATATGTATCCATGTGCCATGTTGGTGTGCTGCACCCATTAACTCGCCATTTACATTAGGTATTTCTCCTAATGCTATCCCTCCCCGCTTCCCCCACCCCACGACAGGTCCCGGTGTGTGATGTTCCCCTTCCTGTATCCAAGTGTTCTCATTGTTCAATTCCGACCTGAGTGAGAACATGCAGTGTCTGGTTTTTTTGTCCTTGTGATAGTTTGCTGAGAATGATGGTTTCCAGCTTCACCCATGTCCCTGCAAAGGACATGAACTCATCCTTTTTTATGGCTGCATAGTATTCCATGGTGTATATGTGCCACATTTTCTTAATCCAGTCTATCACTGATGGACATTTGGGTTGGTTCCAAGTCTTTGCTATTGTGAACAGTGCCGCAATAAAGACTTAAATGTTAGACCTAAAACCATGAAAACCCTAGAAGAAAACCTATGCAATACCATTCAGGACATAGGCATGGGCAAGGACTTCATGTCTAAAACACCAAAAGCAATGGCAACAAAAGCCAGAATTCACAAATGGGATCTAATTAAACTAAAGAGCTTCTGCACAGCAAAAGAAACTACCATCAGAGTGAACAGGCAACCTACAGAATGGGAGAAAATTTTTGCAATCTACTCATCTGACAAAGGGCTAATATTCAGAACCTACAAAGAACTCAAACAAATTTACATGAAAAAAAAACAAACAACTCCATCAAAAAGTGGGCAAAGGATATGGACAGACATTTCTCAAAAGAAGACATTCATGCAGCCAACAGACACATGAAAAAATGCTCATCATCACTGGCCATCACAGAAATGCAAATCAAAACCACAATGAGATACCATCTCACACCAGTTAGAATGGCAATCATTAAAAAATCAGGAAACAACAGGTGCTGGAGAGGATGTGGAGAAATAGGAACACTTTTACACTGTTGGTGGGACTGTAAACTAGTTCAACCATTGTGGAAGACAGTGTGGTGATTCCTCAAGGATCTAGAATTAAAAATACCATTTGACTCAGATTATTTTCTGATTACTATTTCCCACTAAAGAAACCAGGGCTCCTTGGAGAAACAGCTGGTTCCAAACCCAGCACAGAAAATGTACCAAAGGAGCATATAATATTTTGTCATTCCAGAATGCAAGGAGGCTCTCAAAGACTTCCAGGGTCATGTCAAAAAAATCTCAGCACCCAAATTTCAGAGGCTTCTACTGGAATGATGGGAACATCAATAAAAATTATAATAGCAGTGGATTAAAGTATATCAAATATGTTTAGATCTATATGTTCATAACGGTGAATAATGAAACACCATTTACCTTTGGAGGATGTTAGGAAACTAACTTTTTTTTTTTAACTGATACATATTTTTTTTTAAATTCCCATTCAAATTATTGGGTTAAACAGATAACAAGAGGGAGTTTCTCTTTATAGAAGTATTGCAGCAAATAAATTAAGAAGAACTGAACAGTGATTAAAACATCACCTTTTGGCAACTTCTGATGAATTAAACTGGATCTGGGCAATGATCATCAATGGCTGCTAACAGCACAAAGAGACAACCTGACATTTTGATCTACAAACATATGATCTGGTTTCTTCCTCAAAAAAACTGAAAAGGGAAGCCGAGGCCATGGCTCACACCTGTAATTCTAGCATTTTGGGAGGTTGAGGTGGGAGGATGGCTTGAGTTCCAGGCTGCAGTGAGCCAAGATCACACGACTTCACTCCAGCCTGGGTGACAGAACAAGACTGTCTCAATAAATAAATAAATAAATAAATAAATAAATAAATAAAGGTTAAAAAGATAAAGGGAGAACTTATATGTTGAAAGACACTGATGAGAGATATAAACCAATAAGAATATATGGACCTTATTTGAATTCTGATTCTGACTCAAGCAAACAAACTTAAAAAGTGACAAGACAGAGAATTATGAACTGACTGGATAATTCGATGACATCACATGACTTTTTAAAAAATGTGATGAAGGTGTGGTGTTTTGTTTTTAAAGGATTCCTTACCTTTTGGGGATACATGTTGAGTTATTCACAGATGAAATGATTTGATATCTGAGATGTCTGTTGAAAAGGGCAGGGGAGGGAAAAGTGAGAAACAAGATAGGCTGTGAGTTGAAGCTGGGAGATGGATACATGGTGCTTTGTTATTACTCTCCTCTCTGCTTTGGCTATGCCTGCTTGAAATCTCATATACTAAAGGGTTTTATAAAAACAACAAGAAATCCTTTTAAAAAGAGTAAAATTTCACTTTCACTCACCACTTCTGGTCTACCCAAGTAGTTGCGTCAATGTCTTTTCTTTTATACACTTTGAGAATCTTTTATTAATTTCATACCCACTTAGAATTTAGTATATTCATGGTGAGTTGAACCTTGCATCATTAGGTGTGACTAATGATGCTTTTTGCCTTAAAATCTATTTTATCTGCTGTTAACACAGCCATCCTAGCTTTATTTTTGTTAGTATTTACCTGATATATCTTTTTTCATCTTTTTATTGTTAACTTATATCTGTTGTCATAATTGAGGTGTACCTCTTTAAAATAACATATAGTTGGACTGGATTATTTTACAAACTGATATATTCAGTGATTAACTGGTAAGTTTTGTCTTCTTACATTTATTAAAATTTCTGATACATCTGAACTTATGTCTGTCCTCTTAATTATAGTGTTTCGGGCCGGGCGCGGTGGCTCAAGCCTGTAATCCCAGCACTTTGGGAGGCCGAGACGGGCGGATCACGAGGTCAGGAGATCGAGACCATCCTGGCTAACACAGTGAAACCCCGTCTCTACTAAAAATACAAAAACTTAGCCGGGCGAGGTGGCGGGCGCCTGTAGTCCCAGCTACTCGGGAGGCTGAGGCAGGAGAATGGCGTGAACCCGGGAGGCGGAGCTTGCAGTGAGCTGAGATCCGGCCACTGCACTCCAGCCTGGGTGACAGAGCGAGACTCCGTCTCAAAAAAAAAAAAAAATTATAGTGTTTCATTTTGTCGCCTCTTTGCTCCTTTTTTCTCACCTTTTGAGTTGATATCTGTTATCTTCTTACCAAGATAACAACTATTCACTAGTTTTTTCTCTTTGTCTTCTTATTACTTTTGGGGTTTATTCTGTTGGTTTTTATCCCCAACTTTTTGAGTTAGATGTTCAACACATTGCTTTTGAGTTATTATTATTATTATTATTATTATTATTATTATTATTATTTTGAGACAGAGTGTGGCTCTGTCGCCCAGGCTGGGGTGCAGTGGCCAGATCTCAGCTCACTGCAAGCTCCGCCTCC